>NW_027438253.1:0-600000 GCF_000715075.1 Nicotiana tabacum | reverse complement strand
GTTCCTCATTTTATGCAATTTTCGGCCAAAATACTAGAATTCCGCCCGATTACCATATTATTGTGTGCTATTGCCCACGCCTTCCGAGTGGGCCGAGCCCCCCGTACTCGGATCGCCTAAAGTTTTTTGGGGCCATAAAATAGGACATAAGGAACCATAGTCACCACCTCGCCATGATCGTTCCTCATTTTTTGCATTTTTCGGCCAAAAAACTAGAATTCCGCCCGGTTCCCATATTTTTGTGTGCTATAGCCCACGCTTTCCAAGTGGTCCCGGGATCCCCGGACCCCGATCGCCTAAAATTTTTCCGGCCCATCAAATACGACCTAAGGAACCATAGGAACTGCCCCGCCATGATAGTTCCTCACTTATTGCGATTTCCGGCAAAAAAACTAGAATTCTGCCCGATTCCCATATTTTCGTGTGCTATAGCCCACACCTTCCGAGTGGGCCAGGCTCCCCGGACTCGGGTCGCCTAAAGTTTTTTCGGGCCATCAAATAAGACCTAAGGAACCATATTCACCTCCCCGCCAAAAAACTAGAATTCTGCCCGATTCCCATATTTTCGTGTGTTATAGCACACGCCTTCCAAGTGGTCCCGGGACCGCCGGACCCCGATCGCCTAAAAACTTTTCGTGCCATAAAATAAGACCCAAGGAACCATAGTAACCACCCCGCCATGGTCGTTCCTCATTTTTTGCATTTTTCTGCCAAAAAACTAGAATTCCGCGTGATTCCCATATTTTCATCTACTATTGCCCACGCCTTCCGAGTGGGTCGGGCCTCCAGGACTCGGATCGCCTAAAATTTTTCTGGGCCATAACATATGATTTAAGGAATCATAGTCACCGCCCTGCCATGATCGTTCCTCAGTTTTTGCGTTTTTTAGCCAAAAAACTAGAATTCCGCGCGATTCCCTTATTTTCGTGTGCTATAGCCAATGCCTTCCAAGTGGTCCCGGGAACCCCGGACCCCGATCGCCTAAAGTTTTTTCGGACCATCAAATACGACCTAAGGAACCATAGTCACCGCCCCGCCATGATCGTTCCTATGTTTTTGTATTTTTGGCAAAAAACCTAGAATTCCGCGCGATTCCATATTTTCATTTGCTATCGCCCACGCCTTCCGAGTGGTCCCGGGAACCCCGGACCCCGATCGCCTAAAAGTTTTCCAGCCATCAAATACGACCTAAGGAACCATAGTCACCGCCCCGCCATGATCGTTCCTCATTTTATGCAGTTTTCGGCCAAAACACTAGAATTCCGCCTGATTACCATATTATTGTGTGCTACTGCCCATGCCTTCCGAGTGGGCCGAGCCCCCCGTACTCGGATCGCCTAAAGTTTTTTCGGGCCATAAAATATGACCTAAGGAACCATAGTCACCACCTCGCCATGATCGTTCCTCATTTTTCGCATTTTTCGGCCAAAAAACTAGAATTCCGCCCGATTCCCATATTTTTGTGTGCTATAGCCCACGCTTTCCAAGTGGTCCCGGGATCCCCAGACCCCGATCGCCTAAAATTTTTCCGGGTCATCAAATACGACCTAAGAAACCATAGGAACTACCCCGCCATGATCGTTTCTCACTTATTGCGATTTCCGGCAAAAAAACTAGAATTCCGCCCGATTCCCATATTTTCGTGTGCTATAGCCCACACCTTCCGAGTGGGCCGGGCCCCCGGACTCGGATCATCTAAATTTTATTCGGGCCATCAAATAAGACCTAAGGAACCATATTCACCTCCCCGCCATGATCATTCCTTATTGTTTGCATTTTTCGGATAAAAAAATAGAATTCCGTGCGATTCCCATATATTCGTGTGCTATAACTGCCCACACCTTCCCAATGGGTAGGGAATCCCGAACCCCGATCGCCTAAAATAGTTCTGGACCATCAAATACGTCCTAAGAAACCATAGTCATCGCCCCGCCATGATCGTTACACATATTTTGTGTTTTTCGGCCAAAAAACAAGAATTCCGCCCGATTCCCATATTTTCGTGTGCTATAGCCCACGCCTTCCGAGTGGGCCGGGTCTCCCGGACTCGGATCGCCTAAACTTTTTCCGGGCCATCAAATACGACCTAAGGAACCATAGTCACCGTTCCGCCATGATCGTTCCTCATTTTTTGCATTTTTCAGCCAAAAAACTATAATTCTGCCCGATTCTCATATTTTCGTGTGTTATAGCACACGCCTTCCAAGTGGTCCCGGGACCCCCGGACCCCGATCGCCTAAAAAATTTTCGGGCCCTAAAATACGACCCAAGGAACCATAGTAACCACCCCGCCATGATCGTTCCTCATTTTTTGCATTTTTCTGCCAAAAACTAGAATTCCGCGTGACTCCCATATTTTCATCTACTATTGCCCACGCCTTCCGAGTGGGTCGGGCCTCCAAGACTCGGATCGCCTAAAATTTTTCCGGGCCATCAAATACGACCTAAGGAACCATATTCACCGCACCGCTATGATCGTTCCTCATTTTTTGCATTTTTCGGTCAAAAACCTAAAATTCCGCTCGATTCCCATATTTTTGTGTGCTACAGCCCACGCCTTCCAAGTGGTCCCGGGAACCTCGGACCCCGGTCACCTAATATTTTTCTGATCCATCAAATACGACTTAAGGAACCATAGTCACCGCCCCACCATGATCGGTCCTCATTTTTTGCATTTTACGTCAAAAAAACTAGAATTCCGCCCAATTCCCATATTTTCGTGTGTTATTGCCCAAGCCTTCCGGTATCCCCTGACCCCGATCGCCTAAAAATTTTCCGAGCCATCAAAAACGACCCAAGGAACAATAATAACCGCCCCGCCATGATCATTCCCCATTTTTGCATTTTTCGGCCAAAAAAACTAGAATTCCGCGTGATTCCCATATTTTCGTGTGCTAAATAGCCCACGTCTTCCGAGTGGCCGGGCCTTCCGTACTCGGATCGCCTAAAAATTTTTCGGGCCGTCAAATACGACCTAAGGAACCATAGTCACCGCCCTGCAATGATCGTTCCTCATTTTTTGCATTTTTCGGCCAAAAAACTAGAATTCCGCCCGATTCCCATATTTTCGTGTGTTATAGCCCACACCTTCCAAGTGGTCCCGGGAACCCCGGACCCCGATCGCCTAATATTTTTACAGGCCATAAAATATGATTTTAGGAACCATATTCACCGCCCCGCCATGATCGTTCCTTATTTTTTGCGTTTTTCGGCCAAAAAACTAGAATTCCGCGCGATTCCCATATTTTCGTGTGCTATAGCCCACGCCTTCCGAGTTGTCCCAGACCCCCGTACCCCTATCGCCTAAAGTTTTTCAGGACCATCAAATACAACCTAAGTAACCATAGTCACCGCCCCGCCATGATCATTCCTATGTTTTTTGTATTTTTTGGCAAAAAACCTAGAATTTCGCGCGATTCCATATTTTCATTTGCTATAGCCCACGCCTTCCGAGTGGTCCCGGGAACCCCAAACCCCGATCGCCTAAAAGTTTTCCAACAATCAAATACAACCTAAGGAACCATAGTCACCGCCCCGCCATGATCGTTCCTCATTTTATGCAGTTTTCGGCCAAAACACTAGAATTCCACCCGATTACCATATTATTGTGTGCTATTGCCCACGCCTTCCGTGTGGGCCGAGCCCCCCGTACTCGGATCGCCTAAAGTTTTTTCGGGCCATAAAATAGGACCTAAGGAACAATAGTCACCACCTCGCCATGATCGTTCCTCATTTTTTGCATTTTTCGGCAAAAAAACTAGAATTCCGCCCGGTACCCATATTTTTGTGTGCTATAGCCCACGCTTTCCAAGTGGTCCCGGGATCCCCGGACCCCGATCACCTAAAACTTTTTCGGGCCATCTAATATGACCTAAGGAACCATAGGAACTGCCCCGCCATGATCGTTACTCATATTTTGTGTTTTTCGGCCAAAAAACTAGAATTCCGCCCGATACCCATATTTTCGTGTGCTATAGCCCACACCTTCCGAGTGGGCCAGGCCCCCGGACTCGGATCATCTAAATTTTATTCGAGCCATCAAATAAGACCTAAGGAACCATATTCACCTCCCCGCCATGATCGTTCCTCATTGTTTGCATTTTTCGGCTAAAAAACTAGAATTCCGTATGATTCCCATATTTTCGTGTGCTATAACTGCCCACGCCTTCCCAATGGGTAGGGAATCCCGGACCCCGATCTCCTAAAATTTTTCCGGACCATCAAATACGACCTAAGAAACCATAGTCACCTCCCCGCCATGATCGTTACTCATATTTGGTGTTTTTCGGCCAAAAAACTAGAATTACGCCCGATTCCCATATTTTCGTGTGCTATAGCCCACGCCTTCCGAGTGGGCCGGGTCTCCCGGACTCGGATCGCCTAAACTTTTTCCGGGCAATCCAATACGACCTAAGGAACCATAGTCACCATTCCGCCATGATCGTTCCTCATTTTTTGCATTTTTCGGCCAAAAAACTAGAATTCTGCCCGATTCCCATATTTTCGTGTGTTATAGCACACGCCTTACAAGTGGTCCCGGGACCCCAGACCCCGATCGCCTAAAAATTTTTCGAGCCATAAAATATGACCCAAGGAACCATAGTAACCACCCCGCCAAGATCGTTCCTCATTTTTTGCGTTTTTCTGCCAAAAAACTAGAATTCCGCGTGATTCCCATATTTTTGTCTACTATTGCCCACGCCTTCCGAGTGGGTCGGGCCTCCAGGACTCGGATCGCCTAAATTTTTTCTGGGCCATCAAATACGACCTAAGGTACCATATTCACCGCCCCGCCATGATCGTTCATCATTTTTTGCATTTTTCGCTTAAAAACCTAAAATTCCGCTCGATTCCCATATTTTTGTGTGCTACAGCCCACGCCTTCCAAGTGGTCCCGGGAACCTCGGACCCCGGTCGCCTAATATTTTTCTGAGCCATCAAATACGACCTAAGGAACCATAGTCACCGCCCCACCATGATCGGTCCTCATTTTTTGCATTTTACGTCCAAAAAACTAGAATTCCGCCCAATTCCCATATTTTCGTGTGTTATTGCCCAAGCCTTCCGAGTGGGCCGGGCCTACCAGACTCGGATCGCCTAAAATTTTTCCGGGCCATCAAATATGACCTAAGGAACCATAGTCATAACCCCGCCATGATCGTTGCTAATATTTTGCATTTTTCGGCCAAAAAACTAGAATTCCGCCCGATTCCCATATTTTTGTGTGCTATAGCTCACGCCTTCCAAGTGGTCCCGGTATCCCCGGACCCCGATCGCCTAAAATTTTTCTGGGCCATCAAATACGACCCAAGGAACCATAATAACCGCCCCGCCATGATCGTTCCCCATTTTTGATTTTTTTAGCCAAAAAAACTAGAATTCCGCTTGATTCCCATATTTTCGTGTGCTAAATAGCCCATGTCTTCCGAGTGGGCCGGGCCTTCCGGACTCGGATCGCCTAAAATTTTTTCGGGCAGTCAAATATGACCTAAGGAACCATAGTCACCGCCCCGCAATGATCGTTCCTCATTTTTTGCATTTTTCGGCCAAAAAACTAGAATTCCGCCCGATTCCCATATTTTCGTGTGTTATTGCCCAAGCCTTCCGAGTGGGCCGGGCCTACCAGACTCGGATCGCCTAAAATTTTTCCGGGCCATCAAATACGACCTAAGGAACCATAGTCACCGCCCCACCATGATCGTTGCTAATATTTTGCATTTTTCGGCCAAAAAACTAGAATTTCGCCCGATTCCCATATTTTCGTGTGCTATAGCTCACGCCTTCCAAGTGGTCCCGGTACCCCCGGACCCCGATCGCCTAAAATTTTTCCGGGCCATCAAATATGACCCAAGGAACCATAATAACCGCCCCGCCATGATCGTTTCCCATTTTTGCATTTTTCGGCCAAAAAACTAGAATTCCGCGTGATTCCCATATTTTCGTGTGCAAAATAGCCCACGTCTTCTGAGTGGGCCAGGCCTTCCGGACTCGGATCGCCTAAAAATTTTTTGGGCCATCAAATACGACCCAAGGAACCATAATAACCGCCCCGCCATGATCGTTCCCCATTTTTGCATTTTTCGGCCAAAAAACTTGAATTCCGCGTGATTCCCATATTTTCGTGTGCTAAATAGCCCACGTCTTCCGAGTGGGCCAGGCCTTCCGGACTCGGATCGCCTAAAATTTTTTTGGGCCGTCAAATATGACCTAAGGAATCATAGTCACCGCCCCGCAATGATCGATCCTCATTTTTTGCATTTTTCGGCCAAAAAACTAGAATTCCGCCCGATTCCCATATTTTCGTGTGTAATAGCCCACGCCTTCCAAGTGGTCCCGGGAACCCCGGACCCTGATCGCCTAATATTTTTACGGGCCATAAAATATGATTTAAGGAACCATAGTCACCGCCCTACCATGATCGTTCCTCATTTTTTCTGTTTTTCGGCCAAAAAACTAGAATTCCGCGCGATTCCCATATTTTCGTGTGCTATAGCCCACGCCTTCCGAGTGGTCCCAGACCCCCAGACCCCTATCGCCTAAAGTTTTTCCGGACCATCAAATACGACCTAAGGAACCATAGTCACCTCCCCGCCATGATCGTTCCTATGTTTTTGTATTTTTTGGCAAAAAACCTAGAATTCCGCGCGATTCCATATTTTCATTTGCTATAGCCCACGCCTTCCGAGTGGTGCTGGGAACCCCGGACCCCGATCGCCTAAAAGTTTTCCAGCCATCAAATACGACCTAAGGAACCATAGTCACCGCCCCGCCATGATCGTTCCTCATTTTATGCAGTTTTCGGCCAAAACACTAGAATTCCGCCCGATTACCATATTATTGTGTGCTTTGCCCACGCCTTCCGAGTGGGCCGAGCCCCCCGTACTCGGATCGCCTAAAGTTTTTTCGGGCCATAAAATAGGACCTAAGGAACCATAGTCACCACCTCGCCATGATCGTTCCTCATTTTTCGCATTTTTCGGCCAAAAAACTAGAATTCCGCCAGGTTCCCATATTTTTGTCTGCTATAGCCCACGCTTTCCAAGTGGTCCTGGGATCCCCGGACCCCGATCGCCTAAAAATTTTCCGGGCCATCAAATACGACCTAAGGAACCATAGGAACTGCCCCGCCATGATCGTTCCTCACTTATTGAGATTTCCGGCAAAAAAACTAGAATTCCGCCCGATTCCCATATTTTCGTGTGCTATAGCCCACACCTTCCGAGTGGGCCGGCCCCCCCGGACTCGGATCATCAAAATTTTATTCGGGCCATCAAATAAGACCTAAGGAACCATATTCACCTCCCCGCCATGATCGTTCCTCATTGTTTGCATTTTTCGGCTAAAAACTAGAATTCCGTACGATTCCCATATTTTTGTGTGCTATAATTGCCCACGCCTTCCCAATAGGTAGGGAATCCCGGACCCCGATCGCCTAAATTTTTTCCGGATCATCAAATACGACCTAAGAAACCATAGTCACCGTCCCGCCATGATCGTTACTCATATTTTGTGTTTTTCGGCCAAAAAACTAGAATTCCGCCCGATTCCCATATTTTCGTGTGCTATAGCCCACGCCTTCCGAGTGGGCCGGGTCTCCCGGACTCGGATCGCCTAAACTTTTTCCGGGCCATCAAATACGACCTAAGGAACCATAGTCACCGTTCCGCCATGATCGTTCCTCATTTTTTGCATTTTTCGGCCAAAAAACTAAAATTCTGCCCGATTCCTATATTTTCATGTGTTATAGCACACGCCTTCCAAGTGGTCCCGGGACCCCCGAACCCCGATCGCCTAAAAACTTTTCGGGCCATAAAATACGACCCAAGGAACCATAGTAACCACCCGGCCATGATCGTTCCTCATATTTTGCGTTTTTCTGCCAAAAAACTAGAATTCCGCGTGATTCCCATATTTTCGTCTATTATTGCCCACGCCTTCCGAGTCGGTCGGGCCTCCAGGACTCGGATCGCCTAAGATTTTTCCGGGCCATCGAATACGACTTAAGGAACCATATTCATCGCCCTGCCATGATCGTTCCTCATTTTTTGCATTTTTCGGACAAAACCTAGAATTCCGCTCGATTCCTATATTTTTGTGTGCTACAGCCCACGCCTTCCAAGTGGTCCTGGGAACCTCGGACCCCGGTCGCCTAATATTTTTCTGGGCCATCAAATACGACCTAAGGAACATTAGTCACCGCCCCACCATGATTGGTCCTCATTTTTAGCATTTTACGTCCAAAAAACTAGAATTCTGCCCGATTCCCATATTTTCGTGTGTTATTGCCCAAGCCTTCCGAGTGGGCCGGGCCTACCAGACTCGGATCGCCTAAAATTTTTCCGGGCCATCAAATACGAACTAAGGAACCATAGTCACCGCCCCGCCATGATCGTTGCTAATATTTTGCATTTTTCGGCCAAAAAACTAGAATTCCGCCCGATTCCCATATTTTCGTGTGCTATAGCTCACGCCTTCCAAGTGGTCCCGGGAACCCCGGACCCTGATCGCCTAATATTTTTACGGGCCATAAAATATGATTTAAGGAACCATAGTCACCGCCCTACCATGATCGTTCCTCATTTTTTGCGTTTTTCGGCCAAAAAACTAGAATTCCGCGCGATTCCCATATTTTCGTGTGCTATAGCCCACGCCTTCCGAGTGGTCCCAGACCCCCGGACCCCTATCCCCTAAAGTTTTTCCGGACCATCAAATACGACCTAAGGAACCATAGTCACTGCCCCGCCATGATCGCTCCTCATTTTATGCAGTTTTCGGCCAAAACCCTAGAATTCCGCCCGATTACCATATTATTGTGTGCTATTGCCCACGCCTTTCGAGTGGGCCGAGCCCCCCATACTCGGATCGCCTAAATTTTTTTCGGGCCATAAAATAGGACCTAAGGAACCATATTCACCACCTCGCCATGATCGTTCCTCATTTTTTGCATTTTTCGGTCAAAAACCTAGAATTCCGCTCGATTCCCATATTTTTGTGTGCGACAGCCCACGCATTCCAAGTGCTCCCGGGAAGCTCGGACCCCGATCGCCTAAAATTTTTCCGGGCCATCAAATACGACCTAAGGAACCATAGGAACTCCCCCGCCATGATCGTTCCTAAATTATTGCGATTTCCGGCAAAAAAACTAGAATTACGCCCGATTCCCATATTTTCGTGTGCTATAGCCCACACCTTCCGAGTGGGCCCGGGATCCCACAGCCTAAGGAACCATAGTCACCGCCCTATCATGATAGGTCCTCAGTTTTTGCATTTTACATCCAAAAATCTAGAATTCCGCCCGATTCCCATATTTTCATGTGTTATTGCCCAATCCTTCCGAGTGGGCCGGGCCTACCAGACTCGGATCGCCTAAAATTTTTTCGAGCCATCAAATACGACCTAAGGAACCATAGTCACCGACCTGCTATGATCGTTGCTAATATTTTGCATTTTTCGGCCAAAAAACTAGAATTTCGCCCGATTCCCATATTTTCGTGTGCTATTGCTCACGCCTTCCAAGTGGTCCCGGTAACCCCCGGACCCCGATCGCCTAAAATTTTTTCCGGGCCATCAAATACGACCCAAGGAACCATAATAACCACCCCTCCATGATCATTCCCCATTTTTGCATTTTTCGGCCAAAAAACTAGAATTCCGTGTGATTCCCATATTTTCGTGTGCTAAATAGCCCACGTCTTCCGAGTGGGCCGGGCCTTCCGGTCTCGGATCGCCTAAAAAATTTTCGGGCTGTCAAGTACGACCTAAGGAACCATAGTCACCGCCCCACTATGATCGTTCCTCATTTTTTACATTTTTCGGCCAAAAAACTAGAATTCCGCCCGATTCCCATATTTTCGTGAGTTATAGCCCACGCCTTCCAAGTGGTCCCGGGAACCCCGGACCCCGGACGCCTAATATTTTTACGGGGCATAAAATATGATTTAAGGAACCATAGTCACCGCCCTGCAATGATCGTTCCTCATTTATTGCGTTTTTCGGCCAATAAACTAGAATTCCGCGCGATTCCCATATTTTCGTGTGCTATAGCCCATGCCTTCCGAGTGGTCCCAGACCCACGGACCCCTATCGCCTAAAGTTCTTCCGGACCATCAAATACGACCTAAGGAACCATAGTCACTGCCCCGCCATGATCGTTCCTCATTTTTTGCATTTTTCGGCCAAAACACTAGAATTCTGCCCGATTACCATATTATTGTGTGCTATTGCCCACGCCTTCCGAGTGGGCCGAGCCCCCCGTACTCGGATCGCCTAATGTTTTTTCGGGCCATAAAATAGGACCTAAGGAACCATAGTCACCACCTCGCCATAATCGTTCCTCATTTTACGTATTTTTCGTCCAAAAAACTAGAATTCCGCCCGGTTCCCATATTTTTGTGTGCTATAGCCCACGCTTTCCAAGTGGTCCCGGGATCCCCGGACCCCGATCACCTAAAATTTTTTCGGGCCATCAAATACGACCTAAGGAACCATAGGAACTGCCCCGCCATGATCGTTACTCATATTTTGTGTTTTTCGGCCAAAAAACTAGAATTCCGCCCGATACCCATATTTTCGTGTGCTATAGCCCACACCTTCCGAGTGGGCCGGGCCCCCGGACTCGGATCATCTAAATTTTATTCGAGCCATCAAATAAGACCTAAGGAACCATATTCACCTCCCCGCCATGATCGTTCCTCATTGTTTGCATTTTTCGGCTAAAAAACTAGAATTCCGTACGATTCCCATATTTTCGTGTGCTATAACTGCCCACGCCTTCCCAATGGGTAGGGAATCCCGCACCCCGATCTCCTAAAATTTTTCCGGACCATCAAATACGACCTAAGAAACCATAGTCACCGCCCCGCCATGATCGTTACTCATATTTTGTGTTTTTCGGCCAAAAAACTAGAATTACGCCCGATTCCCATATTTTCGTGTGCTATAGCCCACGCCTTCCGAGTGGGCCGGGTCTCCCGGACTCGGATCGCCTAAACTTTTTCCGGGCCATCAAATACGACCTAAGGAACCATAGTCACCATTCCGCCATGATCGTTCCTCATTTTTTGCATTTTTCGGCCAAAAAACTAGAATTCTGCCCGATTCCCATATTTTCGTGTGTTATAGCACACGCCTTCCAAGTGGTCCCGGGACCCCAGACCCCGATCGCCTAAAAATTTTTCGAGCCATAAAATATGACCCAAGGAACCATAGTAACCACCCCGCCAAGATCGTTCCTCATTTTTTGCGTTTTTCTGCCAAAAAACTAGAATTCCGCGTGATTCCCATATTTTTGTCTACTATTGCCCACGCCTTCCGAGTGGGTCGGGCCTCCAGGACTCCGATCGCCTAAATTTTTTCCGGGCCGTCAAATACGACCTAAGGAACCATATTCACCGCCACGCCATGATCGTTCATCATTTTTTGCATTTTTCGCTCAAAAACCTAAAATTCCGCTCGATTCCCATATTTTTGTGTGCTACAGCCCACGCCTTCCAAGTAGTCCCGGGAACCTCGGACCCCGGTCGCCTAATATTTTTCTGAGCCATCAAATACGACCTAAGGAACCATAGTCACCGCCCCACCATGATCGGTCCTCATTTTTTGCATTTTACGTCCAAAAAACTAGAATTCCGCCAATTCCCATATTTTCGTGTGTTATTGCCCAAGCCATCCAAGTGGGCCGGGCCTACCAGACTCGGATCGCCTAAAATTTTTCCCATATTCCCATATTTTCGTGTGCTATAGCTCACGCCTTCCAAGTGGTCCCAGTACCCCCGGACCTCGATCGCCTAAAATTTTTCCGGGCCATCAAGTACGACCCAAGGAACCATAATAACCGCCCCGCCATGATCGTTCCCCATTTTTGCGTTTTTCGGGCAAAAAACTAGAATTCCGCGTGATTCCCATATTTTCGTGTGCTAAATAGCCCACGTCTTCCGAGTGGGCCCGGCCTTCCGGACTCGGATCGCCTAAAATTTTTTCGGGCCATCAAATACGACCTAAGAAACCATAGTCACCACCCCGCAATGATCGTTCCTCATTTTTTGCATTTTTCGGCCAAAAAACTTGAATTCCGCCCGATTCCCATATTTTCGTGTGCTATAGCCAACGCCTTCCGAGTGCTCCCAGACCCCCGGACCCCTATCGCCTAAAGTTTTTCCGGACCATCAAATATGACCTAAGGAACCATAGTCACCGCCCCTCCATGATCGTTCTTCATTTTTTGCGTTTTTCAGCCAAAAACCTAGAATTTCGCCCGATTCCCATATTTTCGAGTGTTATATCCCACGCTTTCCGAGTGGGCTGCCCCCCCGGACTCGGATCACCTAAAAATTTTTCGGGCAATGAAATACAACCTAAGGAACCATAGTCACTGCCCCGCCATGATCGTTCCTCATTTTTTGCATTTTTCGGCCAAAACACTAGAATTCTGCCCGATTACAATATTATTGTGTGCTATTGCCCACGCCTTCCGAGTGGGCCGAGCCCCCCGTACTTGGATCGCCTAATGTTTTTTCGGGCCATAAAATAGGACCTAAGGAACCATAGTCACCACCTCGCCATAATCGTTCCTCATTTTACGTATTTTTCGTCCAAAAAACTAGAATTCCGCCCGGTTCCCATATTTTTGTGTGCTATAGCCCACGCTTTCCAAGTGGTCCCGGGATCCCCGGACCCCGATCACCTAAAATTTTTTCGGGCCATCAAATACGACCTAAGGAACCATAGGAACTGCCCCGCCATGATCGTTACTCATATTTTGTGTTTTTCGGCCAAAAAACTAGAATTCCGCCCGATACCCATATTTTCGTGTGCTATAGCCCACACCTTCCGAGTGGGCCGGGCCCCCCGGATTCGGATCATCTAAATTTTATTCGAGCCATCAAATAAGACCTAAGGAACCATATTCACCTCCCCGCCATGATCGTTCCTCATTGTTTGCATTTTTCGGCTAAAAAACTAGAATTCCGTACGATTCCCATATTTTCGTGTGCTATAATTGCCCACGCCTTCCCAATGGGTAGGGAATCCCGGACCCCGATCTCCTAAAATTTTTCCGGACCATCAAATACGACCTAAGAAACCATAGTCACCGCTCCTCCATGATTGTTACTCATATTTTGTGTTTTTCGGCCAAAAAAACTAGAATTACGCCCGATTCCCATATTTTCGTGTGCTATAGCCCACGCCTTCCGAGTGGGCCAGGTCTCCCGGACTCGGATCGCCTAAACTTTTTCCGGGCCATCAAATACAACCTAAGGAACCATAGTCACCATTCCGCCATGATCGTTCCTCATTTTTTGCATTTTTCGGCCAAAAAACTAGAATTCTGCCCGATTCCCATATTTTCGTGTGTTATAGCACACGCCTTCCAAGTGATCCCGGGACCCCAGTCCCCGATCACCTAAAAATTTTTCGAGCCATAAAATATGACCCAAGGAACCATAGTAACCACCCCGCCAAGATCGTTCCTCATTTTTTGCGTTTTTCAGCCAAAAAACTAGAATTCCGCGTGATTCCCATATTTTTGCCTACTATTGCCCACGCCTTCCGAGTGGGTCGGGCCTCCAGGACTCGGATCGCCTAAAGTTTTTTCGGGCCATCAAATACGACCTAAGGAACCATATTCACCAACCCGCCATGATCGTTCATCATTTTTTGCATTTTTCGCTCAAAAACCTAAAATTCCGCTCGATTCCCATATTTTTGTGTGCTACAGCCCACGCCTTCCAAGTGGTCCCGGGAACCTCGGACCCCGGTCGCCTAATATTTTTCTGAGCCATCAAATATGACCTAAGGAACCATAGTCACCGCCCCACCAGGATCGGTCCTCATTTTTTGCATTTTACGTCCAAAAAACTAGAATTCCGCCCAATTCCCATATTTTCGTGTGTTATTGCCCAAGCCTTCCGAGTGGGCCGGGCCTACGAGACTCGGATCGCCTAAAATTTTTTCGGGCCATCAAATATGACCTAAGGAACCATAGTCACCGCCCCGCCATGATCGTTGCTAATATTTTGCATTTTTCGGCCAAAAAACTAGAATTCCGCCCGATTCCCATATTTTCGTGTGCTATAGCTCACGCCTTCCAAGTGGTCCCGGTACCCCAGGACCTCGATCGCCTAAAATTTTTCCGGGCCATCAAGTACGACTCAAGGAACCATAATAACCGCCCCGCCATGATCATTCCCCATTTTTGCATTTTTCGGCCAAAAAACTAGAATTCCGCGTGATTCCCATATTTTCGTGTGCTAAATAGCACACGTCTTCCGAGTGGGCCCGGCCTTCCGGACTCGGATCGCCTAAAAATTTTTCGGGCCATCAAATACGACCTAAGGAACCATAGTCACCACCCCGCAATGATCGTTCCTCATTTTTTGCATTTTTCGGCCAAAAAACTAGAATTCCGCCCGATTCCCATATTTTCGTGTGCTATAGCCAACGCCTTCCGAGTGCTCCCAGACCCCCGGACCCCTATCGCCTAAAGTTTTTCCAGACCATCAAATATGACCTAAGGAACCATAGTCACCGCCCCTCCATGATCGTTCTTCATTTTTTGCGTTTTTCAGCCAAAAACCTAGAATTTCGCCCGATTCCCATATTTTCGAGTGTTATATCCCACGCTTTCCGAGTGGGCTGCCCCCCGGGACTCGGATCACCTAAAAAATTTTCGGGCAATGAAATACAACCTAAGGAACCATAGTCACTGCCCCGCCATGATCGTTCCTCATTTTTTGCATTTTTCGGCCAAAACACTAGAATTCTGCCCGATTACCATATTATTGTGTGCTATTGCCCACGCCTTCCGAGTGGGCCGAGCCCCCCGTACTCGGATCGCCTAATGTTTTTTCGGGCCATAAAATAGGACCTAAGGAACCATAGTCACCACCTCGCCATAATCGTTCCTCATTTTACGTATTTTTCGTCCAAAAAACTAGAATTCCGCCTGGTTCCCATATTTTTGTGTGCTATAGCCCACGCTTTCCAAGTGGTCTCGGGATCCCCGGACCCCGATCACCTAAAATTTTTTCGGGCCATCAAATACGACCTAAGGAACCATAGGAACTGCCCTGCCATGATCGTTACTCATATTTTGTGTTTTTCGGCCAAAAAACGAGAATTCCGCCCGATACCCATATTTTCGTGTGCTATAGCCCACACCTTCCGAGTGGGCCGGGCCTCCCGGACTCGGATCATCTAAATTTTATTCGAGTCATCAAATAAGACCTAAGGAACCATATTCACCTCTCCGCCATGATCGTTCCTCATTGTTTGCATTTTTCGGCTAAAAAACTAGAATTCCGTACGATTCCCATATTTTCGTGTGCTATAACTGCCCACGCCTTCCCAATGGGTAGGGAATCCCGGACCCCGATCTCCTAAAATTTTTCCGGACCATCAAATACGACCTAAGAAACCATAGTCACCGCCCCGCCATGATCGTTACTCATATTTTGTGTTTTTCGGCCAAAAAACTAGAATTACGCCCGATTCCCATATTTTTGTGTGCTATAGCCCACGCCTTCCGAGTGGGCCGGGTCTCCCGGACTCGGATCGCCTAAACTTTTTTCGGGCCATCAAATACGACCTAAGGAACCATAGTCACCATTCCGCCATGATCGTTCCTCATTTTTTGCATTTTTCGGCCAAAAAACTAGAATTCTGCCCGATTCCCATATTTTCGTGTGTTATAGCACACGCCTTCCAAGTGGTCCCGGGACCCCAGACCCCGATCGCCTAAAAATTTTTCGAGCCATAAAATATGACCCAAGGAACCATAGTAACCACCCCGCCAAGATCGTTCCTCATTTTTTGCGTTTTTCTGCCAAAAAACTAGAATTCCGCGTGATTCCCATATTTTTGTCTACTATTGCCCACGCCTTCCGAGTGGGTCGGGCCTCCAGGACTCGGATCGCCTAAATATTTTTCGGGCAATCAAATACGACCTAAGGAACCATATTCACCGCCACGCCATGATCGTTCCTCATTTTTTGCATTTTTCGCTCAGAAACCTAAAATTCCGCTCGATTCCCATATTTTTGTGTGCTACAGCCCACGCCTTCCAAGTGGTCCCGGGAACCTCGGACCCCGGTCGCCTAATATTTTTCTGAGCCATCAAATACGACCTAAGGAACCATAGTCACCGCCCCACCATGATCGGTCCTCATTTTTTGCATTTTACGTCCAAAAAACTAGAATTCCGCCAATTCCCATATTTTCGTGTGTTATTGCCCAAGCCTTCCAAGTGGGCCGGGCCTACCAGACTCGGATCGCCTAAAATTTTTCCGGGCCATCAAATATGACCTAAGGAACCATAGTCACCGCCCCGCCATGATCGTTGCTAATATTTTGCATTTTTCGGCCAAAAAACTAGAATTCCGCCCGATTCCCATATTTTCGTGTACTATAGCTCACGTCTTCCAAGTGGTCCCGGTACCCCCGGACCTCGATCGCCTAAAAATTTTCCGGGCCATCAAGTACGACCCAAGGAACCATAATAACCGCCCCGCCATGATCGTTCCCCATTTTTGCGTTTTTCGGCCAAAAAACTAGAATTCCGCGTGATTCCCATATTTTCGTGTGCTAAATATCCCACGTCTTCCGAGTGGGCCCGGCCTTCCGGACTCGGATCGCCTAAAAATTTTTTGGGCCATTAAATACGACCTAAGGAACCATAATAACCGCCCCGCAATGATCGTTCCTCATTTTTTGCATTTTTCGGCCAAAAAACTAGAATTCCGCCCGATTCACATATTTTCGTGTGCTATAGCCAACGCCTTCCGAGTGCTCCCAGACCCTCGGACCCCTATCGCCTAAAGTTTTTCCGGACCATCAAATATGACCTAAGGAACCATAGTCACCGCCCCTCCATGATCGTTCTTCATTTTTGCGTTTTTCAGCCAAAAACCTAGAATTTCGCCCGATTCCCATATTTTCGAGTGTTATATCCCACGCTTTCCGAGTGGGCTGCCCCCCCGGACTCGGATCACCTAAAAAATTTTCGGGCAATGAAATACAACCTAAGGAACCATAGTCACTGCCCCGCCATGATCGTTCCTCATTTTTGCATTTTTCGGCCAAAACACTAGAATTCTGCCCGATTACCATATTATTGTGTGCTATTGCCCACGCCTTCCGAGTGGGCCGAGCCCCCGTACTCGGATCGCCTAATGTTTTTTCGGGCCATAACATAGGACCTAAGGAACCATAGTCACCACCTCGCCATAATCGTTCCTCATTTTTCGTATTTTTCGTCCAAAAAACTAGAATTCCGCCCGGTTCCCATATTTTTGTGTGCTATAGCCCACGCTTTCCAAGTGGTCCCGGGATCCCCGGACCCCGATCACCTAAAATTTTTTCGGGCCATCAAATACGACCTAAGCAACCATAGGAACTGCCCCGCCATGATCGTTACTCATATTTTGTGTTTTTCGGCCAAAAAACTAGAATTCCGCCCGATACCCATATTTTCGTGTGCTATAGCCCACACCTTCCGAGTGGGCCGGGCCCCCGGACTCGGATCATCTAAATTTTATTCGAGCCATCAAATAAGACCTAAGGAACCATATTCACCTCCCCGCCATGATCGTTCCTCATTGTTTGCATTTTTCGGCTAAAAACTAGAATTCCGTACGATTCCCATATTTTCGTGTGCTATAACTGCCCACGCCTTCCCAATGGGTAGGGAATCCCGCACCCCGATCTCCTAAAATTTTTTCGGACCATCAAATACGACCTAAGAAACCATAGTCACCGCCCCGCCATGATCGTTACTCATATTTTGTGTTTTTCGGCCAAAAAACTAGAATTACGCCCGATTCCCATATTTTCGTGTGCTATAGCCCACGCCTTCCGAGTGGGCCGGGTCTCCCGGACTCGGATCGCCTAAACTTTTTCCGGGACATCAAATACGACCTAAGGAACCATAGTCACCATTCCGCCATGATCGTTCCTCATTTTTTGCATTTTTCGGCCAAAAAACTAGAATTCTGCCCGATTCCCATATTTTCGTGTGTTATAGCACACGCCTTCCAAGTGGTCCCGGGACCCCAGACCCCGATCGCCTAAAATTTTTTCGAGCCATAAAATATGACCCAAGGAACCATAGTAACCACCCCGCCAAGATCGTTCCTCATTTTTTGCGTTTTTCTGCCAAAAAACTAGAATTCCGCGTGATTCCCATATTTTTGTCTACTATTGCCCACGCCTTCCGAGTGGGTCGGGCCTCCAGGACTCGGATCGCCTAAATTTTTTCCGGGCCATCAAATACGACCTAAGGAACCATATTCACCGCCCCGCCATGATCTTTGCTAATATTTTGCATTTTTTGGCCAAAAAACTAGAATTCCGCCCGATTCCCATATTTTCGTGTGCTATAGCTCACGCCTTCCAAGTGGTCCCGGTACCCCCGGACCTCGATCGCCTAAAAATTTTCCGGTCCATCAAGTACGACCCAAGGAACCATAATAACCGCCCCGCCATGATCGTTCCCCATTTTTGCGTTTTTCGGCCAAAAAACTAGAATTCCGCGTGATTCCCATATTTTCGTGTGCTAAATAGCCCACGTCTTCCGAGTGGGCCCGGCCTTCCGGACTCGGATCGCCTAAAATTTTTTCGGGCCATCAAATACGACCTAAGGAACCATAGTCACCACCCCGCAATGATCGTTCCTCATTTTTTGCATTTTTCGGCCAAAAAACTAGAATTCCGCCCGATTCCTATATTTTCATGTGCGATAGCCAACGCCTTCCGAGTGCTCCCAGACCCCCGGACCCCTATCGCCTAAAGATTTTTCGGACCATCAAATATGACCTAAGGAACCATAGTCACCACCCCTCCATGATCGTTCTTCATTTTTTGCGTTTTTCAGCCAAAAACCTAGAGTTTCGCTCGATTCCCATATTTTCGAGTGTTATATCCCACGCCTTCCGAGTGGGCCGCCCCCCCGGACTCGGATCACCTAAAAATTTTTCGGGCAATGAAATACAACCTAAGGAACCATAGTCACTGCCCCGCCATGATCGTTCCTCATTTTTTGCATTTTTCGGCCAAAACACTAGAATTCTGCCCGATTACCATATTATTGTGTGCTATTGCCCACGCCTTCCGAGTGGGCCGAGCCCCCCGTACTCGGATCGCCTAATATTTTTTCGGGCCATAAAATAGGACCTAAGGAACCATAGTCACCACCTCGCCATAATCGTTCCTCATTTTTCGTATTTTTCGTCCAAAAAACTAGAATTCCGCCCGGTTCCCATATTTTTGTGTGCTATAGCCCACGCTTTCCAAGTGGTCCCGGGATCCCCGGACCCCGATCACCTAAAAATTTTTCGGGCCATCAAATACGACCTAAGGAACCGTAGTAATTGCCCCGCCATGATCGTTACTCATATTTTGTGTTTTTCGGCCAAAAAACTTGAATTCCGCCCGATACCCATATTTTCGTGTGCTATAGCCCACACCTTCCGAGTGGGCCGGGCCCCCGGACTCGGATCATCTAAATTTTATTCGAGCCATCAAATAAGACCTAAGGAACCATATTCACCTCCCCGCCATGATCGTTCCTCATTTTTCGTATTTTTCGTCCAAAAAACTAGAATTCCGCCCGGTTCCCATATTTTTGTGTGCTATAGCCCACGCTTTCCAAGTGGTCCCGGGATCCCCGGACCCCGATCACCTAAAAATTTTTCGGGCCATCAAATACGACCTAAGGAACCGTAGTAATTGCCCCGCCATGATCGTTACTCATATTTTGTGTTTTTCGGCCAAAAAACTTGAATTCCGCCCGATACCCATATTTTCGTGTGCTATAGCCCACACCTTCCGAGTGGGCCGGGCCCCCGGACTCGGATCATCTAAATTTTATTCGAGCCATCAAATAAGACCTAAGGAACCATATTCACCTCCCCGCCATGATCGTTCCTCATTGTTTGCATTTTTCGGCTAAAAAACTAGAATTCCGTACGATTCCCATATTTTCGTGTGCTATAACTGCCCACGCCTTCCCAATGGGTAGGGAATCCCGGACCCCGATCTCCTAAAATTTTTCCAGACCATCAAATACGACCTAAGAAACCATAGTCACCGCCCCGCCATGATCGTTACTCATATTTTGTGTTTTTCGGCCAAAAAATTTGAATTACGCCCGATTCCCATATTTCCGTGTGCTATAGCCCACGCCTTCCGAGTGGGCCGGGTCTCCCGGACTCGGATCGCCTAAACTTTTTCCGGGCCATCAAATACGACCTAAGGAACCATAGTCACCATTCCACCATGATCGTTCCTCATTTTTTGCATTTTTCGGCCAAAAAACTAGAATTTTGCCCGATTCCCATATTTTCGTGTGTTATAGCACATGCCTTCCAAGTGGTCCCGGGACCCCAGACCCCGATCGCCTAAAAATTTTTCGAGCCATAAAATATGACCCAAGGAACCATAGTAACCACCCCGCCAAGATCGTTCCTCATTTTTTGCGTTTTTTTGCCAAAAAACTAGAATTCCGCGTGATTCCCATATTTTTGTCTACTATTGCCCACGCCTTCCGAGTGGGTCGGGCCTCCAGGACTCGGATCGCCTAAATTTTTTCCGAGCCATCAAATACGACCTAAGGAACCATATTCACCGCCCCGCCATGATCGTTCATCATTTTTTGCATTTTTCGCTCAAAAACCTAAAATTCCGCTCGATTCCCATATTTTTGTGTGCTACAGCCCATGCCTTCCAAGTGGTCCCGGGAACCTCGGACCCCGGTCGCCTAATATTTTTCTGAGCCATCAAATACGACCTAAGGAACCATAGTCACCGCCCCACCATGATCGGTCCTCATTTTTTGCATTTTACGTCCAAAAAACTAGAATTCCGCCCAATTCCCATATTTTCGTGTGTTATTGCCCAAGCCTTCCGAGTGGGCCGGGCCTACCAGACTCGGATCGCCTAAAATTTTTCCGGGCCATCAAATATGACCTAAGGAACCATAGTCACCGCCCCGCCATGATCGGTGCTAATATTTTGCATTTTTCGGCCAAAAAACTAGAATTCCGCCCGATTCCCATATTTTCGTGTGCTATAGCTCACGCCTTCCAAGTGGTCCCGGTACCCCCGGACCTCGATCGCCTAAAATTTTTCGGGGCCGTCAAGTACGACCCAAGGAACCATAATAACCGCCCCGCCATGATCGTTCCCCATTTTTGCGTTTTTCGGCCAAAAAACTAGAATTCTGCGTGATTCCCATATTTTCGTGTGCTAAAGGCCCACGTCTTCCGAGTGGGCCCGGCCTTCCGGACTCGGATCGCCTAAAAATTTTTCGGGCCATCAAATATGACCTAAGGAACCATAGTCACCACCCCGCAATGATCGTTCCTCATTTTTTGCATTTTTCGGCCAAAAAACTAGAATTCCGCCCGATTCCCATATTTTCGTGTGCTATAGCCAACGCCTTCCGAGTGCTCCCAGACCCTCGGACCCCTATCGCCTAAAGTTTTTCTGGACAATCAAATATGACCTAAGGAACCATAGTCACTGCCCCGCCATGATCGTTCCTCATTTTTTGCATTTTTCGGCCAAAACACTAGAATTCTGCCCGATTACCATATTATTGTGTGCTATTGCCCACGCCTTCCGAGTGGGCCGAGCCCCCCGTACTCGGATCGCCTAATGTTTTTTCGGGCCATAAAATAGGACCTAAGGAACCATAGTCACCACCTCGCCATAATCGTTCCTCATTTTTCGTATTTTTCGTCCAAAAAACTAGAATTCCGCCCGGTTCCCATATTTTTGTGTGCTATAGCCCACGCTTTCCAAGTGGTCCCGGGATCCCCGGACCCCGATCACCTAAAATTTTTTCGGGCCATCAAATACGACCTAAGGGACCGTAGGAATTGCCCCGCCATGATCGTTACTCATATTTTGTGTTTTTCGGCCAAAAAACTTGAATTCCGCCCGATACCCATATTTTCGTGTGCTATAGCCCACACCTTCCGAGTGGGCCGGGCCCCCGGACTCGGATCATCTAAATTTTATTCGAGCCATCAAATAAGACCTAAGGAACCATATTCACCTCCCCGCCATGATCGTTCCTCATTGTTTGCATTTTTCGGCTAAAAAACTAGAATTCCGTACGATTCCCATATTTTCGTGTGCTATAACTGCCCACGCCTTCCCAATGGGTAGGGAATCCCGGACCCCGATCTCCTAAAATTTTTCCGGACCATCAAATACGACCTAAGAAACCATAGTCACTGCCCCGCCATGATCGTTACTCATATTTTGTGTTTTTCGGCCAAAAAACTAAAATTACGCCCGATTCCAATATTTTCGTGTGCTATAGCCCACGCCTTCCGAGTGGGCCGGGTCTCCCGGACTCGGATCGCCTAAACTTTTTCCGGGACATCAAATACGACCTAACGAACCATAGTCACCATTCCACCATGATCGTTCCTCATTTTTTGTATTTTTCGGCCAAAAAACTAGAATTCTGCCCGATTCCCATATTTTCGTGTGTTATAGCACACGCCTTCCAAGTGGTCCCGGGACCCCAGACCCCGATCGCCGAAAATTTTTTCGAGCCATAAAATATGACCCAAGGAACCATAGTAACCACCCCGCCAAGATCGTTCCTCATTTTTTGCGTTTTTCTGCCAAAAAACTAGAATTCCGCGTGATTCCCATATTTTTGTCTACTATTGCCCACGCATTCTGAGTGGGTCGGGCCTCCAGGACTCGGATCGCCTAAATTTTTTCCGGGCCATCAAATACGACCTAAGGAACCATATTCACCACCCCGCCATGATCGTTCATCATTTTTTGCATTTTTCGCTCAACAACCGAAAATTCCGCTCGATTCCCATATTTTTGTGTGCTACAGCCCACGCCTTCCAAGTGGTCCCGGGAACCTCGGACCCCGGTCGCCTAATATTTTTTTGAGCCATCAAATATGACCTAAGGAACCATAGTCACCGCCCCACCATGATCGGTCCTCATTTTTTGCATTTTACGTCCAAAAAACTAGAATTCCGCCCAATTCCCATATCTTCATGTGTTATTGCCCAAGCCTTCCGAGTGGGCCGGGCCTACCAGACTCGGATCGCCTAAAATTTTTCCGGGCCATCAAATATGACCTAAGGAACCATAGTCACCACCCCGCCATGATCGTTGCTAATATTTTGCATTTTTCGGCCAAAAAACTTGAATTCCGCCCGATTCCCATATTTTCGTGTGCTATAGCTCACGCCTTCCAAGTGGTCCCGGAATCCCCGGACCCCCGATCGCCTAAAATTTTTTCGGGCCATCAAATTTGACCCAAGGAACCATAATAACCGCCCCGACATGATCGTTCCCCATTTTTGCATTTTTCGGCCAAAAAAACTAAATTCCGCGTGATTCTCATATTTTCGTGTGCTAAATAGCCCATGCCTTCAGAGTGGGCCGGGCCTTCCGGACACGGATCACCTAAAATTTTTTTGGGCAGTCAAATACGACCTAAGGAACCATAGTCACCACCCCGCAATGATCGTTCCTCATTTTTTGCATTTTTCGGCCAAAAAACTAGAATTCCGCCCGATTCCCAGATTTTCGTGTGTTATTGCCCAAGCCTTCCGAGTGGGCCGGGCCTACCAGACTCGGATCGCCTAAAATTTTTCCGGGCCATCAAATACGACCTAAGGAACCATATTCACCGCCCCGCCATGATCGTTGCTAATATTTTGCATTTTTCGGCCAAAAAACTATAATTTCGCCCGATTCCCATATTTTCGTGTGCTGTAGCTCATGCCTTCCAAGTGGTCCCGGTACCCCCGGACCCCGATCGCCTAAAATTATTCCGGGCCATCAAATATGACCCAAGGAACCATAATAACCGCCCCGCCATAATCGTTCCCCATTTTTGCATTTTTCGGCCAAAAAACTAGAATTCCGCGTGATTCCCATATTTTTGTGTGCAAAATAGCCGACGTCTTCCGAGTGGGCCGGGCCTTCCGGACTCGGATCGCCTAAAAATTTTTTGGGCCATCAAATACGACCCAAGGAACCATAATAACCGCCCCGCCATGATCGTTCCCCATTTTTGCATTTTTCGGCCAAAAAACTAGAATTCCGCGTGATTCCCATATTTTCGTGTGCTAAATAGCCCACGTCTTCCGAGTGGGCCAGGCCTTCCGGACTCGGATCGCCTAAAAATTTTTTGGGCCGTCAACTATGACCTAAGGAATCATAGTCACCGCCCCGCAATGATCGATCCTCATTTTTTGCATTTTTTGGCCAAAAAACTAGAATTCCGCCCGATTCCCAGATTTTCGTGTGTTATTGCCCAAGCCTTCCGAGTGGGCCGGGCCTACCAGACTCGGATCGCCTAAAATTATTCCGGGCTATCAAATACGACCTAAGGAACCATAGTCACCGCCCCGCCATGATCGTTGCTAATATTTTGCATTTTTCGGCCAAAAAACTTGAATTCCGTGCGATTCCATTTTTTCATTTGCTATAGACCACGCCTTCCGAGTGGTCCCTGGAACCCCAGACCCCGATCGCCTAAAAATTTTCCAGCCATCAAATACGACCTAAGGAACCATAGTCACCGCCCCTCCATGATCGTTCCTCATTTTATGCAGTTTTTGGCCACAACACTAGAATTCCGCCCAATTACCATATTATTTTGTGCTATTGCCCACGCCTTCCGAGTGGGCCGAGCCCCCCGTACTCGGATCGCCTAAAGTTTTTTTGGGCCATACAATAGGACCTAAGGAACCATAGTCACCACCTCGCCATGATCGTTCCTCATTTTTTGCATTTTTCGGCCAAAAAACTAGAATTCCGCCCGGTTCCCATATTTTTGTGTGCTATAGCACACGCTTTCCAAGTGGTCCCGGGATCCCCGGACCCCGATCGCCTAAAATTTTTCCGGCCCATCAAATACGACCTAAGGAACCATAGGAACTGCCCTGCCATGATAGTTCCTCACTTATTGCGATTTCCGGCAAAAAAAACTAGAATTCCGCCCGATTCCCATATTTTCGTGTGCTATAGCCCACACCTTCCGAGTGGGCCGGGCCCCCCGGACTCGGATCATCTAAATTTTATTCGAGCCATGAAATAAGACCTAAGGAACCATATTCACCTCCCCGCCATGATCGTTCCTCATTGTTTGCATTTTTCGGCTAAAAAACTAGAATTCCGTACGATTCCCATATTTTCGTGTGCTATAACTGCCCACGCCTTCCCAATGGGTAGGGAATCCCGGACCCCGATCTCCTAAAATTTTTCCAGACCATCAAATACGACCTAAGAAACCATAGTCACCGCCCCGCCATGATCGTTACTCATATTTTGTGTTTTTCGGCCAAAAAACTAAAATTACGCCCGATTCCCATATTTTCGTGTGCTATAGCCCACGCCTTCCGAGTGGGCCGGGTCTCCCGGACTCGGATCGCCTAAACTTTTTCCGGGACATCAAATACGACCTAAGGAACCATAGTCACCATTCCACCATGATCGTTCCTCATTTTTTGTATTTTTCGGCCAAAAAACTAGAATTCTGCCCGATTCCCATATTTTCGTGTGTTATAGCACACGCCTTCCAAGTGGTCCCGGGACCCCAGACCCCGATCGCCTAAAATTTTTTCGAGCCATAAAATATGACCCAAGGAACCATAGTAACCACCCCGCCAAGATCGTTCCTCATTTTTTGCGTTTTTCTGCCAAAAAACTAGAATTCCGCGTGATTCCCATATTTTTGTGTACTATTGCCCATGCATTCTGAGTGGGTCGGGCCTCCCGGACTCGGATCGCCTAAATTTTTTCCGGGCCATCAAATACGACCTAAGGAACCATATTCACCACCCCGCCATGATCGTTCATCATTTTTTTGCATTTTTCGCTCAACAACCGAAAATTCCGCTCGATTCCCATATTTTTGTGTGCTACAGCCCACGCCTTCCAAGTGGTCCCGGGAACCTCGAACCCCGGTCGCCTAATATTTTTTTGAGCCATCAAATATGACCTAAGGAACCATAGTCACCGCCCCACCATGATCGGTCCTCATTTTTTGCCTTTTACGTCCAAAAAACTAGAATTCCGCCCAATTCCCATATCTTCATGTGTTATTGCCCAAGCCTTCCGAGTGGGCCGGGCCTACCAGACTCGGATCGCCTAAAATTTTTCCGGGCCATCAAATATGACCTAAGGAACCATAGTCACCACCCCGCCATGATCGTTGCTAATATTTTGCATTTTTCGGCCAAAAAACTTGAATTCCGCCCGATTCCCATATTTTCGTGTGCTATAGCTCACGCCTTCCAAGTGGTCCCGGAATCCCCGGACCCCCGATCGCCTAAAATTTTTTCGGGCCATCAAATTCGACCCAAGGAACCATAATAACCGCCCCGACATGATCGTTCCCCATTTTTGCATTTTTCGGCCAAAAAAACTAAATTCCGCGTGATTCCCGTATTTTCGTGTGCTAAATAGCCCATGCCTTCCGAGTGGGCCGGGCCTTCCGGACACGGATCACCTAAAATTTTTTCGGGCAGTCAAATACGACCTAAGGAACCATAGTCACCACCCCGCAATGATCGTTCCTCATTTTTTGCATTTTTCGGCCAAAAAACTAGAATTCCGCCCGATTCCCAGATTTTCGTGTGTTATTGCCCAAGCCTTCCGAGTGGGCCGGGCCTACCAGACTCGGATCGCCTAAAATTTTTCCGGGCCATCAAATACGACCTAAGGAACCATAGTCACCGCCCCGCCATGATCGTTGCTAATATTTTGCATTTTTCGGCCAAAAAACTAGAATTTCGCCCGATTCCCATATTTTCGTGTGCTATAGCTCACGCCTTCCAAGTGGTCCCGGTACCCCCGGACCCCGATCGCCTAAAATTTTTCCGGGCCATCAAATATGACCCAAGGAACCATAATAACCGCCCCGCCATAATCGTTCCCCATTTTTGCATTTTTCGGCCAAAAAACTAGAATTCCGCGTGATTCCCATATTTTTGTGTGCAAAATAGCCGACGTCTTCCGAGTGGGCCGGGCCTTCCGGACTCGGATCGCCTAAAAATTTTTTGGGCCATCAAATACGACCCAAGGAACCATAATAACCGCCCCGCCATGATCGTTCCCCATTTTTGCATTTTTCGGCCAAAAAACTAGAATTCCGCGTGATTCCCATATTTTCGTGTGCTAAATAGCCCACGTCTTCCGAGTGGGCCAGGCCTTCCGGACTCGGATCGCCTAAAAATTTTTTGGGCCGTCAAATATGACCTAAGGAATCATAGTCACCGCCCCGCAATGATCGATCCTCATTTTTTGCATTTTTCGGCCAAAAAACTAGAATTCCGCCCGATTCCCAGATTTTCGTGTGTTATTGCCCAAGCCTTCCGAGTGGGCCGGGCCTACCAGACTCGGATCGCCTAAAATTATTCCGGGCCATCAAATACGACCTAAGGAACCATAGTCACCGCCCCGCCATGATCGTTGCTAATATTTTGCATTTTTCGGCCAAAAAACTTGAATTCCGCGCGATTCCATTTTTTCATTTGCTATAGACCACGCCTTCCGAGTGGTCTCTGGAACCCCAGACCCCGATCGCCTAAAAATTTTCCAGCCATCAAATACGACCTAAGGAACCATAGTCACCGCCCCTCCATGATCGTTCCTCATTTTATGCAGTTTTTGGCCACAACACTAGAATTTCGCCCAATTACCATATTATTTTGTGCTATTGCCCACGCCTTCCGAGTGGGCCGAGCCCCCCGTACTCGGATCGCCTAAAGTTTTTTTGGGCCATAAAATAGGACCTAAGTAACCATAGTCACCACCTCGCCATGATCGTTCCTCATTTTTCGCATTTTTCGGCCAAAAAACTAGAATTCCGCCCGGTTCCCATATTTTTGTGTGCTATAGCACACGCTTTCCAAGTGGTCCCGGGATCCCCGGACCCCGATCGCCTAAAATTTTTCCGGCCCATCAAATACGACCTAAGGAACCATAGGAACTGCCCTGCCATGATAGTTCCTCACTTATTGCGATTTCCGGCAAAAAAACTAGAATTCCGCCCGATACCCATATTTTCGTGTGCTATAGCCCACACCTTCCGAGTGGGCCGGGCCCCCCGGACTCGGATCATCTAAATTTTATTCGAGCCATCAAATAAGACCTAAGGAACCATATTCACCTCCCCGCCATGATCGTTCCTCATTGTTTGCATTTTTCGGCTAAAAAACTAGAATTCCGTACGATTCCCATATTTTCGTGTGCTATAACTGCCCACGCCTTCCCAATGGGTAGGGAATCCCGGACCCCGATCTCCTAAAATTTTCCAGACCATCAAATACGACCTAAGAAACCATAGTCACCGCCCCGCCATGATCGTTACTCATATTTTGTGTTTTTCGGCCAAAAAACTAAAATTACGCCCGATTCCCATATTTTCGTGTGCTATAGCCCACGCCTTCCGAGTGGGCCGGGTCTCCCGGACTCGGATCGCCTAAACTTTTTCCGGGACATCAAATACGACCTAAGGAACCATAGTCACCATTCCACCATGATCGTTCCTCATTTTTTGTATTTTTCGGCCAAAAAACTAGAATTCTGCCCGATTCCCATATTTTCGTGTGTTATAGCACACGCCTTCCAAGTGGTCCCGGGACCCCAGACCCCGATCGCCTAAAATTTTTTCGAGCCATAAAATATGACCCAAGGAACTATAGTAACCACCCCGCCAAGATCGTTCCTCATTTTTTGCGTTTTTCTGCCAAAAAACTAGAATTCCGCGTGATTCCCATATTTTTGTCTACTATTGCCCACGCATTCTGAGTGGGTCGGACCTCCAGGACTCGGATCGCCTAAATTTTTTCCGGGCCATCAAATACGACCTAAGGAACCATATTCACCACCCCGCCATGATCGTTCATCATTTTTTGCATTTTTCGCTCAACAACCGAAAATTCCGCTCGATTCCCATATTTTTGTGTGCTACAGCCCACGCCTTCCAAGTGGTCCCGGGAACCTCGGACCCCGGTCGCCTAATATTTTTTTGAGCCATCAAATATGACCTAAGGAACCATAGTCACCGCCCCACCATTGATCGGTCCTCATTTTTTGCATTTTACGTCCAAAAAACTAGAATTCCGCCCAATTCCCATATCTTCGTGTGTTATTGCCCAAGCCTTCCGAGTGGGCCGGGCCTACCAGACTCGGATCGCCTAAAATTTTTCCGGGCCATCAAATATGACCTAAGGAACCATAGTCACCACCCCGCCATGATCGTTGCTAATATTTTGCATTTTTCGGCCAAAAAACTTGAATTCCGCCCGATTCCCATATTTTCGTGTGCTATAGCTCACGCCTTCCAAGTGGTCCCGGAATCCCCGGACCCCCGATCGCCTAAAATTTTTCCGGGCCATCAAATTCGACCCAAGGAACCATAATAACCGCCCCGACATGATCGTTCCCCATTTTTGCATTTTTCGGCCAAAAAAACTAAATTCCGCGTGATTCCCATATTTTCGTATGCTAAATAGCCCATGCCTTCCGAGTGGGCCGGGCCTTCCGGACACGGATCACCTAAAATTTTTTCGGGCAGTCAAATACGACCTAAGGAACCATAGTCACCACCCCGCAATGATCGTTCCTCATTTTTTGCATTTTTCGGCCAAAAAACTAGAATTCCGCCCGATTCCCAGATTTTCGTGTGTTATTGCCCAAGCCTTCCGAGTGGGCCGGGCCTACCAGACTCGGATCGCCTAAAATTTTTCCGGGCCATCAAATACGACCTAAGGAACCATAGTCACCGCCCCGCCATGATCGTTGCTAATATTTTGCATTTTTCGGCCAAAAAACTAGAATTTCGCCCGATTCCCATATTTTCGTGTGCTATAGCTCACGCCTTCCAAGTGGTCCCGGTACCCCCGGACCCCGATCGCCTAAAATTTTTCCGGGCCATCAAATATGACCCAAGGAACCATAATAACCGCCCCGCCATAATCGTTCCCCATTTTTGCATTTTTCGGCCAAAAAACTAGAATTCCGCGTGATTCCCATATTTTTGTGTGCAAAATAGCCGACGTCTTCCGAGTGGGCCGGGCCTTCCGGACTCGGATCGCCTAAAAATTTTTTGGGCCATCAAATACGACCCAAGGAACCATAATAACCGCCCCGCCATGATCGTTCCCCATTTTTGCATTTTTCGGCCAAAAAACTAGAATTCCGCGTGATTCCCATATTTTCGTGTGCTAAATAGCCCACGTCTTCCGAGTGGGCCAGGCCTTCCCAACTCGGATCGCCTAAAAATTTTTTGGGCCGTCAAATATGTCCTAAGGAATCATAGTCACCGCCCCGCAATGATCGATCCTCATTTTTTGCATTTTTCGGCCAAAAAACTAGAATTCCGCCCGATTCCCAGATTTTCGTGTGTTATTGCCCAAGCCTTCCGAGTGGGCCGGGCCTACCAGACTCGGATCGCCTAAAATTATTCCGGGCCATCAAATACGACCTAAGGAACCATAGTCACCGCCCCGCCATGATCGTTGCTAATATTTTGCATTTTTCGGCCAAAAAACTTGAATTCCGCGCGATTCCATTTTTTCATTTGCTATAGACCACGCCTTCCGAGTGGTCTCTGGAACTCCAGACCCCGATCGCCTAAAAATTTTCCAGCCATCAAATACGACCTAAGGAACCATAGTCACCGCCCCTCCATGATCGTTCCTCATTTTATGCAGTTTTTGGCCACAACACTAGAATTCCGCCCAATTACCATATTATTTTGTGCTATTGCCCACGCCTTCCGAGTGGGCCGAGCCCCCCGTACTCGGATCGCCTAAAGTTTTTTTGGGCCATAAAATAGGACCTAAGGAACCATAGTCACCACCTCGCCATGATCGTTCCTCATTTTTCGCATTTTTCGGCCAAAAAACTAGAATTCCGCCCGGTTCCCATATTTTTGTGTGCTATAGCACACGCTTTCCAAGTGGTCCCGGGATCCCCGGACCCCGATCGCCTAAAATTTTTCCGGCCCATCAAATACGACCTAAGGAACCATAGGAACTGCCCTGCCATGATAGTTCCTCACTTATTGCGATTTCCGGCAAAAAAAACTAGAATTCCGCCCGATTCCCATATTTTCGTGTGCTATAGCCCACACCTTCCGAGTGGGCCGGGCCCCCCGGACTCGGGTCGCCTAAAGTTTTTTCGGGCCATCAAATAAGACCTAAGGAACCATATTCACCTCCCCGCCAAAAAACTAGAATTCTGCCCGATTCCCATATTTTCGTGTGTTATAGCACACGCCTTCCAAGTGGTCCCGGGACCCCCGGACCCCGATCGCCTAATATTTTTACGGGCCATAAAATATGATTTAAGGAACCATAGTCACCACCTCGCCATGATCGTTCCTTATTTTTTGCATTTTTTGGTCAAAAACCTAGAATTCCGCTCGATTCCCATATTTTTGTGTGCGACAGCCCACGCCTTCCAAGTGGTCCCGGGAACCTCGGACCCCGATCGCCTAAAAATTTTCCAGGCCATCAAATACGACCCAAGGAACCATAATAACTGCCCCGCCATGATCATTCCCCATTTTTGCATTTTTCTGCCAAAAAACTAGAATTCCGCGTGATTCCCATATTTTCGTGTGCTAAATAGCCCACGTCTTCCGGACTCGGATCGCCTAAAAAAATTTCGGGCCATCAAATACGACCTAAGGAACCATAGTTACCGCCCCACAATGATCGTTCCTCATGTTTTGCATTTTTCGGCAAAAAAACTAGAATTCCTCCCGATTCCCATATTTTTGTGTGCTATAGCTCACGCCTTCCAAGTGGTCCCGGGAACCCTGGACCCCGATCGCCTAATATTTTTACGGGCCATAAAATATGATTTAAGGAACCATAGTCACTGCCCTACCATGATCGTTCCTCATTTTTTGCGTTTTTCGGCCAAAAAACTAGAATTCCGCGCGATTCCCATATTTTCGTGTGCTATAGCTCACGCCTTCCGAGTGTTCCCAGACCCCCGGACCCCTATCCCCTAAAGTTTTTCCGGACCATCAAATACGACCTAAGGAACCATAGTCACCGCCCCGCCATGATCGTTCCTCATTTTATGCAATTTTCGGCCAAAACCCTAGAATTTCGCCCGATTACCATATTATTGTGTACTATTGCCCACGCCATTCGAGTGGGCAGAGCCCCCCGTACTCGGATCGCCTAAAGTTTTTTCGGGCCATAAAATAGGACCTAAGGAACCATAGTCACCACCTCGCCATGATCGTTCCTCATTTTTTGCATTTTTCGGTCAAAAAACTAGAATTCCGCCCTGTTCCCATATTTTTGTGTGCTATAGCCCACGCTTTCCAAGTGGTCCCGGGATCCCCGGACCCCGATCGCCTAAAATTTTTCCGGCCCATCAAATACGACCTAAGGAACCATAGGAACTTCCCCGCCATGATAGTTCCTGACTTATTGCGATTTCCGGCAAAAAAACTAGAATTCCGCCCGATTCCCATATTTTCGTGTGCTATAGCCCACACCTTCCGAGTGGGCCGGGCCCCCCGGACTCGGGTCGCCTAAAGTTTTTTCGGGCCATCAAATAAGACCTAAGGAACCATATTCACCTCCCCGCCAAAAAACTAGAATTCTGCCCGATTCCCATATTTTCGTGTGTTATAGCACACGCATTCCAAGTGGTCCCGGGACTCCCGGACCCCGATAGCCTAATATTTTTACGGGCCATAAAATATGATTTAAGGAACCATAGTCACCACCTCGCCATGATCGTTCCTCATTTTTTGCATTTTTTGATCAAAAACCTAGAATTTCGCTCGATTCCTATATTTTTGTGTGCGACAGCCCACGCCTTCCAAGTGGTCCCGGGAACCTCGGACCCCGATCGCCTAAAATTTTCCAGGCCATCAAATACGACCCAAGGAACCATAATAACCGCCCCGCCATGATCATTCCCCATTTTTGCATTTTTCGGCCAAAAAACTAGAATTCCGCATGATTCCCATATTTTCGTGTGCTAAATAGCCCACGTCTTCCGAGTGGGCCGGGCCTTCCGGACTCGGATCGCCTAAAAAATTTTCGGGCCATCAAATACGACCTAAGGAAACATAGTTATCGCCCCACAATGACCGTTCCTCATTTTTTGCATTTTTCGGCCAAAAAACTAGAATTCCGCCCGATTCCCATATTTTCGTGTGCTATAGCTCACGCCTTCCAAGTGGTCCCGGGATCCCCGGACCCCGATCGCCTAAATTTTTTCCGGACCATCAAATACGACCTATGGAACCATAGGAACTGCCCCGCCATGATCGTTCCTCACTTATTGCGATTTCCGGCAAAAAAACTAGAATTCCGCCCGATTCCCATATTTTTGTGTGCAGCCCACACCTTCCGAGTGGGCCGCAGCCCCCGGACTCGGATCATCTAAATTTTATTCGGGCCATCAAATAAGACTTAAGGAACCATAGTCACCGCTCCGTCATGATCGTTCCTCATTTTATGCAGTTTTCGGCCAAAACCCTAGAATTCCGCCCGATTACCATATTATTGTGTGCTATTGCCCACGCCTTTCGAGTGGGCCGAGCCCCCCGTACTCGGATCGCCTAATGTTTTTTCGGGCCATAAAATAGGACCTAAGGAACCATAGTCACCACCTCGCCATGATCGTTCCTCATTTTTTGCATTTTTCGGTCAAAAAACTAGAATTCCGCCCTGTTCCCATATTTTTGTGTGCTATAGCCCACGCTTTCCAAGTGGTCCCGGGATCCCCGGACCCCGATCGCCTAAAATTTTTCCGGCCCATCAAATACGACCTAAGGAACCATAGGAACATCCCCGCCATGATAGTTCCTGACTTATTGCGATTTCCGGCAAAAAAACTAGAATTCCGCCCGATTCCCATATTTTCGTGTGCTATAGCCCACACCTTCCGAGTGGGCCGGGCCCCCCGGACTCGGGTCGCCTAAAGTTTTTTCGGGCCATCAAATAAGACCTAAGGAACCATATTCACCTCCCCGCCAAAAAACTAGAATTCTGCCCGATTCCCATATTTTCGTGTGTTATAGCACACGCATTCCAAGTGGTCCCGGGACTCCCGGACCCCGATCGCCTAATATTTTTACGGGCCATAAAATATGATTTAAGGAACCATAGTCACCACCTCGCCATGATCGTTCCTCATTTTTTGCATTTTTTGATCAAAAACCTAGAATTTCGCTCGATTCCTATATTTTTGTGTGCGACAGCCCACGCCTTCCAAGTGGTCCCGGGAACCTCGGACCCCGATCGCCTAAAATTTTCCAGGCCATCAAATACGACCCAAGAAACCATAATAACCGCCCCGCCATGATCATTCCCCATTTTTGCATTTTTCGGCCAAAAAACTAGAATTCCGCGTGATTCCCATATTTTCGTGTGCTAAATAGCCCACGTCTTCCGAGTGGGCCGGGCCTTCCGGACTCGGATCGCCTAAAAAATTTTCGGGCCATCAAATACGACCTAAGGAAACATAGTTATCGCCCCACAATGATCGTTCCTCATTTTTTGCATTTTTCGGCCAAAAAACTAGAATTCCGCCCGATTCCCATATTTTCGTGTGCTATAGCTCACGCCTTCCAAGTGGTCCCGGGATCCCCGGACCCCGATCGCCTAAATTTTTTCCGGACCATCAAATACGACCTATGGAACCATAGGAACTGCCCCGCCATGATCGTTCCTCATTTTATGCAGTTTTCGGCCAAAACACTAGAATTCCGCTCGATTACCATATTATTGTGTGCTATTGCCCACGCCTTTCGAGTGGGCCGAGCCCCCCGTACTCAGATCGCCTAATGTTTTTTCAGGCCATAAAATAGGACCTAAGGAACCATAGTCACCACCTCGCCATGATCGTTCCTCATTTTTTGCATTTTTCGGTCAAAAACCTAGAATTCCGCTCGATTCCCATATTTTTGTGTGCGACAGCCCACGCCTTCCAAGTGGTCCCGGGAACCTCGGACCCCGATCGCCTAAAATTTTTACGGGCCATCAAATACGACCCAAGGAACCATAATAACTGACCCGCCATGATCATTCCCCATTTTTGCATTTTTTGGCTAAAAAACTAGAATTCCGCGTGATTCCCATATTTTCGTGTGCTAAATAGCCCATGTCTTCCGAGTGGGCCGGGCCTTCTGGACTCGGATCGCCTAAAATTTTTTCGGGCTGTCAAATATGACCTAAGGAACCATAGTCACCGCCCTACAATGATCGTTCCTCATTTTTGCATTTTTCGGCCAAAAAACTAGAATTCCGCCCGATTCCCATAGTTTCGTGTGTTATAGCCCACGCCTTCCAAGTGGTCCCGGGAACCCCGGACCCCGATCACCTAATATTTCTACGGGCCATAAAATATGATTTAAGGAACCATAGTCACCGCCCTACCGTGATCGTTCCTCATTTTTTGCATTTTTCGGCATAAAAACTAAAATTCCGCGCGATTCCCATATTTTCGTGTGCTATAGCCCACGCCTTCCGAGTGCTCCCAGACTCCCGGACCCCTATCGCCTAAAGTTTTTCCGGACCATCAAATACGACCTAAGGAACCATAGTCATCGCCCCTCCATGATCGTTCTTCATTTTTTGCGTTTTTCGGCCAAAAACCTAGAATTTCGCCCGATTCCCATATTTTCGAGTGTTATATCCCACGCCTTCCGAGTGGGACGGCCCCCCAGACTCGGATCACCTAAAAAGTTTTCAGGCAATCAAATACAACCTAACGAACCATAGTCACTGCCCCGCCATGATCGTTCCTCATTTTTTGCATTTTTCGGCCAAAACACTAGAATTCCGCCCGATTACCATATTATTGTGTGTTATTGCCCACGCCTTCCGAGTGGGCCGAGTCCCCCGTACTCGGATCGCCTAAAGTTTTTTCGGGTCAATAAAATAGGACCTAAGGAACCATAGTCACCACCTCGCCATGATCGTTCTTCATTTTTCGCATTTTTCGGCCAAAAAACTAGAATTCCGCCCGGTTCCCATATTTTTGTGTGCTATAGCCCACGCTTTCCAAGTGGTCCCGGGATCCCCGGACCCCGATCGCCTAAATTTTTTCCGGGCCATCAAATACGACCTAAGGAACCATAGGAACTGCCCCGCCATGATCGTTCCTCACTTATTGCGATTTCCGGCAAAAAAACTAGAATTCCGCCCGATTCCCATATTTTTGTGTGCAGCCCACACCTTCCGAGTGGGCCGGGGCCCCCGGACTCGGATCATCTAAATTTTATTCGGGCCATCAAATAAGACTTAAGGAACCATAGTCACCGCCCCGTCATGATCGTTCCTCATTTTATGCAGTTTTCGGCCAAAACCCTAGAATTCCGCCCGATTACCATATTATTGTGTGCTATTGCCCACGCCTTTCGAGTGGGCCGAGCCCCCCGTACTCGGATCGCCTAATGTTTTTTCGGGCCATAAAATAGGACCTAAGGAACCATAGTCACCACCTCGCCATGATCGTTCCTCATTTTTTGCATTTTTCGGTCAAAAACCTAGAATTCCGCTCGATTCCCATATTTTTGTGTGCGACAGCCCACGCCTTCCAAGTGGTCCCGGGAACCTCGGACCCCGATCGCCTTAAATTTTTCCGGGCCATCAAATACGACCCAATGAACCATAATAACTGCCCCGCCATGATCATTCCCCATTTTTGCATTTTTTGGCTAAAAAACTAGAATTCCGCGTGATTCCCATATTTTTGTGTGCAGCCCACACCTTCCGAGTGGGCCGGGGCCCCCGGACTCGGATCATCTAAATTTTATTCGGGCCATCAAATAAGACTTAAGGAACCATATTCACCTCCCCGCCATGATCGTTCCTCATTGTTTGCATTTTTCGGCTAAAAAACTAGAATTCCGTACGATTCCTATATTTTTCGTGTGCTATAATTGCCCACGCCTTCCCAATGGGTAGGGAATCCCGGACACCGATCGCCTAAAATTTTTTCGGACCATCAAATAAGACCTAAGAAACCATAGTCACCGCCCCGCCATGATCGTTCCTCATATTTTGTGTTTTTCGGCCAAAAACTAGAATTCCGCCCGATTCCCATATTTTCGTGTGCTATAGCCCACGCCTTCCGAGTGGGCCGGGTCTCCCGGACTCGGATCTCCTAAACTTTTTACGGGCCATCAAATACGACCTAAGGAACCATAGTCACCGTTCCGCCTTGATCGTTCCTCATTTTTTGTAATTTTCGGCCAAAAAACTTGAATTCTGCCCGATTCCTATATTTTCGTGTGTGCACACGCCTTCCAAGTGGTCCCGGGACCCCGGACCCCGATCGCCTAAAATATTTTCGGGCCATAAACTACGACCCAGGGAACCATAGTAACCACCCCGCCATGATCGTTCCTCATTTTTTGCGTTTTTCTGCGAAAAAACTAGAATTCCGCGTGATTCCCATATTTTCGTCTACTATTGCCCACGCCTTCCGAGTGGGTCGGGCCACCAGGACTCGGATCGCCTAAAATTTTTCCGGGCCATCAAATACTACCTAAGGAACCATATTCACCGCCCCGCCATGATCGTTCCTCATTTTTTGCATTTTTCGGCCAAAACCTAGAATTCCGCTCAATTCCCATATTTTTGTGTGCTACAGCCCACGCCTTCCAAGTGGTCCCTGGAACCTCGGACTCCGGTCGCCTAATATTTTTCTAGGCCATCAAATACGACCTAAGGAACCATAGTCACCACCCCACCATGATCGGTCCTCATTTTTTGCATTTTACGTCCAAAAAACTAGAATTCCGCCCGATTCCCATATTTTCGTGTGTTATTGCCCAAGCCTTCCGAGTGGGCCGGGCCTACCAGACTCGGATCGCCTAAAATTTTTCCGGGCCATCAAATACGACCTAAGGAACCATAGTCACCGCCCCGCCATGATCGTTGCTAATATTTTGCATTTTTCGGCCAAAAAACTTGAATTCCGCCCGATTCCCATATTTTCGTGTGCTATAGCTCACGCCTTCCAAGTGGTCCCGGTACCCCCGGACCCCGATCGCCTAAAATTTTTCCGGGCCATCAAATACGACCCAAGGAACCATAATAACTGCCCCGCCATGATCGTTCCCCATTTTTCCGTTTTTCGGCCAAAAAATTAGAATTCCGCGTGATTCCCATATTTTCGTGTGCTATAGCCTACGTCTTCCGAGTGGGTCGGGCCTTCCGGACTCGGATCACCTAACAATTTTTCGGGCTGTCAAATACGACCTAAGGAACCATAGTCACCACCCCGCAATGATCGTTCCTCATTTTTGTATTTTTCGGCCAAAAAACTAGAATTCTGCCCGATTCCCATAGTTTCGAGTGTTATTGCCCACGCCTTCCAAGTGGTCCCGGGAACCCCGGACCCCGATCACCTAATATTTCTACGGGCCATAAAATATGATTTAAGGAACCATAGTCACCGCCCTACCATGATCGTTCCTCATTTTTTGCATTTTTTGGCCAAAATACTAGAATTCCGCGCGATTCCCATATTTTCGTGTGCTATAGCCCACGCCTTCCGAGTGCTCCCAGACTCCCGGACCCCTATCGCCTAAAGTTTTTCCGGACCATCAAATACGACCTAAGGAACCATAGTCACCGCCCCTCCATTATCGTTCTTCATTTTTTGCGTTTTTCGGCCAAAAACCTAGAATTTCGCCCGATTCCCATATTTTCGAGTGTTATATCCCCCGCCTTCCGAGTGGGACGGCCCCCCGGACTCGGATCACCTAAAACGTTTTCGGGCAATCAAATACAACCTAAGGAACCATAGTCACTGCCCCGCCATGATCGTTCCTTATTTTTTGCATTTTTCGGCCAAAACAATAGAATTCCGCCCGATTACCATATTATTGTGTGTTATTGCCCACGCCTTCCGAGTGGGCCGAGCCCCCCGTACTTGGATCGCCTAAAGTTTTTTCGGGCCATAAAATAGGACCTAAGGAACCATAGTCACCGCCTCGCCATGATCGTTCATCATTTTTCGCATTTTTCGGCCAAAAAACTAGAATTCCGCCCGGTTTCCATATTTTTGTGTGCTATAGCCCACGCTTTCAAAGTGGTCCCGGGATCCCCGGACCCCGATCGCCTAAATTTTTTTCGGGCCATCATATACGACCTAAGGAACCATAGGAACTGCCCCGCCATGATCGTTCCTCATTTATTGCCATTTCCGGCAATAAAACTAGAATTCCGCCCGATTCCCATATTTTCGTGTGCAGCCCACACCTTCCGAGTGGGCCGGGCCCCCCGGACTCGGATCATCTAAATTTTATTCGGGCAATCAAATAAGACCTAAGGAACCATATTCACCTCCCCGCCATGATCGTTCCTCATTGTTTGCATTTTTCGGCTAAAAAACTAGAATTCCGTACGATTCCCATATTTTCGTGTGCTATAATTGCCCACGCCTTCCCAATGGGTAGGGAATCCCGGACACCGATCGCCTAAAATTTTTCCGGACCATCAAATAAGACCTAAGAAACCATAGTCACCGCCCCGCCATGATCGTTCCTCATATTTTGCATTTTTCGGCCAAAAAACTAGAATTCCGCCCGATTCCCATATTTTCGTGTGCTATAGCTCACGCCTTCCAAGTGGTCCCGGTACCCCCGGACCCCGATCGCCTAAAATTTTTCCGGGCCATCAAATACGACCCAAGGAACCATAATAACCACCCCGCCATGATCGTTCCCCATTTTCCATTTTTCGGCCATAAAATTAGAATTCCGCGTGGTTCCCATATTTTCGTATGCTATAGCCCACGTCTTCCGAGTGGGTCGGGCCTTCCGGACTCGGATCGCCTAAATATTTTTCGGGCCGTCAAATACGACCTAAGGAACCATAGTCACCACCCCGCAATGATCGTTCCTCATTTTTGTATTTTTCGGCCAAAAAACTAGAATTCCGCCCGATTCCCATAGTTTCGTGTGTTATAGCCCACGCCTTCCAAGTGGTCCCGGGAACCCCGGACCCCGATCACCTAATATTTCTACGGGCCATAAAATATGATTTAAGGAACCATAGTCACCGCCCTACCATGATCGTTCCTCATTTTTTGCATTTTTTGGCCAAAATACTAGAATTCCGCGCGATTCCCATATTTTCGTGTGCTATAGCCCACGCCTTCCGAGTGCTCCCAGACTCCCGGACCCCTATCGCCTAAAGTTTTTCCGGACCATCAAATACGACCTAAGGAACCATAGTCACCGCCCCTCCATTATCGTTCTTCATTTTTTGCGTTTTTCGGCCAAAAACATAGAATTTCGCCCGATTCCCATATTTTCGAGTGTTATATCCCCCGCCTTCCGAGTGGGACGGCCCCCCGGACTCGGATCACCTAAAACATTTTCGGGCAATCAAATACAACCTAAGGAACCATAGTCACAGCCCCGCCATGATCGTTCCTCATTTTTTGCATTTTTCGGCCAAAACACTAGAATTCCGCCCGATTACCATATTATTGTGTGTTATTGCCCACGCCTTCCGAGTGGGCCGAGCCCCCCGTACTCGGATTGCCTAAAGTTTTTTCGGGCCATAAAATAGGACCTAAGGAACCATAGTCACCACCTCGCCATGATCGTTCATCATTTTTCGCATTTTTCGGCCAAAAAACTAGAATTCCGCCCGGTTCCCATATTTTTGTGTGCTATAGCCCACGCTTTCCAAGTGGTCCCGGGATCCCCGGACCCCGATCGCCTAAATTTTTTCCGGGCCATCAAATACGACCTAAGGAACCATAGGAACTGCCCCGCCATGATCGTTCCTCACTTATTGCGATTTCCGGCAAAAAAACTAGAATTCCGCCCAATTCCCATATTTTCGTGTGCAGCCCACACATTCCGAGTGGGCCGGGCCCCCGGACTCGGATCATCTAAATTTTATTCGGGCCATCAAATAAGACCTAAGGAACCATATTCACCTCCCCGCCATGATCGTTCCTCATTGTTTGCATTTTTCGGCTAAAAAACTAGAATTCCGTACGATTCCCATATTTTCGTGTGCTATAATAGCCCACGCCTTCCCAATGGGTAGGGAATCCCGGACACCGATCGCCTAAAATTTTTCCGGACCATCAAATAAGACCTAAGAAACCATATTTACCGCCCCGCCATGATCGTTCCTCATATTTTGTGTTTTTCGGCCAAAAAACTAGAATTCCGCCTGATTCCCATATTTTCGTGTGCTATAGCCCACGCCTTCCGAGTGGGCCGGGTCTCCCGGACTCGGATCTCCTAAACTTTTTTCGGGCCATCAAATACGACCTAAGGAACCATAGTCACCGTTCTGCCATGATCGTTCCTCATTTTTTGCAATTTTTGGCCAAAAAACTAGAATTCTGCACGATTCCCATATTTTCGTGTGTGCACACGCCTTCCAAGTGGTCCCGGGACCCCGGACCCCGATCGCCTAAAAAATGTTCGGGCCATAAACTATGACCCAGGGAACCATAGTAACCACCCCGCCATGATCGTTCCTCATTTTTTGCGTTTTTCTGCGAAAAAACTAGAATTCCGCGTGATTCCCATATTTTCGTCTACTATTGCCCACGCCTTCCGAGTGGGTCGGGCCTCCAGGACTCGGATCGCCTAAAATTTTTCCGGGCCATCAAATACGACCTAAGGAACCATATTCACCGCCCCGCCATGATCGTTCCTCATTTTTTGCATTTTTCGGCCAAAAACCTAGAATTCCGCTCGATTCCCATATTTTTGTGTGCTACAGCCCACGCCTTCCAAGTGGTCCCGGGAACCTTGGACTCCGGTCGCCTAATATTTTTCTAGGCCATCAAATACGATCTAAGGAACCATAGTCACCACCCCACCATGATCGGTCCTCATTTTTTGCATTTTACGTCCAAAAAACTAGAATTCCGCCCGATTCCCATAATTTCGTGTGTTATTGCCCAAGCCTTTCGAGTGGACCAGGCCTACCAGACTCGGATCGCCTACAAATTTTTCGGGCCATCAAATACGACCTAAGGAACCATAGTCACCTCCCCGCCATGATCGTTGCTAATATTTTAAATTTTTCGGCCAAAAAACTAGAATTCCGCCTGATTCCCATATTTCATGTGCTATAGCTCACGCCTTCCAAGTGGTCCCGGTACCCCCGGACCCCGATCGCCTAAAATTTTTCCGGGCCCTCAAATACGACCCAAGAAACCATAATAACCTCCCCGCCATGATTGTTCCCCATTTTTGCGTTTTTCGGCCAAAAAACTAAAATTTCGCATGATTCCCATATTTTCGTATGCTATTGCCCACGCCTTCCGAGTGGGCCGGGTCTCCTGGACTCGGATTGCCTAAAAAATTTTCGGGCCGTCAAATACGACCTAAGGAACCATAGTCACCACCCCACAATGATCGTTCCTCATTTTTTGCATTTTTCGGCCAAAAAACTTGAATTTCGCCCGATTCCCATATTTTCGTGTGTTATAGCCTACGCCTTCCGAGTGGTCCCAGACCCCCGGACCCCTATCGCCTAATATTTTTACGGGCTATAAAATATGATTTAAGGAACCATAGTCACCTCCCTGCCATAATCGTTCCTCATTTTTTGCATTTTTCGGCCAAAAAACTATAATTCCGCGCGATTCCCATATTTTCGTGTGCTATAGCCCACGCCTTCCGAGTGCTCCCAGACCCCCGGACCCCTATCGCCTAAAGTTTTTTCGGACCATCAAATACGACCTAAGGAACCATAGTCACCGCCCCTCCATGATCGTTCTTCATTTTTTGCGTTTTTCGGCCAAAAACCTAGAATTTCGCCGATTCCCATATTTTCGAGTGTTATATCCGCCGCCTTCCGAGTGGGACGGCCCCCCGGACTCGGATCACCTAAAACGTTTTCGGGCAATCAAATACAACCTAAGGAACCATAGTCACTGCCCCGCCATGATCGTTCCTCATTTTTTGCATTTTTCGGCCAAAACACTAGAATTCCGCCCGATTACCATATTATTGTGTGCTATTGCCCACGCCTTCCGAGTGGGCCGAGCCCCCCGTACTCGGATCGCCTAATATTTTTACGGTCTATAAAATAGGATCTAAGGAACCATAGTCACCACCTCGCCATGATCGTTTCTCTTTTTTTGCGTTTTTCGGTCAAAAAACTAGAATTCCGCGCGATTCCCATATTTTCGTTTGCTATAGCCCACGCCTCCAAGTGGTCCCGGGATCCCCGGACCCCGATCGCCTAAAATTTTTTCCGGGCCATCAAATATGACCTAAGGAACCATAGGAACTGCCCCGCCATGATCGTTCCTCACTTATTGCGATTTACGGCAAAACAACTAGAATTCCGCCCGATTCCCATATTTTCGTGTGCTATAGCCCACACCTTCCGAGTGGGCTGGGCCCCCCGGACTCGGATCATCTAAATTTTATTCGAGCCATCAAATAAGAAGTAAGGAACCATATTCACCTCCCCGCCATGATCGTTCCTCGTTGTTTGCATTTTTCGGCTAAAAACCTAGAATTCCGTACGATTCCCATATTTTCGTGTGCTATAATTGCCCACGCCCTCACAATGGGTAGGGAATCCTGGACCCCGATCGCCTAAAAATTTTCCGGACCATCAAATACGACCTAAGAAACCATAGTCACCGCCCCGCCATCATCCTTCCTCATATTTTGTGTTTTTCGGCCAAAAAACTAGAATTTCGCCCGATTCCCATATTTTCGTGTGCTATAGCCCACGCCTTCCGAGTGGGCCGGGTCTCCCGGAATCGGATCGCCTAAACTTTTTCCGAGCCATCAAATACGACCTAAGGAACTATAGTCACCGTTCCGCCATAATCGTTCCTCATTTTTTGCAATTTTCGGCCTAAAAGCTAGAATTCTGCCCGATTCCCATATTTTCGTGTGTTATAGCACACGCCTTCCAAGTTGTCCCGGGACCCCGGACCCCGATCGCCTAAAAATTTTTCGGGCCATAAACTACGACCCAAGGAACCATAGTAACCACCCCGCTATGATCGTTCCTCATTTTTTGCGTTTTTCTGCGAAAAAACTAGAATTTCGCGTGATTCCTATATTTTCGTCTACTATTGCCCACGCCTTCCGAGTGGGTCGGGCCTCCAGGACTCGGATCGCCTAAAATTTTTCCGGGCCATCAAATACGACCTAAGGAACCATATTCACCGCCCCGCCATGATCGTTCCTCATTTTTTGCATTTTTCGGCCAAAAACCTAGAATTCCGCTCGATTCCCATATTTTTGTGTGCTACAGCCCACGCCTTCCAAGTGGTCCCGGGAACCTTGGACCCCGGTCGCCTAATATTTTTCTGGGCCATCAAATACGATCTAAGGAACCATAGTCACCGCCCCACCATGATCAGTCCTCATTTTTTGCATTTTACATCCAAAAAACTAGAATTCCGCCCGATTCCCATAATTTCGTATGTTGTTGCCCAAGCCTTCCGAGTGGGCCGGGCCTACCAGACTCGGATCGCCTAAAATTTTTTCGGGCCATCAAATACGACCTAAGGAACCATAGTCACCTCCCCGCCATGATCGTTGCTAATATTTTACATTTTTCGGCCAAAAAACTAGAATTCCGCCTGATTCCCATATTTTCGTGTGCTATAGCTCACGCCTTCCAAGTGGTCCCGGTACCCCCGGTCCCCGATCGCCTAAAATTTTTCCGGGCCCTCAAATACGACCTAAGGAACCATAATAACCTCCCCGCCATGATCGTTCCCCATTTTTGCGTTTTTCGGCCAAAAAACTAAAATTCCGCGTGATTCCCATATTTTCGTATGCTATTGCCCACGCCTTCCGAGTGGGCCGGGTCTCCCGGACTCGGATCGCCTAAAAATTTTTCGGGCCGTCAAATACGACCTAAGGAACCATAGTCACCACCCCGCAATGATCGTTCCTCATTTTTTGCATTTTTCGGCCAAAAAACTTGAATTTCGCCCGATTCCCATATTTTCGTGTATTATAGCCCATGCCTTCCGAGTGGTCCCAGACCCCCGGACCCCTATCGCCTAATATTTTTACGGGCCATAAAATATGATTTAAGGAACCATAGTCACCGCCCTGCCATGATCGTTCCTCATTTTTTGCATTTTTCGGCCAAAAAACTAGAATTTCGCGCGATTCCCATATTTTCGTGTGCTATAGCCCACGCCTTCCGAGTGCTCCCAGACCCCCGGACCCCTATCGCCTAAAGTTTTTCCGGACCATCAAATACGACCTAAGGAACCATAGTCACCGCCCCTCCATGATCGTTCTTCATTTTTTGCGTTTTTCGGCCAAAAACCTAGAATTTCGCCCGATTCCCATATTTTCGAGTGTTATATCCCACGCCTTCCGAGTTGGCCTGCCCCCCGGACTCGGATCACCTAAAAGATTTTCGGGCAATCAATTACACTAAGGAACCATAGTCACTGCCCCGCCATGATCGTTCCTCATTTTTTGCATTTTTCGGCCAAAAAACTAGAATTCCGCACGATTACCATATTATTGTGTGCTATTGCCCACGCCTTCCGAGTGGGTCGAGCCCCCCGTACTCGGATCGCCTAATATTTTTACGGTCCATAAAATAGGATCTAAGGAACCATAGTCACCACCTCGCCATGATCGTTTCTCTTTTTTTGTGTTTTTCGGCCAAAAAACTAGAATTCCGCGCGATTCCCATATTTTCGTTTGCTATAGCCCACGCCTCCAAGTGGTCCCGGGATCCCCGGACCCCGATCGCCTAAAATTTTTTCCGGGCCATCAAATACGACCTAAGGAACCATAGGAACTGCCCCGCCATGATTGTTCCTCACTTATTGCGATTTACGGCAAAACAACTAGAATTCCGCCCGATTCCCATATTTTCGTGTGCTATAGCCCACACCTTCCGAGTGGGCCGGGCCCCCCGGACTCGAATCATCTAAATTTTATTCGAGCCATCAAATAAGAAGTAAGGAACCATATTCACCTCCCCGCCATGATCGTTCCTCGTTGTTTGCATTTTTCAGCTAAAAACCTAGAATTCCGTACGATTCCCATATTTTCGTGTGCTATAATTGCCCACGCCTTCACAATGGGTAGGGAATCCTGGACCCCGATCGCCTAAAAATTTTCCGGACCATCAAATACGACCTAAGAAACCATAGTCACCGCCCCGCCATGATCCTTCCTCATATTTTGTGTTTTTCGGCCAAAAAACTAGAATTTCGCCCGATTCCCATATTTCCGTGTGCTATAGCCCACGCCTTCCGAGTGGGCCGGGTCTCCCGGAATCGGATCGCCTAAACTTTTTCCGAGCCATCAAATACGACCTAAGGAACTATAGTCACCGTTCCGCCATAATCGTTCCTCATTTTTTGCAATTTTTGGCCAAAAAACTAGAATTCTGCCCGATTCCCATATTTTCGTGTGTTATAGCACACGCCTTCCAAGTTGTCCCGGGACCCCGGACCCCGATCGCCTAAAAATTTTTCGGGCCATAAACTACGACCCAAGGAACCATAGTAACCACCCCGCTATGATCGTTCCTCATTTTTTGCGTTTTTCTGCGAAAAAACTAGAATTTCGCGTGATTCCTATATTTTCGTCTACTATTGCCCACGCCTTCCGAGTGGGTCGGGCCTCCAGGACTCGGATCGCCTAAAATTTTTCCGGGCCATCAAATACGACCTAAGGAACCATATTCACCGCCCCGCCATGATCGTTCCTCATTTTTTGCATTTTTCGGCCAAAAACCTAGAATTCCGCTCGATTCCCATATTTTTGTGTGCTACAGCCCACGCCTTCCAAGTGGTCCCGGGAACCTTGGACCCCGGTCGCCTAATATTTTTCTGGGCCATCAAATACGATCGAAGGAACCATAGTCACCACCCCACCATGATCGGTCCTCATTTTTTGCATTTTACGTCCAAAAAACTAGAATTCCGCCCGATTCCCATAATTTCGTGTGTTATTGCCCAAGCCTTTCGAGTGGACCAGGCCTACCAGACTCGGATCGCCTACAAATTTTTCGGGCCATCAAATACGACCTAAGGAACCATAGTCACCTCCCCGCCATGATCGTTGCTAATATTTTAAATTTTTCGGCCAAAAAACTAGAATTCCGCCTGATTCCCATATTTCATGTGCTATAGCTCACGCCTTCCAAGTGGTCCCGGTACCCCCGGACCCCGATCGCCTAAAATTTTTCCGGGCCCTCAAATACGACCCAAGAAACCATAATAACCTCCCCGCCATGATTGTTCCCCATTTTTGCGTTTTTCGGCCAAAAAACTAAAATTTCGCATGATTCCCATATTTTCGTATGCTATTGCCCACGCCTTCCGAGTGGGCCGGGTCTCCTGGACTCGGATTGCCTAAAAAATTTTCGGGCCGTCAAATACGACCTAAGGAACCATAGTCACCACCCCACAATGATCGTTCCTCATTTTTTGCATTTTTCGGCCAAAAAACTTGAATTTCGCCCGATTCCCATATTTTCGTGTGTTATAGCCTACGCCTTCCGAGTGGTCCCAGACCCCCGGACCCCTATCGCCTAATATTTTTACGGGCTATAAAATATGATTTAAGGAACCATAGTCACCGCCCTGCCATAATCGTTCCTCATTTTTTGCATTTTTCGGCCAAAAAACTATAATTCCGCGCGATTCCCATATTTTCGTGTGCTATAGCCCACGCCTTCCGAGTGCTCCCAGACCCCCGGACCCCTATCGCCTAAAGTTTTTTCGGACCATCAAATACGACCTAAGGAACCATAGTCACCGCCCCTCCATGATCGTTCTTCATTTTTTGCGTTTTTCGGCCAAAAACCTAGAATTTCGCCGATTCCCATATTTTCGAGTGTTATATCCGCCGCCTTCCGAGTGGGACGGCCCCCCGGACTCGGATCACCTAAAACTTTTTCGGGCAATCAAATACAACCTAAGGAACCATAGTCACTGCCCCGCCATGATCGTTCCTCATTTTTTGCATTTTTCGGCCAAAACACTAGAATTCCGCCCGATTACCATATTATTGTGTGCTATTGCCCACGCCTTCCGAGTGGGCCGAGCCCCCCGTACTCGGATCGCCTAATATTTTTACGGTCTATAAAATAGGATCTAAGGAACCATAGTCACCACCTCGCCATGATCGTTTCTCTTTTTTTGCGTTTTTCGGTCAAAAAACTAGAATTCCGCGCGATTCCCATATTTTCGTTTGCTATAGCCCACGCCTCCAAGTGGTCCCGGGATCCCCGGACCCCGATCGCCTAAAATTTTTTCCGGGCCATCAAATACGACCTAAGGAACCATAGGAACTGCCCCGCCATGATCGTTCCTCACTTATTGCGATTTACGGCAAAACAACTAGAATTCCGCCCGATTCCCATATTTTCGTGTGCTATAGCCCACACCTTCCGAGTGGGCCGGGCCCCCCGGACTCGGATCATCTAAATTTTATTCGAGCCATCAAATAAGAAGTAAGGAACCATATTCACCTCCCCGCCATGATCGTTCCTCGTTGTTTGCATTTTTCGGCTAAAAACCTAGAATTCCGTACGATTCCCATATTTTCGTGTGCTATAATTGCCCACGCCCTCACAATGGGTAGGGAATCCTGGACCCCGATCGCCTAAAAATTTTCCGGACCATCAAATACGACCTAAGAAACCATAGTCACCGCCCCGCCATCATCCTTCCTCATATTTTGTGTTTTTCGGCCAAAAAACTAGAATTTCGCCCGATTCCCATATTTTCGTGTGCTATAGCCCACGCCTTCCGAGTGGGCCGGGTCTCCCGGAATCGGATCACCTAAACTTTTTTCGAGCCATCAAATACGACCTAAGGAACTATAGTCACCGTTCCGCCATAATCGTTCCTCATTTTTTGCAATTTTCGGCCTAAAAACTAGAATTCTGCCCGATTCCCATATTTTCGTGTGTTATAGCACACGCCTTCCAAGTTGTCCCGGGACCCCGGACCCCGATCGCCTAAAAATTTTTCGGGCCATAAACTACGACCCAAGGAACCATAGTAACCACCCCGCTATGATCGTTCCTCATTTTTTGCGTTTTTCTGCGAAAAAACTAGAATTTCGCGTGATTCCTATATTTTCGTCTACTATTGCCCACGCCTTCCGAGTGGGTCGGGCCTCCAGGACTCGGATCGCCTAAAATTTTTCCGGGCCATCAAATACGACCTAAGGAACCATATTCACCGCCCCGCCATGATCGTTCCTCATTTTTTGCATTTTTCGGCCAAAAACCTAGAATTCCGCTCGATTCCCATATTTTTGTGTGCTACAGCCCACGCCTTCCAAGTGGTCCCGGGAACCTTGGACCCCGGTCGCCTAATATTTTTCTGGGCCATCAAATACGATCTAAGGAACCATAGTCACCGCCCCACCATGATCAGTCCTCATTTTTTGCATTTTACATCCAAAAAACTAGAATTCCGCCCGATTCCCATAATTTCGTATGTTGTTGCCCAAGCCTTCCGAGTGGGCCGGGCCTACCAGACTCGGATCGCCTAAAATTTTTTCGGGCCATCAAATACGACCTAAGGAACCATAGTCACCTCCCCGCCATGATCGTTGCTAATATTTTACATTTTTCGGCCAAAAAACTAGAATTCCGCCTGATTCCCATATTTTCGTGTGCTATAGCTCACGCCTTCCAAGTGGTCCCGGTACCCCCGGTCCCCGATCGCCTAAAATTTTTCCGGGCCCTCAAATACGACCTAAGGAACCATAATAACCTCCCCGCCATGATCGTTCCCCATTTTTGCGTTTTTCGGCCAAAAAACTAAAATTCCGCGTGATTCCCATATTTTCGTATGCTATTGCCCACGCCTTCCGAGTGGGCCGGGTCTCCCGGACTCGGATCGCCTAAAAATTTTTCGGGCCGTCAAATACGACCTAAGGAACCATAGTCACCACCCCGCAATGATCGTTCCTCATTTTTTGCATTTTTCGGCCAAAAAACTTGAATTTCGCCCGATTCCCATATTTTCGTGTATTATAGCCCATGCCTTCCGAGTGGTCCCAGACCCCCGGACCCCTATCGCCTAATATTTTTACGGGCCATAAAATATGATTTAAGGAACCATAGTCACCGCCCTGCCATGATCGTTCCTCATTTTTTGCATTTTTCGGCCAAAAAACTAGAATTTCGCGCGATTCCCATATTTTCGTGTGCTATAGCCCACGCCTTCCGAGTGCTCCCAGACCCCCGGACCCCTATCGCCTAAAGTTTTTCCGGACCATCAAATACGACCTAAGGAACCATAGTCACCGCCCCTCCATGATCGTTCTTCATTTTTTGCGTTTTTCGGCCAAAAACCTAGAATTTCGCCCGATTCCCATATTTTCGAGTGTTATATCCCACGCCTTCCGAGTTGGCCTGCCCCCCGGACTCGGATCACCTAAAAGATTTTCGGGCAATCAATTACACTAAGGAACCATAGTCACTGCCCCGCCATGATCGTTCCTCATTTTTTTGCATTTTTCGGCCAAAAAACTAGAATTCCGCACGATTACCATATTATTGTGTGCTATTGCCCACGCCTTCCGAGTGGGTCGAGCCCCCCGTACTCGGATCGCCTAATATTTTTACGGTCCATAAAATAGGATCTAAGGAACCATAGTCACCACCTCGCCATGATCGTTTCTCTTTTTTTGCGTTTTTCGGCCAAAAAACTAGAATTCCGCGCGATTCCCATATTTTCGTTTGCTATAGCCCACGCCTCCAAGTGGTCCCGGGATCCCCGGACCCCGATCGCCTAAAATTTTTTCCGGGCCATCAAATACGACCTAAGGAACCATAGGAACTGCCCCGCCATGATTGTTCCTCACTTATTGCGATTTACGGCAAAACAACTAGAATTCCGCCCGATTCCCATATTTTCGTGTGCTATAGCCCACACCTTCCGAGTGGGCCGGGCCCCCCGGACTCGAATCATCTAAATTTTATTCGAGCCATCAAATAAGAAGTAAGGAACCATATTCACCTCCCCGCCATGATCGTTCCTCGTTGTTTGCATTTTTCAGCTAAAAACCTAGAATTCCGTACGATTCCCATATTTTCGTGTGCTATAATTGCCCACGCCCTCACAATGGGTAGGGAATCCTGGACCCCGATCGCCTAAAAATTTTCCGGACCATCAAATACGACCTAAGAAACCATAGTCACCGCCCCGCCATGATCCTTCCTCATATTTTGTGTTTTTCGGCCAAAAAACTAGAATTTCGCCCGATTCCCATATTTCCGTGTGCTATAGCCCACGCCTTCCGAGTGGGCCGGGTCTCCCGGAATCGGATCGCCTAAACTTTTTCCGAGCCATCAAATACGACCTAAGGAACTATAGTCACCGTTCCGCCATAATCGTTCCTCATTTTTTGCAATTTTTGGCCAAAAAACTAGAATTCTGCCCGATTCCCATATTTTCGTGTGTTATAGCACACGCCTTCCAAGTTGTCCCGGGACCCCGGACCCCGATCGCCTAAAAATTTTTCGGGCCATAAACTATGACCCAAGGAACCATAGTAACCACCCCGCCATGATCGTTCCTCATTTTTTGCGTTTTTCTGCGAAAAAACTAGAATTCCGCGTGATTCCCATATTTTCGTCTACTATTGCCCACGCCTTCCGAGTGGGTCGGGCCTCCAGGACTCGGATCGCCTAATAATTTTCCAGGCCATCAAATACGACCTAAGGAACCATATTCACCGCCCTGCCATGATCGTTCCTCATTTTTTGCATTTTTCGGCCAAAAACCTAGAATTCCGCTCGATTCCCATATTTTTGTGTGCTACAGCCCACACCTTCCAAGTGGTCCCGGGAACCTTGGACCCCGGTCGCCTAATATTTTTCTGGGCCATCAAATACAATCTAAGGAACCATAGTCACCACCCCACCATGATCGGTCCTCATTTTTTGCATTTTACGTCCAAAAAACTAGAATTCCGCCCGATTCCCATATTTTCGTGTGTTATTGCCCAAGCCTTCCGAGTGGGCCGGGCCTACCAGACTCGGATCGCCTAAAATTTTTTCGGGCCATCAAATACGACCTAAGGAACCATAGTCACCTCCCCGCCATGATCGTTGCTAATATTTTACATTTTTCGGCCAAAAAACTAGAATTCCGCCTGATTCCCATATTTTCGTGCGCTATAGCTCACGCCTTCCAAGTGGTCCCGGTACCCCCGGACCCCGATCGCCTAAAAATTTTTCGGGCCATCAAATATGACCCAAGGAACCATAATAACCTCCCCGCCATGATCATTCCCCATTTTTGCATTTTTCGGCCAAAAAACTAAAATTCCGCGTGATTCCCATATTTTCGTATGCTATTGCCCACGCCTTCCGAGTGGGCCGGGTCTCCCGGACTCGGATCGCCTAAAAATTTTTCGGGCCGTCAAATACGACCTAAGGAACCATAGTCACCACCCCGCAATGATCGTTCCTCATTTTTTGCATTTTTCGGCCAAAAAACTTGAATTTCGCCCGATTCCCATATTTTCGTGTATTATAGCCCACGCCTTCCGAGTGGTCCCAGACCCCCGGACCCCTATCGCCTAATATTTTTACGTGCCATAAAATATGATTTAAGGAACCATAGTCACCGCCCTGCCATGATCGTTCCTCATTTTTTGCATTTTTCGGCCAAAAAACTAGAATTTCGCGCGATTCCCATATTTTCGTATGCTACAGCCCACGCCTTCCAAGTGGTCCCGGGAACCTCGGACCCCGGTCGCCTAATATTTTTCTGGGCCATCAAATACGACCTAAGGAACCATAGTCACCACCCCACCATGATCGGTCCTCATTTTTTGCATTTTACGTCCAAAAAACTAGAATTCCGCCCGATTCCCATATTTTCGTGTGTTATTGCCCAAGCCTTCCGAGTGGGCCGGGCCTACCAGACTCGGATCGCCTAAAATTTTTTCGAGCCATCAAATACGACCTAAGGAACCATAGTCACCTCTCCGCCATGATCGTTGCTAATATTTTACATTTTTCGTCCAAAAAACTAGAATTCCGCCTGATTCCCATATTTTCGTGCGCTATAGCTCACGCCTTCCAAGTGGTCCCGGTACCCCCGGACCCCGATCGCCTAAAATTTTTTCGGGCCATCAAATATGACCCAAGGAACCATAATAACCTCCCCGCCATGATCATTCCCCATTTTTGCATTTTTCGGCCAAAAAACTAAAATTCCGCGTGATTCCCATATTTTCGTATGCTATTGCCCACGCCTTCCGAGTGGGCCGGGTCTCCCGGACTCGGATCGCCTAAAAATTTTTCGGGCCGTCAAATACGACCTAAGGAACCATAGTCACCACCCCGCAATGATCGTTCCTCATTTTTTGCATTTTTCGGCCAAAAAACTTGAATTTCGCCCGATTCCCATATTTTCGTGTATTATAGCCCACGCCTTCCGAGTGGTCCCAGACCCCCGGACCCCTATCGCCTAATATTTTTACGTGCCATAAAATATGATTTAAGGAACCATAGTCAGCGCCCTGCCATGATCGTTCCTCATATTTTGTGTTTTTCGGCCAAAAAACTAGAATTTCGCCCAATTCCCATATTTCCGTGTACTATAGCCCACGCCTTCCGAGTGGGCCGGGTCTCCCGGAATCGGATCGCCTAAACTTTTTCCGAGCCATCAAATACGACCTAAGGAACTATAGTCACCTTTCCGCCATAATCGTTCCTCATTTTTTGCAATTTTCGGCCAAAAAACTAGAATTCTGCCCGATTCCCATATTTTCGTGTGTTATAGCACACGCCTTCCAAGTTGTCCCGGGACCCCGGACCCCGATCGCCTAAAAATTTTTCGGGCCATAAACTACGACCCAAGGAACCATAGTAACCACCCCGCTATGATCGTTCCTCATTTTTTGCGTTTTTCTGCGAAAAAACTAGAATTCCGCGTGATTCCCATATTTTCGTCTACTATTGCCCACGCCTTCCGAGTGGGTCGGGCCTCCAGGACTCGGATCGCCTAATAATTTTCCAGGCCATCAAATACGACCTAAGGAACCATATTCACCGCCCTGCCATGATCGTTCCTCATTTTTTGCATTTTTCGGCCAAAAACCTAGAATTCCGCTCGATTCCCATATTTTTGTGTGCTACAGCCCACACCTTCCAAGTGGTCCCGGGAACCTTGGACCCCGGTCGCCTAATATTTTTCTGGGCCATCAAATACAATCTAAGGAACCATAGTCACCACCCCACCATGATCGGTCCTCATTTTTTGCATTTTACGTCCAAAAAACTAGAATTCCGCCCGATTCCCATATTTTCGTGTGTTATTGCCCAAGCCTTCCGAGTGGGCCGGGCCTACCAGACTCGGATCGCCTAAAATTTTTTCGGGCCATCAAATACGACCTAAGGAACCATAGTCACCTCCCCGCCATGATCGTTTCTAATATTTTACATTTTTCGGCCAAAAAACTAGAATTCCGCCTGATTCCCATATTTTCGTGCGCTATAGCTCACGCCTTCCAAGTGGTCCCGGTACCCCCGGACCCCGATCGCCTATAATTTTTTCGGGCCATCAAATATGACCCAAGGAACCATAATAACCTCCCCGCCATGATCATTCCCCATTTTTGCATTTTTCGGCCAAAAAACTAAAATTCCGCGTGATTCCCATATTTTCGTATGCTATTGCCCACGCCTTCCGAGTGGGCCGGGTCTCCCGGACTCGGATCATATAAATTTTATTCGGGCCATCAAATAAGAAGTAAGGAACCATATTCACCTCTCCGCCATGATCGTTCCTCATTGTTTGTATTTTTCGGCCAAAACACTAGAATTCCGCCCGATTACCATATTATTGTGTGTTATTGCCCACGCCTTCCGAGTGGGCCGAGCCCCCCGTACTCGGATCGCCTGAAGTTTTCAGGCCATAAAATAGGACCTAAGGAACCATAGTCACTACCTCGCCATAATCGTTCCTCATTTTTCGCATTTTTCGGCCAAAAAACTAGAATTCCGCCCGGTTCCCATGTTTTTGTGTGCTATAGCCCAGGCTTTCCAAGTGGTCCCGGGATCTCCGGACCCCGATCGCCTAAAATTTTTCCGGGACATCAAATATGACCTAAGGAACCATATTCACCTCCCCGCCATGATCGTTCCTCATTGTTTGCATTTTTCGGCTAAAAAACTAGAATTGCGTACGATTCCCATATTTTCGTGTGTTATAGCCCACGCCTTCCGAGTGGTCCCAGGAACCCCGGACCCCGATCACCTAATATTTCTACGAGCCATAAAATATGATTTAAGGAACCATAGTCACCGCCCTACCATGATCGTTCCTCATTTTTTGCATTTTTTTGCCAAAATACTAGAATTCCGCGCGATTCCCATATTTTCGTGTGCTATAGCCCACGCCTTCCGAGTGCTCCCAGACTCCCGGACCCCTATCGCCAAAAGTTTTTCCGGACCATCAAATACGACCTAAGGAACCATAGTCACCGCCCCTCCATTATCGTTCTTCATTTTTTGAGTTTTTCGGCCAAAAACCTAGAATTTCGCCCGATTCCCATATTTTCGAGTGTTATATCCCCCGCCTTCTGAGTGGGACGGCCCCCCGGACTCGGATCACCTAAAAAGTTTTCGGGCAATCAAATACAACCTAAGGAACCATAGTCACTGCCCCGCCATGATCGTTCCTCATTTTTTGCATTTTTCGGCCAAAACACTAGAATTCCGTCCGATTACCATATTATTGTGTGCTATTGCCCACGCCTTCCGAGTGGGCCGAGCCCCCCGTAATCGGATCGCCTAATATTTTTACGGGCCATAAAATAGGATCTAAGGAACCATAGTCACCACCTCGCCATGATCGTTTCTCTTTTTTTGCATTTTTCGGCCAAAAAACTAGAATTCCGCGCGATTCCCATATTTTCGTTTGCTATAGCCCACGCCTCCAAGTGGTCCCGGGATCCCCGGACCCCGATCGCCTAAAATTTTTTCCGGGCCATCAAATACGACCTAAGGAACCATAGGAACTGCCCCGCCATGATCGTTCCTCAATTATTGCGATTTCCGGCAAAAAAACTAGAATTCCGCCCGATTCCCATATTTTCGTGTGCAGCCCACACCTTCCGAGTGGGCCGGGCCCCCGGACTCGGATCATCTAAATTTTATTCGGGCCATCAAATAAGACCTAAGGAACCATATTCACCTCCCCGCCATGATCGTTCCTCATTGTTTGCATTTTTCGGCTAAAAAACTAGAATTCCGTACGATTCCCATATTTTCGTGTGCTATAATTGCCCACGCCTTCCCAATTGGTAGGGAATCCCGGACACCGATCGCCTAAAATTTTTCCGGACCATCAAATAAGAACTAAGAAACCATAGTCACCGCCCCGCCATGATTGTTCCTCATATTTTGTGTTTTTCGGCCAAAAAACTAGAATTCCGCCTGATTCCCATATTTTCGTGTGCTATAGCCCACGCCTTCCGAGTGGGCCGGGTCTCCCGGACTCGGATCTCCTAAACTTTTTCCGGGCCATCAAATACGACCTAAGGAACCATAGTCACTGTTCCGCCATGATCGTTCCTCATTTTTTGCAATTTTCGGTCAAAAAACTAGAATTCTGCACGATTCCCATATTTTCGTGTGTGCACACGCCTTCCAAGTGGTCCCGGGACCCCGGACCCCGATCGCCTAAAAAATGTTCGGGCCATAAACTATGACCCAGGGAACCATAGTAACCACCCCGCCATGATCGTTCCTCATTTTTTGCGTTTTTCTGCGAAAAAACTAGAATTCCGCGTGATTCCCATATTTTCGTCTACTATTGCCCACGCCTTCCGAGTGGGTCAGGCCTCCAGGACTCGGATCGCCTAAAATTTTTCCGGGCCATCAAATACGATCTAAGGAACCATATTCACCGCCCCGCCATGATCGTTCCTCATTTTTTGCATTTTTCGGCCAAAAACCTAGAATTCCGCTCGATTCCCATATTTTTGTGTGCTACAGCCCACGCCTTCCAAGTGGTCCCGGGAACCTTGGACCCCGGTCGCCTAATATTTTTCTGGGCCATCAAATACGATCGAAGGAACCATAGTCACCGCCCCACCATGATCGGTCCTCATTTTTTGCATTTTACGTCCAAAAAACTAGAATTCCGCCCGATTCCCATAATTTCGTGTGTTATTGCCCAAGCCTTCCGAGTGGGCCGGGCCTACCAGACTCGGATCGCCTAAATATTTTTCGGGCCATCAAATATGACCTAAGGAACCATAGTCACCTCCCCGCCATGATCGTTGCTAATATTTTTCATTTTTCGGTTAAAAAACTAGAATTCCGCCTAATTCCCATATTTTCGTGTGCTATAGCTCACGCCTTCCAAGTGGTCCCGGTACCCCTGGACCCCGATCGCCTAAAATTTTTCCGGGCCCTCAAATACGACCCAAGGAACCATAATAACCTCCCCACCATGATCGTTCCCCATTTTTGCGTTTTTCGGCCAAAAAACTAAAATTCCGCGTGATTCCCATATTTTCGTATGCTATTGCCCACGCCATCCGAGTGGGCCGGGTCTCCCGGACTCGGATCGCCTAAAAATTTTTCGGGCCGTCAAATACGACCTAAGGAACCATAGTCACCACCCCGCAATGATCGTTCCTCATTTTTTGCATTTTTCGGCCAAAAAACTTGAATTTCGCCCGATTCCCATATTTTCGTGTGTTATAGCCCACGCCTTCCGAGTGGTCCCAGACCCCCGGACTCCTATCGCCTAATATTTTTACAGGCCATAAAATATGATTTAAGGAACCATAGTCACCGCCCTGCCATGATCGTTCCTCATTTTTTGCATTTTTCGGCCAAAAAACTAGAATTCCGCGCGATTCCCATATTTTCGTGTGCTATAGCCCACGCCTTCCGAGTGCTCCCAGACCCCCGGACCCCTATCGCCTAAAGTTTTTCCGGACCATCAAATACGACCTAAGGAACCATAGTCACCGCCCCTCCATGATCGTTCTTCATTTTTTGCGTTTTTCGGCCAAAAACCTAGAATTTCGCCCGATTCCCATATTTTCGAGTGTTATATCCCACGCCTTCCGAGTGGGCCGGCCCCCGGGACTCGGATCACCTAAAAGATTTTCGGGCAATCAATTACACTAAGGAACCATAGTCACTGCCCCGCCATGATCGTTCCTCATTTTTTGCATTTTTCGGCCAAAACACTAGAATTCCGCCCGATTACCATATTATTGTGTGCTATTGCCCACGCCTTCCGAGTGGGCCGAGCCCCCCGTACTCGGATCGCCTAAAGTTTTTTCAGGCCATAAAATAGGACCTAAGGAACCATAGTCACCACCTCGCCATGATCGTTCTTCATTTTTTGCATTTTTCGGCCAAAAAAGTAGAATTCCGCCCGGTTCCCATATTTTTGTGTGCGCCCACGCTTTCCAAGTGGTCCCGGGATCCCCGGACCCTGATCGCCTAAAATTTTTCCGTGCCATCAAATACGACCTAAGGAACCATAGGAACTGCCCCGCAATGATCGTTCCTCACTTATTGCGATTTCCGGCAAAAAAACTAGAATTCCGCCCGATTCCCATATTTTCGTGTGCTCTAACCCACACCTTCCGAATGGGCCGGGCCCCCCGGACTCGGATCATCTAAATTTTATTCGGGCCATCAAATAATACCTAAGGAACCATATTCACCTCCCCGCCATGATCGTTCCTCATTGTTTGCATTTTTCGGCTAAAAAACTAGAATTCCGTACGATTCCCATATTTTCGTGTGCTATAATTGCCCACGCCTTCCCAATGGGTAGGGAATCCCGGACCCCGATCGCCTAAAATTTTTCCGGACCATCAAATACGACCTAAGAAACCATAGTCACCGCCCCGCCATGATCGTTCCTCATATTTTGTGTTTTTCGGCCAAATAACTAGAATTCTACCCGATTCCCATACTTTCGTGTGCTATAGCCCACGCCTTCCGAGTGGGTCGGGTCTCCCGGACTCGGATCGCCTAAACCTTTTCCGGGCCATCAAATATGACCTAAGGAACCATAGTCACCGTTCCGCCATGATCGTTCCTCATGTTTTGCAATTTTCACCCAAAAAACTAGAATTCTGCCCGATTCCCATATTTTCGTGTGTTATAGCACACGCCTTCCAAGTGGTCCCGGGACCCCGGACCCCGATCGCCTAAAAATTTTTTGGGCCATAAAATACGACCCAAGGAACCATAGTAACCACCCCGCCATGATCGTTCCTCATTTTTTGCGTTTTTCTGCGAAAAAACTAGAATTCCGCGTGATTCCCATATTTTCGTCTACTATTGACCACGCTTTCCGAGTGGGTCGGGCCTCAAGGACTCGGATCGCCTAAAATTTTTCCGGGCCATCAAATACGACCTAAGGAACCATATTCACCGCCCCGCCATGATCGTTCCTCATGTTTTGCATTTTTCGGCCAAAAACCTAGAATTCCGCTCCATTCCCTTATTTTTGTGTGCTACAGCCCACGCCTTCCAAGTGGTCCCGGGAACCTCGGACCCCGGTCGCCTAATATTTTTCTAGGCCATCAAATATGACCTAAGGAACCATAGTCACCGCCCTACCATGATCGGTCCTCATTTATTGCATTTTACGTCAAAAAAACTAGAATTCCGCCCGATTCCCATATTTTCGTGTGTTATTGCCCAAGCCTTCCGAGTGGGCCGGTCCTACCAGACTCGGATTTCCTAAAATTTTTTCGGGTCATCAAATACGACCTAAGGAACCATAGTCACTGCCCCACCATGATCGGTCCTCATGTTTTGCATTTTACGTCCAAAAAACTAGAATTCCGCCCGATTCCCATATTTTCGTGTGTTATTGCCCAAGCCTTCCGAGTGGGCCGGGCCTTCCAGACTCGGATCGCCTAAAATTTTTCCGGGCTATCAAATACAACCTAAGGAACCATAGTCACCGCCTCGCCATGATCGTTGCTAATATTTTGCATTTTTCGACCAAAAAACTAGAATTCCGCCCGATTCCCATATTTTCGTGTGCTATAGCTCACGCCTTCCAAGTGGTCCCGGTACCCCCGGACCTCGATCGCCTAAAAATTTTTCGGGCCATCAAATACGACCCAAGGAACCATAATAACTGCCCTGCCATGATCGTTCCCCATATTTGCGCTTTTCGGCAAAAAAACTAGAATTCCGCGTGATTCCCATATTTTCGTGTGCTATTGCCCACGTCTTCCGAGTGGGCCGGGCCTTCCAGACTCGGATCGCCTAAAAAATTTTCGGGCCGTCAAATATGACCTAAGGAACCATAGTCACCACCCCGCAATGATCGTTCCTCATTTTTTGCATTTTTCGGCCAAAAAACTAGAATTCCGCCCGATTCCCATATTTTCGAGTGTTATAGCCCACGCCTTCCAAGTGGTCCCGGGAACCTCGGACCCCGGTCGCCTAATATTTTTCTGGGCCATCAAATACGACCTAAGAAACCATAGTCACCGCCCCACCATGATCGGTCCTCATTTTTTGCATTTTACGTCCAAAAAACTAGAATTCCGCCCGATTCCCATATTTTCGTGTGTTATTGCACAAGCCTTCCGAGTGGGCCGGGCCTACCAGACTCGGATCGCCTAAAATTTTTCCGGGCCATCAAATGCGACCTTAGGAACCATAGTCACCGCCCCGCCATGATCGTTGCTAATATTTTGCATTTTTCGGCCAAAAAACTAGAATTCCGCCCGATTCCCATATTTTCGTGTGCTATAGCTCACGCCTTCAGAGTGGTCCCGGTACCCCCGGACCCCGATCGCCTAAAAATTTTCGGGGCCATCAAATACGACCCAAGGAACCATAATAACCGCCCCGCCATGATCGTTCCCCATTTTTTTGTTTTTCTGCCAAAAAACTAGAATTGCCCGTGATTCCCATATTTTCGTGTGCTATTGCCCACGTCTTCCGAGTGGGCCGGGCCTTACGGACTCGGATCGCCTAAAATTTTTTCGGGCCGTCAAATACGACCTAAGGAACCATAGTCACCACCCCGCAATGATCGTTCCTCATGTTTTGCATTTTTCGGCCAAAAAACTAGAATTCTGCCCGATTCCCATATTTTCGTGTGTTATAGCCCACGCCTTCCATGTGGTCCCGGGAACCCCGGACCCCGATCGCCTAATATTTTTATGGGCCATAAAAAATGATTTAAGGAACCATAGTCACCGCCCTGCCATGATCGTTCCTCATGTTTTGCATTTTTCGGCCAAAAAACTAGAATTCCGCGCGATTCCCATATTTTCGTGTGCTATAGCCCACGCATTCCGAGTGCTCCCAGACCCCCGGACCCCTATCGCCTAAAGTTTTTCCGGACAATCAAATACGACCTAAGGAACCATAGTCACCGCCCCTCCATGATCGTTCTTCATTTTTTGCATTTTTCGGCCAAAAACCTAGAATTTCGCCCGATTCCCATATTTTCGAGTGTTCTATCCCACGCCTTCCGTGTGGGCCGGCCCCCCGGACTCGGATCACCTAAAAAAATTTTGGGCAATCAAATCCAACCAAAGGAACCATAGTCACTGCCCCGCCATGATCGTTCCTCATTTTTTGCATTTTTCGGCCAAAACAATAGAATTCCGCCCGATTACCATATTATTGTGTGCAATTGCCCACGCCTTCCGAGTGGGCCGAACCCCCCGTACTCGGATCGCCTAAAGTTTTTTCGGGCCATAAAATAGGACCTAAGGAACCATAGTCACCACCTCGCCATGATAGTTTCTCATTTTTTGCATTTTTCGGCCAAAAAATTAGAATTCCGCCCGGTTCCTATATTTTTGTGTGATATAGCCCACGCTTTTCAAGTGGTCCCGGGATCCCCGGACCCCGATCGCCTAAAATTTTTCCGGGCCATCAAATACGACCTAAGGAACCATAGGAACTGCCCCGCCATGATCGTTCCTCACATATTGCGTTTCCAGCAAAAAAAACTAGAATTCCGCCCGATTCCCATATTTTCATGTGCTATAGCCCACACCTTACGAATGGGCCGGGACCCCCGGACTCGGATCATCTAAATTTTATTCAGGCCATCAAATACGACCTAAGGAACCATATTCACCGCCCTGCCATGATCGTTCCTCATTTTTTACATTTTTCGGCCAAAAACCTAGAATTCCGCTCCATTCCCATATTTTTGTGTGCGACAGCCCACGCCTTCCAAATGGTCCCGGGAACCTCGGACCCCGGTCGCCTAATATTTTTCTGGGCCATCAAATACGACCTAAGGAACCATAGTCACCACCCCACCATGATCGGTCCTCATTTTTTGCATTTTACGTCCAAAAAACTAGAATTCCGCCCGATTCCCATATTTTCGTGTGTTATTGCCCAAGCCTTCCGAGTGGGCCGGGCCTACCAGACTCGGATCGCCTAAAATTTTTCTGGGCCATCAAATACGACCTAAGGAATCATAGTCACCGCCCCGCCATGATCGTTGCTAATATTTTGCAGTTTTCGGCCAAAAAACTAGAATTCCGCCCGATTCCCATATTTTCGTGTGCTATAGCTCACGCCTTCCAAGTGGTCCCGGTACCTCCGGACCCCGATCGCCTAAAAATTTTCGGGGCCATCAAATACGACCCAAGGAACCATAATAACCGCCCCGCCATGATCATTCCCCATTTTTGCGTTTTTCTGCCAAAAAACTAGAATTCCGCGTGATTCCCATATTTTCGTGTGCTATTGCCCACGTCTTCCGAGTGGGCCTGGCCTTATGGACTCGGATTGCCTAAAATTTTTTCAGGCCATCAAATACGACCTAAGGAACAATAATAACCGCCCCGCCATGATCGTTCCCCATTTTTGCGTTTTTCGGCCAAAAAACTAGAATTCCGCGTGATTCCCATATTTTCGTGTGCTATTGCCCACGTCTTCCGAGTGGGCCGGGCCTTCCGGACTCGGATCGCCTAAAAAATTTTCGGGCCATCAAATATGACCTAAGGAACCATAGTCACCACCCCGCAATTATCGTTCCTCATTTTTTGCATTTTTCGGCCAAAAAACTAGAATTCCGCCCGATTCCCATATTTTTGAGTGTTATAGCCCACGCCTTCCAAGTGGTCCCGGGAACCCCGGACCCCGATCGCCTAATATTTTTACGGGCCATAAAATATGATTTAAGGAACCATAGTCACCACCCTGCCATGATCGTTCCTCATGTTTTACATTGTTCGGCCAAAAAACTAGAATTCCGCGCGATTCCCATATTTTCGTGTGCTATAGCCCACGCCTTCCGAGTGCTCCCAGAACCCCGGACCCCTATCGCCTAAAGTTTTTCTGGACCATCAAATACGACCTAAGGAACCATAGTCACCGCCCCTCCATGATCGTTCTTCATTTTTTGCGTTTTTCGGCCAAAAACCTAGAATTTCGCCCGATTCCCATATTTTCGAGTGTTCTATCCCACGCCTTCCGAGTGGGCCGGCCCCCCAGACTCGGATCACCTAAAAGATTTTCGGGCAATGAAATACAACCTAAGGAACCATAGTCACTGCCCCGCCATGATCGTTCCTCATTTTTTGCATTTTTTGGCCAAAACAATAGAATTCCGCCCGATTACCATATTATTGTGTGCTATTGCCCACGCCTTCCGAGTGGGCCGAGCCCCCCGTACTCGGATCGCCTAAAGTTTTTTCGGGCTATAAAATAGGACCTAAGGAACCATAGTCACCACCTCGCCATGATCGTTCCTCATTTTCCGCATTTTTCGGCCAAAAAATTAGAATTCTGCCCGGTTCCCATATTTTTGTGTGATATAGCCCACGCTTTCCAAGTGGTCCCGGGATCCCCGGACCCCGATCGCCTAAAATTTTTCCGGGCCATCAAATACGACCTAAGGAACCATAGGAACCGCCCCGCCATGTACGTTCCTCACTTATTGCGATTTCCGACAAAAAAACTAGAATTCCGCCCGATTCCCATATTTTCGTGTGCTATAGCCCACACCTTCCGAGTGGGCCGGGCCCCCGAACTCGGATCATCTAAATTTTATTCGGGCCATCAAATAAGACCTAAGGAACCATATTCACCTCCATTCTATGATCGTTCCTCATTGTTTGCATTTTTCGGCTAAAAAACTAGAATTCCGTACGATTTCCATATTTTCGTGTGTTATAATTGCCCACGCCTTCCCAATGGGTAGGGAATCCCGGACCCCGATCGCCTAAAATTTTTCCGGACCATCCAATGCGACCTAAGAAACCATAGTCACCGCCCCGCCATGATCGTTCCTCTTATTTTGTGTTTTTCAGCCAAAAAACTAGAATTTCGCCCGATTCCCATATTTTCGTGTGCTATAGCCCACACCTTCCGAGTGGGCCGGGTCTCCCGGACTCGGATCGCCTAAACTTTTTCCGGGCCATCAAATATGACCTAAGGAACCATAGTCACCGTTACGCCATGATCGTTCCTCATTTTTTGCAATTTTCGGCCAAAAAACTAGAATTCTGCCCGATTCCCAAGTGGTCCCGGGACCCCGGACCCCGATCGCCAAAAATTTTTCGGGCCATAAAATACGACCCAAGGAACCATAGTAACCACCCCGCCATGATCGTTCCTCATTGTTTTGCGTTTTTCTGCCAAAAAACTAGAATTCCGTGTGATTCCCATATTTTCGTCTACTATTGCCCACGCCTTCCGAGTGGGTCGGGCCTCCAGGACTCGGATCGCCTAAAATTTTTCCGGGCCATCAAATACGACCTAAGGAACCATATTCACTGCCCCACCATGATCGTTCCTCATTTTTTGCATTTTTAGGCCAAAAACCTAGAATTCCGCTCGATTCCCATATTTTTGTGTGGTACCGCCCACGCCTTCCAAGTGGTCCTGGGAACCTCGGACCCCGGTCGCCTAATATTTTTCCGGGACATCACGTACGACCTAAGGAACCATAGTCACTGCCCCACCATGATAGGTCCTCATATTTTGCATTTTACGTCCAAAAAACTAGAATTCCGCCCGATTCCCATATTTTCGTGTGTTATTGCCCAAGCCTTCCGAGTGGGCCGGGCCTACCAGACTCGGATCGCCTAAAATTTTTCCGGGCCATCAAATACGACCTAAGGAACCATAGTCACCACCCCGCCATGATCATTGCTAATATTTTGCATTTTTCGCCAAAAAAACTAGAATTCCGCCCGATTCTCATATTTTCGTGTGCTAGCTCACGCCTTCCAAGTGATCCCGGTACCCCCGGACCCCGATCGCCTAAAATTTTTCCGGGATATCAAATACGACCCAAGGAACCATAATAACTGCCCCGCCATTATCGTTCCCCATTTTTGCGTTTTTCAGGTAAAAAACTAAAATTCCGCGTGATTCCCATATTTTCGTGTGCTATTGTCCACGTCTTCCGAGTGGGCCGGGCCTTCCGGACTCGGATCGCCTAAAATTTTTTCTGGCCGTCAAATACAACCTAAGGAACCATAGTCACCGCCCCGCAATGATCGTTCCTCATTTTTTGCATTTTTCGGCGAAAAAACTAGAATTCCGCCCGATTCCCATATTTTCGTGTGTTATAGCCCTTGCCTTCCAAGTGGTCCCGGGAACCCCGGACCCCGATCACCTAATATTTTTACGGGCCATAAAATATGATTTAAGGAACCATAGTCACCGCCCTGCCATGATCGTTCCTCATTGTTTGCGTGTTTTGGCCAAAAAACTAGAATTCCGCGCGATTCCCATATATTCGTGTGCTATAGCCCACGCCTTCCGAGAGGTCCTAGACCCCCGGACCCCTATCGCCTAAAGTTTTTCTGGACCATCAAATACGACCTAAGGAACCATAGTCACCGCCCCGCCATGATCGTTCCTCATTTATTGCGATTTCCGGCAAAAAAACTAGAATTCCGCCTGATTCCCATCTTTTCGTGTGCTATAGCCCACGCCTTCCGAGTGGGCCAGGCCCCCGGACTCGGATCATCTAAATTTTATTCGGGCCATCAAATAAGACCTAAGGACCATAGTCACCTCCCCGCCATGATCGTTCCTCATTGTTTGCATTTTTCGGCTAAAAAACTAGAATTCCGTCCGATTCCCATATTTTCCCGTGCTATAATTGCCCATGCTTTCCCAATGGGTAGGCACCCCCGGACCCCGATCGCCTAAAATTTTTCCGGACCATCAAATACGACCTAAGGAACCATAGTCACCGTTCCGCCATGAATTTTCCTAGTTGTTTGCGTTTTTCAGCGAAAAAATTAGAATTCCGCCCGATTCCCAAATTTTCGTGTGCTGTAGCTCACACCTTCTGAGTGGGCTGGTCCCCCCTGACTCGGAAAGTCTAAAATTTTTTCAGGCCATTAAATACGACCTAAGGAACCATAGTCACCGCCCCGCCATGATCGTTCCTCAATTTTTGCATTTTTCGGCCAAAAAATTAGAATTCCGCCCGATTCCCATATTTTCGTGTGCTATAGCTTAGGCCTTCAAAGTGGTCCCAGGACCCCCAGACCACGATCGCCTAAAAATTTTCAAGGCCATCGAATATGACCTAAGAAACCATAGTCAACGCCCCGCCCTGATCATTCCTCATATTTTGCGTTTTTCGGCCAAAAAACTAGAATTCCTCCCGCTTCCCATATTTTCGTGTGCAACAGCCCACGCCTTCCGAGTGGGCCCTGCCTCCCGAACTCGGATCACCTAAATTTTTTTCGGGCCATCAAATAAGACCTAAGAAACCATAGTCACCTCCCCGCCAAGATTGTTCCTCATATTTTACATTTTTCGGCTAAAAAACTAGAATTCCGCATGATTCCCATATTTTCATGTGTTATAATAGCCCACGCCTTCCCAATGTGTAGGGCCCCCCAGAGCCGGATAGCCTAAAATTTTTTCGAGCCATAAAATACGAGCTAAGGAACCAAAGTCACAGCCCCTCCATGACCTTTCCTCATTTTTTGCATTTTATGGCCAAAAAACTAGAATTCCGCCCGATTCCCATATTTTCGTGTTTTATAGCCCATGCCTTCCAAGTGGACCCGGGACTCCCGGACCCCGATCGCCTAAAATTTTGCAGGCCATCAAATATGACCTAAGGAACCATAGTCACCGCCCTGCCATGATCGGTCCTCATTTCATGCATTTTACGGCGAAAAAACTAGAATTCTGCCCGATTCCCTTATTTTCGTGTGCTATAACCCACGCCTTCCAAGTGGTCCCGAGACCCTTAAACCCTGATCTCCTAAAATTTTTCCGAACCATCAAATACGACCTAAGGAACCATAGTCACCGCCCCGCAATGATCGTTCCTCATTTTTTGCATTTTTCGGCGAAAAAACTAGAATTCCGCCCGATTCCCATATTTTCGTGTGTTATTGCCCACGCCTTCCATGTGGTCCCGGGAACCCTGGAACCCGATCGCCTATTATTTTCCGGGCCATCAAATACGATTTAAGGAACCATAGTCACCGCCCTGCCATGATCGTATCTCATTTTTTGCGTTTTTTGGCCAAAAAACTAGAATTCCGCACGATTCCCATATTTTCGTGTGCTATAGCCCATGCCTTCCGAGTGGTCCCAGACCCCCGGACCCCGATAGCCTAAAATTTTTCCGGGCCATTAAATACGACCTAAGGAACCATAGTCACGGCCCCACCATGATCGTTCATAGTTTTTTGCGTTTTTCGGCCAAAAACCTAGAATTCTGCCCGATTCCCATATTTTCGTGCGTTATATCCCACGCCTTCCGAGTGGGCCGGCCCCGCGGACTCGGATCACCTAAAAATATTTCGGGCCATCAAATACAACCTAAGGAACCATAGTCACTGCCCGCCATGATCGTTCCTCATTATTTGCATTTTTCGACGAAAAAACTAGAATTCCGTCGGATTACCATATATTTGTGTTCTATTGCCCTCGCCTTCCGAGTGGTCCGGGCCCCCGGACTCGGATCGCCTAAATTTTTTTGGACCATCAAATAGGACCAAAGGAACCATAGTCACCGCCTCGCCATGATTGTTCCTCATGTTTTGCATTTTTTCGGCCAAAAAACTAGAATTCCGCTCGATTCCAATATTTTTGTGTGCTATATAGCCCACGCCTTCCAAGTGGTCCCAGGACCCCCGGACCCCGATCGCCTAAATTGTTTTCCAGGCTATCAAATACGACCTAAGGAACCATAGTAACCGCCCCTCCATGATCCTTCCTCAATTTGTTGCATTTTCGGCCAAACAACTTGAATTCCGCGAGATTCTCATATTTTCGTGTGCTATAGCCCACGCCTTCCGAGTGGTCCCGGAACCGCCGGACCCCTATTGCTTAAAGTTTTTCCGGACCATCAAATACGACCTAAGGAACCTTAGTCACTGCCCCGCCATGATCGTTCCTAGGTTTTTGTGTTTTTTGGCAAAAAACCTAGAATTTCGCGCGATTCCATATCTTCATTTGCTATAGCCCACGCCTTCCGAGTGGTCCCGGGAACCCCGGACCCCGATCGCCTAAAAATTTTCCAGCCATCAAATACGATATAAGGAACCATAGTCACCGCCCCACCATGATCGTTCTTCATGTTTTGCGTTTTTCGGCCAAAACACTAGAATTTCGGCCGATTACCATATTATTATGTGCTATTGCCCACGCCTTCGAGTGGGCCGAGCCCCCTGTACTCGGATCGCCTAAAGTTTTTTCGGGCCATAATATAGGACCTTAGGAACCATAGTCACCACCTCGCCATGATCTTTCCTAATTTTATGCATTTTTTGGCCAAAAAACTAGAAATCCGCCCGGTTCCCATATTTTTGTGTGCTATAGACAACGCTTTCCAAGTGGTCCCGGGATCCCCGGACACCGATCGCCTAAAATTTTTCCGGGCCATTAAATACGACCTAAGGAACCATAGTAACTGCCCCACCATGATCGTTCCTCATTTATTGCGATTTGCGGCAAAAAAACTAGAATTCCGCCCGATTCCCATATTTTCGTGTGCTATAGCCCACGCCTTCCGAGTGGGCCAGGCCCCCCGGACTCGGATCATCTAAATTTTATTCGGGCCATCAAATAAGACCTAAGGACCATAGTCACCTCCCCGCCATGATCGTTCCTCATTGTTTACATTTTTCGGCTAAAAAACTAGAATTCCGTCTGATTCCCATATTTTTCTGTGCTATAATTGCCCACGCCTTCCCAATGGGTAGGGACCCCCGGACCCCGATCGCCTAAAATTTTTTCGGACCATCAAATACGACCTAAGGAACCATAGTCACCGTTCCGCCATGAATTTTCCTAGTTGTTTGCGTTTTTCAGCGAAAAAACTAGAATTTCACCCGATTCCCATATTTTTATGTGCTATAGCTCACACTTTCCGAGTGGGCCGGTCCCCCCTTACTCGGAACGTCTAAAATTTTTCAGGTAATTAAATACGACCTAAGGAACCATAGTCACCGCCCCGCCATGAACGTTCCTCAATTTTTGCATTTTTCGGCCAAAAAATTAGAATTCTGCCCGATTCCCATATTTTCGTGTGCTATATCTTAGGCCTTCAAAGTGATCCCAGGACCCCCAGACCACGATCGCCTAAAAATTTTCAAGGCCATCAAATATGACCTAAGAAACCATAGTCATCGCCCTGCCCTGATCGTTCCTCATATTTTGCGTTTTTCGGCCAAAAAACTAGAATTCCGCCCGATTCCTATATTTTCGTGTGCTACAGCCCACGCCTTCCGAGTGGGCCGGGCCTCCCGAACTTGGATCACCTAAAATTTTTTCGGGCCATCAAATAAGACCTAAGGAACCATAGTCACCTCCCCGCCAAGATTGTTCCTTATTTTTTACATTTTTCGGCCAAAAAACTAGAATTCCGCACGATTCCCATATTTTCATGTGCTATAATAGCCGACGCCTTCCCAATGTGTAGGGCCCCCCGGAGCCGGATCGCCTTAAAATTTTCCGGGCCATCAAATACGAGCTAAGGAACCAAAGTCATAGCCCCTCCATGACCTTTCCTCATTTTTTTCATTTTATGGCCAAAAATCTAGAATTCCGCCCGATTCCCATATTTTCGTGAGTTATAGCCCATGCCTTCCAAGTGGACCCGGGACTCCCGGATCCCGATCGCCTAAAACTTTTCGGGCCATCAAATACGACCTAAGGAACCATAGTCACCGCCCTGCCATGATCAGTCCTCATTTGATGCATTTTACGGCGAAAAAACTAGAATTCTGCCCAATTCCCTTATTTTCGTGTGCTATTACCCACGCCTTCCAAGTGGTCCCGGGACCTTTGAACCCCGATCTCCTAAAATTTTTCTGTACCATCAAATACGACCTAAGGAACCATAGTCACCGCCCCACAATGATCGTTCCTCATTTTTTGCATTTTTCGGCAAAAAAACTAGAATTCCGCCCGATTCCCATATTTTCGTGTGTTATAGCCCACGCCTTCCAAGTGGTCCCAGGAACCCTGGACCCCGATCGCCTATTATTTTTCCAGGCAATCAAATACGATTTAAGGAACCATAGTCACACCCCTGCCATGATCGTTCCTCATTTTTTGCATTTTTCGGCCAAAAAACTAGAATTCCGCGCGATTCCGATATTTTCGTGTGCTATAGCCCATGCCTTCTGAGTGGTCCCAGACCCCGATAGCCTAAAAATTTTCCGGGCCATAAAATACGACCTAAGGAACCATAGTCACGGCCCCACCATGATCGTTCTTAGTTTTTTGCGTTTTTCGGCCAAAAACCTAGAATTCCACCCGATTCCCATATTTTCGTGTGTTATATCCCACGCCTTCCGAGTGGGCCGGCCCCGCGGACTCGGATCACCTAAAAAAATTTTGGGCCATCAAATACAACCTAAGGAACCATAGTCACTGCCTCGCCATGATCGTTCCTCATTTTTTGCATTTTTTGACGAAAAAACTAGAATTCCGTTGGATTACCATATGTTTGTGTTCTATTGCCCTCGCCTTCCGAGTGGGCCGGGCCCTCCGGACTCGGATCGCCTAAATTTTTTCGGACCATCAAATAGGACCAAAGGAACCATAGTCACCTCCTCGCCGTGATTGTTCCTCACGTTTTGCATTTTTTGGCCAAAAAACTAGAATTTCGCTCGATTCCAATATTTTTGTGTGCTATAGCCCACGCCTTCCAAGTGGTCCCGGGACCCCTGGACCCCGATCGCCTAAATGTTTTTCCAGGCTATCAAATACGACCTAAGGAACCATAGTAACCGCCCCTCCATGATCCTTCCTCATTTTTTGCATTTTTCGGCCAAACAACTAGAATTCCGTGCGATTCTCATATTTTCGTGTGCTATAGCCTACGCCTTCCGAGTGGTCCCGGAACCGCCGGACCCCTCTTGCCTAAAGTTTTTCCGGACCATCAAATACGACCTAAGGAACCATAGTCACCGCCCCGCCATGATCGTTCCTAGGTTTTTGTGTTTTTTGGCAAAAAACCTAGAATTCCGCGCGATTCCATATCTGTGAACCACTATACAAACGTCTCAGAAAGAATCCAGTTCCATGGAATCAAGAACAAACTGACATTGTCAAAAGAGTCAAATCTATTGTTCAAAAACTTCCTTGTCTAGGCATTCCTAATTCTGAGGCATTCATGATAGTCGAAACTGATGCTTCTGATGAAGGGTACGGTGGTAATCTTAAACAAAGAGTCTCATTAAACTCTTCACAACAATTGGTCTGTTTCACTTTTGGAATTTGGAATTCGGCTCAGAAAAACTATAGCACAGTCAAAAAAGAGATTTTGTCTATAGTACTATGTATTACAAAGTTTCAAGATGACTTAATTAATAAAGAATTTTTATTAAGAGTTGATTGTAAGTCAGCTAAAGAAATTTTGCAAAAAGATGTTAAAAACCTCATTTCAAAACAGATTTTTCCCAGATGGCAAGCACTATTATCTAGTTTTGATTTTCAAATTGAGTTTATTAAAGGTGAGGAAAATTCTTTACCCGACTTTCTAACCAGAGAATTCCTATAGGGAAAAAATGAGACCAAACCAGAAGGGTCCTTTCAGGGCCTCACCAAAGAGAGAAAATAGATATTCTGCACTAGCAGATTTTTATCCCCCCTTACATGTGAGACCACCTCTAAATATAATGGTAACCCCTCCGAGAGTTCCCACTATAAACAAACCAGCTACAATGAAAGTCCTTGGTACTATTCCAAAAATAGAAGGACCATTCCAACAAGTTTCTTCGAAAGCTTCGACAAGCCAGACTGGTAAGACACTCACCAGCTCAGATTATGAAATGAAGACCCCAGAGTCATTTGCACAAGCAGTCAAGCCAGAGACACCATCCAAAAAGGAAGGTAAAAAACCAGTTTCTCAAGAAAAAGAAACATTTGAAATAATCTCCAAAGCACCAATCAAAGTGATAGCATTGGACAAAGGATATGAAAACTTTGACAAACCCGATTTGATCAGACCCTGTTATACAAACAGAAACTATGTTGAAACCAGTGACCCTCTCAAATCAAGAAGGTATTATGAATTTATCCTTACAGATACAGGATCAGTCAGTTTTGAACATACCCTCAGGGATGACAAAGACCCTGATAGCATCAAGTATTCTAGATTTACCATTCATAAAATTATGAGTCCCTTTGAATGGGGAATGGATCATTTGCACACCCCGATTGTGCTCTCTGTACAATTCAGACCTCAAACATATAATTTTAAAGATTATATGGACGCATGGTATAACTTTATGTACCTACGCCCGGGTTCTCATACATGGTTCGTAAAATATAGCGAACAAGCAGCTAAGTCAGTCATACCAAGATGGTTCTATGACTGGTGGAAAGCATTTGGAGGAACAGAGCAATCAATGCCCCGAAGCTTCCATATTCATTATGAGAGATTCCAGAAAGAACAGGAAATCTCTACCCTACCAAACCACATCAAGATTTGCAAATATTACTTTGCAAAGAGGATTTCTTTTGTTATTAGTTGGATGTTCGAAATAGAACAAATCGAACGAATTCAATATTTAGTTAAAATACCAAAAATCAAAGGATGGGTTCCTGAATCAAGAGAAATCAAGAAACCCAAACCAACCAGCAAGAGTGGATCTACCAGTTCACAAGCAGAATTAAAAAAGAGACTCCTAGAAGTCTTAGCAAACATTGAAATAGCAAGCCCAGTAGAAATACAGGCTATGCTAGACACAGTATCACCATCTTCCTCAACGAAAAACCAAGACAATGAGGACATGGAGGACCCACACGGAATAGCCCAAGCCTACCGGGCCTACGCAGAAGAAGAATAATAACTAAAGATAATGATTCTCCAGACAAAGACAAAAGACTCTTCAAAAAGAAGAAGTCATCTGATAATGACAACCACAAGAAGACAAACACAGTACTTGCCTCTTCAGAAAAGTAGTAGACGACCCTTCAGTAAAGCAACAGACAGCAAACTAGGATCGTCCATTCAAACGGTTAAGATTAACTTAACAAAAATCTGAAGTCTATATAAAGACTCCAACCTTTGTAATAGAGGGCATCCGAAAATCTCCCAAGTTTTTCTCTATCTTTTCTTTCCCTCACTGTAAAATGTTCTATTATGTTTGAATAAAGCTTTAAACAAGTAAGTGTTTCTGTCTTTATTATTTAATTCCGCATTTATTTTATCTACTTTAAAGATAAAACTTAAGATCCTCTTAATGGTACCAGAGGCATGTTAAACATATTAGGCTAAACCTATTATACTGTCTTTAGGGTTCGTCGAAATCTTGTTATCATGTTCATGTTATAACTCTTAGACATTTCTATACTGTTCATTTCTGCATAGGTTTACTGTTCATCTTCTTTAAAGCTTCTGATCTTACTAGGCTATTGTTCTATGTTCATAGTGTGAGGGATCCTTGTAGGATGTTGATTAAACCTTATTAAACTGCCGTCAGTTGCCGTCGTCCATAGGCTAGGGTGTGCCGCGAGAGACAGGACACAACAGGACACAGTTAACACGTTTAATCCCCAACCCCCAAGATAACTTAGAACTTAGAACACTACCAAGATAGATCTGCAGTAAAGAAGAAGATAAGTAGTAAACATTATACAGTTAAGAACATTATAGAATTATCTAGAAGACTATTACATGATAGGATAACAGAGATAGTAGACTTACTCCTTAAAGATAGTATACCCGTATAATACTGATTATTTTGAAAAACCTATTTCAAATGAAACGTCATCCTATTTTTCATAAAATAAGAATTTTAAATGAAGGTAGATGGATAGGCCTAAAAAGATTAATAAAAATTAATAAAAAAATTTTCGTGCTGAATGCAATATTGAAATTTATAAAGAACTTGTTTTTATTGAACCAAGAAAATAAAGTTTAGAAGAAATTTCTGAAGTTTTAAAAACTTTAGTACAAAAATTGTATGTTTATAAAAATAGAAGATTTTATATTCTTCTAAATCTAAAAGCAATAAATACTTGTATTAGTAGAACTATATTATTATGAATAATCTTGATAAAAACAAAATCTTGAATGATATAAACCAATCTCTGGCGGTAACTAATATTGCCAAAATAGAAAATGATTTACAAAATTGGAGTATTCCTAGAGAATCCTACAGTACTATCTATCATACTGGTAAGTTTGATTTTATAAATAATTATAACATCAAAACTTGTGAATCTACTATTGCCATCAATAACTCGATAGAAACAATCAAGTTATTAGTTGCACAAGACATTCAACATTACAAAAAGAAATTCAATTTCCTTCACATCGGATTAGTACGAGTGGCAGTCAAACCTTTATATAGATTAGGTTTAGACACCCCTCTCTGTCTCTTACTAAGAGATGACAGACTTCTTAACTTTGACGATTCTTTGTTAGGAGTCTTACAAAGTAACTTAGCCCAAGGCCCTGTATACTTTAATTGTTATCCAAACTTTTCTGTTGACATAAATGATCAGAATGTCCTGGATACATTAACTCTTAATATAAAAACAAAAAATATGAACAGCAAAGTTAATACAAGAGAAATAGCTGTAATATATAGAGTTTATTACAGACTTATGAAAACAACTTTAGCCCCAAAAGCTAAGATCGAAAGTAATAAAGGAGTTACTATGCTCATGGAAGCAAACCAAGAACATAGTAATACGTTCGTCCCTAGAATGATTCAATGGGATGAAATTCTTTCGAAAGACGAATGGAGTTTTAACTCCATTACCCAACCAATTTATGAACCTGAGAGTTCATATATTGAACAAGTCATTCAACATCCTTCTGGAGCAATAGACTTAAAGTTCTTAAGTCCAAATTCGACTAGTGAAGCTTCTTCTAGTAGAAGAATGACCTTTACTAAACCTGCTTCTAAGGATAGCAAGAGTGATGAAGAACTTATCGAAGAAATCGATACAAAACTTAAGGGATTAGATTTTAATAATACTGTTCCCAAAGTTATTTATCAAAACAGACCCTTTATTTCTACTCCAAAAAGTCCAACTGCTGAAACGGTTGATCAATTAACTGTAATCCGAGCCGATGACTTTGAAATAAATTGGAAAAGTCTAGATGCTCAGTGGTTACATCCCAACAATACCATCAATCGAAAATGGTATGTAGATACTTATTCTTTAGAACAAAGGTTATCTTTTAAAGATAAATGGATTAACGACTTAAAAAGAATCAAATGTGATATTGAATTCTTTAAATGGTTTGAAATAACTGGACAGATTCCAAATCAAAAGGAGTCTTTAAAAATGATTGTTAATAAATGGTATACCAAAAATAAAGGTATAATTGAAGACGTTAATCCACCCTTAGATGAAATTTTGTTACCAGTCCAAAGCGAAGTAATCACAGCTTCCCCTTTTAAAAGAGAAAGTGTTCATACTGACATTGGACCAACCAACAAAGACATTAATAAAATTATTGTGCAAAATAATTATACAAATAATTTATTACATGTAGTCTATAATCAGTTAAAAGATACTAATAAATTAGGAATCCCTACAAGGTCTATAACAACTTCTAAAATTGAAACGCATCCTCTTATTAAGCTTCCTGAATATTCTAAAGAGAAGTTTCCAGAATTAGAAGAAAAATTTGATTTTTCGGATAAAATTCTAGAACAAATCGAAGAGAGGCTTAAAACAAAATTAGTAATCTCTAAACCAGATACGACCTTAAATCAAGCTAGTACTAGCATAAATAATAAATCCTAAATCTTCTTTTCTTAGGAGTTCCTTCCTTTTTTTCTTTACGCTTATGGCGTCTTTTTATCCTTTCAGAAGATTTCTTATGTTGTTTTTCTCTTTTAGAAGGAGCAGCAATAGTTTTGCCCTTCCATAGTAATTCTTTTTATTAGAATGTCTTGGATCGTTAGTAATTCTGTTGATTTCAGAATCAATGGAATTGATTGTAGAGACTGTTTCTATTTTACTAATTTCTTCAGAGGTTTTTCTGGAGCATTGTATTAGAAACTCGAGTTTTTCCTTTTTACCAGGGAAATCTTCTTTTGTTCTTAAATCATTATAATCCTTTTCAATAGAACTTAATCTTTTAATTAAATTTTCCCACGCCTTCCGAGTGGTCCCGGGAACCCCGGACCCCCGATCGCCTAAAATTTTCCAACCATCAAATACGACCTAAGGAACCATAGTCACCGCCCCGCCATGATCGTTCTTCATTTTTTGCGTTTTTCGGCCAAAACACTAAAATTCCGCCCGATTACCATATTATTGTGTGCTATTACCCACGCCTTCGAGTGGACCGAGCCCCCCGTACTCGGATCGCATAAAGTTTTTTGGGGCCATAAAATAGGACCTTAGGAACCATAGTCACCACCTCGCCATGATTTTTCCTAATTTTTCGCATTTTCGGCCAAAGGACCATAGTCACCTCCCCGCCGTTCCTCATTTTTTGCATTTTTCGGCTAAAAACTAGAATTCCGTCCGATTCCCATATTTTCCTGTGCTATAATTGCCCACGCCTTCCCAATGGGTAGGGACCCCCGGACCCCGATCGCCTAAAATTTTTCCGTACCATCAAATATGACCTAAGGAACCATAGTCACCGTTCCGTCGTGAATTTTCCTTGTTGTTTGCGTTTTTCAGCGAAAAAACTAGAATTCCGCCCGATTCCCATATTTTCGTGTGCTATAGCTCACACCTTCCGAGTGGGCCGGTCCCCCTGACTCGGAACGTCTAAAAAATTTTTGGGCCATTAAATACGACCTAAGGAACCATAGTCACCTCCCCGCCATGATCGTTCCTCAATTTTTGCATTTTTCGGCCAAAAAATTAGAATTCCGCCCGATTCCCATATTTTCGTGTGCTATAGCTTTGGCCTTCAAAGTGGTCCCAGGACCCCCAGACCACGATCGCCTAAAAATTTTCAAGGCCATCAAATATGACCTAATAAACCATAGTCATCGCCCCGCCCTGATCGTTCCTCATATTTTGCGTTTTTCGGCCAAAAAACTAGAATTCCGCCCGATTCCCATATTTTCGTGTCCTACAGCCCACGCCTTCCGAGTGGGCCGGGCCTCCCGAACTCGGATCACCTAAATTTTTTTTGGGCCATCAAATAAGACCTAAGGAGCCATAGTCACCTCCCCACAAGATCGTTCCCCATTTTTTACATTTTCCGGCTAAAAAATTAGAATTCCGCACGATTCCCATATTTTCATGTGCTATAATAGCCCACGCCTTCCCAATGTGTAGGGCCCCCGGAGCCGGATCGCCTAAAATTTTTCTGGGCCATCAAATACGAGCTAAGGAACCAAATTCATAGCCCCTCCATGACCTTTCCTCATTTTTTGCATTTTATGGCCAAAAAAGTAGAATTCCGCACGATTCCTATATTTTCGTGTGTTATAGCCCATGCCTTCCAAGGGGACCCAAGACTCCCGGACCCCGATCGCCTAAAAATTTTCGGGCCATCAAATATGACCGAAGGAACCATAGTCACCGCCCCGCCATGATCGGTCCTCATTTCATGCATTTTACGGTGAAAAAACTAGAATTCTGCCCGATTCGCCTATTTTCGTGTGCTATAACCCACGCCTTCCAAGTGGTCCCGGGACCCTTGAACCCCGATCTCCTAAAATTTTTCCGTACCATCAAATACGACCTAAGGAACCATAGTCACCGCCCCGCAATGATCGTTCCTCATTTTTTGCATTTTTCGGCGAAAAAACTAGAATTCCGCCCGATTCCCATATTTTCGTGTGTTATAGCCCACGCCTTCCAAGTGGTCCCGGAACCCTGGACCCCGATTGCCTATTATTTTTCCGGGCCATCAAATACGATTTAAGGAACCATTGTCACCGCCCTGCCATGATCGTTCCTCATTATTTGCGTTTTTCTGCCAAAAAACTAGAATTCCGCGCGATTCCCATATTTCCGTGTGCTATAGCCCATGCCTTCCGAGTGGTCCCAGACCCCCGGACCCCGATAGCCTAAAATTTTTCCGGGCCATAAAATACGAACTAAGGAACCATAGTCACGGCCCCACCATGGTTGTTCTTAGTTTTTTGCATTTTTCGGCGAAAAACCTAGAATTCCGCCCGATTCCCATATTTTCGTGTGTTATATCCCACGCCTTCCGAGTGGGCCGGCTCCGCGGACTCGGATCGCCTAAAAATATTTCGGGCCATCAAATACAACCTAAGAAACCATAGTCACTGCCCCGCCATGATCGTTCCTCATTTTTTGCATTTTTCGACGAAAAAACTAGAATTCCGTCGGATTACCATATGTTTGGTTTCTATTGCCCTCGCTTTCCGAGTGGGCCGGGCCCCCGGACTCGGATCGCCTAAATTTTTTCGGACCATCAAATAGGACCAAAGGAATCATAGTCACCACCTCTCCATGATTGTTCCTCATGTTTTGCATTTTTCGGCCAAAAAACTAGAATTCCGCTCGATTCCAATATTTTGTGTGCTATAGCCCACGCCTTCCAAGTGGCCCCGGGACCCCCGGACCCCGATCGCCTAAATGTTTTTCCAGGCTACCAAATACGAACTAAGGAACCATAGTAACCGCCCCCCATGATCCTTCCTCATTTATTGCATTTTTCGGCCAAACAACTAGAATTCCGCGCGATTCTCATATTTTCGTGTGCTATAGCCCACGCCTTCCGAGTGGTCCCGGAACCGCCGGACCCCTATTGCCTAAAGTTTTTCCGGACCATCAAATACGACCTAAGGAACCATAGTCACCGCCTCGCCATGATCGTTCCTAGGTTTTTGTGTGTTTTGGCAAAAAACCTAGAATTCCGTGCGATTCCATATCTTCATTTGCTATAGCCCACGCCTTCCGAGTGGTCCCGGGAACCCCGGACCCCGATCGCCTAACAATTTTCCAGCCATCAAATACGACCTAAGGAACCATAGTCACCGCCCCGCCATGATCGTTCTTCATTTTTTGCGTTTTTCGGCCAAAACACTAGAATTCCGCCCGATTACCATATTATTGTGTGCTATTGCCCACGCCTTCGAGTGGGCCGAGCCCCCCGTACTCAGATCGCCTAAAGTTTTTTCGGGCCATAACATAGGACCTTAGGAACCATATTCACCACCTCGCCATGATCTTTCCTAATCTTTCGCATTTTTCGGCCAAAAAACTAGAACTCCGCCCGGTTCCCATATTTTTGTATGCTATAGAAAATGCTTTCCAAGTGGTCCCGGGATCCCCGGACACCGATCGCCTAAAATTTTTCCGGGCCATCAAATACGACCTAAGGAACCATAGTAACTGCCCCGCCATGATCGTTCCTCATTTATTGCGATTTCCGGCAAAAAAACAAGAATTCCGCCCGATTCCCATATTTTCGTGTGCTATAGCTCACACCTTCCGAGTGGGCCGGTCCCCCCTGACTCGAAACGTCTAAAATTTTTTCGGGCCATTAAATACGACCTAAGGAACCATAGTCACCACCCCGCCATGATCGTTCCTCAATTTTTGCATTATTCGGCCAAAAAATTAGAATTCCGCCTGATTACCATATTTTCGTGTGCTATAGCTTAGGCCTTCAAAGTAGTCCCAGGACCCCCAGACCACGATCGCCTAAAAATTTTCAAGGCCATCAAATATGACCTAAGAAACCATAGTCATCGCCCCGCCCTGATCGTTCCTCATATTTTGCGTTTTTTGGCCAAAAAACTAGAATTCCGTCCGATTCTCATATTTTCGTGTGCTACAACCCACGCCTTCCGAGTGGGCCGGGTCTCCCGAACTCAGATCACCTAAATTTTTTTCGGGCCATCAAATAAGACCTAAGGCTAGAATTTCGCACGATTCCCATATTTTCATGTGCTATAATAGCCCACGCCTTCCCAATGTGTAGGGTCCCCCGGAGCCGGATAGCCTAAAAATTTTCTGGGCCATCAAATACGAGCTAAGGAACAAAAGTCACAGCCCCTCCATGACCTTTCCTCATTTTTTGCATTTTATGGCCAAAAAACTAGAATTCCGCCCGATTCCCATATTTTCGTGTGTTATAGCCCATGCCTTCCAAGTGGACCCGGGACTCCCGGACCCCGATCGCCTAAAATTTTCGGGCCCTCAAATACGACCTAAGGAACCATAGTCACCGCCCCGCCATGATCGGTCCTCATTTCATGCATTTTACGGCGAAAAAACTAGAATTCTGCCTGATTCCCTTATTTTCGTGTGCTATAACCCACGCCTTTCAAGTGGTCCCGGGACCCTTGAACCCCGATCTCCTAAAAAAATTTCGTACCATCAAATACGACCTAAGGAACCATAGTCACCGCCCCGCAATGATCGTTCCTCATTTTTTGCATTTTTCGGCGAAAAAACAAGAATTTCGCCCGATTCCCATATTTTCGTGTGTTATAGCCCACGCCTTCCAAGTGGTCCCGGGAACCCTGGACCCCGATCGACTATTATTTTTCCGGGCCATCAAATACGATTTAAGGAACCATAGTCACCGCCCTGCCATGATCGTTCCTCATTTTTTGTGTTTTTCGGCCAAAAAACTAGAATTTCGCGCGTATCCCATATTTTCGTGTGCTATAGCACATGCCTTCCGAGTGGTCCCATACCCCCGGACCCCGATAGCCTAAAAATTTTTCGGGATATAAAATACGACCTAAGGAACCATAGTCACGGCCCCACCATGATCGTTCTTAGTTTTTTGCATTTTTCGGCGAAAAACCTAGAATTCCGCCCGATTCCCATATTTTTGTGTGTTATATCCCACGCCTTCCGAGTGGGTCGGCCTCGTCGACTTGGATCACCTAAAAATATTTCGGGCCATCAAATACAACTTAAGGAACTATAGTCACTGCCCCGCCAAGATCGTTCCATAAGTTTTGCATTTTTCGACGAAAAAACTAGAATTCCGTCGGATTACCATATGTTTGTGTTCTATTGCCCTCGGATCGCCTAAATTTTTTCGGACCATCAAATAGGACCAAAGGAACCATAGTCACCACCTCTCCATGATTGTTCCTCATGTTTTGCATTTTTCGGCCAAAAAACTAGAATTCCGCTCGATTCCAATATTTTGTGTGCTATAGCCCACGCCTTCCAAGTGGTCCCGGGACCCCCGGACCCCGATCGCCTAAATTGTTTTCCAGGCTATCAAATACGACCTAAGGAACCATAGTAACTGCCCCTCCATAATCCTTCCTCATTTATTGCATTTTTCGGCCAAACAACTATAATTCCGCGTGATTCTCATATTTTCGTGTGTTATAGTCCACGCCTTCCGAGTGGTCTCGAAACCGCCGGACCCCTATTGCCTAAAGTTTTTCCGGACCATCATATACGACTTAAGGAACCATAGTCATCGCCCCACCATGATCGTTCCTAGGTTTTTGTGTTTTTTGGCAAAAAACCTAGAATTCCGCGCGATTCCATATCTTCATTTGCTATAGCCTATGCCTTCCGAGTGGTCCCGGGAACCCCGGACCCCGATCGCCCAAAAATTTTCCAGCCATCAAATACGACCTAAGGAACCATAGTCACCGCCCCGCCATGATCGTTCTTCATTTTTTGCGTTTTTCGGCCAAAACACTAGAATTCCGCCCGATTACCATATTATTGTGTGCTATTGCCCACGCCTTCGAGTGGGCCGAGCCCCCCGTACTCAGATCGCCTAAAGTTTTTTCGGGCCATAAAATAGGACCTTAGGAACCATAGTCACCACCTCGCCATGATCTTTCCTAATTTTTCGCATTTTTCGGCCTAAAAACAAGAAATCCGCCCGGTTCCCATATTTTTGTGTGCTATAGACAACGCTTTCCAAGTGGTCCCGGGTTCCCCAGACATCGATCGCCTAAAATTTTTCCGGGCCATCAAATACGACCTAAGGAACCATAGTAATTGCCCCGCCATGATCGTTCCTCATTTATTGCGATTTCCGGCAAAAACACTAGAATTCCGCCCGATTCCCATATTTTCGTGTGCTATAGCCCACGCCTTCCGAGTGGGCCAGGCCCCCGGACTCGGATCATCTAAATTTTATTCGGGCCATCAAATAAGACCTAAGGACCATAGTCACCTCCCCGCCATGATCGTTCCTCATTGTTTGCATTTTTCGGCTAAAAAACTAGAATTCCGTCCGATTCCCATATTTTCCTGTGCTATAATTGCCCACGCCTTCCCAATGGGTAGGGACCCCCGGACCCCGATCGCCTAAAATTTTTTCGGACCATCAAATACGACCTAAGGAACCATAGTCACCGTTCGGCCATGAATTTTCCTAGTTATTTGCGTTTTTCAGCGAAAAAACTTGAATTCCGCCCGATTCCCATATTTTCGTGTGCTATAGCTCACACCTTCCGAGTGGGCCGGTCCCTCTTGACTCGGAACGTCTATAATTTTTTCGGGCCATTAAATACGACCTAAGGAACCATAGTCACTGCCCCGCCATGATCGTTCCTCAATTTTTGCATTTTTCGGCCAAAGAATTAGAATTCCGCCCGATTCCCATATTTTCGTGTGCTATAGCTTAGGCCTTCAAAGTGGTCCCAAGACCCCCAGACCACGATCGCCTAAAAATTTTCAAGGCCATCAAATATGACCTAAGAAACCATAGTCATCGCCCCGCCCTGATCGTTCCTCATATTTTGCGTTTTTCGGCCAAAAAACTATAATTCCGCCCGATACCCATATTTTCGTGTGCTACAGCCCACGCCTTCCGAGTGGGCCGGGCCTCCCGAGCTCGGATCACCTAAATTTTTTTCGGGCAATCAAATAAGACCTAAGTAACCATAGTCACCTCCCCGCCAAGATCGTTCCTCATTTTTTACATTTTTCGGCCAAAAAACTAGAATTCCGCACGATTCCCATATTCCCATATTTTTGTGTGCTATTGCCCACGCCTTCCGAGTGGGCCGGGCCGCCGGACTCGGATCGCCTAAAAACTTTTAGGGCCATCAATTAGGACCTAAGGAACCATATTCACCGCCTCGCCATGAACATTCCCCATTTTTTGCATTTTTTGGCCAAAAAACTAGAATTCCGCCCGATTCCCATATTTTTGTGTGCTATCGCCCACGCCTTCCGAGTGGGTCGTGCCCCCGGAGCCGGATCGCCTAAAAATTTTCCAGACTATCAAATACGACCTAAGGAACCATAGTCACCGCCCCGCCATGATCGTTCCTATTCTTTTGCGTTTTTCAGCCAAAAAACTAGAATTTCGCGCTATTTCCATATTTTCGTGTGCTTTAGCCCACGCCTTCGAAGGGTCCCGGGAACCCCGAACCCCGATCGCCTAAAAAGTTTTCGGGGCATCAAATACGACCTAAGGAACCATAGTAACCACCCCGCCATGATCGTTCCTTATTTTTTGCGTTTTACGGCCAAACAACTAGAATTCCGCGCGATTCCCATATTTTTGTGTGTTATAGCCCACGCCTTCCGAGTGGTCCCGGGGCTTCCTGACCCCTATCGCCTAAAATTTTTCCGGACTATCAAATACGACCTAAGGAACCATAGTATCTGCCCCGCCATGATCGTTCCTCATTTTTTGCGTTTTTCGGCCAAACAACTAGAATTCCGCGCGATTCCCATATTTTTGTGTGTTATAGCCCACGCCTTCCGAGTGGTCCCGGGACCTCCTGACCCCTATCGCCTAAAATTTTTCCGGACTATCAAATACGACCTAAGGAACCATAGTATCCTCCACGCCATGATCGTTCCTCATTTTTGGCGTTTTTCGGCCAAACAACTAGAATTCCGCGCGATTCCCATAATTTTGTGTGTTATATAGCCCACGCCTTCCGAGTGGTCCCGGGACCTCCGGACCCCTATCGCCTAATATTTTTCCGGACTATCAAATAAGAACAAAGGAACCATAGTCACCGCCCAGCCATGATCATTCCTCATTTGTTGCGTTTTTCGGCCAAAAAACTAGAATTCCGCCCAATTACAATATTTTTGTGTGCTATTGCCCACCCTTCCAAGTGTTTCCGGGACCCCCGTACCCCGATCGCCTAAAACATTTCCGGGCCGTCAAATACGACCTAAGGAACCATAGTAACCACCCCGCCATCATCGTTTCTCATTTTTTGCATTTTTCGGCAAAAACACTAGAATTACGCCTGATTCCCATATTTTCGTGTGCTATACCCAGGCCTTCCAAGTGGTCCGGGGAGCCGCGGACCCCGATCTATCAAATACGACCTAAGGTACCATAGTCACCGCCCCACCATGATCGTTCCAAATGCTTTGCATTTTTCGGCCAAAAAACTAGAACTCCGCGCGAATTGCATATTTTCGTGTGCTATAGCTTACGCCTTCCGAGTGGTCCCGGGAGCCGTGGACCCCGATAGCCTAAAATTTTCCGGGCCATCAATTAGGACCTAAGGAACCATAGTCACCATCTCGCCATGATCGTTCCTCATTTTTTGCATTTTTCAGCCAAAAAACTAGAATTCCGCCCGATTCCCATATTTTTGTGTGCTATCGCCCACGCCTTCCGAGTGGGTCGGGCCCCACGGAGCCGGATCGCCTAAAAATTTTCCGGACTATCAAATACGACCTAAGGAACCATAGTCACTGCCCCTCCATGATCGTTCCTAGTCTTTTGCATTTTTCAGCCAAAAAACTAGAATTCCGCGCGATTTCCATATTTTCGTGTGCTTTAGCCCATGCCTTCCAAGGGGTCCCGGGAACCCCGATCGCCTAATAATTTTCCGGGCCATCCAATATGACCTAAGAAACCATAGTAACCACCCCGCCATGATCGTTCCTCATTTTTTGCGTTTTTCGGCCAAACAACTAGAATTCCGCGCGATTCCCATATTTTTGTGTGTTATAGCCCACGGCTTCCTAGTGGTCCCGGGACCTCCGGGACCTCCGGACCCCTATCGCTTAATATTTTTCCGGACTATCAAATAAGACCAAAGGAACCATAGTCACCGCCCAGCCATGATCATTCCTCATTTGTTGCGTTTTTTGGCCAAAAAACTAGAATTCCGCCCGATTACAATATTTTTGTGTGCTATTGCCCACCCTTCCAAGTGGTTCCGGGACCCCCGGACCCCGATCGCCTAAAATTTTTCCGGGCCATCAAATATGACCTAAGGAACCATAGTAACCGCCCCGCCATCATCGTTTCTTATTTTTTGCATTTTTCGGCCAAAAAACTAGAATTACGCCCGATTCCCATATTTTCGTGTGTTATACCCACGCCTTCCAAGTGTTCCGGGGAGCCGCGGACCCCGATCGCCTAAAATTTTTCCGGACTATCAAATAGGACCCAAGGTACCATAGTCACCGCCCCATCATGATCGTTCCAAATGCTTTACATTTTTCGGCCAAAAAACTAGAACTCCGCGCGATTTGCATATTTTCGTGTGCTATAGCTTACGCCTTTCGAGTGGTCCCGGGAGCCGTGGACCCCAATCGCCTAAAATTTTCCGGGCCATCAAATACGACCTAAGGAACCATAGTCACCGCCCCGCCATAATCATTCCTCATTTATTGCGTTTTTCGGCAAAAAAACTAGAATTCCGCTAGATTACCATATTTTTGTGTGCTATTGCCCACACCTTCCGAGTGGGCCGGGCCGCCGGACTCGGATCGCCTAAAAAATTTTCGGGCCATCAATTAGGACCTAAGGAACCATAGTCACCGCCTCGCCATGATCGTTCCTCATTTTTTGCATTTTGGCCAAAAAACTAGAATTCAGCCCGATTCCCATATTTTTGTGTGCTATCGCCCACGCCTTCCGAGTGGTCCCGGGACCTCCTGACCCCTATCGCCTAAAAATTTTCCAGACTATAAAATATGATCTAAGGAACCATAGTCACCGCCCCACCATGATCATTCCTAGTCTTTTGCGTTTTTCAGCCAAAAAACTAGAATTCCGCGCGATTTCCATATTTTCGTGTGCTTTAGCCCCTGCCTTCCAAGGGGTCCCGGGAACCCCGAACTCCGATCGCCTAAAAATTTTTCGGGCCATCAAATACAACCTAAGGAACAAAGATAACCACCCCGCCATGATCATTCCTCATGTTTTGCGTTTTTCGGCCAAACAACTAGAATTCCGCGCGATCCCATATTTTTGTGTGTTATAGCCCACGCCTTCCGAGTGGTCCTGGGTCTCCCGACCCCTATCGCCTAAAATTTTTCCGGACTATCAAATAAGACCTAAGGAACCATAGTCACCGCCCAGCCATGATCGTTTCTCATTTTTTGCATTTTTGGGCCAAAAAACTAGAATTACGCCCGATTCCCATATTTTCGTGCGCTATACCCACGCCTTCCAAGTGGTCCGGGGAGCCGCGGACCCCGATCGCCTAAAATTTATCCGGACTATCAAATACGACCTAAGGTACCATAGTCACCGCCCCACCATGATCGTTCCAAATGCTTTGCATTTTTCGGCCAAAAAACTAGAACTCCGCGCGCTTTGCTTATTTTCGTGTGCTATAGCTTACGCCTTCCGAGTGGTCCCGGGAGCCATGGACCCCGATCGCCTAAAATTTTCCGGGCCATCAAATATGACCTAAGGAACCATAGTCACCGCCCCGCCATGATCGTTCCTCATTTATTGCGTTTTTCGGCCAAAAAACTAGAATTTCGCTCGATTACCATATTTTTGTGTGCTATTGCCCACGCCTTCCGAGTGGCCCGGGCCACCGGACTCGGATCGCCTAAAAAATTTTCGGGCCATCAATTAGGACCTAAGGAACCATAGTCACCGCCTCGCCATGATCGTTCCTCATTTTTTGCATTTTTTGGCCAAAAAACTAGAATTTCGCCCGATTCCCATATTTTTGTGTGCTATCGCCCACGCCTTCCGAGTGGGTCGGGCCCCCTGAGCCGGATCGCCTAAAAATTTTCTGGACTATCAAATTCGACCTAAGGAACCATAGTCACCTCCCCGCCATGATCGTTCCTAGTCTTTTGCGTTTTTCAGCCAAAAAACTAGAATTCCGCGCGATTTCCATATTTTCGTGTGCTTTAGCCCACGCCTTCCAAGGGGTCCCGGGAACCCCGAACCCCGATCGCCTAAAAATTTTCCGAGTCATCAAATACGACCGAAGGAACCATAGTAACCACCCCACCATGATTGTTCCTCATTCTTTGTATTTTTTGGCCGAACAACTAGAATTCCGCGCGATTCCCAAATTTTTGTGTGTTATAGCCCACGCCTTCCGAGTGGTCCCGGGACCTCCTGACCCCTATCGCCTAAAAATTTTCCGGACTATAAAATACAACCTGAGGAACCATAGTCACCGCTCCGCCATGATCGTTCCTAGTCTTTTGCGTTTTTCAGCCAAAAAACTAGAATTCCGCGCGATTTCCATATTTTCGTGTGCTTTAGCCCACGCCTTCCAACGGGTCCCGGGCACCCCAAACCCCGATCGCCTAAAAATTTTTCGGGCCATCAAATACGACCTAAGGAACCATAATAACCACCCCACCATGATCGTTCCTAATTTTTTGCGTTTTTCGGCAAACAACTAGAATTACGCGTGATTCCCATATTTTTGTGTGTTATAGCCCACACCTTCCGAGTGGTCCCGGGACCTCCGGACCCCTATCGCCTAAAATTTTTCCGGACTATCAAATACGACCTAAGGAACCATAGTATCTGCCCCGCCATGATCGTTCCTCAATTTTTGCGTTTTTGGGCCAAACAACTAGAATTCTGCGCGATCCCATATTTTTGTGTGTTATAGCCCACGCCTTCCGAGTGGTCCCGGGACCCCCGGAACCCCGATCGCCTAAAATTTTTCCGGGCCGTCAAATACGACCTAAGGAACCATAGTAACCGCCCCGCCATCATCGTTTCTCATTTTTTGCATTTTCGGCCAAAAAACTAGAATTACGCCCGATTCCCATATTTTCGTGTGCTATACCCACGTCTTCCAAGTGGTTCGGGGAGCCGCGGACCCCGATCGCCTAAAATTTTTCCGGACTATCAAATACGACCTAAGGTACCATAGTCACCGCCCCGCCATGATCGTTCCTCATTTATTGCATTTTTTGGCCAAAAAACTAGAATTCCGCTCGATTACCATATTTTTGTGTGGGCCGGGCCGCCGGACTCGGATCGCCTAAAAAGTTTTCGGGCCAGCAATTAGGACCTAAGGAACCATAGTCACCACCTCGACATGATCGTTCTTCATTTTTTTGCATTTTTGGCCAAAAAACTAGAATTTCGCCCGATTCCCATATTTTTGTATGCTATCGCCCACGCCTTCCGAGTGGGTCGGGCCCCCCTGAGCCGGATCTCCTAAAAATTTTCTGGACTATAAAATACGACCTAAGAAACCATAGTCACCTCCCCGCCATGATCGTTCCTAGTCTTTTGTGTTTTTCAGCCAAAAAACTAGAATTCCGCGCGATTTCCATATTTTCGTGTGCTTTAGCCCACGCCTTCCAAGGGGTCCCGGGAACCCCGAACCCCGATCGCCTAAAAAATTTTTGGGTCATCAAATACGATCTATGGAACCATAGTAACCACCCCACCATGATCGTTCCTCATTTTTTGCGTTTTTCGGCCAAACAACTAGAATTCCGCACGATTCCCATATTTTTGTGTGTTATAGCCCACGCCTTCCGAGTGGTCCCGGGACCTCCTGACCCCTATCGCCTAAAAATTTTCCGGACTATAAAATACGACCTAAGGAACCATAGTCACCGCCCCTCCATGATCGTTCCTAGTCTTTTGCGTTTTTCAGCCAAAAAACTAGAATTCCGCGCGATTTCCATATTTTCGTGTGCTTTAGCCCACGCCTTCCAAGGGTTCCCGGGAATCCCGAACCCCGATCGCGTAAAAATTTTCTGGGCCATCAAATACGACCTAAGGAACCATAGTAACCACCCCACCATGATCGTTCCTCATTTTTTGCATTTTTCGGCCAAACAACTAGAATTACACGTGATTCCCATATTTTTGAGTGTTATAGCCCACACCTTCCGAGTGGTCCCGGGACCTCCGGACCCCTCTCGCCTAAAATTTTTCCGGACTATCAAATACGACCTAAGGAACCATAGTATCCGCCCAGCCATGATCGTTCCTAGTTTTTTCCGTTTTTCGGCCAAAAAACTAGAATTTCGCGCGATTCCCATATTTTCGTGTCCTATAGCCCACGCCTTCCAAGTGAACCCGGGAACTCCGGACCCCTATCGCCTAAAATTTTTCCGGACTATCAAATACGACCTAAGGAACCATAGTCACTGCCCAGCCATGATCATTCCTCATTTGTTGCGTTTTTCGGCCAAAAAACTAGAATTTCGCCCGATTACAATATTTTTGTGTGCTATTGCCCACCCTTCCAAGTGGTTCCGGGACCCCCGGAACCCCGATCGCCTAAAATTTTTCCGGGCTGTCAAATACGACCTAAGGAACCATAGTAACCGCCCCGCCATCATCGTTTCTCATTTTTTGCATTTTCGGCCCAAAAACTAGAATTACGCCCGATTCCCATATTTTCGTGCTATACCCACGCCTTCCAAGTGGTTCGGGGAGCCGCGGACCCCGATCGCCTAAAAATTTTCCGGACTATCAAATACGACCTAAGGTACCATAGTCACCGCCCCGCCATGATCGTTCCTCATTTATTTCATTTTTCGGCCAAAAAACTAGAATTCCGCTCGATTACCATATTTTTGTGTGCTACTGCCCACGCCTTCCGAGTGGGCCGGGCAGCCGGGCTCGGATCGCCTAAAAAGTTTTCGAGCCATCAATTAGGACCTAATGAACCATAGTCACCGCCTCGCCATGATCGTTCCTCATTTTTTGCGTTTTTCGGCCAAACAACTAGAATTCCGCGCGATTCCCATATTTTTGTGTGTTATAGCCCACGCCTTCCGAGTGGTCCTGGAACCTCCGGACCCCTATCGCCTAATATTTTTCTGGACAATCAAATAAGACCAAAGGAACCATAGTCACCGCCCTGCCAAGATCTTTCCACATTTTTTGCATGTTACTGAAAAAGACCTAGAATTTCGCCCGATTCCCATATTTTTGTGTGCTATACCCACACATTCCGAGTGGTCCCAAGAACCGCGGACCCCGATCGCCTAAAATTTTTCAAGGCAATCAAATACGACATAAGGAACCATAGTATCCGCCCCGCCATGATCGTTCCTTATTTTTTGCATTTTTCGGCCAAACAACTAGAATTACGCGTGATTCCCATATTTTTGTGTGTTATAGCCCACGCCTTCCGAGTGGTCCCGGGACCTCCTGACCCCTATCGCCTAAAAATTTTCCGGACTATCAAATACGACCTAAGGAACCATAGTATCCGCCCCACCATGATCGTTCCTCATTTTTTGCGTTTTTCGGCCAAACAACTACAATTCCGCACGATTCCCATATTTTTTTGTGTTATAGCCCACGCCTTCCGAGTGGTCCCGGGACCTCCGGACCCCTATCGCCTAATATTTTTCTAGACAATCAAATAAGACCAAAGGAACCATAGTCACCGCCCTGCCAAGATCTTTCCACATTTTTTGCATGTTACTGAAAAAGACCTAGAATTTCGACCGATTCCCATATTTTTGTGTGCTATACCCACACATTCCGAGTGGTCCCAAGAACCGCGGACCCCGATCGCCTAAAATTTTTCCGGGCAATCAAATACGACATAAGGAACCATAGTATCCACCCCGCCATGATCGTTCCTTATTTTTTGCATTTTTTGGCCAAACAACTAGAATTACGCGTGATTCCCATATTCTTGTGTGTTATAGCCCACACCTTCCGAGTGGTCCCGGGACCTCCGGACCCCTATCGCCTAAAATTTTTCCGGACTATCAAATACGAGCTAAGGAACCATAGTATCCGCCCTGCCATGATCGTTCCTCATTGTTTGCGTTTTTCGGCCAAACAACTAGAATTCCGCGCGATCCCATATTTTTGTTTGTTATAGCCCACGCCTTCCGAGTGGTCCCGGATCTCCGGACCCCTATCGCCTAAAATTTTTCCGGTCTATCAAATACGACCTAAGGAACCATAGTATCCGCCCCGCCATGATCGTTCCTCATTTTTTGCGTTTTTCGGCCAATCAGCTAGAATTCCGCGCGATTCCCATATTTTTGTGTGTTATAGCCCACGCCTTCCGAGTGGTCCCGGGACCTCCGGACCCCAATCGCCTAATATTTTTCTGGACTATCAATAAGACCAAAGGAACCATAGTCACCGCCCTGCCAATATCTTTCCACATTTTTTGCATGTTACTAAAAAAGACCTTGAATTTCGCCCGATTCCTATATTTTCGTGTGCTATACACACACATTCCGAGTGGTCCCAAGAGCCGCGGACCCCGTTCGTCTAAAATTTTTCCGGGCAATCAAATACGACCTATGGAACCATAGTATCCGCCCCGCCATGATCGTTCCTTATTTTTTGCGTTTTTCGGCCAAACAACTAGAATTACGCGTGATTCCCATATTTTTGTGTGTTATAGCCCACACCTTCCGAGTGGTCCCGGGACCTCCGGACCCCTATCGCCTAAAATTTTTCCGGACTATCAAATACGAGCTAAGGAACCATAGTATCCGCCCCGCCATGATCGTTCCTCATTTTTTGCGTTTTTCGGCCATACAACTAGAATTCCGCGCGCTTCCCATATTTTTGTGTGTTATAGCCCACGCCTTCCGAGTGGTCCCGGGACCTCCGGACCCCTATCGCCTAATATTTTTCTGGACTATCAAATAAGACCAAAGGAACCATAGTCACCGCCCTGCCAAGATCTTTCCACATTTTTTGCATGTTACTGAAAAAGACCTAGAATTTCGCCCGATTCCCATATTTTCGAGTGCTATACCCACACATTCTGAGTGGTCCCAAGAGCCGCGGACCCCGATTGCCTAAAATTTTTTCGGGAAATCAAATACGACCTAAGGAACCATAGTAATCGTCCCCGCCATGATCGTTCCTTATTTTTTGCATTTTTCGGCCAAACAACTAGAATTACGCGTGATTCCCATATTTTTTTCCTGTTATAGCCCACACCTTCCGAGTGGTCCCGGGACCTCCGGACCCCTATCGCCTAAAATTTTTCCGGACTATTAAATACGAGCTAAGGAACCTTAGTATCCGCCCCGCCATGATCGTTCCTCATTTTTTGCATTTTTCGGCCAAACAACTAGAATTCCGCGCGATCCCATATTTTTGTGTGTTATAGCCCACGCCTTCCGAGTGGTCCCGGGACCTCCTGACCCCTATCGCCTAAAAATTTTCCGGACTATCAAATACGACCTAAGGAACCATAGTATCCGCCCCACCATGATCGTTCCTCATTTTTTGCGTTTTTCGGCCAAACAACTACAATTCCGCGCGATTCCCATATTTTTTTGTGTTATAGCCCACGCCTTCCGAGTGGTCCCGGGACCTCCGGACCCCTATCGCCTAATATTTTTCTAGACAATCAAATAAGACCAAAGGAACCATAGTCACCGCCCTGCCAAGATCTTTCCACATTTTTTGCATGTTAGTGAAAAAGACCTAGAATTTCGACCGATTCCCATATTTTTGTGTGCTATACCCACACATTCCGAGTGGTCCCAAGAACCGCGGACCCCGATCGCCTAAAATTTTTCCGGGCAATCAAATACGACATAAGGAACCATAGTATCCACCCCGCCATGATCGTTCCTTATTTTTTGCATTTTTCGGCCAAACAACTAGAATTACGCGTGATTCCCATATTCTTGTGTGTTATAGCCCACACCTTCCGAGTGGTCCCGGGACCTCCGGACCCCTATCGCCTAAAATTTTTCCGGACTATCAAATACGAGCTAAGGAACCATAGTATCCGCCCTGCCATGATCGTTCCTCATTGTTTGCGTTTTTCGGCCAAACAACTAGAATTCCGCGCGATCCCATATTTTTGTTTGTTATAGCCCACGCCTTCCGAGTGGTCCCGGATCTCCGGACCCCTATCGCCTAAAATTTTTCCGGACTATCAAATACGACCTAAGGAACCATAGTATCCGCCCTGCCATGATCGTTCCTCATTTTTTGCATTTTTCGGCCAATCAGCTAGAATTCCGCGCGATTCCCATATTTTTGTGTGTTATAGCCCACGCCTTCCGAGTGGTCCCGGGACCTCCGGACCCCAATCGCCTAATATTTTTTTGGACTATCAAATAAGACCAAAGGAACCATAGTCACCGCCCTGCCAATATCTTTCCACATTTTTTGCATGTTACTAAAAAAGACCTTGAATTTCGCCCGATTCCTATATTTTCGTGTGCTATACACACACATTCCGAGTGGTCCCAAGAGCCGCGGACCCCGTTCGTCTAAAATTTTTCCGGGCAATCAAATACGACCTATGGAACCATAGTATCCGCCCCGCCATGATCGTTCCTTATTTTTTGCGTTTTTCGGCCAAACAACTAGAATTACGCGTGATTCCCATATTTTTGTGTGTTATAGCCCACACCTTCCGAGTGGTCCCGGGACCTCCGGACCCCTATCGCCTAAAATTTTTCCGGACTATCAAATACGAGCTAAGGAACCATAGTATCCGCCCCGCCATGATCGTTCCTCATTTTTTGCGTTTTTCGGCCATACAACTAGAATTCCGCGCGCTTCCCATATTTTTGTGTGTTATAGCCCACGCCTTCCGAGTGGTCCCGGGACCTCCGGACCCCTATCGCCTAATATTTTTCTGGACTATCAAATAAGACCAAAGGAACCATAGTCACCGCCCTGCCAAGATCTTTCCACATTTTTTGCATGTTACTGAAAAAGACCTAGAATTTCGCCCGATTCCCATATTTTCGAGTGCTATACCCACACATTCTGAGTGGTCCCAAGAGCCGCGGACCCCGATTGCCTAAAATTTTTCCGGGAAATCAAATACGACCTAAGGAACCATAGTATCGTCCCCGCCATGATCGTTCCTTATTTTTTGCATTTTTCGGCCAAACAACTAGAATTACGCGTGATTCCCATATTTTTTTCCTGTTATAGCCCACACCTTCCGAGTGGTCCCGGGACCTCCGGACCCCTATCGCCTAAAATTTTTCCGGACTATTAAATACGAGCTAAGGAACCTTAGTATCCGCCCCGCCATGATCGTTCCTCATTTTTTGCATTTTTCGGCCGAACAACTAGAATTCCGCGCGATCCCATATTTTTGTGTGTTATAGCCCACGCCTTCCGAGTGGTCCCGGGTCGCCGGACCCCTATCGCCTAAAATTTTTTCGGACTATCAAATAAGACCTAAGGAACCATAGTCACCACCCAGCCATGATCGTTCCTAGTTTTTTCCGTTTTTCGGCCAAAAAACTAGAATTCCGCGCGATTCCCATATTTTCGTGTCCTATAGCCCACGCCTTCCAAGTGAACCCGGGAACTCCGGACCCCTATCGCCTAAAATTTTTCCAGACTATCAAATACGACCTAAGGAACCATAGTCACTGCCCAGCCATGATCATTCCTCATTTGTTGCATTTTTCGGCCAAAAAACTAGAATTCCGCCCGATTACAATATTTTTGTGTGCTATTGCCCACCCTTCTAAGTGGTTCCGGGACCCCCGGACCCCGATGCCTAAAATTTTTCCGGGCTGTCAAATACGACCTAAGGTACCATAGTAACCGCCCCGCCATCATCGTTTCTCATTTTTTGCATTTTTCAGCCAAAAAACTAGAATTACACCCGATTCCCATATTTTCGTGTGCTATACCCACGCCTTCCAAGTGGTCCGGGGAGCCGTGGACCCCGATCGCCTAAAATTTTTCCGGACTATCAAATACGACCTAAGGTACCATAGTCACCGCCCCACCATGATCGTTCCAAATACTTTTCATTTTTCGGCCAAAAAACTAGAACTCCGCGCGATTTGCATATTTTCGTGTGCTATAGCTTACGCCTTCCGAGTGATCCCGGGAGCCGTGGACCCCGATCGCCTAAAATTTTTCGGGCCATCAAATACGACCTAAGGAACCATAGTCACTGCCCCGCCATGATCATTCCTCATTTATTGCGCTTTTCGGTCAAAAAACTAGAATTCCGCTCGATTACCATATTTTTGTGTGCTATTGCCCACGCCTTCCGAGTGGGCTGGGCCGCCGGACTCGGATCGCCTAAAAAGTTTTCGGGCAATCAATTAAGACATAAGGAACCATAGTCACCGCCTCGTCATGATCGTTCCTCATTTTTTATATTTTTTGGCCAAAAAACTAGAATTCAGCTCGATTCCCATATTTTTGTGTGCTATCGCCCACTCCTTCCGAGTGGGTCGGGCCCCCCGGAGCCGGATCGCCTAAAAATTTTACGGACTATAAAATATGACCTAAGGAACCATAGTCACCGCCCCGCCATGATCGTTCCTAGTCTTTTGCGTTTTTCAGCCAAAAAACTAGAATTCCATGCGTTTTCCATATTTTCGTGTGCTTTAGCCCACGCCTTCCAAGGGGTCCCGGGAACCACGAACCCCGATCGCCTAAAAATTTTCCGGGACATCAAATATGACCTAAGGTACCCTAGTAACCACCCCGCCATGACCGTTCCTCATTATTTGCGTTTTTCGGCCAAATAACTAGAATTTCGCGCGATTCCCATGTTTTTATGTGTTATAACCCACGCCTTCCGAGTGGTCCCGGGACCTCCTGACCCCTATCGCCTAAAATTTTTCCGGACTATCAAATACGACCTAAGGAACCATAGTATCCTCCCCGCCATGATCGTTCCTCATTTTTTGCGTTTTTCGGCCAAACAACTAGAATTCCGCACGATTCCCATATTTTTGTGTGTTATAACCCACGCCTTCCGAGTGGTCCCGGGACCTCCGGACCCCTATCGCCTAAAATTTTTCCGGACTATCTAATAAGACCTAAGGAACCATAGTCACCGCCCAACCATGATCGTTCCTAGTTTTTTCTGTTTTTCGGCTAAAAAACTAGAATTCCGCGCGATTCCCATATTTTCGTGACCTATAGCCCACGCCTTCCAAGTGAACTCGGGAACTCCGGACCCCTATCGCCTAAAATTTTTCCGGACTATCAAATACGACCTAAGGAACCATAGTATCCGCCCCGCCATGATCGTTCCTCATTTTTTGCGTTTTTCGGCCAAACAAATAGAATTCCGCACGATTCCCATATTTTTGTGTGTTATAACCCACGCCTTCCGAGTGGTCCCGGGACCTTCGGACCCTTATCGCATAATATTTTTCCGGACTATCGAATAAGACCAAAGGAACCATAATCACCGCCCTGCCAAGATCTTTCCACATTTTTTGCATGTTACTGAAAAAGACCTAGAATTTCGCCCGATTCCCATATTTTCGTGTGCTATACCCCACGCATTCCGAGTGGTCCCAAGGGCCGCGGACCCCGATCGCCTAAAATTTTTCCGGGCAATCAAATACGACCTAAGAACCATAGTATCCGCCCCGCCATGATCGTTCCTTATTTTTTGCATTTTTCGGCCAAACAACTAGAATTCCACGCGATTCCCATATTTTTGTGTGTTATAGCCCACACCTTCCGAGTGGTCCCGGGACCTCCAGACCCCTATCGCCTAAAATTTTTCCGGACTATCAAATACGACCTAAGGAACCATTGTATCCGCCCCGCCATGATCGTTCCTCATTTTTTGCATTTTTCGGCCAAACAACTAGAATTCCGCGCGATCTCATATTTTTGTGTGTTATAGCCCACGCCTTCCGAGTGGTCCCGGGTCTCCGGACCCCTATCGCCTAAAATTTTTCCGGACAATCAAATACGACCTAAGGAACCATAGTCACCGCCTAGCCATGATTGTTCCTAGTTATTTCCGTTTTTCGGCCAAAAAACTAGAATTCCGCGCGATTCCCATATTTTCTTGTCCTATAGCCCACGCCTTCCAAGTGAACCCGGGAACTCCGGACCCCTATTGCCTAAAATTTTTCCGGACGATCAAATACGACCTAAGGAACCATAGTCACCGCCTAGCCATGATCATTCCTCATTTTTTTGCATTTTTCGGCCAAAAAACTAGAATTCCGCCCGATTACAAATATTTTTGTGTGCTATTGCCCACCCTTCCAAGTGGTTCCGGGACCCCCGGACCCCGATCGCCTAAAATTTTTCGGGCCGTCAAGTACGACCTAAGGAACCATAGTAACCGCCCCGTCATCATCGTTTCTCATTTTATGCATTTTTCGGCCAAAAAACTAGAATTACGCCTGATTCCCATATTTTCGTGTTCTATACCCACGCCTTCCAAGTGGTCCGGGGAGCCGCGGACCCCGATCGCCTAATATTTTCCGGGCCATTAAATACGAACTAAGGAACCATAGTCACCGCCCCGCCATGATCGTTCCTCATTTATGGCATTTTTCGGCCAAAAAACTAGAATTCCGCTCGATTACCATATTTTTGTGTGCTATTGCCCAAGCCTTCCGAGTGGGCCGGGCCGCCCGGAGACGGAACGCCTAAAAATTTTCGGGCCATCAATTAGGACCTAAGGAACCATAGTCACCGCCTCGCCATGATCGTTCCTCAATTCTTGCATTTTTTGGCCAAAAAACTAGAATTCCGCCCGATTCCCATATTTTTGTGTGCTATCACCCACGCCTTCCGAGTGGGTCGGGCCCATCGGAGACTGAACGCCTAAAAATTTTCCGGACTATAAAATATGACCTAAGGAACCATACTCACTGCCCCGCCATGATCGTTCCTAGTCATTTGCGTTTTTCAGCCAAAAAACTAGAATTCCGCGCGATTTCCATATTTTCGTGTTCTTTATCCCACGCCTTCCAAGGGGTCCCAGGAACCCCGAACCCCGATCGCCTAAAAATTTTCCGGGCCATTAAATACGACCTAAGGAACCATAGTAACCACCCCGCCATGACCGATCCTCATTTTTTGAGTTTTTCGGTCAAACAACTAGAATTCCGCGCGATTCCCATATTTTTGTGTGTTATAGCCCACGCCTTCCGAGTGGTCCCGGGACCTCCTGACCCCTATCGCCTAAAAATTTTCCGGACTATCAAATACGACCTAAGGAACCATAGTATCCGCCCCGCCATGATCGTTCCTCATTTTTTGCGTTTTTCGGCCAAACAACTAGAATTCCGCGCGATTCCCATATTTTTGTGTGTTATAGCCCACGCCTTCCGAGTGGTCCCGGGACCTCCAGACCCCTATCGCCTAATATTTTTCCGGACTATCAAATAAGACCAAAGGAACCATAGTCACCGCCCTGCCAAGATCTTTCCACATTTTTTGCATGTTACTGAAAAAGACCTAGAATTTCGCCCGATTCCCATATTTTCGTGTGCTATACCCACGCATTCCGAGTGGTCCCAAGAGCCGCAGACCCCGATCGCCTAAAATTTTTCCGGGCAATCAAATATGACCTAAGGAACCATAGTATCTGCCCCGCCATGATCGTTCCTTATTTTTTTGCATTTTTCGGCCAAACAACAAGAATTACGCGCGATTCCCATATTTTTGTGTGTTATAGCCCACACCTTCCGAGTGGTCCCGGGAACTCCGGACCCCTATCGCCTAAATCTTTTCTGGACTATCAAATACGACCTAAGGAACCATAGTATCCGCCCCTCCATGATCGTTCCTCATTTTTTGCGTTTTTCGGCCAAACAACTAGAATTCCGCGCGATCCCATATTTTGTGTGTTATAGCCCACGACTTCCGAGTGGTCCCGGGTCTCCGGACCCCTATCGCCTAAAATTTTTCCGGACTATCAAATAAGACCTAAGGAACCATAGTCACCACCCAGCCATGATCGTTCCTAGTTTTTTCCATTTTTCGGCCAAAAAACGAGAATTCCGCGCGATTCCCATATTTTCGTGTCCTATAGCCCACGCCTTCCAAGTGAACCCGGGAACTCCGGACCCCTATCGCCTAAAATTTTTCCGGACTATCAAATATGACCTAAGGAACCATAGTCACCGCCCAGCCATGATCATTCCTCATTTGTTGCATTTTTCGGCCAAAAAACTAGAATTCCGCCCGATTACAATATTTTTGTGTGCTATTGCCCACCCTTCCAAGTGGTTCCGGGACCCCCGGACCCCGATCGCCTAAAATTTTTCCGGGCGATCAAATACGACCTAAGAAACCATAGTAACCGCCCCGCCATCATCGTTTCTCATTTTTTGCATTTTTCGGCCAAAAAACTAGAATTACGCCCGATTCACATATTTTCGTGTGCTATACCCACGCCTTCCAAGTGGTCCGGGGAGCCGCGGACCCCGATCGCCTAAAATTTTTTTGGACTGTAAAATACGACCTAAGGTACCATAGTCACCGCCCCACCATGATCGTTCCAAATGCTTTGCATTTTTCTGCCAAAAAACTAGAACTCCGCGAGATTTGCATATTTTAGTGTGCCATAGCTTACGCCTTCCGAGTGGTCCCGGGAGCCGTGGACCCCGATCGCCTAAAATTTTCCGGGTCATCAAATACGACCTAAGAAACCATAGTCACCGCCCTGCCATGATTGTTCCTCATTTATTGCATTTTTCGGCCAAAAAACTAGAATTCCGCTCGACTACCATATTTTTGTGAGCTATTGCCCACGCCTTCCGAGTGGGCCGGGCCGCCGGACTCTGATCGCCTAAAAAGTTTTCGGGCCATCAATTAGGACCTAAGGAACCATAGTCACCGCCTCGCCATGATCATTCCTCATTTTTTGCATTTTTCGGCTAAAAAACTAGAATTCAGCCCGATTCGTATATTTTTGTGTGCTATCCCCCACGCCTTCCGAGTGGGTCGGGCCGCCCGAAGCCGGATCGCCTAAAAATTTTCCTGAATATAAAATAATACCTAAGGAACCATAGTATCCGCTCCGCCATGATCGTTCCTTATTTTTTGTGTTTTTCGGCCAAAGAACTATAATTCCACGCGATTCCCATATTTTTGTGTGTTATAGCCCACACCTTCCGAGTGGTCCCGCGACCTCATGACCCCTATCGCCTAAAATTTTTCCGGACTATCAAATACGACCTAAGGAACCATAGTATCCACCCTGCCATGATCGTTCCTCATTTTTTCCGTTTTTCGGCCAAACAACTAGAATTCCGCGCGATTCCCATATTTTTGTGTGTTATAGCCCACGCCTTGCGAGTGGTCCCGGGTCTCCGGACCCCTATCGCCTAAAATTTTTCCGGATATCAAATAAGACCTAAGGAACCATAGTCACCGCCCAACCATGATCGTTCCTAGTTTTTTCCGTTTTTCGGCAAAAAAACTAGAATTCCGCGCGATTCCCTTATTTTCATGTCCTATAGCCCACGCCTTCCAAGTGAACCCGGGAACTCCGGACCCCTATCGCCTAAAATTTTTCTGGACTATCAAATACGACCTAAGGAACCATAGTCACCGCCCAGCCATGATCATTCCTCATTTGTTGCGTTTTTCGGCCAAAAAACTAGAATTCCGCCCGATTACAATTTTTTTGTGTGATATTGCCCATCCTTCCAAATGGTTCCGGGACCCCAGGACCCCGATCGCCTAAAAATTTTTCGGGCCATCAAATACGACCTAAGGAACCATAGTAACCACCCCGCCATCATCGTTTCTCATTTTTTGCATTTTTCGGCCAAAAAACTAGAATTATGCCCGATTCCCATATTTTCGTGTGCTATACCCACGCCTTCCAAGTGGTCTGGGGAGCCGCGGACCCCGATCGCCTAAAATTTTTCCGGACTATCAAATTCGACCTAAGGTACCATAGTCACCGCCCTACCATGATCGTTCCAAATGCTTTGCATTTTACGGCCAAAAAACTAGAACTCCGCGCGATTTTCATATTTTAGTGTGCTATAGCTTACGCCTTCCGAGTGGTCCCGGGAGCCGTGGACCCCGATCGCCTAAAATTTTTCGGGCCATCAAATACGACCTAAGGAACTGTAGTCACCGCCCCGCCATGATCGTTCCTCATTTATTGCGTTTTTTGGCCAAAAAACTAGAATTTCGCTCGATTTCCATATTTTGTGTGCTATTGCCCACGCCTTCCGAGTGGGCCGGGCCGCCGGACTCGGATCGCCTAAAAAAATTTCGGGCCATCAATTAGGACCTAAGGAACCATAGTCACCGCCTCGCCATGATCGTTCCTCATTTTTTGCATTTTTGGCCAAAAAACTATAATTGCGCCCGATTCCCATATTTTTGTGTGCTATCGCCCACTCCTTCCGAGTGGGTCGGGCACCCCGGAGCCGGATCGCCTAAAAATTTTCCGGACTATAAAATACGACCTAAGGAACCATAGTCATCACCCCTCTATGATCGTTCCTAGTCTTTTGCGTTTTTCAGCCGAAAAACTAGAATTTCGCGTGATTCCCATATTTTTATGTGTTATAGCCCACGCATTCCGAGTGGTCCCCGGACCTCCTCACCCCTATCGCCTAAAATTTTTCCGGACTATCAAATACGACCATAGTATCCGCCCCGCCATGATCGTTCCACATTTTTTGCGTTTTTCGGCCAAACAACCAGAATTCCGCGCGATTCCCATATTTTTGTGTGTTATAGCCCACGCCTTCCGAGTGGTCCCGGGACCTCCGGACCCCTATTGCCTAATATTTTTCCGGACTATCAAATAAAACCAAAGGAACCATAGTCACCGCCCTGCCAAGATCTTTCCACATTTTTTGCATGTTACTGAAAAAGACCTAGAATTTCGCCCGATTCCCATATTTTCGTGTGCTATACCCACACATTTCGAGTGGTCCCAAGAGCCGCGGACCCCGATCGCTTAAAATTTTTCCAGGCAATCAAATACGACCTAAGGAACCATAGTATCCGCCCCGCCATGATCGTTCCTTATTTTTTGTGTTTTTCGGCCAAAGAACTAGAATTCCGCGCGATTCCCATATTTTTGTGTGTTATAGCCCACACCTTCCGAGTGGTCCCGGGACCTCATGACCCCTATCGCCTAAAATTTTTCCGGACTATCAAATACAACCTAAGGAACCATAGTATCCACCCCGCCATGATCGTTCCTCATTTTTTGCGTTTTCCGGCCAAACAACTAGAATTCCGCGCGATCCCATATTTTTATGTGTTATAGCCCACGCCTTCCGAGTGGTCCCGGGTCTCCGGACCCCTATCGCCTAAAATTTTTCCGGACTATCAAATAAGACCTAAGGAACCATTGTCACCGCCTACCCATGATCGTTCCTAGTTGTTTCCATTTTTTGGCCAAAAAACTAGAATTCCGCGCGATTCCCATATTTTCGTGTCCTATAGCCCACGCCTTCCAAGTGAACCCGGGAACTCCGGACCCCTATCGCCTAAAATTTTTCCGGACTATCAAATATGACCTAAGGAACCATAGTCACCGCCCAGCCATGATCATTCCTCATTTGTTGCATTTTTCGGCCAAAAAACTAGAATTCCGCCCGATTACAATATTTTTGTGTGCTATTGCCCACCCTTCCAAGTGGTTCCGGGACCCCCGGACCCCGATCGACTAAAATTTTTTCGGGCCGTCAAATACGACCTAAGGAACCATAGTAACCGCCCCGCCATCATCGTTTCTCATTTTTTGCATTTTTCGGCCAAAAAACTAGAATTACGCCCGATTCCCATATTTTCGTGTGCTATACCCACGCCTTCCAAGTGGTCCGGGGAGACGCGGACCCCGATCGCCTAAAATTTTCCGGGCCATCAAATACGACCTAAGGAACCATAGTCACTGCCCCGCCATGATCGTTCCTCATTTATTGCTTTTTTCGGCCAAAAAACTAGAATTCCGCTCGATTACCATATTTTTGTGTGCTATTGCCCAAGCCTTCTGAGTGGGCCGGGCCGCCGGACTCGGATCGCCTAAAAAATTTTCGGGCCATCAATTAGGACCTAAGGAACCATAGTCACCGCCTCGCCATGATCGTTCCTCATTATTTGCATTTTTTGGCCAAAAAACTAGAATTCCGCCCAATTCCCATATTTTTGTGTGCTATCGCCCACGCCTTCCGAGTGGGTCGGTCCCCCGGAGACGGATCGCCTAAAAATTTTCCGGACTATAAAATACGACCTAAGGAACCATAGTATCTGCCCTGCCATGATCGTTCCTCATTTTTTGCAGTTTTTGGACAAACAACTAGAATTCCGCGCGATTCCCATATTTTTGTGTGTTATAGCCCACGCCTTCCGAGTGGTCCTGGGACCTCAGGACCCCTATCGCCTAATATTTTTCCGGACTATCAAATAAGACCAAAGGAACCATAGTCACCGCCCTGCCAAGATCTGTCCACATTTTTTGCATGTTACTTAAAAAGACCTAGAATTTCGCCCGATTCCCATTTTTTCGTGTGCTATAACCACGCATTCCGAGTGGTCCCAAGAGTCGCGGACCCCGATCGCCTAAAAATTTTCCGGGCAATCAAATACGACCTAAGGAACCATAGTATCCGCCCCGCCATGATCGTTCCTTATTTTTTGCGTTTTTCGGCCAAACAACTAGAATTACGCGCGATTCCTATATTTTTGTGTGTTATAGCCCACACCTTCCGAGTGGTCCCGGGACCTCCGGACCCCTATCGCCTAAAATGTTTCTGGACTATCAAATACGACCTAAGGAACCATAGTATCCGCCCCGCCATGATCGTTCCTCATTTTTTGCGTTTTTCGGCCAAACAACTAGAATTCCGCGCGATCCCATATTTTGTGTATTATAGCCCACGACTTCCGAGTGGTCCCGGGTCTCCGGACCCCTATCGCCTAAAATTTTTCCGGACTATCAAATAAGACCTAAGGAACCATAGTCACCACCCAGCCATGATCGTTCCTAGTTTTTTCCTTTTTTCGGCCAAAAAATGAGAATTCTGCGCGATTCCCATATTTTCGTGTCCTATAGCCCACGCCTTCCAAGTGAACCCGGGAACTCCGGACCCCTATCGCCTAAAATTTTTCCGGACTATCAAATACGACCTAAGGAACCATAGTATCCGCCCCGCCATGATCGTTCCTCATTTTTTGCATTTTTCGGCCAAACAACTAGAATTCCACGCGATCCCATATTTTTGTGTGTTATAGCCCACGCCTTCCGAGTGGTCCCGGGTCTCCGGACTCCTATTGCCTACAATTTTTCTGGACTATCAAATATGACCTTAGAAACCATAGTCACCGCCCAGCCATGATTGTTCCTAGTTTTTTCTGTTTTTCGGCCAAAAAACTAGAATTCCGCGCGATTCCCATATTTTCGTGTCCTATAGCCCACGCCTTCCAAGTGAACCCGGGAACTCCGGAACCCTATCGCCTAAAATTTTTCCGGACTATCAAATATGACCTAAGGAACCATAGTCACCGTCCAGCCATGATCATTCCTCATTTGTTGCGTTTTTCGGCCAAAAAACTAGAATTCTGCCCGATTACAATATTTTTGTGTGCTATTGCCCACCCTTCCAAGTGGTTACGGGACCCCCGGACCCCGATCGACTAAAATTTTTTCGGGCCGTCAAATATGACCTAAGGAACCATAATAACCGCCCCGCCATCATCGTTTCTCATTTTTTGCATTTTTCGGCCAAAAAACTAGAATTACGCCCGATTCCCATATTTTCGTGTGCTATACCCACGCCTTTCAAGTGGTCCGGGGAGCCGCTGACCCCGATCGCCTAAAATTTTCCGGGCCATCAAATACGACCTAAGGATCCATAGTCACCGCCCCGCCATGATCGTTCCTCAATTATTGCATTTTTCGGCCAAAAAACTAGAATTTCGCTCGATTACCATATTTTTGTGTGCTATTGCCCAAGCCTTCCGAGTGGGCCGGGCCGCCGGACTCGGATCGCCTAAAAACTTTTTGGGCCATCAATTAGGACCTAAGTAACCATAGGCACCGCCTCGCCATGATCGTTCCTCAGTTTTTGCATTTTTTGGCCAAAAAACTAGAATTCCGCCCGATTCCCATATTTTTGTGTGCTATCGCCCACGCCTTCCGAGTGGTTCGGTCCCCCGAAGACGGATCGCCTAAAAATTTTCCGGACTATAAAATACAACCTAAGGAACCAGAGTATCCGCCCCGCCATGATCGTTCCTCATTTTTTGCGGTTTTTGGCCAAACAACTAGAATTCCGCGCGATTCCCATATTTTTGTGTGTTATAGCCCACGCCTTCCGAGTGGTCCTAGGACCTCCGGACCCCTATCGCCTAATATTTTTCCGGACTATCAAATAAGACCAAAGGAACCATAGTCACCGCCCTGCCAAGATCTTTCCACATTTTTTGCATGTTACTGAAAAAGACATAGAATTTCGCCCGATTCGCATATTTTCGTGTGCTATACCCACGCATTCCGAGTGGTCCCAAGAGCCGCGGACCCCGATCACCTAAAATTTTTCCGGGCAATCAAATACGACCTAAGGAACCATAGTATCTGCCCTGCCATGATCGTTCCTTATTTTTTGCGTTTTTCGGCCAAACAACTAGAATTTCGCGCGATTCCCATATTTTTGTGTGTTATAGCCCACACCCTCCGAGTGGTCCCGGGACCTCCGGACCACTATCGCATAAAATTTTTCCGGACTATCAAATATGACCTAAGGAACCATAGTATCCGCCCCGCTATGATCGTTCCTCATTTTTTGCGTTTTTCGGCCAAACAACTAGAATTCCGCGCGATCCCATATTTTTGTGTGTAATAGCCCATGCCTTCCGAGTTGTCCCGGGTTCGGACCCCTATCGCCTAAACTTTTTTCAGAATATCAAATACGACCTAAGGAACCATAGTCACCGCCCCGCCATGATCATTCCTAATTTATTGCGTTTTTCGGCCAAAAAACTAGAATTCCGCTCGATTCCCATATTTTTTTGTGTTATAGCCCACGCCTTCCGAGTGGTCCCGGGGCCTCCGGACCCCTATCGCCTAATATTTTTCCGGACTATCAAATAAGACCAAAGGAACCATAGTCACCGCCCTGCCAAGATCTGTTCACATTTTTTGCATGTTACTTAAAAAGACCTAGAATTTCGCCCGATTCCCATTTTTTCGTGTGCTATAACCACGCATTCCGAGTGGTCCCAAGAGTCGCGGACCCCTATCGCCTAAAAATTTTCCAGGCAATCAAATACGACCTAAGGAACCATAGTATCCGCCCCGCCACGATCGTTCCTTATTTTTTGCATTTTTCGGCCAAACAACTAGAATTACGCGCGATTCCCATATTTTTGTGTGTTATAGCCCACACCTTCCGAGTGGTCCCGGGAACTCCGGACCCCTATCGCCTAAAATTTTTCTGGACTATCAAATACGACCTAAGGAACCATAGTATCTGCCCCGCCATGATCGTTCCTCATTTTTTGCGTTTTTCGGCCAAACAACTAGAATTCCGCGCGATCCCATATTTTGTGTGTTATAGCCCACGACTTCCGAGTGGTCCCGGGTCTCCGGACCCCTATCGCCTAAAATTTTTCCGGACTATCAAATAAGACCTAAGGAACCATAGTCACCACCCAGCCATGATCGTTCCTAGTTTTTTCCATTTTTCGGCCAAAAAACGAGAATTCCGCGCGATTCCCATATTTTCGTGTCCTATAGCCCACGCCTTCCAAGTGAACCCGGGAACTCCGGACCCCTATCGCCTAAAATTTTTCCGGACTATCAAATATGACCTAAGGAACCATAGTCACCGCCCAGCCATGATCATTCCTCATTTGTTGCGTTTTTCGGCCAAAAAACTAGAATTCCGCCCGATTACAATATTTTTGTGTGCTATTGCCCACCCTTCCAAGTGGTTCCGGGACCCCCGGACCCCGATCGCCTAAAATTTTTCCGGGCCATCAAATACGACCTAAGGAACCATAGTAACCGCCCCGCCATCATCGTTTCTCATTTTTTGCATTTTTCGGCCAAAAAACTAGAATTACGCCCGATTCACATATTTTCGTGTGCTATACCCACGCCTTCCAAGTGGTCCGGGGAGCCGCGGACCCCGATCGCCTAAAATTTTTTTGGACTATAAAATACGACCTAAGGTACCATAGTCACCGCCCCACCATGATCGTTCCAAATGCTTTGCATTTTTCGGCCAAAAAACTAGAACTCCGCGAGATTTGCATATTTTAGTGTGCCATAGCTTACGCCTTCCGAGTGGTCCCGGGAGCCGTGGACCCCGATCGCCTAAAATTTTCCGGGTCATCAAATACGACCTAAGAAACCATAGTCACCGCCCTGCCATGATTGTTCCTCATTTATTGCATTTTTCGGCCAAAAAACTAGAATTCCGCTCGATTACCATATTTTTGTGTGCTATTGCCCACGCCTTCCGAGTGGGCCGGGCCGCCGGACTCTGATCGCCTAAAAAGTTTTCGGGCCATCAATTAGGACCTAAGGAACCATAGTCACCGCCTCGCCATGATCGTTCCTCATTTTTTGCATTTTTTGGCTAAAAAACTAGAATTCAGCCCGATTCCCATATTTTTGTGTGCTATCCCCCACGCCTTCCGAGTGGGTCGGGCCGCCCGAAGCCGGATCGCCTAAAAATTTTCCTGAATATAAAATAATACCTAAGGAACCATAGTCACCGCCCCGCCATGATCGTTCCTAGTCTATTGCATTTTTCAGCCAAAAAACTAGAATTCCGCGCGATTTCCATATTTTCGTGTGCTTTAGCCCACGCCTTCCAAGGGGTCCCGGGAACCCCGAACCTCGATCGCCTAAAAATTTTCCGGGCCATAAAATACGACCTAAGGAACCATAGTAACCACCCCCCCATGACCGTTCCTCATTTTTTCCGTTTTTCGGCCAAACAACTAGAATTCCGCGCGATTCCCATATTTTTGTGTGTTATAGCCCACGCCTTCCGAGTGGTCCCGGGTCTCCGGACTCCTATCGCCTAAAATTTTTTCGGACTATCAAATACGACCTAAGGAACCATAGTCACCGCCCAGCCATGATCATTCCTCATTTGTTGCGTTTTTCGGCCAAAAAACTAGAATTCCGCCCGATTACAATTTTTTTGTGTGATATTGCCCACCCTTCCAAATGGTTCCGGGAACCCAGGACCCCGATCGCCTAAAAATTTTCCGGGCCATCAAATACGACCTAAGGAACCATAGTAACCACCCCGCCATCATCGTTTCTCATTTTTTGCATTTTTCGGCCAAAAAACTAGAATTATGCCCGATTCCCATATTTTCGTGTGCTATACCCACGCCTTCCAAGTGGTCTGGGGAGCCGCGGACCCCGATCGCCTAAAATTTTTCCGGACTATCAAATACGACCTAAGGTACCATAGTCACCGCCCTACCATGATCGTTCCAAATGCTTTGCATTTTACGGCCAAAAAACTAGAACTCCGCGCGATTTGCATATTTTAGTGTGCTATAGCTTACGCCTTCCGAGTGGTCCCGGGAGCCGTGGACCCCGATCGCCTAAAATTTTTCGGGCCATCAAATACGACCTAAGGAACTGTAGTCACCGCCCCGCCATGATCGTTCCTCATTTATTGCGTTTTTTGGCCAAAAAACTAGAATTTCGCTCGATTTCCATATTTTGTGTGCTATTGCCCACGCCTTCCGAGTGGGCCGGGCCGCCGGACTCGGATCGCCTAAAAAATTTCGGGCCATCAATTAGTACCTAAGGAACCATAGTCACCGCCTCACCATGATCGTTCCTCATTTTTTGCATTTTTTGGCAAAAAAACTATAATTGCGCCCGATTCCCATATTTTTGTATTCTATCGCCCACTCCTTCCGAGTGGGTCGGGCACCCCGGAACCGCATCGCCTAAAAATTTTCCGGACTATAAAATACGACCTAAGGAACCATAGTCACCACCCCTCTATGATCGTTCCTAGTCTTTTGCGTTTTTCAGCCAAAAAACTAGAATTTTGCGTGATTCCCATATTTTTGTGTGTTATAGCCCACGCATTCCGAGTGGTCCCGGGACCTCCTCACCCCTATCGCCTAAAATTTTTCCGGACTATCAAATATGACCTAAGGAACCATAGTATCCGCCCGGCCATGATCGTTCCACATTTTTTGCGTTTTTCGGCCAAACAACCAAAATTCCGCGCGATTCCCATATTTTTGTGTGTTATAGCCCACGCCTTCCGAGTGGTCCCGGGACCTCCGGACCCCTATTGCCTAATATTTTTCCGGACTATCAAATAAAACCAAAGGAACCATAGTCACCGCCCTGCCAAGATCTTTCCACATTTTTTGCATGTTACTGAAAAAGACCTAGAATTTCGCCCGATTCCCAGATTTTCATGTGCTATACCCACACATTCCGAGTGGTCCCAAGAGCCGCGGACCCCGATCGCCTAAAATTTTTCTGGGCAATCAAATACGACCTAAGGAACCATAGTATCCGCTCCGCCATGATCGTTCCTTATTTTTTGTGTTTTTCGGCCAAAGAACTATAATTCCGCGCGATTCCCATATTTTTGTGTGTTATAGCCCACGCCTTCCGAGTGGTCCCGGGACCTCCGGACCCCTATCGCCTAATATTATTCCGGACTATCAAATAAGACCAAAGGAACCATAGTCACCGCCCTGCCAAGATCTGTTCACATTTTTTGCATGTTACTTAAAAAGACCTAGAATTTCGCCCGATTCCCATTTTTTCGTGTGCTATAACCACGCATTCCGAGTGGTCCCAAGAGTCGCGGACCCCTATCGCCTAAAAATTTTCCGGGCAATCAAATACGACCTAAGGAACCATAGTATCCGCCCCGCCACGATCGTTCCTTATTTTTTGCATTTTTCGGCCAAACAACTAGAATTACGCGCGATTCCCATATTTTTGTGTGTTATAGCCCACACCTTCCGAGTGGTCCCGGGAACTCCGGACCCCTATCGCCTAAAATTTTTCTGGACTATCAAATACGACCTAAGGAACCATAGTATCCGCCCCGCCATGATCGTTCCTCATTTTTTGCGTTTTTCGGCCAAACAACTAGAATTCCGCGCGATCCCATATTTTGTGTGTTATAGCCCACGACTTCCGAGTGGTCCCGGGTCTCCGGACCCCTATCGCCTAAAATTTTTCCGGACTATCAAATAAGACCTAAGGAACCATAGTCACCACCCAGCCATGAACGTTCCTAGTTTTTTCCATTTTTCGGCCAAAAAACGAGAATTCCGCGCGATTCCCATATTTTCGTGTCCTATAGCCCACGCCTTCCAAGTGAACCCGGGAACTCCGGACCCCTATCGCCTAAAATTTTTCCGGACTATCAAATATGACCTAAGGAACCATAGTCACCGCCCAGCCATGATCATTCCTCATTTGTTGCGTTTTTCGGCCAAAAAACTAGAATTCCGCCCGATTACAATATTTTTGTGTGCTATTGCCCACCCTTCCAAGTGGTTCCGGGACCCCCGGACCCCGATCGCCTAAAATTTTTCCGGGCCATCAAATACGACCTAAGGAACCATAGTAACCGCCCCGCCATCATCGTTTCTCATTTTTTGCATTTTTCGGCCAAAAAACTAGAATTACGCCCGATTCACATATTTTCGTGTGCTATACCCACGCCTTCCAAGTGGTCCGGGGAGCCGCGGACCCCGATCGCCTAAAATTTTTTTGGACTATAAAATACGACCTAAGGTACCATAGTCACCGCCCCACCATGATCGTTCCAAATGCTTTGCATTTTTCGGCCAAAAAACTAGAACTCCGCGAGATTTGCATATTTTAGTGTGCCATAGCTTACGCCTTCCGAGTGGTCCCGGGAGCCGTGGACCCCGATCGCCTAAAATTTTCCGGGTCATCAAATACGACCTAAGAAACCATAGTCACCGCCCTGCCATGATTGTTCCTCATTTATTGCATTTTTCGGCCAAAAAACTAGAATTCCGCTCGATTACCATATTTTTGTGTGCTATTGCCCACGCCTTCCGAGTGGGCCGGGCCGCCGGACTCTGATCGCCTAAAAAGTTTTCGGGCCAACAATTAGGACCTAAGGAACCATAGTCACCGCCTCGCCATGATCGTTCCTCATTTTTTGCATTTTTTGGCCAAAAAACTAGAATTCAGCCCGATTCCCATATTTTTGTGTGCTATCCCCCACGCCTTCCGAGTGGGTCGGGCCGCCCGAAGCCGGATCGCCTAAAAATTTTCCTGAATATAAAATAATACCTAAGGAACCATAGTCACTGCCCCGCCATGATCGTTCCTAGTCTATTGCATTTTTCAGCCAAAAAACTAGAATTCCGCGCGATTTCCATATTTTCGTGTGCTTTAGCCCACGCCTTCCAAGGGGTCCCGGGAACCCCGAACCTCGATCGCCTAAAAATTTTCCGGGCCATAAAATACGACCTAAGGAACCATAGCAACCATCCCCCCATGACCGTTCCTCATTTTTTCCGTTTTTCGGCCAAACAACTAGAATTCCGCGCGATTCCCATATTTTTGTGTGTTATAGCCCACGCCTTCCGAGTGGTCCCGGGTCTCCGGACCCCTATCACCTAAAATTTTTCCGGGTATCAAATAAGACCTAAGGAACCATAGTCACCGCCCAACCATGATCGTTCCTAGTTTTTTCCGTTTTTCGGGCAAAAAAACTAGAATTCCGCGCGATTCCCTTATTTTCATGTCCTATAGCCCACGCCTTCCAAGTGAACCCGGGAACTCCGGACCCCTATCGCCTAAAATTTTTTCGGACTATCAAATACGACCTAAGGAACCATAGTCACCGCCCAGCCATGATCATTCCTCATTTGTTGCGTTTTTCGGCCAAAAAACTAGAATTCCGCCCGATTACAATTTTTTTGTGTGATATTGCCCACCCTTCCAAATGGTTCCGGGACCCCAGGACCCCGATCGCCTAAAAATTTTCCGGGCCGTCAAATACGACCTAAGGAACCATAGTAACCACCCCGCCATCATCGTTTCTCATTTTTTGCATTTTTCGGCCAAAAAACTAGAATTATGCCCGATTCCCATATTTTCGTGTGCTATACCCACGCCTTCCAAGTGGTCTGGGGAGCCGCGGACCCCGATCGCCTACAATTTTTCCGGACTATCAAATATGACCTAAGGTACCATAGTCACCGCCCTACCATGATCGTTCCAAATGCTTTGCATTTTACGGCCAAAAAACTAGAACTCCGCGCGATTTGCATATTTTAGTGTGCTATAGCTTACGCCTTCCGAGTGGTCCCGGGAGCCGTGGACCCCGATCGCCTAAAATTTTTCGGGCCATCAAATACGACCTAAGGAACTGTAGTCACCGCCCCGCCATGATCGTTCCTCATTTATTGCGTTTTTTGGCCAAAAAACTAGAATTTCGCTCGATTTCCATATTTTGTGTGCTATTGCCCACGCCTTCCGAGTGGGCCGGGCCGCCGGACTCGGATCGCCTAAAAAAATTTCGGGCCATCAATTAGTACCTAAGGAACCATAGTCACCGCCTCACCATGATCGTTCCTCATTTTTTACATTTTTTGGCCAAAAAACTATAATTGCGCCCGATTCCCATATTTTTGTATTCTATCGCCCACTCCTTCCGAGTGGGTCGGGCACCCCGGAACCGGATCGCCTAAAAATATTCCGGACTATAAAATACGACCTAAGGAACCATAGTCACCACCCCTCTATGATCGTTCCTAGTCTTTTGCATTTTTCAGCCAAAAAACTAGAATTTTGCGTGATTCCCATATTTTTGTGTGTTATAGCCCACGCATTCCGAGTGGTCCCGGGACCTCCTCACCCCTATCGCCTAAAATTTTTCCGGACTATCAAATATGACCTAAGGAACCATAGTATCCGCCCGGCCATGATCGTTCCACATTTTTTGCGTTTTTCGGCCAAACAACCAAAATTCCGCGCGATTCCCATATTTTTGTGTGTTATAGCCCACGCCTTCCGAGTGGTCCCGGGACCTCCGGACCCCTATTGCCTAATATTTTTCCGGACTATCAAATAAAACCAAAGGAACCATAGTCACCGCCCTGCCAAGATCTTTCCACATTTTTTGCATGTTACTGAAAAAGACCTAGAATTTCGCCCGATTCCCAGATTTTCATGTGCTATACCCACACATTCCGAGTGGTCCCAAGTGCCGCGGACCCCGATCGCCTAAAATTTTTCTAGGCAATCAAATACGACCTAAGGAACCATAGTATCCGCTCCGCCATGATCGTTCCTTATTTTTTGTGTTTTTCGGCCAAAGAACTATAATTCCGCGCGATTCCCATATTTTTGTGTGTTATAGCCCACACCTTCCGAGTGGTCCCGCGACCTCATGACCCCTATCGCCTAAAATTTTTCCGGACTATCAAATACGACCTAAGGAACCATAGTATCCGCCCCGCCATGATCGTTCCTCATTTTTTGCGTTTTTCGGCCAAACAACTAGAATTCCGCGCGATCCCATATTTTTGTGTGTTATAGCCCACGCCTTCCGAGTGGTCCCGGGTCTCCGGACCCCTATCGCCTAAAATTTTTCCGGATATCAAATAAGACCTAAGGAACCATAGTCACCGCCCAGCCATGATCGTTCCTAGTTTTTTCCTTTTTTCGGCAAAAAAACTAGAATTCCGCGCGATTCCCATATTTTTGTGTCCTATAGCCCACGCTTTCCAAGTGAACCCGGGAACTCCGGACCCCTATCGCCTAAAATTTTTCCGGACTATCAAATACGACCTAAGGAACCATAGTCACCGCCCAGCCATGATCATTCCTCATTTGTTGCGTTTTTCGGCCAAAAAACTAGAATTCCGCCCGATTACAATATTTTTGTGTGATATTGCCCACCCTTCCAAATGGTTCCGGGACCCCAGGACCCCGATCGCCTAAAAATTTTCCGGGCCGTCAAATACGACCTAAGGAACCATAGTAACCGCCCCGCCATCATCGTTTCTCATTTTTTGCATTTTTCGGCCAAAAAACTAGAATTATGCCCGATTCCCATATTTTCGTGTGCTATACCCACGCCTTCCAAGTGGTCTGGGGAGCAGCGGACCCCGATCGCCTAAAATTTTTCCGGACTATCAAATACGACCTAAGGTACCATATTCACCGCCCCACCATGAAAGTTCCAAATGCTTTGCATTTTTCAGGCAAAAAACTAGAACTCAGCGCGATTTGCATATTTTAGTGTGCTATAGCTTACGCCTTCCGAGTGGTCCCGGGAGCCGTGGACCCCGATCGCCTAAAATTTTTTGGGCCATCAAATACGACCTAAGGAAACATAGTCACCGCCCCGCCATGATCGTTCCTCATTTATTGCGTTTTTCGGCCAAAAAACTAGAATTTCGCTCGATTTCCATATTTTGTGTGCTATTGCCCACGCCTTCCGAGTAGGCCGGGCCGCCGGACTCGGATCGCCTAAAAAAATTTCGGGCCATCAATTAGGACCTAAGGAACCATAGTCACCGCCTCGCCATGATCGTTCCTCATTTTTTGCATTTTTTGGCCAAAAAACTATAATTGCGCCCGATTCCCATATTTTTGTGTGCTATCGCCCACTCCTTCCGAGTGGGTCGGGCACCCCGGAGCCGGATCGCCTAAAAATTTTCCGGACTATAAAATACGACCTAAGGAACCATAGTCACCACCCCTCTATGATCGTTCCTAGTCTTTTGCGTTTTTCAGCCAAAAAACTAGAATTTCGCGTGATTCCCATATTTTTATGTGTTATAACCCACGCATTCCGAGTGGTCCCGGGACCTCCTCACCCCTATCGCCTAAAATTTTTCCGGACTATCAAATACGACCATAGTATCCGCCCCGCCGTGATCGTTCCACATTTTTTGCATTTTTCGGCCAAACAACCAGAATTCCGCGCGATTCCCATATTTTTGTGTGTTATAGCCCACGCCTTCCGAGTGGTCCCGGGACCTCCGGACCCCTATTGCCTAATATTTTTCCGGACTATCAAATAAAACCAAAGGAACCATAGTCACCGCCCTGCCAAGATCTTTTCACATTTTTTGCATGTTACAGAAAAAGACCTAGAATTTCGCCCGATTCCCATATTTTCGTGTGCTATACCCACACATTTCGAGTGGTCCCAAGAGCCGCGGACCCCGATCGCTTAAAATTTTTCCGGGCAATCAAATACGACCTAAGGAACCATAGTATCCGCCCCGCCATGATCGTTCCTTATTTTTTGCGCTTTTCGGCCAAACAACTAGAATTCCGCGTGATCCCATATTTTTATGTGTTATAGCCCAAACCTTCTGAGTGGTACCGGGTCTCCGGACCCCTATCGCCTAAAATTTTTATGGACTATCAAATAAGACCTAAGGAACCATAGGCACCGCCCAGCCATGATCGTTCCTAGTTTTTTCCATTTTTCGGCCAAAAAACTAGAATTCTGCGCGATTCCCATATTTTCGTGTCCTATAGGCCACGCCTTCCAAGTGAACTCGGGAACTCCGGACCCCTATCGCCTAAAAATTTTCCGGACTATCAAATACGACCTAAGGAACCATAGTCACCGCCCAGCCATGATCATTCCTAATTTTTTGCGTTTTTCGGCCAAAAAACTAGAATTCCGCCCGATTACAATATTTTTGTGTGCTATTGCCCACCCTTCCAAGTGGTTCCGGGACCCCCGGACCCCGATCGCCTAAAATTTTTCCGGGCCGTCAAATACGACCTAAGGAACCATAGTAACCGCCCCGCCATCATCGTTTCTCATTTTTTGCATTTTTCGGCCAAAAAACTAGAATTACGCCCGATTCCCATATTTTCGTGTGCTATACCCACGCCTTCCAAGTGGTCCGGGGAGCCGCGGACCCCGATCGCCTAAAATTTTTTCGGACTATAAAATACGACCTAAGGTACCATAGTCACAACCTCACCATGATCGTTCCAACTACTTCGCATTTTTCGGCCAAAAAACTAGAACTCTGCGCGATTTGCATATTTTAGTGTGCTATAGCTTACGCCTTCCGAATGGTCCCGGGAGCCGTGGACCCCGATCGCCTAAAATTTTCCGGGCCATCAAATATGACCTAAGGAACCATAGTCGCCGCCCCGCCATGATCGTTCCTCAGTTATTGCGTTTTTCGGCCAAAAAACTAGAATTCCCCTCGATTACCATATTTTTGTGTGCGATTGCCCACGCCTTCCGAGTGGGCCGGGCCGCCGGACTCGGATCGCTTAAAAAATTTTCGGGCCATCAATTAGGACCTAAGGAACCATAGTCACTGCCTCGCCATGATCGTTCCTCATTTTTTGCATTTTTTGGCCAAAAAACTAGAATTCCGCCCGATTCCAATATTTTTGTGTTCTATCGCCCACGCCTTCCGAGTGGTCCCGAGTCTCCAGACCCCTATCGCCTAAAATTTTTCTGGACTATGAAATAAGACCTAAGTAACCATAGGCACCGCCCAGCCATGATCGTTCCTGGTTTTTTCCGTTTTTCGGCCAAAAAACTAGAATTTCGCGCGATTCCCATATTTTCGTTTCCTATAGGCCACGCCTTCCAAGTGAACCCGGGAACCCCGGACCCCTATCGCCTAAAATTTTTCTGGACTATCAAATACGACCTAAGGAACCATAGTCACCGCCCAGCCATGATCATTCCTCATTTTTTGCATTTTTCGGCCAAAAAACTAGAATTCCGCCCGATTACAATATTTTTATGTGCTATTGCCCACCCTTCCAAGTGGTTCCGGGACCCCCGGACCCCGATCGCCTAAAATATTTCCGGGCCGTCAAATATGACCTAAGGAACCATAGTAACCTCCCCGCTATCATCGTTTCTCATTTTTTGCATTTTTCGGCCAAAAAACTAGAATTACGCCCGATTCCCATATTTTCGTGTGCTATACCCACGCCTTCCAAGTGGTCCGGGGAGCCGCGGACCCCGATCGCCTAAAATTTTTCCGGACTATGAAATACGACCTAAGGTACCATAGTCACCACCCCACCATGATCGTTCCAACTGCTTTGCATTTTTCGGCCAAAAAACTAGAACTCTGCGCGATTTGCATATTTTAGTGTGCTATAGCTTACGCCTTCCGAGTGGTCCTGGGAACCGTGGACCCCGATCGCCTAAAATTTTCTGGGCCATCAAATACAACCTAAGGAACCATAGTCACCGCCCCGCCATGATCGTTCCTCATTTATTGCGTTTTTCGGCCAAAAAACTAGAATTCCCCTCGATTACCATATTTTTGTGTGCTATTGCCCACGCCTTCCGAGTGGGCCGGGCCGCCGGACTCGGATCGCTTAAAAAATTTTCGGGCCATCAATTAGGACCTAAGGAACCATAGTCACCGCCTCGCCATGATCATTCCTCATTTTTTGCATTTGTTGGCAAAAAAACTAGAATTCCGCCCGATTCCCATATTTTTGTGTGCTATCGCCCACGCCTTCCGAGTGGGTCGAGGCCCCCAGAGCCGGATCGCCTAAAAATTTTCCGGACTATAAAATACGACCTAAGGAACCATAGTCACCGCCCCGCCATGATCATTCCTAGTTTTTTGCGTTTTTCAGCCAAAAAACTAGAATTCCGCGCGATTTCCATATTTTCGTGTGCTTTAGCCCACGCCTTCCAAGGGGTCCATGGAACCCCGAACCCCGATCGCCTAAAACTTTTCCGAGCCATCAAATACAACCTAAGGAACCATAGTAACCACCCCATCATGATCGTTCCTCATTTTTTGCATTTTTCGGCCAAACAACTAGAATTCCGCGCGATTCCCATATTTTCGTGTGCTTTAGCCCAAGCCTTCCAAGGGGTCCCGGGAAGCCCGAACCCCGATCGCCTAAAAATTTTCTGGGCCATCAAATACAACCTAAGGAACCATAGTAACCACCCTGCCATGATCGTCCCTAATTTTTGGCATTTTTCGGCCAAACAACTAGAATTCCGCGCGATTCCCATATTTTTGTGTGTTATAGCCCACGCCTTCCGAGTGGTCCCAGGACCTCCTGACCCCTATCGCCTAAAAATTTTCCGGACTATCAAATACGACCTAAGAAACCATAGTATCCGCCCCGCCATGATCGTTCCTCATTTTTTGCGTTTTTCGGCCAAACAACTAGAATTTCGCGCGATTCCCATATTTTCGTGTCCTATAGCCCACGCCTTTTAAGTGAACCTGGGAACTCCGGACCCCTATCGCCTAAAATTTTTCCGGACTATCAAATACGACCTAAGGAACCATATTCACCGCCCAGCCATGATCATTGCTCATTTGTTGCGTTTTTCGGCCAAAACACTAGAATTCCGCCCGATTACCATATTTTTGTGTGCTATTGCCCACCCTTCCAAGTGGTTCCGGGACCCCCGGACCCCGATCGCCTAAAAATTTTCCGGGCTGTCAAATACGACCTAAGGAACCATAGTAACCGCCCCGCAATCATCGTTTCTCATTTTTCGGCCAAAAAACTAGAATTCCCCGCGATTCCCATATTTTCGTGTGCTATAACCACGCCTTCCAAGTGGTCCGGGGAGCCGCGGACCCCGATCGCCTAAAATTTTTCCGGACTATCAAATACAACTAAGGTACCATAGTCACCGCCCCACCATGATCGTTCCAATGGCTTTGCATTTTTCGGCCAAAAAACTAGAACTCCGCGCGATTTGCATATTTTAGTGTGCTATAGCTTACGCCTTCCGAGTGGTCCCGGGAGCCGTGGACCCCGATCGTCTAAAATTTTCCGGGCCATCAAATACGACCTAAGGAACCATAGTCACCGCCCAGCCATGATCGTTCCTCATTTATTGCGTTTTTCGGCCAAAAAACTAGAATTCCGCTCGATTACCATATTTTTGTGTGCTATTGCCCACGCCTTCCGAGTGGGCCGGGCCGCCGGACTCGGATCGCCTAAAAAAATTTCGGGCCATCAATGAGGACCTAAGGAACCATAGTCACCGCCTCGCCATGATCGTTCCTTATTTGTTTCATTTTTTGGCCAAAAAACTAGAATTCCGCCCGATTCCCATATTTTTGTGTGCTATCGCCCACGCCTTCCGAGTGGGTCGGGTCCCCCGGAGCCTGATCGCCTAAAAATTTTCCGGACTATCAAATACGACCTAAGGAACCATAGTCACTGCCCTGCCATGATCGTTCCTAGTGTTTTGCGTTTTTCAGCAAAAAAACTAGAATTCCGCGCAATTTCCATATTTTCATGTGCTTTAGCCCACGCCTTCCAAGGGGTCCCGGGAACCCCGAACCTCGATCGCCTAAACATTTTCCGGGCCATCAAATATGACCTAAGGAACCATAGTAACCTCCCCGCCATGATCGTTCCTCATTTTTTGCGTTTTTCGGCCAAACAACTAGAATTCCGCACGATTCCCATATTTTTGTGTGTTATAGCCCACGCCTTCCGAGTGGTCCCGGGACCTCCTGACCCCTATCGCCTAAAATTTTTCCGGACTATCAAATACGACCTAAGGAACCATACTATCCGCCCCGCCATGATCGTTCCTCATTTTTTGCGTTTTTCGGCCAAACAACTAGAATTCCGCGCGATTCCCATATTTTTGAGTGTTATAGCCCACGCCTTCCGAGTGGTCCCGGGACCTCCGGACCCCTATCGCCTAATATTTTTCCGGACTATCAAATAAGACCAAAGGAACCATAGTCACCGCCCTGCCAAGATCTTTCCACATTTTTTGCATGTTACTGAAAAAGACCTAGAATTTTGCCCGATTCCCATATTTTCGTGTGCTATACCCACGCATTCCGAGTGGTCCCAAGAGCCGCGGACCCCGATCGCCTAAAATTTTCCGGGCAATCAAATACGACCTAAGGAACCATAGTAGATGCCCCGCCATGATTGTTCCTTATGTTTTGCGTTTTTCGGCCAAACAACTAGAATTCCGCGTGATTCCCATATTTTTGTGTGTTATAGCCCACACCTTCCGAGTGGTCCCGGGACCTCCGGACCCCTATCGCCTAAAATTTTTCCGGACTATCAAATACGACCTAAGGAACCATAGTATCCGCCCTGCCATGATCGTTCCTCATTTTTTGCGTTTTTCGGCCAAACAACTAGAATTCCGCGCGATCCCATATTTTTGGGTGTTATAGCCAACGCCTTCCGAGTGGTCCCGGGTCTCCGGACCCCTATCGCCTAAAATATTTTCGGACTATCAAATAAGACCTAAGGAACCATAGTCACCGCCCAGCCATGATCGTTCATAGTTTTTTCCATTTTTCGGCCAAAAAACTAGAATTCCGCGCGATTCCCATATTTTCGTGTCCTATAGCCCACTCCTTCGAAGTGAACCCGGGAACTCCAGACCCCTATCGCCTAAAATTTTTTCGGACTATCAAATACGACCTAAGGAACCATAGTCACTGCCCATCCATGTCATTCCTCATTTGTTGCATTTTTCGGCCTAAAAACTAGAATTCCGCCCGATTACAATATTTTTGTGTGCTATTGCCCTCCCTTCCAAGTGGTTCCGGGACCCCCGGACCCCGATTGCCTAAAAGTTTTCCAGGCCGTCAAATACGACCTAAGGAACCATAGTAACCGCCCCACCATCATAGTATCTCATTTTTCGTCCAAAAAACTAGAATTACGCCCAATTCCCATATTTTCGTGTGCTATACCCACGCCTTCCAGGTGGTCCGGGGAGACGCGGACCCCGATCGCCTAAAAGTTTTTCGGACTATCAAATATGACCTAAGGTACCATAGTCACCGCCCCACCATGATCGTTCCAAATGCTTTGACTTTTTCGGCCAAAAAACTAGAACTCCGCGCGATTTGCATATTTTAGTGTGCTATAGCTTACGCCTTCCGAGTGGTCCCGGGAGCCGTAGACCCCGATCGCCTAAAATTTTCCGGGCCATCAAATACGACCTAAGGAACCATAGTCACCGCCAGCCATGATCGTTCCTCATTTATTGCGTTTTTCGGCTAAAAAACAAGAATTCCGCTCGATTACCATATTTTTGTGTGCTATTGCCCACACCTTCCGAGTGGGCCGGGCCCCCCGAAGCCGGATCGCCTAAAAATTTTCCGGACTATAAAATATGACCTAAGGAACCATAGTCACCGCCCCGCTATGATCGTTCCAAGGATTTTGCATTTTTCAGCCAAAAAACTAAAATTCCGCGCGATTTCCATATTTTCGTGTGCTTTAGCCAATGCCTTCCAAGGGATCCCGGGAACCCCGAAACCCGATCGCCTAAAAGTTTTCCGGGCCATCAAATACGACATAAGGAACCATAGTAACCACCCCGCCATGATCGTTCCTCAAATTTTGCGTTTTTCGGCCAAACAACTAGAATTCCGCGCGATTCCCATATTTTTGTGTGTTATAGCCCACGCCTTCCGAGTGGTCCCGGGACCTCCTGACCCCTATCGCCTAAAATTTTTCCGGACTATCAAATACGACCTAAGGAACCATAGTATTCGCCCGCCATGATCGTTCCTCATTTTTTGCGTTTTTCGGCCAAACAACTAGAATTCCGCGCGATTCCCATATTTTTGTGTGTTATGCCTGCGCCTTCCGAGTGGTCCCGGGACCTCCGGACCCCTATCGCCTAATATTTTTCCGGACTATCAAATAAGACCAAAGGAATCATAGTCACCGCCCTTCCAAGATCTTTCCACATTTTTTGCATGTTACTGAAAAAGACCTAGAATTTCGCCCGATTCCCATATTTTCGTGTGCTATACCCACGCATTCCGAGTGGTCCCAAGAGCTGCGGACCCCGATCGCCTAAAATTTTTCCGGGCAATCAAATACGACCTAAGGAACCATAGTAGATGCCCCGCCATGATTGTTCCTTATGTTTTGCATTTTTCGGCCAAACAACTAGAATTCCGCGTGATTCCCATATTTTTGTGTGTTATAGCCCACACCTTCCGAGTGGTCCCGGGACCTCCGGACCCCTATCGCCTAAAATTTTTACGGACTATCAAATAAGACCTAAGGAACCATAGTCACTGCCCAGCCATGATCGTTCCTAGTTTTTTCCGTTTTTTGGCCAAAAAACTAGAATTTCGCGCGATTCCCATATTTTCGTGTCCTATAGCCCATGCCTTCCAAGTGAACCCGGTAACTCCGGACCCCTATCGCCTAAAAATTTTCAGGACTATCAAATACGACCTAAGGAACGATAGTCACCGCCGAGCCATGATCATTCCTCATTTGTTGCGTTTTTCGGCCAAAAAACTAGAATTCCGCCCGATTACAATATTTTTGTGGGCTATTGCCCACCCTTCCAAGTGGTTCCGGGACCACCGGACCCCAATCGCCTAAAATTTTTCCGGGCCGTCAAATACAACCTAAGGAACCATAGTAACCGCCCCGCCATCATCGTTTCTCATTTTTTGCATTTTTCGGCCAAAAAACTAGAATTACGCCCGATTCCCATATTTTTGTGTGTTATAGCCCACGCCTTCCGAGTGGTCCCGGGACCTCCTGACCCCTATCGCCTAAAATTTTTCCGGACTATCAAATACGACCTAAGGAACCATAGTATCCGCCCCACCATGATCATTCCAAATGCTTTGCATTTTTCGGACAAAAAACTAGAACTCAGCGCGATTTGCATATTTTAGTGTGCTATAGCTTACGCTTTCCGAGTGGTCCCGGGAGCCGTGGACCCCGATTGCCTAAAATTTTTCGGCCAAAAAACTAGAATTCCGCTCGATTACCATATTTTTGTGTGCTATTGCCCACACCTTCCGAGTGAGCCAGGCCGCCGGACTCGGACCGCGTAAAAATTTTCGGGCCATCAATTAGGACCTAAGGAACCATAGTCACCACCTCGCCATGATCGTTCCTCATTTTTGCATTTTTTGGCCAAAACACTAGAATTCCGCGCGATTTCCATATTTTTGTGTGCTATCGCCCACGCCTTCCGAGTGGGTCGGCCCCCCCGGAGCCGGATCGCCTAAAAATTTTCCGGACTATCAAATATGACCTAAGGAACCATAGTCACCGCCCCGCCATGATCGTTCCTCAATTTTTGCATTTTTCGGCCAAAAAACTAGAATTCCGCGCGATTCCCATATTTTCGTGTGCTTTGGCCCACACCTTCCGAGTGGTCCCAGGACCCCCGAACCCCGATCGCCTAAAAATTTTTTCGGGCCATCAAATACGACCTAAGGAACCATAGTAACCACCCCGCCGTGATCGTTCCTCATTTTTTGCATTTTTCGGCCATACAACTAGAATTCCGCGCAATTCCCATATTTTTGTGTGTTATAGCCCACGCCTTTCGAGTGGTCCTGGGACCTCCGGACCCCTATCGCCTAATATTTTTCCGGACTATCAAATAAGACCAAAGGAACCATAGTCACCGCCCTGCTAAGATCTTTCCACATTTTTTGCATGTTACTGAAAAAGACCTAGAATTTCGCCCGATACCCATATTTTCGTGTGCTATACCCACGCTTTCCGAGTGGTCCCAAGAGCCGCGGACCCCGATCGCCTAAAATTTTTCCGGGCAATCAAATACGACCTAACGAACCATAGTATCCGCCCCGCCATGATCGTTCCTTATTATTTGCATTTTTTGGCAAAACAACTAGAATTCCGCGCGATTCCCATATTTTTGTGTGTGATAGCCCACACCTTCCGAGTGGTCCCGGGACCTCCGGACCCCTATCGCCTAAAATTTTTCCGGACTATCAAATACGACCTAAGGAACCATAGTATCCGCCCCGCCATGATCGTTCCTCATTCTTTGCGTTTTTCGGCCAAACAACGAGAATTCCGCGCGATCCCATATTTTTGTCTGGTATAGCCCACGCCTTCCGAGTGGTCCCGGGTCTCCGGACCCCTATCGCCTAAAATTTTTCTGGACTATCAAATAAGACCTAAGGAACCATAGTCACCGCCCAGCCATGATCGTTCTTAGTTTTTTCCGTTTTTCGGCCAAAAAACTAGAATTCCGCGCGATTCCCATATTTTCGTGTCCTATAGCCCACGCCTTCCAAGTGAACCCGGGAACTCCGGACCCCTATCGCGTAAAATTTTTCCGGACTATCAAATACGACCTAAGGAACCATAGTCACCGCCCAGCCATGATCATTCCTCATTTGTTGCATTTTTCGGCCAAAAAACTAAAATTTCGCTTGATTACCATATTTTTGTGTGCTATTGCCCACACCTTCCGAGTGGGCTAGGCCGCCGGACTCGGATCGCCTAAAAATTTTCGGGCCATCAATTAGGACCTAAGGAACCATAGTCACCGCCTCGCCATGATCGTTCCTCATTTTTTCATTTTTTGGCCAAAAAATTAGAATTCCGCCTGATTCCCATATTTTTGTGTGCTATCACCCACGCCTTCCTAGTGGGTCGGACCCCCCGGAGCTGGATCGCCTAAAAATTTTCCGGACTATCAAATACGACCTAAGGAACCATAGTCACCGCCCTGCCATGATCGTTCCTAGTCTTTTGCATTTTTCAGCCTAAAAACTAGAATTTCGCGCGATTTCCATATTTTCGTATGCTTTAGCCCACGCCTTCCAAGGGGTCCCGGGAACCCCGAACCCCAATCGCCTAAAAATTTTCCGGGCCATAAAATGTGACATAAGGAACCATAGTAACCACCCCGCCATGATCGTTCATCAATTTTTGCATTTTTCGGCCAAACAACTAGAATTCCGCGCGATTCCCATATTTTTGTGTGTTATAGCCCACGCCTTCCGAGTGGTCCCGGGACCTCCTGACCCCTATCACCTAAAATTTTTTCGGACTATCAAATACGACCTAAGGAACCATAGTATCCGCCCCGCCATGATCGTTCCTTATTTTTTGCGTTTTTTGGCCAAACAACTAGAATTCCGCGCAATTCCATATTTTTGTGTGTTATAGCCCATGCCTTCCGAGTGGTCCCGGGACCTTCGGACCCCTATCTCCTAATAATTTTCCGGACTATCAAATAAGACCAAAGGAACCATAGTCACCGCCCTGCCAAGATCTTTCCACATTTTTTGCATGTTACTGAAAAAGACCTAGAATTTCACCCGATTCCCATATTTTCATGTGCTATACCCACGCATTCCGAGTGGTCCCAAGAGCCGCGGACACCGATCGCCTAAAATTTTTCCGGGCAATCAAATACGACCTAAGGAACCATAGTATCCGCCCCGCCATGATCGTTCCTTATTTTTTGCATTTTTCTGCAAAACAACTAGAATTCCGTGCGATTCCCATATTTTTGTGTGTGATAGCCCACACCTTCCGAGTGGTCCCGGGACCTCCGGACCCCTATCGCCTAAAATTTTTCCGGACTATCAAATACGACCTAAGGAACCATAGTATCCGCCCCTCCATGATCGTTCCTCATTTTTTGCGTTTTTCGGCCAAACAACGAGAATTCCGCACGATCCCATATTTTTGTGTGTTATAGCCCACGCCTTCCGAGTGGTCCCGGGTCTCCGGACCCCCATCGCCTAAAATTTTTCCGGACTATCAAATAAGACCTAAAGAACCATAGTCACTGCCCAGCCATGATCGTTCTTAGTTTTTCCGTTTTTCGGCCAAAAAACTAGAATTCCACGCGATTCCCATATTTTCGTGTCCTATATCCCACGCCTTCCAAGTGAACCCGGGAAATCCGGACCCCTATCGCGTAAAATTTTTCCGGACTATCAAATACGACCTAAGGAACCATAGTCACCGCCCAGCCATGATCATTCCTCATTTGTTATGTTTTTCGGCCAAAAAACTAGAATTCCGCTCGATTACCATATTTTTGTGTGCTATTGCCCACACCTTCCGAGTGGGCCGGGCCGCCGGACTCGGATCGTCTAAAAATTTTCGGGCCATCAATTAGGACCTAAGGAACCATAGTCACTGCCTCGCCATGATCGTTCCTCATTTTTGAATTTTTTGGCCAAAAAACTAGAATTCCGCCCGATTCCCATATTTTTGTGTGCTATCGCCCACGCCTTCCCAGTGGGTCGGGCCACCCGGAGCCGGATCGCCTAAAAATTTTCCAGACTATCAAATACGACCTAAGGAAGCATAGTCACTGCCTCGCCATGATCGTTCCTAGTCTTTTGCATTTTTCAGCCAAAAAACTATAATTCCACGCGATTTCCATATTTTCGTGTGCTTTAGCCCACGCCTTCCAAGGGGTCCCGGGAACCCCGAACCCCGATCGCCTAAAAATTTCCGGGAAATCAAATATGACCTAAGGAACCATAGTAACCACCCCGCCATGATCATTCCTCATTTTTTGCATTTTTCGGCCAAACAACTAGAATTCCACGCGATTCCCATATTTTTGTGTGTTATAGCCCACGCCTTCCGAGTGGTCCCGGGACCTCCTGACCCCTATCGCCTAAAATTTTACCGGACTATCAAATACGACCTAAGGAACCATAGTATCCGCCCCGCCATGATCGTTCCTCATTTTTTGCGTTTTTCGGCCAAACAACTAGAATTCCACACAATTCCCATATTTTTGTGTGTTATAGCCCACGCCTTCCGAGTGGTCCCGGGACCTCCGGACCCCTATCGCCTAATATTTTTCCGGACTATCAAATAAGACCAAAGGAACCATAGTCACCGCCCTGCCAAGATCTTTCCACATTTTTTGCATGTTACTGAAAAAGACCTAGAATTTCGTCCGATTCCCATATTTTCGTGTGCTATACCCCTGCATTCCGAGTGGTCCCAAGAGCCGCGGACACCGATCGCCTAAAATTTTTCCGGGCAATCAAATACGACCTAAGGAACCATAGTATCCGCCCCGCCATGATCGTTCCTTATTTTTTGTATTTTTCGGCAAAACAACTAGAATTCCGCACGATTCCCATATTTTTGTGTGTGATAGCCCACACCTTCCGAGTGGTCCCGGGACCTCCAGACCCCTATCGCCTAAAATTTTTCCGGACTATCAAATACGACCTAAGGAACCATAGTATCCGCCCCGCCATGATCGTTCCTCATTTTTTGCATTTTTCGGCCAAACAACGAGAATTCCGCGCGATCCCATATTTTTGTGTGTTATAGCCCACGCCTTCCGAGTGGTCCCGGGTCTCCGGACCCCTATCGCCTAAAATTTTTCCGGCCTATCAATTAAGACCTAAGGAACCATAGTCACCGCCCAGTCATGATCGTTCCTAGTTTTTTCCGTTTTTCGGCCAAAAAACTAGAATTCCGCGCGATTCCCATATTTTCGTGTCCTATAGCCCATGCCTTCCAAGTGAACCCGGGAACTCCGAACCCCTATCGCGTAATATTTTTCCGGACTATCAAATACGACCTAAGGAACCATAGTCATCGCCCAGCCATGATCATTCCTCATTTGTTGCGTTTTTCAGCCAAAAAACTAGAATTTCGCTCGATTACCATATTTTTGTGTGCTATTGCCCACACCTTCCGAGTGGGCCGGGCCGCCGGACTCGGATCGCCTAAAAATTTTCGGGCCATCAATTAGGACCTAAGGAACCATAGTCGCCGCCTCGCAATGATCGTTCCTCATTTTTGCATTTTTTGGCCAAAAAACTAGAATTCCGCCCGATTCCCATATTTTTGTGTGCTATCGCCCACGCCTTCATAGTGGGTCGGGCCCCCCGGAGCCGGATCGCCTAAAAATTTTCCGGACTATCAAATACGACCTAAGGATCCATAGTCACCGCCCCGCCATGATCGTTCCTAGTTTTTTCCGTTTTTTGGCCAAAAAACTAGAATTCCGCGCGATTTCCATATTTTCGTGTGCTTTAGCCCACGCCTTCCAAGGGGTCCCGGGTCTCCGAACCCCGATCACCTAAAACTTATCCGGGCTATCAAATACGACCTAAGGAACCATAGTAACCACCCCGCCATGATCGTTCCTCATTTTTTGCATTTTTCGGCCAAACAACTAGAATTCCGCCCGATTCCCATATTTTTGTGTGTTCCCACGCCTTCCGAGTGGTCCCGGGACCTCCTGACCCCTATCGCCTAAAATTTTTCCGGACTATCAAATACGACCTAAGGAACCATAGTATCCGCCCCGCCATGATAGTTCCTCATTTTTTGCGTTTTTCGGCCAAACAACTAGAATTCTGCGCAATTCCCATATTTTTGTGTGTTATAGCCCACGCCTTCCGAGTGGTCCCGGGACCTCCGGACCCCTATCGCCTAATATTTTTCCGGACTATCAAATAAGACCAAAGGAACCATAGTCACCGCCCTGCCAAGATCTTTCCACATTTTTTGCATGTTACAGAAAAAGACCTAGAATTTCGCCCGATTTCCATATTTTCGTGTGCTATACCCACGCATTCCGAGTGGTCCCAAGAGCCGCGGACACCGATCGCCTGAAATTTTTCTGGGCAATCAAATACGACCTAAGGAACCATAGTATCCGCCCCGCCATGATCGTTCCTTATTTTTTGCATTTTTCGGCAAAACAACTAGAATTCCGCGCGATTCCCATATTTTTGTATGTGATAGCCCACACCTTCCGAGTGGTCCCGGGACCTCCGGACCGCTATCGCCTAAAATTTTTCCGGACTATCAAATTCGACCTAAGGAACTATAGTATCCGCCCCGCCATAATCGTTCCTCATTTTTTGCATTTTTCGGCCAAACAACGAGAATTCCGCGCGATCCCATATTTTTGTGTATTATAGCCCACGCCTTCCGAGTGGTCCCGGGTCTCCGGACCCCTATCGCCTAAAATTTTTCCGGACTATCAAATAAGACCTAAGGAACCATAGTCACCGCCCAGCCATGATCGTTCCTAGTTTTTTCCGTTTTTCGGCCAAAAAACTAGAATTCCGCGCGATTCCCATATTTTCGTGTCCTATAGCCCATGCCTTCCAAGTGAACCCGGGAACTCCGGACCCCTATCGCGTAAAATTTTTCCGGACTATCAAATACGACCTAAGGAACCATAGTCACCGCCCAGCCATGATCATTCCTCATTTGTTGCGTTTTTCGGCCAAAAAACTAGAATTTCGCTCGATTACCATATTTTTGTGTGCTATTGCCCACACCTTCCGAGTGGGCTGGGCCGCCGAACTCGGATCGCCTAAAAATTTTCGGGCCATCAATTAGGACCTAAGGAACCATAGTAACAACCTCGCCATGATCGTTCCTCATTTTTGCATTTTTTGGCCAAAAAACTAGAATTCCGCCCGATTCCCATATTTTTGTGTGCTATCGCCCACGCCTTCCGAGTGGGTCGGGCCCCCGGAGCCGGATCGCCTAAAAATTTTCCGGACTATCAAATACGACCTAAGGAACCATAGTCACCGCCCCGCCATGATCGTTCCTAGTCTTTTGCAATTTTCAGCCAAAAAACTAGAATTTCGCGCGATTTCCATATTTTCGTGTGCTATAGCCCACGCCTTCCAAGGGGTCCCGGGAACCCCGAACCCCGATCGCCTAAAACTTTTCCGAGAAATCAAATACGACATAAGGAACCATAGTAACCACCCCGCCATGATCGTTCCTCAATTTTTGCGTTTTTCGGCCAAACAACTAGAATTCCGCGCGATTCCCATATTTTTGTGTGTTATAGCCCACGCCTTCCGAGTGGTCCCGGGACCTCCTTACCCCTATCGCCTAAAATTTTTCCGGACTATCAATTACGACCTAAGGAACCATAGTCACCGCCCAGCCATGATCATTCCTGATTTGTTGCATTTTTCGGCCAAAAAACTAGAATTCCGCTCGATTACCATATTTTTGTGTGCTATTGCCCACACCTTCCGAGTGGGCGGGGCTGCCGGACTCGGATCGCCTAAAAATTTTCGGGCCATCAATTAGGACCTAAGGAACCATAGTCACCATCTCGCCATGATCGTTCCTCATTTTTGCATTTTTTTGCCAAAAAACTAGAATTCCGCCCGATTCCCATATTTTTGTGTGCTATCGCCCACGCCTTCCGAGTGGGTCGGGCCCCCCGGAGCCGGTTCGCCTAAAAATTTTCCGGACTATCAAATACGACCTAAGGAACCATAGTCACCGCCCCGCCATGATCATTCCTAGTCTTTTGCGTTTTTCAGCCAAAAAACTAGAATTTCGCGCAATTTCCATATTTTCGTGTGCTTTAGCCCACGCCTTCCAAGGGGTCCCGGGAACCCCGAACCCCGATCGCCTAAAAATTTTTCGGGCCATCCAATACGACATAAGGAACCATAGTAACCACCCCGCCATGATCGTTCCTCAATTTTTGCATTTTTCGGCCAAACAACTAGAATTCCGCGCGATTCCTATATTTTTGTGTGTTATAGCCCACTCCTTCCGAGTGGTCCCGGGACCTCCTGACCCTTATCGCCTAAAATTTTTCCGGACTATCAAATACGACCTAAGGAACTATAGTATCCGCCCCGCCATGATCGTTCCTCATTTTTTGCATTTTTCGGCCAAACAACTAGAATTCTGCGCGTTTCCCATATTTTTGTGTGTTATAGCCCACGCCTTCCGAGTGGTCCCGGGACCTCCGGACCCCTATCGCCTAAAATTTTTCCGGACTATCAAATACGACCTAAGGAATCATAGTCACCGCCCAGCCATGATCATTCCTCATTTGTTGCGTTTTTCGGCCAAAAAACTAGAATTCCGCCTGATTACAATATTTTTGTGTGCTATTGCCCACCCTTCCAAGTGGTTCCGGAACCACCGGACCCCGATCGCCTAAAATTTTTCCAGGCCGTCAAATACGGCCTAAGGAACCATAGTAACCGCCCCGCCATCATCGTTTCTCATTTTTTGCATTTTTCGGCCAAAAAACTAGAATTACGCCCGATACCATATTTTTGTTTGTTATAGCCCTCGCCTTCCGAGTGGTCCCGCGACCTCCTGACCCCTATCGCCTAAAATTTTTCCGGACTATCAAATACGACCTAAGGAACCATAGTATCCGCCCCACCATGATCATTCCAAATGCTTTGCATTTTTCGGTCAAAAAACTAGAACTCCACGCGATTTGCATATTTTAGTGTGCTATTATAGCTTACGCCTTCCGAGTGGTCCCGGGAGCCGTGGACCCCGATCGCCTAAAATTTTCCGGGCCATCAAATACGACCTAAGGAACCATAGTCACCGCCCAGCCATGATCGTTCCTCATTTATTGCGTTTTTCGGCCAAAAAACTAGAATTCCGCTCGATTACCATATTTTTGTGTGCTATTGCACACGCCTTCCGAGTGGGCCGGGCCGCCGGACTCGGATCGCCTAAAAAGTTTTCGGGCCATCAATTAGGACCTAAGGAACCATAGTCACCGCCTCGCCATGATCGTTCCTCATTTTGGCATTTTTTTGCCAAAAAACTAGAATTCCGCCCGATTCCCATATTTTTGTGTGCTATCCGCCCACGCCTTCCTAGTGGGTCGGGCCCCCCGGAGCCGGATCGCCTAAAAAATTTCTGGACTATCAAATACAACCTAAGGAACCATAGTCACCGCCCCGCCATGATCGTTCCTAGTCTTTTGCGTTTTTCTGCCAAAAAACTAGAATTCCGCGCGATTTCCATATTTTCGTGTGCTTTAGCCCGCGCCTTCCAAGGGGTCCCGGGAACCCCGAACCCCGATAGCCTAAAAATTTTCCGGGCCATGAAATACGACATAAGGAACCATAGTAACCACCCCGCCATGATCGTTCCTCAATTTTTGTGTTTTTCGGCCAAACAACTAGAATTCCGCGTGATTCCCATATTTTTGTGTGTTATAGCCCACGCCTTCCGAGTGGTCCCGGGACCTCCTGACCCCTATCGCCTAAAATTTTTCCGGACTATCAAATACGACCTAAGGAACCATAGTATCCGCCCCGCCATGATCGTTCCTCATTTTTTGCGTTTTTCGGCCAAACAACTAGAATTCCGCGCGATTCCCATATTTTTGTGTGTTATAGCCCACGCCTTCCGAGTGGTCCCGGGACCTTCGGACCCCTATCGCCTAATATTTTTCCGAACTATCAAATAAGACCAAAGGAACCATAGTCACCGCCCTGCCAAGATCTTTCCACATTTTTTGCGTGTTACTGAAAAAGACCTAGAATTTCGCCCGATTCCCATATTTTCGTGTGCTATACCCACGCATTCCGAGTGGTCCCAAGAGCCGCGGACCCCGATCGCCTAAAATTTTTTCGGGAAATCAAATACGACCTAAGAAACCATAGTATCCGCCCCGCCATGATTGTTCCTCTTTTTTGCATTTTTCGGCCAAACAACTAGAATTCCGCGCGATTCCCATATTTTTGTGTGTTATAGCCCACGCCTTACGAGTGGTCCCGGGACCACCGGACCCCTATCGCCTAATATTTTTCCGGACTATCAAATAAGACCAAAGGAACCATAGTCACCGCCCAGCCATGATCGTTCCTAGTTTTTTCCGTTTTTCGGCCAAAAATCTAGAATTCCGCGCGATTCCCAAATTTTCGTGTCCTATAGACCACGCCTTCCAAGTGAACCCGGGAACTCCGGACCCCTATCGCGTAAAATTTTTCTGGACTATCAAATACGACCTAAGGAACCATAGTCACCGTCCAGCCATGATCATTCCTCATTTGTTGCATTTTTCGGCCAAAAAACTAGAATTCCGCCCGATTACAATATTTTTGTGTGCTATTGCCCACCCTTCCAAGTGGTTCCGGGACCACCGGACCCCGATCGCCTAAAATTTTTCCGGGCCGTCAAATACAACCTAAGGAACCATAGTAACCGCCCCGCCATCATCGTTTCTCATTTTTTGCATTTTTCGGCCAAAAAACTAGAATTACGCCCGATTCCCATATTTTTGTGTGTTATAGCCCACGCCTTCCAAGTGGTCCCGGGACCTCCTGACCCCTATCGCCTAAAATATTTCCGGACTATCAAATACGACCTAAGGAACCATAGTATCCGCCCCACCATGATCATTCCAAATGCTTTGCATTTTTCGGCCAAAAAACTAGAACTCCGCGCGATTTGCATATTTTAGTGTGCTATAGCTTACGCCTTCCGAGTGGTCCCGGGAGCCGTGGACCCCGATCGCCTAAAATTTTTTGGGCCATCAAATACGACCTAAGGTACCATAGTCACCGCCCAGCCATAATCGTTCCTCATTTATTGCGTTTTTCGGCCAAAAAACTAGAATTCTGCTCGATTACCATATTTTTGTGTGCTATTGCACACGCCTTCCGAGTGGGCCGGGCCGCCGGACTCGGATCGCCTAAAAAATTATTGGGCCATCAATTAGGACCTAAGGAACCATAGTCACCGCCTCGCCATGATCGTTCCTCATTTTTGCATTTTTTGGACAAAAACTAGAATTCCGCCGGATTCCCATATTTTTGTGTGCTATCGCCCACGCCTTCCTAGTGGGTCGGGCCCCCCGAAGCCAGATCGCCTAAAAATTTTCCGGACTATCAAATACAGTCTAAGGAACCATAGTCACCGCCCCGCCATGATCGTTCCTAGTCTTTTGCATTTTTTCTGCCAAAAAACTAGAATTCCGCGCGATTTCCATATTTTCGTGTGCTTTAGCCCGCGCATTCCAAGGGGTCCCGGGAACCCCGAACCCCGATAGCCTAAAAATTTTCTGGGCCATGAAATACGACATAAGGAACCATAGTAACAACCCTGCCATGATCGTTCCTCAATTTTTGTGTGTTTCGGCCAAACAACTAGAATTCCGCGCGATTCCCATATTTTTGTGTGTTATAGCCCACGCCTTCCGAGTGGTCCCGGGACCTCCTGACCCCTATCGCCTAAATTTTTTCCGGACTATCAAATACGACCTAAGGAACCATAGTATCCGCTCCGCCATGATCGTTCCTCATTTTGTGCGTTTTTCGGCCAAACAACTAGAATTCCGCGCGATTCCCATATTTTTGAGTGTTATAGCCCATGCCTTCCGAGTGGTCCCGGGACCTCCGGACCCCTATCGCCTAATATTTTTTCGGACTATCAAATAAGACTAAAGGAACCATAGTCACCGCCCTGCCAAGATCTTTCCACATTTTTTGCATGTTACTGAAAAAGACCTAGAATTTCGCCCGATTCGCATATTTTCGTGTACTATACCCACGCATTCCGAGTGGTCCCAAGAGTCGCAGACCCCGATCGCCTAAAAATTTTCCGGGCAATCAAATACCTAAGGAACCATAGTATCCGCCCCGCCATGATCGTTCCTTATTTTTTGCATTTTTCGGCAAAACAACTAGAATTCCGCGCGATTCCCATATTTTTGTGTGTTATAGCCCACACCTTCCGAGTGGTCCCGGGACCTCCGGACCCCTATCGCCTAAAATTTTTCCGGACTATCAAATACGACCTAAGGAACCATAGTATCTGCCCCGCCATGATCGTTCCTCAATTTTTGCGTTTTTCGGCCAAACAACTAGAATTTCGCGCGATCCCATATTTTTGTGTGTTATAGCCCACGCCTTCCGAGTGGTCCCGCGTCTCCGGACCCCTATCGCCTAAAATTTTTCCGGACTATCAAATAAGACCTAAAGAACCATAGTCACCGCCCAGCCATGATCGTTCCTAGTTTTTTCCTTTTTTCGGCCAAAAAACTAGAAATCCGCGCGATTCCCATATTTTCGTGTCCTATAGCCCTCGCCTTCCAAGTGAACCCGGGAACTCCGGACCCCTATCGCCTAAAATTTTTCCGGACTATCAAATACGACCTAAGGAAGCATAGTTACCGCCCAGCCATGATCATTCCTCATTTGTTGCGTTTTTCGACCAAAAAACTAGAATTCCGCCCGATTACAATATTTTTGTGTGCTATTGCCCACCCTTCCAATTGGTTCCGGGACCCCCGGACCCCGATCGCCTAAAATTTTTCTGGGCCGTCAAATACGACCTAAGGAACCATAGTAACCGCCCCGCCATCATCGTTTCTCATTTTTTGCATTTTTCGGCCAATAAACTAGAATTACGCCCGATTCCCATATTTTCGTGTGCTATACCCACGCCTTCCAAGTGGTCCGGAGAGCCGCGGACCCCGATCGCCTAAAATTTTTCCGGACTATCAAATACGACCTAAGGTACCAGAGTCACCGCCCCACCATGATTGTTCTAAATGCTTTGTATTTTTCGGCCAAAAAACTAGAACTCCGCGCGATTTGCATATTTTAGTGTGCTATAGCTTACGCCTTCCGAGTGGTCCCGGGAGCCCTGGACCCCGATTGCCTAAAATTTTCCGGGCCATCAAATACGACCTAAGGAACCATAGTCACCGCCCAGCCATGATCGTTCCTCATTTATTGCGTTTTTCGGCCAAGAAACTAGAATTCCGCCCGATTCCCATATTTTTGTGTGCTATCGCCCACGCCTTCCGAGTGGGTCGGGCCCCCCGAAGCCGGATCGCCTAAAAATTTTCCGGACTATCAAATACGACCTAAGGAACCATAATCACCGCCCCGCCATGATAATTCCTAGTCTTTTGCGTTTTTCAGCCAAAAAACTAAAATTCCGCGCGATTTCCATATTTTCGTGTGCTTTAGCCCAGGCCTTTCAAGGTGTCCCGGGAACCCCGAACCCTGATCGCCTAAAAATTTTCCGGGCCATGAAATACGACATAAGGAACCATAGTAACCACCCAGCCATGATCGTTCCTCAATTTTTGTGTTTTTCGGCCAAACAACTAGAATTCCGCGCGATTCCCATATTTTTGTTTGTTATAGCCCACGCCTTCCGAGTGGTCCCGGGACCTCCTGACCCCTATCGCCTAAAATTTTTCCAGACTATCAAATACGACTTAAGGAACCATAGTATCCGCCCCGCCATGATGATTCCTCATTTTTTGCGTTTTTCGGCCAAACAACTAGAATTCCGCGCGATTCCCATATTTTTGTGTGTTATATAGCCCACGCCTTCCAAGTGGTCCCGGGACCTCCGGACCCCTATCGCCTAATATTTTTCCGGACTATCAAATAAGACTAAAGGAACCATAGTCACCACCCTGCCAAGATCTTTCCACATTTTTTGCATGTTACTGAAAAAGACCTAGAATTTCGCCCGATTCCCATATTTTCGTGTACTATACCCACGCATTCCGAGTGGTCCCAAGAACCGCGGACCCCGATCGCCTAAAAATTTTCATGGCAATCAAATACAACCTAAGGAACCATAGTATCCGCCCTGCCATGATCGTTCCTTATTTTTTGCATTTTTCGGCAAAACAACTAGAATTCCGCGCGATTCCCATATTTTTGTGTGTGCCCACACCTTCCGAGTGGTCCCGGGACCTCCGGACCCCTATCGCCTAAAATTTTTCCTGACTATCTAATACGACCTAAGGAACCATAGTATCCGCCCCGCCATGATCGTTCCTCAATTTTTGCGTTTTTCGGCCAAACAACTAGAATTCCGCGCGATCCCATATTTTTGTGTGTTATAGCCCACGCCTTCCGAGTGGTCCCGGGACCTCCTGACCCCTATTGCCTAAAATTTTTCCGGACTATCAAATACGACCTAAGGAACCATAGTATCCGCCCCGCCATGATCGTTCCTCAGTTTTTGCGTTTTTCGGCCAAACAACTAGAATTTTGCGCGATTCCCATATTTTTGTGTGTTATAGCCTACGCCTTCCGAGTGGTCCCGGGACCTCCGGACCCCTATCGCCTAATATTTTTCCGGACTATCAAATAAGACTAAAGGAACCATAGTCACCGCCCTGCCGAGATCTTTCCACATTTTTTGCATGTTACTGAAAAAGACCTAGAATTTCGCCCGATTCCCATATTTTCGTGTACTATACCCACGCATTCCGAGTGGTCCCAAGAGCTGCGGACCCCGATCGCCTAAAAATTTTCATGGCAATCAAATACGACCTAAGGAACCATAGTATCCGCCCTACCATGATCGTTCCTTATTTTTTGCATTTTTCGGCAAAACAACTAGAATTCCGCGCGATTCCCATATTTTTGTGTGTGCCCACACCTTCCGAGTGGTCCCGGGACCTCCGGACCCCTATCGCCTAAAATTTTTCCTGACTATCAAATACGATCTAAGGAACCATAGTATCCGCCCCGCCATGATCGTTCCTCAATTTTTGTGTTTTTCGGCCAAACAACTAGAATTCCGCGCGATCCCATATTTTGTGTGTTATAGCCCACGCCTTCCGAGTGGTCCCGGGACCTCCTGACCCCTATTGCCTAAAATTTTTCCGGACTATCAAATACGACCTAAGGAACCATAGTATCCGCCCCGCCATGATCGTTCCTCCGTTTTTTGCGTTTTTCGGCCAAACAACTAGAATTTCGCGCGATTCCCATATTTTTGTGTGTTATAGCCTACGCCTTCCGAGTGGTCCTGGGACCTCCGGACCCCTATCGCCTAATATTTTTCCGGACTATCAAATAAGACTAAAGGAACCATAGTCACTGCCCTGCCAAGATCTTTCCATATTTTTTGCATGTTACTGAAAAAGACCTAGAATTTCGCCCGATTCCCATATTTTCGTGTACTATACCCACGCATTCCGAGTGGTCCCAAGAGCCGCGGACCCCGATCGCCTAAAATTTTTTCGGGCAATCAAATATGACCTAAGGAACCATAGTCACCACCCCGCCATGATTGTTCCTCATTTTTTGCGTTTTTCGGCCAAACAACTAGAATTCCGCGCGATCCCATATTTTTGTGTTTTATAGCCCACGCCTTCCGAGTGGTCCCGGGTCTCCGGACCCCTATCGCCTAAAATTTTTCCGGACTATCAAATAAGACCTAAGGAACCATAGTCACCGCCCAGCCATGATCGTTCCTAGTTTTTTCCGTTTTTCGGCCAAAAAACTATAATTCCACGCGATTCCCATATTTTCGTGTCCTATAGCCCACGCCTTCCAAGTGAACCCGGGAACTCCGGACCCCTATTGCGTAAAATATATCCGGACTATCAAATACGACCTAAGGAACCATAGTCACCGTCCAGCCATGATCATTCCTTATTTGTTGCGTTTTTCGGCCAAAAAACTAGAATTCCGCCCGATTACAATATTTTTGTGTGCTATTGCCCACCCTTCCAAGTGGTTCCAGGACCACCGGACCCCGATCGCCTAAAATTTTTTCGGGCCGTCAAATACGACCTAAGGAACCATAGTAACCGTCCCGCGATCATCGTTTCTCATTTTTTGCATTTTTCGGCCAAAAAACTAGAATTACGCCCGATTCCCATATTTTTGTGTGTTATAGCCCACGCCTTCCAAGTGGTCCCGGGACCTCCTGACCCCTATCGCCTAAAAATTTTCCGGACTATCAAATACGACCTAAGGAACCATAGTATCCGCCCCACCATGATCATTCCAAATGCTTTGCATTTTTCGGACAAAAAACTAGAACTCCGCGCGATTTGCATATTTTAGTGTGCTATAGCTTACGCCTTCCGAGTGGTCCCGGGAGCCGTGGACCCCGATCGCCTAAAATGTTTCGGGCCATCAAATACGACCTAAGGAACCATAGTCACCGCCCAGCCATGATCGTTCCTCATTTTTGCATTTTTCGGACAAAAAACTAGAATTCCGCCGGATTCCCATATTTTTGTGTGCTATCGCCCACGCCTTCCTAGTGGGTCGGGGCCCCCGGAGCCGGATCGCCTAAAAATTTTCCGGACTATCAAATACAACCTAAGGAACCATAGTCACCGACCCGCCATGATTGTTCCTAGTCTTTTGCGTTTTTCTGCCAAAAAACTAGAATTCCGCGCGATTTCCATATTTTCGTGTGCTTTAGCCTACACCTTCCAAGGGGTCCCGGGAACCCCGAAACCTGATAGCCTAAAAATTTTTCCGGGCCATGAAATACGACATAAGGAACCATAGTAACCACCCTGCCATGATCGTTCCTCAATTTTTGCGTTTTTCGGCCAAACAACTAGAATTCCGCGCGATTCCCATATTTTTGTGTTTTATAGCCCACGCCTTCCGAGTGGTCCCGGGACCTCCTGACCCCTATCGCCTAAAATTTTTCCGGACTATCAAATACGACCTAAGGAACCATAGTATCCGCCCCGCCATGATCGTTCCTCATTTTTTGCATTTTTCGGCCAAACAACTAGAATTCCGCGCGATTCCCATATTTTTGTGTGTTATAGCCCACGCCTTCCGAGTGGTCCCGGGACCTCCGGACCCCTATCGCCTAATATTTTTCCGGACTATCAAATAAGACCAAAGGAACCATAGTCACCGCCCTGCCAAGATCTTTCCACATTTTTTGCATGTTACTAAAAAGACCTAGAATTTCGCCCGATTCTCATATTTTCGTGTGCTATACCCACGCATTCCGAGTGGTCCCAAGAGCCGCGGACCCCGATCGCCTAAAATTTTTCCGGGAAATCAAATACGACCTAAGGAACCATAGTATCCGCCCCGCCATGATCGTTCCTCTTTTCTTTCGTTTTTCGGCCAAACAACTAGAATTCCGCCCGATTCTTATATTTTTGTGTGTTATAGCCCACGCCTTACGAGTGGTCCCGGGTCCTCCGGACCCCTATCGCCTAATATTTTTCCGGACTATCAAATAAGACCAAAGGAACCATAGTCACCGCCCAGCCATGATCGTTCCTAGTTTTTTCCGTTTTTCGGCCAAAAAACTAGAATTCCGCGCGATTCCCATATTTTTGTGTCCTATAGACCACGCCTTCCAAGTGAACCCGGAAACTCCGGACCCCTATCGCGTAAAATTTTTCTGGACTATCAAATATGACCTAAGGAACCATAGTCACCGTCCAGCCATGATCATTCCTCATTTGTTGCGTTTTTCGGCCAAAAAACTAGAATTCCGCCCTATTACAATATTTTTGTGTGCTATTGCCCACCCTTCCAAGTGGTTCCGGGACCACCGGACCCCGATCGCCTAAAATTTTTCCGTGCCATCAAATATGACCTAAGGAACCACAGTCACCGCCCAGCCATGATCGTTCCTCATTTAATGTGTTTTTCGGCGAAAAAACTAGATTTCCGCTCGATTACCATATTTTTGTGTGCTATTGCCCACGCCTTCCGAGTGGGCCGGGCCACCGGACTCGGATAGCCTAAAAAATTATCGGGCCATCAATTAGGACCTAAGGAACCATAGTCACCGCCTCGCCATGATCGTTCCTCATTTTTGCATTTTTTGGACAAAAAACTAGAATTTTATTGGATTCCCATATTTTTGTGTGCTATCGCCCACGCCTTCCTAGTGGGTCGGGGCCCCCGGAGCCGGATCGCCTAAAAATTTTCCGGACTATCAAATACAACCTAAGGAACCATAGTCACCGACCCGCCATGATCATTCCTAGTCTTTTGCGTTTTTAGCCAAAAAACTAGAATTCCGCGCGATTTCCATATTTTCGTGTGCTTTAGCTCACGCCTTCCAAGGGGTCCAGGGAACCCCGAACCCCGATCGCCTAAAATTTTCCGGGCCATCAAATACGACCTAAGGAACCATAGTCACCGCCCAGCCATGATCGTTCCTCATTTATTGCGTTTTTCGGCCAAGAAACTAGAATTCCGCCCGATTCCCATATTTTTGTGTGCTATCGCCCACGCCTTCCGAGTGGGTCGGGCCCCCCGAAGCCGGATCGCCTAAAAATTTTCCGGACTATCAAATACGACCTAAGGAACCATAATCACCGCCCCGCCATGATAATTCCTAGTCTTTTGCGTTTTTCAGCCAAAAAACTAAAATTCCGCGCGATTTCCATATTTTCGTGTGCTTTAGCCCAGGCCTTTCAAGGTGTCCCGGGAACCCCGAACCCTGATCGCCTAAAAATTTTCCGGGCCATGAAATACGACATAAGGAACCATAGTAACCACCCAGCCATGATCGTTCCTCAATTTTTGTGTTTTTCGGCCAAACAACTAGAATTCCGCGCGATTCCCATATTTTTGTTTGTTATAGCCCACGCCTTCCGAGTGGTCCCGGGACCTCCTGACCCCTATCGCCTAAAATTTTTCCAGACTATCAAATACGACTTAAGGAACCATAGTATCCGCCCCGCCATGATGATTCCTCATTTTTTGCGTTTTTCGGCCAAACAACTAGAATTCCGCGCGATTCCCATATTTTTGTGTGTTATATAGCCCACGCCTTCCAAGTGGTCCCGGGACCTCCGGACCCCTATCGCCTAATATTTTTCCGGACTATCAAATAAGACTAAAGGAACCATAGTCACCACCCTGCCAAGATCTTTCCACATTTTTTGCATGTTACTGAAAAAGACCTAGAATTTCGCCCGATTCCCATATTTTCGTGTACTATACCCACGCATTCCGAGTGGTCCCAAGAGCTGCGGACCCCGATCGCCTAAAAATTTTCATGGCAATCAAATACGACCTAAGGAACCATAGTATCCGCCCTACCATGATCGTTCCTTATTTTTTGCATTTTTCGGCAAAACAACTAGAATTCCGCGCGATTCCCATATTTTTGTGTGTGCCCACACCTTCCGAGTGGTCCCGGGACCTCCGGACCCCTATCGCCTAAAATTTTTCCTGACTATCAAATACGATCTAAGGAACCATAGTATCCGCCCCGCCATGATCGTTCCTCAATTTTTGTGTTTTTCGGCCAAACAACTAGAATTCCGCGCGATCCCATATTTTGTGTGTTATAGCCCACGCCTTCCGAGTGGTCCCGGGACCTCCTGACCCCTATTGCCTAAAATTTTTCCGGACTATCAAATACGACCTAAGGAACCATAGTATCCGCCCCGCCATGATCGTTCCTCCGTTTTTTGCGTTTTTCGGCCAAACAACTAGAATTTCGCGCGATTCCCATATTTTTGTGTGTTATAGCCTACGCCTTCCGAGTGGTCCTGGGACCTCCGGACCCCTATCGCCTAATATTTTTCCGGACTATCAAATAAGACTAAAGGAACCATAGTCACTGCCCTGCCAAGATCTTTCCATATTTTTTGCATGTTACTGAAAAAGACCTAGAATTTCGCCCGATTCCCATATTTTCGTGTACTATACCCACGCATTCCGAGTGGTCCCAAGAGCCGCGGACCCCGATCGCCTAAAATTTTTTCGGGCAATCAAATATGACCTAAGGAACCATAGTCACCACCCCGCCATGATTGTTCCTCATTTTTTGCGTTTTTCGGCCAAACAACTAGAATTCCGCGCGATCCCATATTTTTGTGTTTTATAGCCCACGCCTTCCGAGTGGTCCCGGGTCTCCGGACCCCTATCGCCTAAAATTTTTCCGGACTATCAAATAAGACCTAAGGAACCATAGTCACCGCCCAGCCATGATCGTTCCTAGTTTTTTCCGTTTTTCGGCCAAAAAACTATAATTCCACGCGATTCCCATATTTTCGTGTCCTATAGCCCACGCCTTCCAAGTGAACCCGGGAACTCCGGACCCCTATTGCGTAAAATATATCCGGACTATCAAATACGACCTAAGGAACCATAGTCACCGTCCAGCCATGATCATTCCTTATTTGTTGCGTTTTTCGGCCAAAAAACTAGAATTCCGCCCGATTACAATATTTTTGTGTGCTATTGCCCACCCTTCCAAGTGGTTCCAGGACCACCGGACCCCGATCGCCTAAAATTTTTTCGGGCCGTCAAATACGACCTAAGGAACCATAGTAACCGTCCCGCGATCATCGTTTCTCATTTTTTGCATTTTTCGGCCAAAAAACTAGAATTACGCCCGATTCCCATATTTTTGTGTGTTATAGCCCACGCCTTCCAAGTGGTCCCGGGACCTCCTGACCCCTATCGCCTAAAAATTTTCCGGACTATCAAATACGACCTAAGGAACCATAGTATCCGCCCCACCATGATCATTCCAAATGCTTTGCATTTTTCGGACAAAAAACTAGAACTCCGCGCGATTTGCATATTTTAGTGTGCTATAGCTTACGCCTTCCGAGTGGTCCCGGGAGCCGTGGACCCCGATCGCCTAAAATGTTTCGGGCCATCAAATACGACCTAAGGAACCATAGTCACCGCCCAGCCATGATCGTTCCTCATTTTTGCATTTTTCGGACAAAAAACTAGAATTCCGCCGGATTCCCATATTTTTGTGTGCTATCGCCCACGCCTTCCTAGTGGGTCGGGGCCCCCGGAGCCGGATCGCCTAAAAATTTTCCGGACTATCAAATACAACCTAAGGAACCATAGTCACCGACCCGCCATGATTGTTCCTAGTCTTTTGCGTTTTTCTGCCAAAAAACTAGAATTCCGCGCGATTTCCATATTTTCGTGTGCTTTAGCCTACACCTTCCAAGGGGTCCCGGGAACCCCGAAACCTGATAGCCTAAAAATTTTTCCGGGCCATGAAATACGACATAAGGAACCATAGTAACCACCCTGCCATGATCGTTCCTCAATTTTTGCGTTTTTTCGGCCAAACAACTAGAATTCCGCGCGATTCCCATATTTTTGTGTTTTATAGCCCACGCCTTCCGAGTGGTCCCGGGACCTCCTGACCCCTATCGCCTAAAATTTTTCCGGACTATCAAATACGACCTAAGGAACCATAGTATCCGCCCCGCCATGATCGTTCCTCATTTTTTGCATTTTTCGGCCAAACAACTAGAATTCCGCGCGATTCCCATATTTTTGTGTGTTATAGCCCACGCCTTCCGAGTGGTCCCGGGACCTCCGGACCCCTATCGCCTAATATTTTTCCGGACTATCAAATAAGACCAAAGGAACCATAGTCACCGCCCTGCCAAGATCTTTCCACATTTTTTGCATGTTACTAAAAAGACCTAGAATTTCGCCCGATTCTCATATTTTCGTGTGCTATACCCACGCATTCCGAGTGGTCCCAAGAGCCGCGGACCCCGATCGCCTAAAATTTTTCCGGGAAATCAAATACGACCTAAGGAACCATAGTATCCGCCCCGCCATGATCGTTCCTCTTTTCTTTCGTTTTTCGGCCAAACAACTAGAATTCCGCCCGATTCTTATATTTTTGTGTGTTATAGCCCACGCCTTACGAGTGGTCCCGGGTCCTCCGGACCCCTATCGCCTAATATTTTTCCGGACTATCAAATAAGACCAAAGGAACCATAGTCACCGCCCAGCCATGATCGTTCCTAGTTTTTTCCGTTTTTCGGCCAAAAAACTAGAATTCCGCGCGATTCCCATATTTTTGTGTCCTATAGACCACGCCTTCCAAGTGAACCCGGAAACTCCGGACCCCTATCGCGTAAAATTTTTCTGGACTATCAAATATGACCTAAGGAACCATAGTCACCGTCCAGCCATGATCATTCCTCATTTGTTGCGTTTTTCGGCCAAAAAACTAGAATTCCGCCCTATTACAATATTTTTGTGTGCTATTGCCCACCCTTCCAAGTGGTTCCGGGACCACCGGACCCCGATCGCCTAAAATTTTTCCGTGCCATCAAATATGACCTAAGGAACCACAGTCACCGCCCAGCCATGATCGTTCCTCATTTAATGTGTTTTTCGGCGAAAAAACTAGATTTCCGCTCGATTACCATATTTTTGTGTGCTATTGCCCACGCCTTCCGAGTGGGCCGGGCCACCGGACTCGGATAGCCTAAAAAATTATCGGGCCATCAATTAGGACCTAAGGAACCATAGTCACCGCCTCGCCATGATCGTTCCTCATTTTTGCATTTTTTGGACAAAAAACTAGAATTTTATTGGATTCCCATATTTTTGTGTGCTATCGCCCACGCCTTCCTAGTGGGTCGGGGCCCCCGGAGCCGGATCGCCTAAAAATTTTCCGGACTATCAAATACAACCTAAGGAACCATAGTCACCGACCCGCCATGATCATTCCTAGTCTTTTGCGTTTTTAGCCAAAAAACTAGAATTCCGCGCGATTTCCATATTTTCGTGTGCTTTAGCTCACGCCTTCCAAGGGGTCCAGGGAACCCCGAACCCCGATCGCCTAAAAGTTTTCCGGGCCATCAAATACGACCTAAGGAACCATAGTAACCACCCCGCCATGATCGTTCCTCATTTTTTGCGTTTTTCGGCCAAAAGACTAGAATTCCGCGCGATTCCCATATTTTTGTGTGTTATAGCCCACGCCTTCCGAGTGGTCCCGGGACCTCCTGACCCCTATCGCCTAAAATTTTCCGGACTATCAAATACGACCTAATGAACCATAGTATCCGCACCGCCATGATCGTTCCTCATTTTTTGCGTTTTTCGGCCAAACAACTACAATTCCGCGCAATTCCCATATTTTTGTGTGTTATAGCCCACGCCTTCCGAGTGGTCCCGGGACCTCCGAACCCCTATCGCCTAATATTTTACCGTACTATCAAATAAGACCAAAGGAACCATAGTCAGCGCACTGCCAAGATCTTTCCACATTTTTTGCATGTTACTAAAAAAGACCTAGAATTTCGCCCGATTCCCATATTTTCGTGTGCTATACCCACGCATTCCGAGAGGTCCCAAGAGCCGCAGACCCCGATCGCCTAAAATTTTTCTAGGAAATCAAATACGACCTAAGGAACCATAGTATCCGCCCCGCCACGATCGTTCCTCCTTTTTTGCGTTTTTCTGCCAAAAAACTAGAATTCCGCGCGATTTCCATATTTTCGTGTGCTTTAGCCCACGCCTTCCAAGGGGTCCCGGGAACCCCGAACCCTGATAGCCTAAAAAATTTTCCGGGCCATGAAATACGACATAAGGAACCATAGTAACCACCCTTCCATGATCGTTCCTCAATTTTTGCGTTTTTCGGCCAAACAACTAGAATTCCGCGCGATTCCCATATTTTTGTGTGTTATAGCCCACGCCTTCCGAGTGGTCCCGGGACCTTCTGACCCCTATCGCCTAAAATTTTCTGGACTATCAAATACGACCTAATGAACCATAGTATCCGCCCCGCCATGATCGTTCCTCATTTTTTGCGTTTTTCGGCCAAACAACTACAATTCCGCGCAATTCCCATATTTTTGTGTGTTATAGCCCACGTCTTCCGAGTGGTCCCGGGACCTCCGGACCCCTATCGCCTAATATTTTTCTGGACTATCAAATAAGACCAAAGGAACCATAGTCACCGCCCTGCCAAGATCTTTCCACATTTTTTGCATGTTACTAAAAAAAACCTAGAATTTCGCACGATTCTCATATTTTCGTGTGCTATACCCACACATTCCGAGTGGTCCCAAGAGCCGCGGACCCCGATCACCTAAAATTTTTTCGGGAAATCAAATACGACCTAAGGAACCATAGTATCCGCCCCGCCACGATCGTTCCTCCTTTTTTGCGTTTTTCGGCCAAACAACTAGAATTCCGCGCGATTCCCATATTTTTGTGTGTTATACCCACGCCTTACGAGTGGTCCCGGGACCTCCGAACCCCTATCGCCTAATATTTTTCAAGACTATCAAATAAGACCAAAGGAACCATAGTCACCGCCCAGCCATGATCGTTCCTAGTTTTTTCCGTTTTTCGGCCAAAAAACTAGAATTCCGCGCGATTCCCATATTTTCGTGTCCTATAGACTACGCCTTCCAAGTGAACCCGGGAACACCGGACCCCTATCGCGTAAAATTTTTCTGGACTATCAAATACGACCTAAGGAACCATAGTCACCGTCCAGCCATGATCATTCCTCATTTGTTGCGTTTTTCGGCCAAAAAACTAGAATTCCGCCCGATTACAATATTTTTGTGTGCTATTGCCCACCCTTCCAAGTGGTTCCGGGACCACCGGACCCTGATCGCCTAAAATTTTTCCGGGCCGTCAAATACGACCTAAGGAACCATAGTAACCGCCCCGCCATCATCGTTTCTCATTTTTTGCATTTTTCGGCCAAAAAACTAGAATTACGCCCGATTCCCATATTTTTGTGTGTTATAGCCCACGCCTTCCAAGTGGTCCCGGGACCTCCTGACCCCTATCGCCTAAAATTTTTCCGGACTATCAAATACGACCTAAGGAACCATAGTATCCGCCCTACCATGATCATTCCAAATGCTTTGCATTTTTCGGCCAAAAAACTAGAACTCCGCGCGATTTGCATATTTTAGTGTGCTATAGCTTACGCCTTCCGAGTGGTCCCGGGAGCCGTGGACCCCGATCGCCTAAAATTTTCCGGGCCATCAAATACGACCTAAGGTACCATAGTCACCGCCCAGCCATGATCGTTCCTCATTTATTGCATTTTTCGGCCAAAAAACTAGAATTCCGCTCGATTACCATATTTTTGTGTGCTATTGCCCACGCCTTCCGAGTGGGCCGGGCCGCCGGACTCGGATCGCCTAAAAAATTATCGGGCCATCAATTAGGACCTAAGGAACCATAGTCACCGCCTCGCCATAGTCGTTCCTCATTTTTGCATTTTTTGGACAAAAAACTAGAATTCCGCCGGATTCCCATATTTTTTTGTGCTATCGCCCACGCCTTCCTAGTGGGTCGGGCCCCCCGGAGCCGGATCTCCTAAAAATTTTCCGGACTATCAAATACAATCTAAGGAACCATAGTCACCGCCCCGCCATGATCGTTCCTAGTCTTTTGCATTTTTTCTGCCAAAAAACTAGAATTCCGCGCGATTTCCATATTTTCGTGTGCTTTAGCCCGCGCCTTCCAAGGGGTCCCGGGAACCCCGAACCCTGATAGCCTAAAAATTTTCCGGGCCATGAAATACGACATAAGGAACCATAGTAACCACCCCGCCATGATCGTTCCTCAATTTTGTGTTTTTCGGCCAAACAACTAGAATTCCGCGCGATTCCCTTATTTTTGTGTGTTATAGCCCACGCCTTAAGAGTGGTCCCGGGACCTCCTGAACCCTATCGCCTAAAATTTTCCGGACTATCAAATACGACCTAAGGAACCATAGTATCCGCCCCGCCATGATCGTTCCTCATTTTGTGCGTTTTTTAGCCAAACAACTACAATTCCGCGCAATTCCCATATTTTTGTGTGTTATAGCCCACGCCTTCCGAGTGGTCCCGGGACCTCCGGACCCCTATCGCCTAATATTTTTCCGGACTATCAAATAAGACCAAAGGAACCATAGTCACCGCCCTGCCAAGATCTTTCCACATTTTTTGCATGTTACTAAAAAAGACCGAGAATTTCGCCCGATTCCCATATTTTCGTGTGCTATACCCACGCATTCCGAGTGGTCCAAGAGCCGCGGACCCCGATCGCCTAAAATTTTTCTGGGAAATCAAATACAATCTAAGGAACCATAGTATCCGCGCCGCCACGATCGTTCCTCCTTTTTTGCGTTTTTCGGCCAAACAACTAGAATTCCGCGCGATTCCCATATTTTTGTGTGTTATAGCCCACGCCTTACGAGTGGTCCCGGGACCTCCGGACCCCTATCGCCTAAAATTTTTCCGGACTATCAAATAAGACCAAAGGAACCATAGTCACCGCCCAGCCATGATCGTTCCTAGTTTTTTCTGTTTTTCGGCAAAAAAACTAGAATTCCGCGCGATTCCCATATTTTCGTGTCCTATAGACCACGCCTTCCAAGTGAACCCGGGAACTCCGGACCCCTATCGCGTAAAATTTTTCTGGACTATCAAATACGACCTAAGGAACCATAGTCACCGTCCAGCCATGATCATTCCTCATTTGTTGCATTTTTCGGCCAAAAAACTAGAATTCCGCCCGATTACAATATTTTTGTGTGCTATTGCCCGCCCTTCCAAGTGGTTCCGGGACCACCGGACCCCGATCGCCTAAAATTTTTCTGGGCCGTCAAATATGACCTAAGGTACCATAGTCACCGCCCAGCCATGATCGTTCCTCATTTATTGCGTTTTTCGGCCAAAAAACTAGAATTCCGCTCGATTACCATATTTTTGTGTGCTATTGCCCACGCCTTCCGAGTGGGCCGGGCCGCCGGACTCGGATCGCCTAAAAAATTATCGGGCCATCAATTAGGACCTAAGGAACCATAGTCACCGCCTCGCCATGATCGTTCCTCATTTTTGCATTTTTGGACAAAAAACTAGAATTCCGCCGGATTCCCATATTTTTGTGTGCTATCGCACACGCCTTCCTAGTGGGTCGAGCCCCCCGGAGCCGGATCGCCTAAAAATTTTCCGAACTATCAAATACAATCTGAGGAACCATAGTCACCGCCCTGCCATGATCGTTCCTAGTCTTTTGCATTTTTTCTGCCAAAAAACTAGAATTCCGCGCAATTTCCATATTTTCTTGTGCTTTAGCCCGCGCCTTCCAAGGGGTCCCGGGAACCCCGAACCCTGATAGCCTAAAAATTTTCCGGGCCATGAAATACGACATAAGGAACCATAGTAACCACCCCGCCATGCTCGTTCCTCAATTTTTGTGTTTTTCGGCCAAACAACTAGAATTCCGCGCGATTCCCTTATTTTTGTGTGTTATAGCCCACGCCTTCCGAGTGGTCCCGGGACCTCTTGACCCCTATCGCCTAAAATTTTTCCGGACTATCAAATACGACCTGAGGAACTATAGTATCCGCCCCGCCATGATCGTTCCTCATTTTGTGCGTTTTTCGGCCAAACAACTAGAATTCCGCGCGATTCCCATATTTTTGTGTGTTATAGCCCATGCCTTCCGAGTGGTCCCGGGACCTCCGGACCCCTATCGCCTAATATTTTTCGGACTATCAAATAAGACTAAAGGAACCATAGTCACCGCCCTTCCAAGATCTTTCCACATTTTTTTCATGTTACTGAAAAAGACCTAGAATTTCGCCCGATTCCCATATTTTCGTGTACTATACCCACGCATTCCGAGTGGTCCCAAGAGTCGCGGACCCCGATCGCCTAAAATTTTTCGGGCAATCAAATACAACCTAAGGAACCATAGTATCCGCCCCGCCATGATCGTTCCTTATTTTTTGCATTTTTCGGCAAAACAACTAGAATTCCGCGCGATTCCCATAATTTTGTGTGTTGTAGCCCACGCCTTCCGAGTGGTCCCGGGACCTCCGGACCCCTATCGCATAATATTTTTCCGGTCTATCAAATAAGACCAAAGGAACCATAGTCACCACCCTTCCAATATCTTTCCACATTTTTTGCATGTTACTGAAAAAGACCTAGAATTTCGCCCGATTCCCATATTTTCGTGTGCTATACCCACGCATTCCGAGTGGTCCCAAGAGTCGCGGACCCCGATCGCCTAAAAATTTTTCGGGCAATCAAATACGACCAAAGGAACCATAGTATCCGCCCCGCCATGATCATTCCTTATTTTTTGCATTTTTCGGCCAAACAACTAGAATTCCGCGCGATTCCCATATTTTTGTGTGTTATAGCCCACACCTTTCGAGTGGTCCCGGGACCTCCGGACCCCTATCGCCTAAAATTTTTCCGGACTATCAAATACGACCTAAGGAACCATAGTATCCGCCCCGCCATGATCGTTCCTCAATTTTTGCGTTTTTCGGCCAAACAACTAGAATTTCGCGCGATCCCATATTTTTGTGTGTTATAACCCACGCCTTCCGAGTGGTCCCGGTTCTCCGGACCCCTATCGGCTAAAATTTTTCCGGACTATCAAATAAGACCTAAAGAACCATAGTCACCGCCCAGCCATGATCGTTCTTAGTTTTTTCCGTTTTTCGGCCAAAAAACTAGAATTCCGCGCGATTCCCATATATTCGTGTCCTATAGCCCACGCCTTCCAAGTGAACCCGGGAACTCCGGACCCCTATCGCCTAAAATTTTTCCGGACTATCAAATATGACCTAAGGAACCATAGTTACCGCCCAGCCATGATCATTCCTCATTTTTGCATTTTTCGGCCAAAAAACTAGAATTCTGCCCGATTACAATATTTTTGTGTGCTATTGCCCACCCTTCCAAGTGGTTCCGGGACCCCCGGACCCCGATCGCCTAAAATTTTTCTGGGCCGTCAAATACGACCTAAGGAACCATAGTAACCGCCCCGCCATCATCGTTTCTCATTTTTTGCATTTTTCGGCCAAAAAACTAAAATTACGCCCGATTTTCATATTTTCGTGTGCTATACCCACGCCTTCCAAGTGGTCCGGAGAGCCGCGGACCCCGATCGCCTAAAATTTTTTCGGACTATCAAATACGACCCAAGGTACCATAGTCACCGCCCCACCATAATTGTTCCAAAAGCTTTGCATTTTTCGGCCAAAAAACTAGAACTCCGCGCGATTTGCATATTTTAGTGTGCTATAGCTTACGCCTTCCGAGTGGTCCCGGGAGCCGTGGACCCCGATCGCCTAAAATTTTCCGGGCCATCAAATACGACCTAAGGAACCATAGTCACCGCCCAGCCATGATCGTTCCTCATTTATTGCGTTTTTCGGCCAAAAAACTAGAATTCCGCTCGATTACCATATTTTTGTGTGCTATTGCCCACGCCTTCCGAGTGGGCCGGGCCGCCAGATTCGGATCACCAAAAAAATTTTCGGGCCATCAATTAGGACCTAAGGAACCATAGTCACCGCCTCGCCATGATCGTTCCTTATTTTTTGCATTTTTTGGCCAAAAACTAGAATTCCGCCCGATTCCCATATTTTTGTGTGCTATCGCCCACGCCTTCCCAGTGGGTCGGGCGCCCCGGAGCCGGATCGCCTAAAAATTTTCTGGACTATCAAATACGACCTAAGGAACCATAGTCACCGCCCCGCCATGATCATTCCTAGTCTTTTGCGTTTTTCAGCCAAAAAACTAAAATTCCGCGCGATTTCCATATTTTCGTGTGCAAAGCCCACGCCTTCCAAGGTGTCCCGGGAACCCCGAACCCCGATCGCCTATAAATTTTCCGGGCCATGAAATACGACATAAGGAACCATAGTAACCACCCCGCCATGATCGTTCCTCAATTATTGTGTTTTTCGGCCAAACAACTAGAATTCCGCGCGATTCCCATATTTTTTGTGTGTTATAGCCCACGCCTTCCGAGTGGTCCCGGGACCTCCTGACCCCTATCGCCTAAAATTTTTCTAGACTATCAAATACGACCTAAGGAACCATAGTATCCGCCCCGCCATGATCATTCCTCATTTTTTGCGTTTTCTGGCCAAACAACTAGAATTCCGCGCGATTCCCATATTTTTGTGTGTTATATAGCCCACGCCTTCCGAGTGGTCCCGGGACCTCCGGACCCCTATCGCCTAATATTTTTCCGGACTATCAAATAATACTAAAGGAACCATAGTCACCGCCCTGCCAAGATCTTTCCACATATTTTGCATGTTACTGAAAAAGACCTAGAATTTCGCCCGATTCCCATATTTTCGTGTACTATACCCACGCATTCCGAGTGGTCCCAAGAGCCGCGGACCCCGATCGCCTAAAAATTGTCCGGGCAATCAAATACGACCTAAGGAACCATAGTATCCGCCCAGCCATGATCGTTCCTTATTTTTTGCATTTTTCGGCAAAACAACTAGAATTCCGCGCGATTCCTATATTTTTGTGTGTTATAGCCCACACCTTCCGAGTGGTCCCGGGACCTCCGGACCCCTATCGCCTAAAATTTTTCCGGACTATCAAATACGACCTAAGGAACCATAGTATCCGCCCCGCCATGATCGTTCCTCATTTTTTGCGTTTTTCGGCCAAACAACTAGAATTCCGTGCTATCCCATATTTTTGTGTGTTATAGCCCACGCCTTCCGAGTGGTCCCGGGTCTCCGTACCCCTATCGCCTAAAATTTTTCCGGACTATCAAATAAGACCTAAGGAACCATAGTCACCGCCCAGCCATGATCGTTCCTAATTTTTTTCCATTTTTCGGCCAAAAAACTAGAATTCCGCGCGATTCCCATATTTTCGTGACCTATAGCCCACGCCTTCCAAGTGAACCCGGGAACTCCGGACCCCTATCGCCTAAAACTTTTCCGGACTATCAAATATGACCTAAGGAACCATAGTCACCACCCAGCCATGATCATTCCTCATTTGTTGCGTTTTTCGGCCAAAAAACTAGAATTCCGCCCGATTACAATATTTTTGTGTGCTATTGCCCACCCTTCCAAGTGGTTCCGGGACCCCCGGACCCCGATCGCCTAAAATTTTTCTGGGCCATCAAATACGACCTAACGAACCATAGTAACCACCCCGCCATCATCATTTCTAATTTTTTGCATTTTTCGGCCAAAAAACTAGAATTACGCCCGATTCCCATATTTTCGTGATAGACCCACGCCTTCCAAGTGGTCCGGAGAGCCGCGGACCCCGATCGCCTAAAATTTTTCCGGACTATCAAATACGACCTAAGGTACCATAGTCACCACCCCACCATGATTGTTCCAAATGCTTTGCATGTTTCGGCCAAAAAACTAGAACTCCGCGCGATTTGCATATTTTAGTGTGCTATAGCTTACGCCTTCCGAGTGGTCCCGGGAGCCGTGGACCCCGATCGCCTAAAATTTTCCGGGCCATCAAATACGACCTAAGGAACCATAGTCACCGCCCAGCCATGATCGTTCCTCATTTATTGCGTTTTTCGGCCAAAAAACTAGAATTCCGCTCGATTACCATATTTTTGTGTGCTATTGCCCACGCCTTCCGAGTGGGCCGGGCCGCCGGACTCGGATCGCCTAAAAAATTTTTGGGCCATCAATTAGGACCTAAGGAACCATAGTCACCACCTCGCCATGATCGTTCCTTATTTTTTGCATTTTTTCGCCAAAAAACTAGAATTCCGCCCGATTCCCATATTTTTGTGTGCTATCGCCCACGCCTTCCGAGTGGGTCGGGCCCCCCGGAGCCGGATCGCTTAAAAATTTTTCGGACTATCAAATATGACCTAAGGAACCATAGTCACGCCCCGCCATGATCATTCCTAGTCTTTTGCGTTTTTCAGCCAAAAAACTAAAATTCCGCGCGATTTCCATATTTTCGTGTGCTTTAGCCCATGCCTTCCAAGGTGTCCCGGGAACCCCGAACCCCGATCGCCTAAAAATTTTCTGGGCCATCAAATACGACATAAGGAATCATAGTAACCACCCCTCCATGATCATTCCTCAAGTTTTGCGTTTTTCGGCCAAACAACTAGAATCCCGCGCGATTCCCATATTTTTGTGTGTTATAGCCCACGCCTTCCGAGTTGTCCCGGGACCTCCTGACCCCTATCGCCTAAAATTTTTCCGGACTATCAAATACGACCTAAGGAACCATAGTATCCACCCTGCCATGATCGTTCCTCTTTTTTGCATTTTTCGGCCAAACAACTAGAATTCCGCGCGATTCCCATATTTTTGTGTGTTATAGCCCACGCCTTCCGAGTGGTCCCGGGACCTCCGGACCCCTATCGCCTAATATTTTTCCGGACTATCAAATAAGACCTAAGGAACCATAATCACCGCCTCGCCATGATCGTTTCTCGTTTTTGCATTTTTTGGCCAAAAAACTAGAATTCCGCCCGATTCCCATATTTTTGTGTGCTATCGCTCACGCCTTCCGAGTGGGTCGGGCCCCCGGAGCCGGATCGCCTAAAAATTTTCCGGACTATCAAATACGACCTAAGGAACCATAGTCACCGCCCTGTCATGATCGTTCCTAGTCTTTTGCGTTTTTCAGCCAAAAAACTAGAATTCCGCGCGATTTCCATATTTTCGTGTGCTTTAGCCCACGCCTTCCAAGGGGTCCCGGGAACCCCGAACCCCAATCGCCTAAAACTTTTCCGGGCCATCAAATATGACATAAGGAACCATAGTAACCACCCCGCCATGATCGTTCCTCAATTTTTGCGATTTCGGCCAAACAACTAGAATTCCGCGCGATTCCCATATTTTTGTGTGTTATAGCCCACGCCTTCCGAGTGGTCCCGGGACCTCCTGACCCCTATCGCCAAAAATGTTTCCGGACTATCAAATAATACCAAAGGAACCATAGTCACAGCCCTGCCAAGATCTTTCCACATTTTTTGCATGTTACTGAAAAAGACCTTGAATTTCGCCCGATTCCCATATTTTCGTGCGCTATACCCACGCATTCCGAGTGGTCCCAAGAGCCGCGGACCCCGATCGCCTAAAATGTTTTCGGGCAATCAAATACGGCCTAAGGAACCATAATATCCGCCCCACCATGATCGTTCCTTATTTTTTGCGTTTTTCGGCCAAACAACTAGAATTCCGCACGATTCCCATATTTTTGTGTGTTATAGCCCACACCTTCCGAGTGGTCCTGGGACCTCCGGACCCCTATCGCCTAAAATTTTTCTAGACTATCAAATACGACCTAAGGAACCATAGTATCCGCCCCGCCATGATCGTTCCTCATTTTTTGCATTTTTCGGCCAAACAACTAGAATTCCGCGCGATCCCATATTTTTGTTTATTACGCCTTCCGAGTGGTCCCGGGTCTCCAGACCCCTATCGCCTAAAATTTTTCCGGACTATCAAATACCACCTAAGGAACCATAGTCACCGCCCGCCATCATCGTTTCTCATTTTTTGCATTTTTCGGCCAAAAAACTAGAATTACGCCAGATTCCCATATTTTCGTGTGCTATACCCACGCCTTCCAAGTGGTCCGGGGAGTCGCGGACCCCGATCGCCTAAAATTTTTCCGGACAATCAAATATGACCTAAGGTACCATAGTCACCGCCCCACCATGATCGTTCAAAATGCTTTGTATTTTTCGGCCAAAAAACTAGAACTCCACGCGATTTTCATATTTTCATGTGCTATAGCTTACGCCTTCCGACTGTCCCGGGAGTCGTGGACCACGATCGCCTAAAATTTTCCGGGCCATCAAATACGACCTAAGGAACCATAGTCAACGCCCCGCCATGATCGTTCCTCATTTATTGCCTTTTTCGGCCAAAAAACTAGAATTCCGCTCGATTACCATATTTTTGTGTGCTATTGCCCACGCCTTCCGAGTGGGCCGGGCCGCCGGACTCGGATCGCCTAAAAAATTTTCGGGCCATCAATTAGGACCTAAGGAACCATAGTTACCGCCCCGCCATGATCGTGCCTACTCTTTTGTGTTTTTCAGCCAAAAAACTAGAATTCCGCGCGATTTCCATATTTTCATGTGCTTTAGCCCACGCCTTCCAAGGGGTCACGGGAACCCCGAACCCCGATCGCCTAATATTTTCCGGGCCATCAAATATGACCTAAGGAACGATAGTAACCACCCCGCCATGATCGTTCCTCATTTTTTGCTTTTTTCGGCCAAACAACTAGAATTCCGCGCAATTCCCATATTTTTGTGTGTAGCCCACGCCTTCCGAGTGGTCCCGGGACATCCTGATCCCTATCGCCTAAAATTTTTCCGGACTATCAAATACGACCTAAGGAACCATAGTATCCGCCCCGCCATGATCGTTCCTCATTTTTTGCATTTTTCGGCCAAACAACTAGAATTCTGCGCTATCCCATATTTTTGTGTGTTATAGCCTACGCCTTCCGAGTGGTCCCGGGTCTCCGGACCCCTATCGCCTAAAAATTTTACGGACTATCAAATAAGACCTAAGGAACCATAGTCACCGCCCAGCCATGATCGTTCCTAGTTTTTTCTGTTTTTCGGCCAAAAAACTAGAATTCCGCGCGATTCCCATATTTTCGTTTCCTATAGCCCACACCTTCAGAGTGGTCCCGGGACCTCCTGACCCCTATCGCCTAAAATTTTTCCGGACTAACAAATATGACCTAAGGAACCATAGTATCCGCCCCGCCATGATCGTTCCTCTTTTTTTGCGTTTTTCGGCCAAACAACTAGAATTCCGCGCGATTCCCATATTTTTGTGTGTTATAGCCCACGCCTTCCGAGTGGTCCCGGGACCTCTGGACCCCTATCGCCTAATATTTTTCCGGACTATCAAATAAGACCTAAGGAACCATAGTCACCGCCTCGCCATGATCGTTCCTCGTTTTTGCATTTTTTGGCCAAAAAACTAGAATTCCGCCCGATTCCCATATTTTTGTGTGCTATCGCCCACGCCTTCCGAGTGGGTCGGGCCCCCCGGAGCCGGATCGCCTAAAAATTTTCCGGACTATCAAATACGACCTAAGGAACCATAGTCACCGCCCCGCCATGATCGTTCCAAGTCTTTTGCGTTTTTCAGCCAAAAAACTAGAATTCCGCGCGATTTCCATATTTTCGTATGCTTTAGCCCACGCCTTCCAAGGGGTCCCGGGAACCCCGAAACCCGATCGCCTAAAACTTTTCCGGGCCATCAAATATGACATAAGGAACCATAGTAACCACCCCGCCATGATCGTTCCTCAATTTTTGCGATTTCGGCCAAACAACTAGAATTCCGCGCGATTCCCATATTTTTGTGTGTTATAGCCCACGCCTTCCGAGTGGTCCCGGGACCTCCTGACCCCTACCGCCTAAAATGTTTCCGGACTATCAAATAAGACCAAAGGAACCATAGTCACAGCCCTGCCAAGATCTTTCCACATTTTTTGCATGTTACTGAAAAAGACCTTGAATTTCGCCCGATTCCCATATTTTCGTGTGCTATACCCACGCATTCCGAGTGGTCCCAAGAGCCGCGGACCCCGATCGGCTAAAATTTTTCCGGGCAATCAAATACGGCCTAAGGAACCATAATATCCGCCCCGCCATGATCGTTCCTTATTTTTTGCGTTTTTTGGCCAAACAACTAGAATTCCGCACGATTCCCATATTTTTGTGTGTTATAGCCCACACCTTCCGAGTGGTCCCGGGACCTCCGGACCCCTATCGCCTAAAATTTTTCTAGACTATCAAATACGACCTAAGCAACCATAGTATCCGCCCCGCCATGATCGTTCCTCATTTTTTGCGTTTTTCGGCCAAACAACTAGAATTCCGTGCGATCCCATATTTTTTTTTATTACGCCTTCCGAGTGGTCCCGGGTCTCCAGACCCCTATCGCCTAAAATTTTTCCGGACTATCAAATACCACCTAAGGAACCATAGTCACAGCCCGCCATCATCGATTCTCATTTTTTTGCATTTTTCGGCCAAAAAACTAGAATTACGCCAGATTCCCATATTTTCGTGTGCTATACCCACGCCTTCCAAGTGGTCCGGGGAGTCGCGGACCCCGATCGCCTGAAATTTTTCCGGACAATCAAATATGACCTAAGGTACCATAGTCACCGCACCACCATGATCGTTCAAAATGCTTTGTATTTTTCGGCCAAAAAACTAGAACTCCGCGCGATTTGCATATTTTCGTGTGCTATAGCTTACGCCTTCCGACTGTCCCGGGAGCCATGGACCACGATCGCCTAAAATTTTTCGGGCCATCAAATACGACCTAAGGAACCATAGTCACCGCCCCGCCATGATCGTTCCTCATTTATTGCGTTTTTCGGCCAAAAAACTAGAATTCCGCTCGATTACAATATTTTTGTGTGCTATTGCCCACGCCTTCCGAGTGGGCCGGGCCGCCGGACTCGGATCGCCTAAAAAATTTTCGGGCCATCAATTAGGACCTAAGGAACCATAGTTACCGCCCCGCCATGATCGTGCCTACTCTTTTGTGTTTTTCAGCCAAAAAACTAGAATTCCGCGCGATTTCCATATTTTCATGTGCTTTAGCCCACGCCTTCCAAGGGGTCCTGGGAACCCCGAACCCTGATCGCCTAAAATTTTTCGGGCCATCAAATACGACCTAAGGAACGATAGTAACCACCCCGCCATGATCGTTCCTCATTTTTTGCATTTTTCGGCCAAACAACTAGAATTCCGCGCAATTCCCATATTTTTGTGTGTAGCCCACGCCTTCCGAGTGGTCCCGGGACCTCCTGACCCCTATCGCCTAAAATTTTTCCGGACTATCAAATACGACCTAAGGAACCATAGTATCCGCCCCGCCATGATCGTTCCTCATTTTTTGCATTTTTCGGCCAAACAACTAGAATTCTGCGCTATCCCATATTTTTGTGTGTTATAGCCTACGCCTTCCGAGTGGTCCCGGGTCTCCGGACCCCTATCGCCTAAAAATTTTACGGACTATCAAATAAGACCTAAGGAACCATAGTCACCGCCCAGCCATGATCGTTCCTAGTTTTTTCTGTTTTTCGGCCAAACAACTAGAATTCCGCGCAATTCCCATATTTTTGTGTGTAGCCCACGCCTTCCGAGTGGTCCCGGGACCTCCTGACCCCTATCACCTAAAATTTTTCCGGACTACCAAATATGACCTAAGGAACCATAGTATCCGCCCCGCCATGATCGTTCCTCTTTTTTGCGTTTTTCGGCCAAACAACTAGAATTCCGCGCGATTCCCATATTTTTGTGTGTTATAGCCCACGCCTTCCGAGTGGTCCCGGGACCTCTGGACCCCTATCGCCTAATATTTTTCCGGACTATCAAATAAGACCTAAGGAACCATAGTCACCGCCTCGCCATGATCGTTCCTCGTTTTTGCATTTTTTGGCCAAAAAACTAGAATTCCGCCCGATTCCCATATTTTTGTGTGCTATCGCCCACGCCTTCCGAGTGGGTCGGGCCCCCGGAGCCGGATCGCCTAAAAATTTTCCGGACTATCAAATACGACCTAAGGAACCATAGTCACCGCCCCGCCATGATCGTTCCAAGTCTTTTGCGTTTTTCAGCCAAAAAACTTGAATTCCGCGCGATTTCCATATTTTCGTGTGCTTTAGCCCACGCCTTCCAAGGGGTCCCGGGAACCCCCGAACCCCGATCGCCTAAAACTTTTCCGGGCCATCAAATATGACATAAGGAACCATAGTAACCACCCCGCCATGATCGTTCCTCAATTTTTGCGATTTCGGCCAAACAACTAGAATTCCGCGCGATTCCCATATTTTTGTGTGTTATAGCCCACGCCTTCCGAGTGGTCCCGGGACCTCCTGACCCCTATCGCCTAAAATGTTTCCGGACTATCAAATAAGACCAAAGGAACCATAGTCACAGCCCTGCCAAGATCTTTCCACATTTTTTGCATGTTACTGAAAAAGACCTTGAATTTCGCCCGATTCCCATATTTTCGTGTGCTATACCCACGCATTCCGAGTGGTCCCAAGAGCCGCGGACCCCGATCGGCTAAAATTTTTCCGGGCAATCAAATACGGCCTAAGGAACCATAATATCCGCCCCGCCATGATCGTTCCTTATTTTTTGCGTTTTTCGGCCAAACAACTAGAATTCCGCACGATTCCCATATTTTTGTGTGTTATAGCCCACACCTTCCGAGTGGTCCCGGGACCTCCGGACCCCTATCGCCTAAAATTTTTCTAGACTATCAAATACGACCTAAGGAACCATAGTATCCGCCCCGCCATGATCGTTCCTCATTTTTTGCGTTTTTCGGCCAAACAACTAGAATTCCGCGCGATCCCATATTTTTGTTTATTACGCCTTCCGAGTGGTCCCGGGTCTCTAGACCCCTATCGCCTAAAATTTTTCCGGACTATCAAATACCACCTAAGGAACCATAGTCACCACCCGCCATCATCGTTTCTCATTTTTTGCATTTTTCGGCCAAAAAACTAGAATTACGCCAGATTCCCATATTTTCGTGTGTTATACCCACGCCTTCCAAGTGGTCCGGGGAGTCGCGGACCCCGATCGCCTAAAATTTTTTCGGACAATCAAATATGACCTAAGGTACCATAGTCACCGCCCCACCAGGATCGTTCAAAATGCTTTGTATTTTTCGGCCAAAAAACTAGAACTCCGCGCGATTTGCATATTTTCGTGCGCTATAGCTTACGCCTTCCGACTGTCCCGGGAGCCGTGGACCACGATCGCCTAAAATTTTCCGGGCCATCAAATACGACCTAAGGAACCATAGTCACCGCCCCGCCATGATCGTTCCTCATTTATTGCGTTTTTCGTCCAAAAAACTAGAATTCCACTCGATTACCATATTTTTGTGTGCTATTGCCCACGCCTTCCGAGTGGGCCGGGCCGCCGGACTCGGATCGCCTAAAAAATTTTCGGGCCATCAATTAGGACCTAAGGAACCATAGTTACCGCCCGCCATGATCGTGCCTACTCTTTTGTGTTTTTCAGCCAAAAAACTAGAATTCCGCACGATTTCCATATTTTCATGTGCTTTAGCCCATGCCTTCCAAGGGGTCCCGGGAACCCCGAACCCCGATCGCCTAAAATTTTCCGGGCCATCAAATACGACCTAAGGAACGATAGTAACCACCCCGCCATGATCGTTCCTCATTTTTTGCGTTTTTCGGCCAAACAACTAGAATTTCGCGCAATTCCCATATTTTTGTGTGTAGCCCACGCCTTCCGAGTGGTCCCGGGACCTCCTGACCCCTATCGCCTAAAATATTTCCCGACTATCAAATATGACCTAAGGAACCATAGTATCCGCCCCGCCATGATCGTTCCTCATTTTTTGCATTTTTCGGCCAAACAACTAGAATTCTGCGCTATCCCATATTTTTGTGTGTTATAGCCTACGCCTTTCGAGTGGTCCCGGGTCTCCAGACCCCTATCGCCTAAAAATTTTACGGACTATCAAATAAGACCTAAGGAACCATAGTCACCGCCCAGCCATGATCGTTCCTAGTTTTTTCTATTTTTCGGCCAAACAACTAGAATTCCGTACAATTCCCATATTTTTGTGTGTAGCCCACGCCTTCCGAGTGGTCCCGGGACCTCCTGACCCCTATCGCCTAAAATTTTTCCGGACTACCAAATATGACCTAAGGAACCATAGTATCCGCCCTGCCATGATCGTTCCTCATTTTTTGCATTTTTCGGCCAAACAACTAGAATTCCGCGCAATTCCCATATTTTTGTGTGTAGCCCACGCCTTCCGAGTGGTCCCGGGACCTCCTGACCCCTATCGCCTAAAATTTTTCCGGACTATCAAATACGACCTAAGGAACCATAGTATCCGCCCCGCCATGATCGTTCCTCATTTTTTGCATTTTTCGGCCAAACAACTAGAATTCTGCGCTATCCCATATTTTTGTGTGTTATAGCCTACGCCTTCCGAGTGGTCCCGGGTCTCCAGACCCCTATCGCCTAAAAATTTTACGGACTATCAAATAAGACCTAAGGAACCATAGTCACCGCCCAGCCATGATCGTTCCTAGTTTTTTCTGTTTTTCGGCCAAACAACTAGAATTCCGCGCAATTCCCATATTTTTGTGTGTAGCCCACGCCTTCCGAGTGGTCCCGGGACCTCCTGACCCCTATCGCCTAAAATTTTTCCGGACTACCAAATATGACCTAAGGAACCATAGTATCCGCCCTGCCATGATCGTTCCTCTTTTTTGCGTTTTTCGGCCAAACAACTAGAATTCCGCGCGATTCCCATATTTTTGTGTGTTATAGCCCACGCCTTCCAAGTGGTCCCGGGACCTCCGGACCCCTATCGCCTAATATTTTTCCGGACTATCAAATAAGACCTAAGGAACCATAGTCACCGCCTCGCCATGATCGTTCCTCGTTTTTGCATTTTTTGGCCAAAAAACTAGAATTCCGCCCGATTCCCATATTTTTGTGTGCTATCCCCCACGCCTTCCGAGTGGGTCGGGCCCCCCGGAGCCGGATCGCCTAAAAATTTTCCGGACTATCAAATACGACCTAAGGAACCATAGTCACCGCCCCGCCATGATCGTTCCAAGTCTTTTGCGTTTTTCAGCCAAAAAACTAGAATTCCGCGCGATTTCCATATTTTTGTGTGCTTTAGCCCACGCCTTCCAAGGGGTCCCGGGAACCCCGAACCCCGATCGCCTAAAACTTTTCCGGGCCATCAAATATGACATAAGGAACCATACTAACCACCCCTCCAAACACTAAAACTTTTTGTGTGTTTGATATTCCGGACTATCAAATAAGACCAAAGGAACCATAGTCGCAGCCCTGCCAAGATCTTTCCACATTTTTTGCATGTTACTGAAAAAGACCTTGAATTTCGCCCGATTCCCATATTTTCGTGTGCTATACCCACGCATTCCGAGTGGTCCCAAGAGCCGCGGACCCCGATCGCCTAAAATTTTTCCGGGCAATCAAATACGGCCTAAGGAACCATAATATCCGCCCCGCCATGATCGTTCCTTATTTTTTGCGTTTTTCGGCCAAACAACTAGAATTCCGCACGATTCCCATATTTTTGTGTGTTATAGCCCACACCTTCCGAGTGGTCCCGGGACCTCCGGACCCCTATCGCCTAAAATTTTTCTAGACTATCAAATACGACCTAAGGAACCATAGTATCCGCCCCGCCATGATCGTTCCTCATTTTTTGCGTTTTTCGGCCAAACAACTAGAATTCCGCGCGATCCCATATTTTTCTTTATTACGCCTTCCTAGTGGTCCCGGGTCTCCAGACCCCTATCGCCTAAAATTTTTCCGGACTGTCAAATACCACCTAAGGAACCATAGTCACCGCCCGCCATCATCGTTTCTCATTTTTTGCATTTTTCAGCCAAAAAACTAGAATTACGCCAGATTCCCATATTTTCGTGTGCTATACCCACGCCTTCCAAGTGGTCCGGGGAGTCGCGGACCCCGATCGCCTAAAATTTTTCCAGACAATCAAATATGACCTAAGGTACCATAGTCACCACCCCACCATGATCGTTCAAAATGCTTTGTATTTTTCGGCCAAAAAACTAGAACTCCGCGCGATTTGCATATTTTCGTGTGCTATAGCTTACGCCTTCCGACTGTCCCGGGAGCTGTGGACCACGATCGCCTAAAATTTTCCGGGCCATCAAATACGACCTAAGGAACCATAGTCACCGCCCCGCCATGATTGTTCCTCATTTATTGCGTTTTTCGGCCAAAAAACTAGAATTCCGCTCGATTACCATATTTTTGTGTGCTATTGCCCACGCCTTCCGAGTGGGCCGGGCCGCCGGACTCGGATCGCCTAAAAAATTTTCGGGCCATCAATTAGGACCTAAGGAACCATAGTTACTGCCCCGCCATGATCGTGCCTACTCTTTTGTGTTTTTCAGCCAAAAAACTAGAATTCCGCGCGATTCTCATATTTTCATATGCTTTAGCCCATGCCTTCCAAGAGGTCCCGGGAACCCCAAACCCCGATCGCCTAAAATTTTCCGGGCCATCAAATACGACCTAAGGAACGATAGTAACCACCCCGCCATGATCGTTCCTCATTTTTTGCGTTTTTCGGCCAAACAACTAGAATTTCGCGCAATTTCCATATTTTTGTGTATAGCCCACGCCTTCCGAGTGGTCCCGGGACCTCCTGACCCCTATCGCCTAAAATTTTTCCGGACTATCAAATATGACCTAAGGAACCATAGTATCCTCCCCGCCATGATCGTTCCTCATTTTTTGCATTTTTCGGCCAAACAACTAGAATTCTGCGCTATCCCATATTTTTGTGTGTTATAGCCTACGCCTTCCGAGTGGTCCCGGGTCTCCGGACCCCTATCGCCTAAAAATTTTACGGACTATCAAATAAGACCTAAGGAACCATAGTCACTGCCCAGCCATGATCGTTCCTAGTTTTTTCTGTTTTTCGGCCAAACAACTAGAATTCCGCGCAATTCCCATATTTTTGTGTGTAGCCCACGCCTTCCGAGTGGTCCCGGGACCTCCTGACCCCTATCGCCTAAAATTTTTCCGGACTACCAAATATGACCTAAGGAACCATAGTATCCGCCCCGCCATGATCGTTCCTCTTTTTTTGCGTTTTTCGGCCAAACAACTAGAATTCCGCGCGATTCCCATATTTTTGTGTGTTATAGCCCACGCCTTCCGAGTGGTCCCGGGACCTCCGGACCCCTATCGCCGGAGGTCCGGACTATCAAATAAGACCTAAGGAACCATAGTCACCGCCTCGCCATGATCGTTCCTCATTTTTGCATTTTTTGGCCAAAAAACTAGAATTCCGCCCGATTCCCATATTTTTGTGTGCTATCGCCCACGCCTTCCGAGTGGGTCGGGCCCCTCTGAGCCGGATCGCCAAAAAATTTTCCGGACTATCAAATATGACCTAAGGAACCATAGTCACCGCCCCGCCATGATCGTTCCAAGTCTTTTGCGTTTTTCAGCCAAAAAACTAGAATTCCGCGCGATTTCCATATTTTCGTGTGCTTTAGCCCACGCCTTCCAAGGGGTCCCGGGAACCCCGAATCCCGATCGCCTAAAACTTTTCCGGGCCATCAAATATGACATAAGGAACCATACTAACCACCCCTCCATGATCGTTCCTCAATTTTTGCGATTTCGGCCAAACAACTAGAATTCCGCGCGATTCCCATATTTTTGTGTGTTTGATATTCCGGACTATCAAATAAGACCAAAGGAACCATAGTCGCAGCCCTGCCAAGATCTTTCCACATTTTTTGCATGTTACTGAAAAAGACCTTGAATTTCGCCCGATTCCCATATTTTCGTGTGCTATACCCACGCATTCCGAGTGGTCCCAAGAGCCGCGGACCCCGATCGCCTAAAATTTTTTCGGGCAATCAAATACGGCCTAAGGAACCATAATATCCGCCCCGCCATGATCGTTCCTTATTTTTTGCGTTTTTCGGCCAAACAACTAGAATTCCGCACGATTCCCATATTTTTGTGTGTTATAGCCCACACCTTCCGAGTGGTCCCGGGACCTCCGGACCCCTATCGCCTAAAATTTTTCTAGACTATCAAATACGACCTAAGGAACCATAGTATCCGCCCCGCCATGATCGTTCCTCATTTTTTGCGTTTTTTGGCCAAACAACTAGAATTCCGCGCGATCCCATATTTTTCTTTATTACGCCTTCCGAGTGGTCCCGGGTCACCAGACCCCTATCGCCTAAAATTTTTCCGGACTATCAAATACCACCTAAGGAACCATAGTCACCGCCCGCCATCATCGTTTCTCATTTTTTGCATTTTTCGGCCAAAAAACTAGAATTACGCCAGATTCCCATATTTTCGTGTGCTATACCCACGCCTTCCAAGTGGTCCGGGGAGTCGCGGACCCCGATCGCCTAAAATTTTTTCGGACAATCAAATATGACCTAAGGTACCATAGTCACCACCCCACCATGATCGTTCAAAATGCTTTGTATTTTTCGGCCAAAAAACTAGAACTCCGCGCGATTTGCATATTTTCGTGTGCTATAGCTTACGCCTTCCGACTGTCCCGGGAGCTGTGGACCACGATCGCCTAAAAATTTTCCGGGCCATCAAATACGACCTAAGGAACCATAGTCACCGCCCCGCCATGATCGTTCCTCATTTATTGCATTTTTCGGCCAAAAAACTAGAATTCCGCTCGATTACCATATTTTTGTGTGCTATTGCCCACGCCTTCCGAGTGGGCCGGGCCGCCGGACTCGGGTCGCCTAAAAAATTTTCGGGCCATCAATTAGGACCTAAGGAACCATAGTTACCGCCCCGCCATGATCGTGCCTACTCTTTTGTGTTTTTCAGCCAAAAAACTAGAATTCCGCGCGATTTTCATATTTTCATGTGCTTTAGCCCACGCCTTCCAAGGGGTCCCGGGAACCCCGAACCCCGATCGCCTAAAATTTTCCGGGCCATCAAATACGACCTAAGGAATGATAGTAACCACCCCGCCATGATCGTTCCTCATTTTTTGCGTTTTTCGGCCAAACAACTAGAATTTCGCGCAATTTCCATATTTTTGTGTATAGCCCACGCCTTCCGAGTGGTCCCGGGACCTCCTGACCCCTATCGCCTAAAATTTTTCTGGACTATCAAATATGACCTAAGGAGCCATAATATCCTCCCCGCCATGATCGTTCCTCATTTTTTGCATTTTTCGGCCAAACAACTAGAATTCTGTGCTATCCTACGCCTTCCGAGTGGTCCCGGGTCTCCGGACCCCTATCGCCTAAAAATTTTACGGACTATCAAATAAGACCTAAGGAACCATAGTCACTGCCCAACCATGATCGTTCCTAGTTTTTTCTGTTTTTCGGCCAAACAACTAGAATTCCGCGCAATTCCCATATTTTTGTGTGTAGCCCACACCTTCCGAGTGGTCCCGGGACCTCCTGACCCCTATCGCCTAAAATTTTTTCGGACTACCAAATATGACCTAAGGAACCATAGTATCCGCCCCGCCATGATCGTTCCTCTTTTTTTGCGTTTTTCGGCCAAACAATTAGAATTCTGCGCTATCCCATATTTTTATGTATTATAGCCTACGCCTTCCGAGTGGTCCCGGGTCTCCGGACCCCTATCGCCTAAAAATTTTACGAACTATTAAATAAGACCTAAGGAACCATAGTCACCGCCCAGCCATGATCGTTCCTAGTTTTTTCTGTTTTTCGGCCAAAAAACTAGAATTCCGCGCGATTCCCATATTTTCGTTTCCTATAGCCCACGCCTTCCAAGTGAACCCAGGAACTCCGAACCCCGAACCCCTATCGCCTAAATTTTTTCCGGACTATCAAATACGACCTAAGGAACAATAGTCACCGCCCAGCAATGATCATTCCTCATTTGTTGCGTTTTTCGGCCAAAAAACTAGAATTCCGCCCGATTACAATCTTTTTGTGTGCTATTGCCCACCCTTCCAAGTGGTTCCGGGACCCCCGGACCCCGATCGCCTAAAAATTTTTTGGGCCGTCAAATACGACCTAAGGAACCATAGTAACCGCCCCGCCATAATCGTTTCTCATTTTCTGCATTTTTCGGCCAAAAAACTAGAGTTACGCCCGATTCCCATATTTTCGTGTGCTATACCCACGCCTTCCAAGTGGTCCGGGGAGCCGCGGACCCCTATCGCCTAAAATTTTTTCGGACTATCAAATACGACCTAAGGTACCATAGTCACCGCCCCACCATGATCGTTCCAAATGCTTTGCATTTTTCGGCCAAAAAACTAGAACTCCGCGCGATTTGCATATTTTAGTGTGCTATAGCTTACGCCTTCCGAGTGGTCCCGGGAGCCGTGGACCCCGATCGCCTAAAATTTTCCGGCCCATCAAATACGACCTTAGGAACCATAGTCACCGCCCCGCCATGATCGTTCCTCATTTATTGCGTTTTTCGGCCAAAAAACTAGAATTCCGCCCGATTCCCATATTTTTGTGTGCTATCGCCCACGCCTTCCGAGTAGGTCGGGGCCCCCGGAGCCGGATCGCCTAAAAATTTTCCAGACTAACGACCTAAGGAACCATAGTCACCGCCCTGCAATGATCGTTCCTAGTCTTTTGCGTTTTTCAGCCAAAAAACTAAAATTCCGTGCGATTTCCATATTTTCGTGTGCTTTAGCCCACGCCTTCCAAGGGGTCTCGGGAACCCCGAACCCCGATCGCCTAAAAATTTTTCGGGCCACCAAATACGACCTAAGGAACCATAGTAACCACCCCACCATGATCGTTCCTCAGTTTTTGCATTTTTCGGCCAAACAACTAGAATTTCGCACGATTCCCATATTTTTGTGTGTTATAGCCCACGCCTTCCGAGTGGTCCCGGGACCTCCTGACCCCTATCGCCTAAAATTTTTCTGGACTATCAAATACGACCTAAGGAACTATAGTATCCGCCCCGCCATGATCGTTCCTCATTTTTTGCATTTTTCGGCCAAACAACTAGAAATCCGCGCGATTCCCATATTTTTGTGTGTTATAGCCCACGCCTTCCGAGTGGTCCCGGGACCTCCGGACCCCTATTGCCTAATATTTTTCCGGACTATCAAATAAGACCAAAGGAACCATAGTCACCGCCCTGCCAAGATCTTTCCACATTTTTTGCATGTTACTGAAAAAGACCTAGAATTTCGCCTGATTCCCATATTTTCGTGTGCTATACCCACGCATTCCGAGTGGTCCCAAGAGCCGCGGACCCCGATCGCCTAAAATTTTTCCGGGCAATCAAATACGACCTAAGGAACCATAGAATCCGCCCTGCCATGATTGTTCCTTATTTTTTGCGTTTTTCGGCCAAACAACTAGAATTCCGCGCGATTCCCATATTTTTGTGTGTTATAGCCCACACCTTCCGAGTGGTCCCGGGACCTCCGGACCCCTATCGCCTAAAATTTTTCTAGACTATCAAATACGACCTAAGGAACCATAGTATCCGCCCTGCCATGATCGTTCCTCATTTTTTGCGTTTTTCGGCCAAACAACTAGAAATCCGCGTGATTCCCATATTTTTGTGTGTTATAGCCCATGCCTTCCGAGTGGTCCCTGGACCTCCAGACCCCTATCGCCTAATATTTTTCCGGACTATCAAATAAGACCAAAGGAACCATAGTCACCGCCCTGCCAAGATCTTTCCACATTTTTTGCATGTTCCTGAAAAAGACCTAGAATTTCGCCCGATTCCCATATTTTCGTGTGCTATACCCACGCATTCCGAGTGGTCCCAAGAGCCGCGGACCCCTATCGCCTAAAATTTTTCCGGACTATTAAATACGACCTAAGGAACCATAGTCACTGCCCAGCCATGATCATTCCTCATTTGTTGCGTTTTTCGGCCAAAAAACTAGAATTCCGCCCGATTACAATATTTTTGTGTGCTATTGCTCACCCTTCCAAGTGGTTCCGGGACCCCCGGACCCCGATCGCCTAAAATTTTTTTGGGCCGTCAAATACGACCTAAGGAACCATAGTAACCGCCCCGCCATCATCGTTTCTCATTTTTCGGCCAAAAAACTAGAATTACGCCCGATTTCCATATTTTCGTGTGTTATACCCACGCCTTCCAAGTGGTCCGGGGAGCCGCGGGCCCCGATCGCCTAAAATTTTTCCGGACTATTAAATACGACCTAAGGTACCATAGTCACTACCCCACCATGATCGTTCCAAATGCTTTGCATTTTTCGGCCAAAAAAGTAGAACTCCGCGCGATTTGCATATTTTGGTGTGCTATAGCTTACGCCTTCCGAGTGGTCCCGGGAGCCGTGGTCCTGGGAGCCGTGGACCCTGATCGCCTAAAATTTTTCGGGCCACCAAATACGACCTAAGGAACCATAGTCGCCGCCTCGCCACGATCGTTCATCATTGTTTGCATTTTTTTGCCAAAAAACTAGAATTCCGCACGATTCTCATATTTTTGTGTGCTATCGCCCACGCCTTCCGAGTGGGTCGGGCCCCCCGGAGCCGGATCGCCTAAAAATTTTCCGGACTATCAAATACGACCTAAGGAACCATAGTCACCGCCCCGCCATGATCGTTCCTAGTCTTTTGCGTTTTTCAGCCAAAAAACTAGAATTCCGCGCGATTTCCATATTTTCGTGTGCTTTAGCCCACGCCTTCCAAGGGGTCCCGGGAACCCCGAACCCCGATCGCCTAAAAATTTTCTGGGCCATCAAATACGACCTAAGGAACCATAGTAACCACCCCGCCATGATCGTTCCTCATTTTTTGCGTTTTTCGGGCAAAAGACTAGAATTCCGCGCGATTCCCATATTTTTGTGTGTTATACCCCATGCCTTCCGAGTGGTCCCGGGACCTCCTGACCCCTATCGCCTAAAATTTTCCCGGACTATCAAATACGACCTAAGGAACCATAGTATCCGCCCCGCCATGATCGTTCCTCATTTTTGCCTTTTTCGGCCAAACAACTAGAATTCCGCGCGATTCCCAAATTTTTGTGTGTTATAGCCCACACCTTCCGAGTGGTCCCGGGACCTCCGGACCCCTATCGCCTAAAATTTTTCCGGACTATCAAATACGACCTAAGGAACCATAGTATCCGCCCCGAAATGATCGTTCCTCATTTTTTGCGTTTTTCGGCCAAACAACTAGAATACCGCGCGATCCCATATTTTTGTGTGTTATAGCCCACGCCTTCCGAGTGGTCCCGGGTCTCCGGACCCCTATCGCCTAAAAATTTTTGGACTATCAAATAAGACCTAAGGAACCATAGTCACCGCCCAGCCATGATCGTTCCTAGTTTTTTCTGTTTTTCGGCCAAAAAACTAGAATTCCGCGCGATTCCCATATTTTCGTGTCCTATAACCCACGCCTTCCAAGTGAACCCGGGAACTTCGGACCCCTATCGCCTAAAATTTTTACGGACTATCAAATACGACCTAAGGAACTATAGTCACCGCCCCGCCATGATCGTTCCTAGTCTTTTGCGTTTTTCAGCCAAAAAACTAGAATTCCGCGCGATTTCCATATTTTCGTGTGCTAAAGCCCACGCCTTCCAAGGGGTCCCAGGAACCCCGAACCCCGATCGCCTAAAAATTTTCCGGGCCATCAAATACGGCCTAAGGAACCATAGTAACCACCCCGCCATGATCGTTCCTCATTTTTTGCGTTTTTCGGCCAAAAGACTAGAATTCCGGCCGATTCCCATATTTTTGTGTGTTATAGCCCATGCCTTCCGAGTGGTCCCGGGACCTCCTGACCCCTATAGCCTAAAATTTTCCCGGACTATCAAATACGACCTAAGGAACCATAGTATCCGCCCCGCCATGATCGTTCCTCATTTTTGCCTTTTTCGGCCAAACAACTAGAATTCCGTGCGATTCCCAAATTTTTGTGTGTTATAGCCCACACCTTCCGAGTGGTCCCGGGACCTCCGGACCCCTATCGCCTAAAATTTTTCCGGACTATCAAATACGACCTAAGGAACCATAGTATCCGCCCCGAAATGATCGTTCCTCATTTTTTGCGTTTTTCGGCCAAACAACTAGAATACCGCGCGATCCCATATTTTTGTGTGTTATAGCCCACGCCTTCCGAGTGGTCCCGGGTCTCCGAACCCCTATCGCCTAAAAATTTTCCGGACTATCAAATAAGACCTAAGGAACCATAGTCACCGCCCAGCCATGATCGTTCCTAGTTTTTTCCGTTTTTCGGCCAAAAAACTAGAATTCCGCGCGATTCCCATATTTTCGTGTCCTATAGGCCACGCCTTCCAAGTGAACCCGGGAACTCCGGACCCCTATCGCCTAAAATTTTTTCGGACTATCAAATACGACCTAAGGAACCATAGTCACCGCCCCGCCATGATCGTTCCTCATTTATTGCATTTTTCGGCCAAAAAACTAGAATTCCGCTCGATTACCATATTTTTGTGTGCTATTGCCCACGCCTTCTGAGTGGGCCGGGCCGCCGGACTCAGATCGCCTAAAAAAATTTCAGGCCATCAATTAGGACCTAAGGAACCATAGTCACCGCCTCGCCATGATCGTTCCAAATTTTTTGCATTTTTTGGCCAAAAAACTAGAATTCCGCCCGATTCCCATATTTTTGTGTGCTATCACCCACGGCTTCCGAGTGGGTCGGGCCCCCCGGAGCCGGATCGCCTTAAATTTTTCCGGACTATCAAATATGACCTAAGGTACCATAGTCACTACCCCACCATGATCGTTCCAAATGCTTTGCATTTTTCGGCCAAAAAAGTAGAACTCCGCGCGATTTGCATATTTTGGTGTGCTATAGCTTACGCCTTCCGAGTGGTCCCGGGAGCCGTGGACCCCGATCGCCTAAAATTTTCCGGGCCACCAAATACGACCTAAGGAACCATAGTCACCGCCTCGCCATGATCGTTCATCATTTTTTGCATTTTTTGGCCAAAGAACTAGAATTCCGCACGATTCTCATATTTTTGTGTGCTATCACCCACGCCTTCTGAGTGGGTCAGGCCCCCCGGAGCCGGATCGCCTAAAAATTTTCCGGACTATCAAATACGACCTAAGGAACCATAGTCACTGCCCCGCCATGATCGTTCCTAGTCTTTTGCGTTTTTCAGCCAAAAAACTAGAATTTCGCACGATTTCCATATTTTCGTGTGCTTTAGCCCACGCCTTCCAAGGGGTCACGGGAACCCCGAACCCCGATCGCCTAAAAATTTTCCGGGCCATCAAATATGACCTAAGGAACCATAGTAACCACCCCGCCATGATCGTTCCTCATTTTTTGCGTTTTTCGGCCAAACAACTAGAATTCCGCGCGATTCCCATATTTTTGTGTGTTATAGCCCACGTCTTCCGAGTGGTCCCGGGACCTCCTGACCCCTATCACCTAAAAATTTTCCGGACTATCAAATACGACCTAAGGAACCATAGTATACGCCCCGCCATGATCGTTCCTCATTTTTTGCGTTTTTCGGCCAAACAACTAGAATTCCGCGCGATTCCCATATTTTTGTGTGTTATAGCCCATGCCTTCCGAGTGGTCCCGGGACCTCCGGACCCCTATCGCCTAAAATTTTTTCGGACTATCAAATATGACCTAAGGAACCATAGTCACCGCCCAGCCATGATCATTCCTCATTTGTTGCGTTTTTCGGCCAAAAATCTAGAATTCCGTGCGATTACAATTTTTTTGTGTGCTATTGCCCACCCTTCCAAGTGGTTCCGGGACCCCCGGACCCCGATCGCCTAAAATTTTTCCGGGTCATCAAATACGACCTAAGGAACCATAGTAACCGCCCCTCCATCATCGTTTCTCATTTTTCGGCCAAAAAACTAGAATTACGCCCGATTCCCATATTTTTGTGTGCTATACCCACGCCTTCCAAGTGGTCCGGGGAGCCGCGGACCCCGATCGCCTAAAATTTTTCCGGACTATCAAATACGACCTAAGGTACCATAGTCACCGCCCCACCATGATCGTTCCAAATGCTTTGCATTTTTCGGCCAGAAAACTAGAACTCCGCGCGATTTGCATATTTTCGTGTCCTATAGCTTACCCCTTCCGAGTGGTCCCGGGAGCCGTGTACCCCGATCGCCTAAAATTTTCCGGGCCATCAAATATGACCTAAGGAACCATAGTCACCGCCCCGCCATGATCGTTCCTCATTTATTGCGTTTTTCGGCCAAAAAACTAGAATTCCGCTCGATTACCATATTTTTGTGTACTATTGCCCACGCCTTCCGAGTGGGCCGGGCCGCCGGACTCGGATCGCCTAAAAAATTTCCGGGCCATCAATTAGGACCTAAGGAAACATAGTTACCGCCCCGCCATGATCGTTCCTAATCTTTTGTGTTTTTCAGCCAAAAAACTAGAATTCTGCCCGATTTCCATATTTTCGTGCGCTTCAGCCCACGCCTTCCAAGGGGTCCCGGGAACCCCGAACCCCGATCGCCTAAAATTTTTTCGGGCCATTAAACACGACCTAAGGAACCATAGTAACCACCCCGCCATGATCGTTCCTCAATTTTTTGCGTTTTTCGGCCAAACAACTAGAATTCCGCGCGATTCCCATATTTTTGTGTGTTATAGCCCACGCCTTCCGAGTGGGTCCCGGGACCTCCTGACCCCTATCGCCAAAAATTTTTTCGGACTATCAAATACGACCTAAGGAACCATAGTAACCGCCCCGCCATGATCGTTCCTTATTTTTTGTGTTTTTCGGCCAAACAACTAGAATTCCGCGCGATTCCCATATTTTTGTGTGTTATAGCCCACACCTTCCGAGTGGTCCCGGGACCTCCGGACCCCTATCGCCTAAAATTTTTCCGGACTATCAAATACGACCTAAGGAACCATAGTATCCGCCCCGCCATGATCGTTCCTTATGTTTTGCATATTTTGGCCAAAAAACTAGAATTCCGCCCGATTCCCATATTTTTGTGTGCTATCGCCCACTCCTTCCGAGTGGGTCGGGCGCCACGGAGCCGGATCGCCTAAAAATTTTTCGGACTATCAAATACGACCTAAGGAACCATAGTCACCGCCCCGCCATGATCGTTCCTAGTTTTTTTTGTTTTTTGGCCAAAAAACTAGAATTCCGCGCGATTCCCATATTTTCGTGTCCTATAGCCCACGCCTTCCAAGTGAACCCGGGAACTCCGGACCCCTATCGCCTAAAACTTTTCCGGACAATCAAATACGACCTAAGGAACCATAGTTACTGCCCAGCCATGATCATTCCTCATTTGTTGCGTTTTTCGGCCAAAAAACTAGAATTCCGCCCGATTACAATATTTTTGTGTGCTATTGCCCACCCTTCCAAGTGGTTCCGGGACCCCCGGAACCCGATCGCCTAAAATTTTTCCGAGCCGTCAAATACGACCTAAGGAACCATAATAACCGCCCCGCCATCATCGTTTCTCATTTTTTGCATTTTTCGGCCAAAAAACTAGAATTACGCCCGATTTCCATATTTTCGTGTGCTATACCCACGCCTTCCAAGTGGTTCGGGGAGCCACGGACCCCGATCGCCTAAAATTTTTCCGGACTATCAAATATGACCTAAGGTACCATAGTCACCGCCCCACCATGATCGTTCCAAATGCTTTGCATTTTTCGGCCTAAAAACTAGAATTCCGCGCGATTTCCATATTTTCGTGTGCTAAATTTAGCTCACGCCTTCCAAGGGGTCCCGGGAACCCCGAACCCCGATCGCCTAAAAAATTTTCGGGCCATCAAATACGACCTAAGGAACCATAGTAACCACCCCGCCATGATCGTTCCTTATTTTTTGCGTTTTTCGGCCAAACAATTAGAATTCCGCGCGATTCCCATATTTTTGTATGTTATAGCCCACGCCTTCCGAGTGGTCCCGGGACCTCCTGACCCCTATCGCCTAAAAATTTTCCGGACTATCAAATACGACCTAAGGAACCATAGTATCCGCCCCGCCATGATCGTTCCTCATTTTATGCATTTTTCGGCCAAACAACTAGAATTCCGCGCGATTCCCATATTTTTGTGTGTTATAGCCCACGCCTTCCGAGTGGTCCCGGGACCTCCGGACCCCTATCGTCTAATATTTTTCCGGACTATCAAATAAGACCAAAGGAACCATAGTCACCGCCCTGCCAAGAGCTTTCCACATTTTTTGCATGTTACTGAAAAAGACCTAGAATTTCGCCCGATTCCCATATTTTCGTGTGCTATACCCACGCATTCCGAGTGGTCCCAAGAGCCGTGGACCCCGATCGCCTAAAATTTTTCCGGGCAATCAAATACGACCTAAGGAACCATAGTATCCGCCCCGCCATGATCGTTCCTCATTTTTTGCGTTTTTCGGCCAAACAACTAGAATTCCGCGCGATTCCCATATTTTTGTGTATTATAGCCCACACCTTCCGAGTGGTCCCGGGACCTCCGGACCCCTATCGCCTAAAATTTTTCCGGACTATCAAATACGACCTAAGGAACCATAGTATCCGCCCCGCCATGATCGTTCCTCATTTTTTGCGTTTTTCGGCCAAACAACTAGAATTCCGCGCGATCCCATATTTTTGTGTGTTATAGCCCACGCCTTCCGAGTGGTCCCGGGTCTCCGGACCCCTATCGCCTAAAATTTTTTGCGGACTATCAAATAAGACCTAAGGAACCATAGTCACCGCCCAGCCATGATCGTTCATAGTTTTTTCCATTTTTCGGCCAAAAAACTAGAATTCCGCGCGATTCCCATATTTTCGTGTCCTATAGCCCACGCCTTCGAAGTGAACCCGGGAACTCCGGACCCCTATCGCCTAAAAATTTTCCGGACTATCAAATACGACCTAAGGTACCATAGTCACCGCCCCACCATGATCGTTCCAAATGCTTTGCATTTTTCGGCCAGAAAACTAGAACTCCACGCGATTTGCATATTTTCGTGTCCTATAGCTTACCCCTTCCGAGTGGTCCCGGGAGCCGTGTACCCCGATCGCCTAAAATTTTCCGGGCCATAAAATACGACCTAAGGAACCATAGTCACCGCCCCGCCATGATCGTTCCTCATTTATTGCGTTTTTCTGCCAAAAAACTAGAATTCCGCTCGATTACCATATTTTTGTGTAGTATTGCCCACGCCTTCCGAGTGGGCCGGGCCGCCGGACTCGGATAGCCTAAAAATTTTCCGGGCCATCAATTAGGACCTAAGGAACCATAGTAACCACCCCGCTATGATCGTTCCTCATTTTTTGCATTTTTCGGCCAAACAACTAGAATTCCGCGCGATTCCCATATTTTTGTGTGTAGTCCACGCCTTCCGAGTGGTCCCGGGACCCCCTGACCCCTATCGCTTAAATTTTTTCCGGACTATCAAATATGACCTAAGGAACCATAGTATCCACCCCGCCATTATCAATCCTCATTTTTTGTGTTTTTCGGCCAAACAATTAGAATTCCGCGCTATCCCATATTTTTCTGTGTTATAGCCCACACCTTCCGAGTGGTCCCGGGTCTCCGGACCCCTATCGCCTAAAAATTTTCCGGACTATCAAATAAGACCTAAGGAACCATAGTCACCGCCCAGCCATGATCGTTCCTCATTTTTTGTGTTTTTCGGCCAAACAACTAGAATTCCGCGCTATCCCATATTTTCGTGTCCTATAGCCCACGCCTTCCAAGTGAACCCGGGAACTCCGGACCCCTATCGCCTAAAATTTTTCCAGACTATCAAATACGACCTAAGGAACCATAGTCACCGCCCCCGCCATGATCGTTCCTCATTTATTGCATTTTTCGGCAAAAAAAACTAGAATTCCGCTCGATTACCATATTTTTGTGTGCTATTGCCCACGCCTTCCGAGTGGGCCGGGCCGCCGGACTCGGATCGCCTAAAAAATTTCGGGCCATCAATTAGGACCTAAGGAACCATAGTCACCGCCTCGCCATGATCGTTCCTCATTTTTTGCATTTTTTGGCCAAAAAACTAGAATTCCGCCCGATTCCCATATTTTTGTGGGCTATCGCCCACGCCTTCCGAGTGGGTCGGGCCCCCCGGAGCCGGATCGCCTAAAAATTTTCCGGACTATCAAATACGACCTAAGGAATCATAGTCACCGCCCCGTCATGATCGTTCCTAGTCTTTTGCGTTTTTCAGCCAAAAAACTAGAATTCCGCGCGATTTCCATATTTTCGTGTGCTTTAGCCCACGCCTTCCAATGGGTCCCGGGAACCCCGAACCCCGATCGCCTAAAAAATTTTCCTGGCCATCAAATACCACCTAAGGAACCATAGTAACCTCCCCGCCATGATCGTTCCTCATTTTTTGCATTTTTCGGCCAAACAACTAGAATTCCGCGCGATTCCCAAATTTTTGTGTGTAGCCCTCGCCTTCATAGTGGTCCCTGGACCTCCTGACCCCTGTCGCCTAAAATTTTTCCGGACTATCAAATACGACCTAAGGAACCATAGTATCCACCCCGCCATTATCATTCCTCATTTTTTGCATTTTTCGGCCAAACAACTAGAATTTCGCGCGATTCCCATATTTTTGTGTGTTATAGCCCACGCCTTCCGAGTGGTCCCGGGACCTCAGGACCCCTATCGCCTAAAATTTTTCCGGACTATCAAATACGACCTAAGGAACCATAGTATCCGCCCCGCCATCATCGTTCCTCATTTTTCGCGTTTTTCGGCCAAACAACTAGAATTCCGCGCTATCCCATATTTTTGTGCGTTATAGCCCACACCTTCCGAGTGGTCCCGGCTCTCCGGATCCCTATCGCCTAAAAATTTTCCGGACTATAAAATAAGACCTAAGGAACCATAGTCACCGCCCAGCCATGATCGTTCCTAGTTTTTTCCGTTTTTCGGCCAAAAAACTAGAATTCCGCGCGATTCCCATATTTTCGTGTCCTATAGCCCACGCCTTCCAATTGAACCCGGGAACTCCGGACCCCTATCACCTAAAATTTTTCTAGACTATCAAATACGACCTAAGGAACCATAGTCACCGCCCCGCCATGATCGTTCCTCATTTATTGCATTTTTCGGCCAAAAAACTAGAATTCCGCTCGATTACCATATTTTTGTGTGCTATTGCCCACGCCTTCCGAGTGGGCCGGGCCGCCGGACTCGGATTGCCTAAAAAGATTTCGGGCCATCAATTAGGACCTAAGGAACCATAGTCACCGCCTCGCCATGATCGTTCCTCATTTTTTGCATTTTTTGGCCAAAAAACTAGAATTCCGCCCGATTCCCATATTTTTGTGTGCTATCGCCCACACCTTCCGAGTGGGTCAGGCCCCCCGGAGCCGGATCGCCTAAAAATTTTTTGGACTATCAAATACGACCTAAGGAACCATAGTCACCGCCCCGCCATGATCGTTCCTAGTCTTTTGCGTTTTTCAGCCAAAAAACTAGAATTCCGCGCGATTTCCATATTTTCGTGTGCTTTAGCCCATGCCTTCCAAGGGGTCCCGGGAACCCCGAACCCCGATCGCCTAAAAATTTTCCGGGCCATCAAATACGACCTAAGGAACCATAGTAACCACCCCGCCATGATCGTTCCTCATTTTTTGCGTTTTTCGGCCAAAAGACTAGAATTCCTTGCGATTCCCATATTTTTGTGTGTTATAGCCCATGCCTTCCGAGTGGTCCCGGGACCTCCTGACCCCTATCGCCTAAAATTTTCCCGGACTATCAAATACGACCTAAGTAACCATAGTATCCGCCCCGCCATGATCGTTCCTCATTTTTGCCTTTTTCGGCCAAACAACTAGAATTCCGCGCGATTCCCAAATTTTTGTGTGTTATAGCCCCCACCTTCCGAGTGGTCCCGGGACCTCCGGACCCCTATCGCCTAAAATTTTTCCGGACTATCAAATACGACCTAAGGAACCATAGTATCCGCCCCGAAATGATCGTTCCTCATTTTTTGCATTTTTCGGCCAAACAACTAGAATACCGCGCGATCCCATATTTTTGTGTGTTATAGCCCACGCCTTCCGAGTGGTCCCGGGTCTCCGGACCCCTATCGCCTAAAAATTTTCCGGACTATCAAATAAGACCTAAGGAACCATAGTCACCGCCCAGCCATGATCGTTCCTAGTTTTTTCAGTTTTTCGGCCAAAAAACTAGAATTCCGCGCGATTCCCTTATTTTCGTGTCCTATAGCCCACGCCTTCCAAGTGAACCCGGGAACTCCGGACCCCTATCGCCTAAAATTTTTACGGACTATCAAATACGACCTAAGGAACTATAGTCACCGCCCCGCCATGATCGTTCCTCATTTATTGCGTTTTTCGGCCAAAAATCTAGAATTCCGCTCGATTACCATATTTTTGTGTGCTATTGCCCACGCCTTCCGAGTGGGCCGGGCCGCCGGACTCGGATCGCCTAAAAAATTTTCGGGCAATCAATTAGGACCTAAGGAACCATAGTCACTGCCTCGCCATGATCGTTCCTCATTTTTTGCATTTTTTGGCAAAAAAACTAGAATTCCGCCCGATTTCCATATTTTTGTGTGCTATCGCCCACGCCTTCCGAGTGGGTCGGGCCCCCCGGAGCCGGATCGCCTAAAAATTTTCCGGACTATCAAATATGACCTAAGGAACCATAGTCACCGCCGCGCCATGATCGTTCCTAGTCTTTTGCGTTTTTCAGCCAAAAAACTAGAATTCCGCGCGATTTCCATATTTTTGTGTGCTAAAGCCCACGCCTTCCAAGGGGTCCCGGGAACCCCGAACCCCGATCGCCTAAAAATTTTCCAGGCCATCAAATACGACCTAAGGAACCATAGTAACCACCCCGCCATGATCGTTCCTCATTTTTTGCGTTTTTCGGCCAAAAGACTAGAATTCCGCGCGATTCCCATATTTTTGTGTGTTATAGCCCATGCCTTCCGAGTGGTCCCGGGACCTCCTGACCCCTATCGCCTAAAATTTTCCCGGACTATCAAATACGACCTAAGTAACCATAGTATCCGCCCCGCCATGATCGTTCCTCATTTTTGCCTTTTTCGGCCAAACAACTAGAATTCCGCGTGATTCCCAAATTTTTGTGTGTTATAGCCCACACCTTCCGAGTGGTCCCGGGACCTCTGGACCCCTATCGCCTAAAATTTTTCCGGACTATCAAATACGACGTAAGGAACCATAGTATCCGCCCCGAAATGATTGTTCCTCATTTTTTGCGTTTTTTGGCCAAACAACTAGAATACCGCGCGATCCCATATTTTTGTGTGTTATAGCCCACGCCTTCCGAGTGGTCCCGGGTCTCCGGACCCCTATCGCCTAAAAATTTTTCGGACTATCAAATAAGACCTAAGGAACCATAGTCACCGCCCAGCCATGATCGTTCCTAGTTTTTTCCGTTTTTCGGCCAAAAAACTAGAATTCCGCGCGATTCCCATATTTTCGTGTCCTATAGCCCACGCCTTCCAAGTGAACCCGGGAACTCCGGACCCCTATCGCCTAAAATTTTTATGGACTGTCAAATACGACCTAAGGAACTATAGTCACCGCCCCGCCATGATCGTTCCTCATTTATTGCGTTTTTCGGCCAAAAAACTAGAATTCCGCTCGATTACCATATTTTTGTGTGCTATTGCCCACGCCTTCCGAGTGGGCCGGGCCGCCGGACTCGGATCGCCTAAAAAATTTTAGGGCAATCAATTAGGACCTAAGGAACCATAGTCACTGCCTCGCCATGATCGTTCCTCATTTTTTGCATTTTTTGGCAAAAAAACTAGAATTCCGCCCGATTTCCATATTTTTGTGTGCTATCGCCCACGCCTTCCGAGTGGGTCGGGCCCCCCGGAGCCGGATCGCCTAAAAATTTTTCGGACTATCAAATATGACCTAAGGAACCATAGTCACCGCCGCGCCATGATCGTTCCTAGTCTTTTGCATTTTTCAGCCAAAAAACTAGAATTCCGCGCGATTTCCATATTTTTGTGTGCTAAAGCCCACGCCTTCCAAGGGGTCCCGGGAACCCCGAACCCCGATCGCCTAAAAATTTTCCGGCCCATCAAATACGACCTAAGGAACCATAGTAACCACCCCGCCATGATCGTTCCTCATTTTTTGCGTTTTTCGGCCAAAAGACTAGAATTCCGCGCGATTCCCATATTTTTGTGTGTTATAGCCCATGCCTTCCGAGTGGTCCCGGGACCTCCTGACCCCTATCGCCTAAAATTTTCCTGGACTATCAAATACGACCTAAGTAACCATAGTATCCGCCCCGCCATGATCGTTCCTCATTTTTGCCTTTTTCGGCCAAACAACTAGAATTTCGCGTGATTCCCATATTTTTGTGTGTTATAGCCCACACCTTCCGAGTGGTCCCGGGACCTCTGGACCCCTATCGCCTAAAATTTTTCCGGACTATCAAATACGACGTAAGGAACCATAGTATCCGCCCCGAAATGATCGTTCCTCATTTTTTGCGTTTTTCGGCCAAACAACTAGAATACCGCGCGATCCCATATTTTTGTGTGTTATAGCCCACGCCTTCCGAGTGGTCCCGGGTCTCCGGACCCCTATCGCCTAAAAATTTTTCGGACTATCAAATAAGACCTAAGGAACCATAGTCACCGCCCAGCCATGATCGTTCCTAGTTTTTTCTGTTTTTCGGCCAAAAAACTAGAATTCCGCGCGATTCCCATATTTTCGTGTCCTATAGCCCACGCCTTCCAAGTGAACCCGGGAACTCCGGACCCCTATCGCCTAAAATTTTTATGGACTGTCAAATAGGACCTAAGGAACTATAGTCACCGCCCGCCATGATCGTTCCTCATTTATTGCGTTTTTCGGCCAAACAACTTGAATTCTGCTCGATTACCATATTTTTGTGTGCTATTGCCCACGCCTTCCGAGTGGGCCGGGCCGCCGGACTCGGATCGCCTAAAAAATTTTCGGGCAATCAATTAGGTCCTAAGGAACCATAGTCACCACCTCGCCATGATCGTTCCTCATTTTTTGCATTTTTTGGCCAAAAAACTAGAATTCCACCCGATTTCCATATTTTTGTGTGCTATCGCCCACGCCTTCCGAGTGGGTCGGGCCCCCCGGAGCCGGATCGCCTAAAAATTTTCCGGACTATCAAATATGACCTAAGGAACCATAGTCACCGCCGCGCCATGATCGTTCCTAGTCTTTTGCGTTTTTCAGCCAAAAAACTAGAATTCCGCGCGATTTCCATATTTTTGTGTGCTAAAGCCCACGCCTTCCAAGGGGTCCCGGGAACCCCGAACCCCGATCGCCTAAAAATTTTCCGGGCCATCAAATACGACCTAAGGAACCATAGTAACCACCCCGCCATGATCGTTCCTCATTTTTTGCGTTTTTCGGCCCAAAGACTAGAATTCCGCGCGATTCCCATATTTTTGTGTGTTATAGCCCATGCCTTCCGAGTGGTCCCGGGACCTCCTGACCCCTATCGCCTAAAATTTTCCCGGACTATCAAATATGACCTAAGGAACCATAGTATCCTCCCCGCCATGATCGTTCCTCATTTTTGCCTTTTTCGGCCAAACAACTAGAATTCCGCGCGATTCCCAAATTTTTGTGTGTTATAGCCCACACCTTCCGAGTGGTCCCGGGACCTCCGGACCCCTATCGCCTAAAATTTTTCCGGACTATCAAATACGACCTAAGGAACCATAGTATCCGCTCCGAAATGATCGTTCCTCATTTTTTGCATTTTTCGGCCAAACAACTAGAATACCGCGCGATCCCATATTTTTGTGTGTTATAGCCCACGCCTTCCAAGTGGTCCCGGGTCTCCGGACCCCTATCGCCTAAAAATTTTCCGGACTATCAAATAAGACCTAAGGAACCATAGTCACCGCCCAGCCATGATCGTTCCTAGTTTTTTCCATTTTTCGGCCAAAAAACTAGAATTACGCGCGATTCCCATATTTTCGTGTCCTATAGCCCACGCCTTCCAAGTGAACCCGGGAACTCCGGACCCCTATCGCCTAAAATTTTTCCGGACTATCAAATACGACCTAAGGAACCATAGTCACTGCCCCGCCATGATCGTTCCTCATTTATTGCATTTTTCGGCCAAAAAACTAGAATTCCGCTCGATTACCATATTTTTGTGTGCTATTGCCCACGCCTTCCGAGTGGGCCGGGCCGCAGGACTCGGATCGCCTAAAAAAATTTCGGGCCATCAATTAGGACCTAAGGAACCATAGTCACCGCCTCGCCATGATCGTTCCTAGTCTTTTTCGTTTTTCAGCCAAAAAACTAGAATTCCGTGCGATTTCCATATTTTCGTGTGCTTTAGCCCACGCATTCCAAGGGGTCCCGGGAACCCCGAACCTCGATCGCCTAAAAATTTTCCGGGCCATTAAATATGACCTAAGGAACCATAGTAACTACCCTGCCAAGATCGTTCCTCATTTTTTGCGTTTTTCGGCCAAAAAAATTAGAATTCCGCGCGATTCCCATATTTTTGTGTGTTATAGCCCACGCCTTCCGAGTGGTCCCGGGACCTCCTAACCCCTATTGCCTAAAATTTTTCCGGACTATCAAATATGACCTAAGGAACCATAGTATCCGCCCCGCCATGATCGTTCCTCTTTTTTTGCGTTTTTCGGCCAAACAACTAGAATTCCGTGCGATTCCCATATTTTTGTGTGTTATAGCACACACCTTCCGAGTGGTCCCGGGACCTCCGGACCCCTATCGCCTAAAATTTTTCCGCACTATCAAATACGACCTAAGGAACCATAGTATCTGCACCGCCATGATCGTTCCTCACTTTTTGCGTTTTTCGGCCAAACAACTAGAATTTTGCGCTATCCCATATTTTTGTGTGTTATAGCCCACGCCTTTCGAGTGGTCCCGGGTCTCCGGACCCCTATCGACTAAAATTTTTCCGGACTATCAAATAAGACCTAAGGAACCATAGTCACCGCCCAGCCATGATCGTTCCTAGTTTTTTCCGTTTTTCGGCCAAAAAACTAGAATTCCGCGCGATTCCGATATTTTCGTGTCCTATAGCCTACGCCTTCGAAGTGAACCCGGGACCTCCGGACCCCTATCGCCTAAAATTTTTTCGGACTATCAAATAAGACCTAAGGAACCATAGTCACCGCCCAGCCATGATCATTCCTCATTTGTGGCGTTTTTCGGCCAAAAAACTAGAATTTCGCCCGATTACAATATTTTTGTGTGCTATTGCCCACCCTTCCAAGTGGTTCCGGGACCCCTGGACCCCGATCGTCTAAAATTTTTCCGGGCCGTCAAATACGACCTAAGAAACCATAGTAACCGCCCCACCATCATCGTTTCTCATTTTTTGCATTTTTCGGCCAAAAAACTAGAATTACGCCCGATTCCCATATTTTGGTATGCTATACCATGCCTTCCAAGTGGTCCGGGGAGTCGCGGACCCCGATCGCCTAAAATTTTTCCGAACTATCAAATACGACCTAAGGTACCATAGTCACCGCCCCACCATGATCGTTCCAAATGCTTTGCATTTTTCGGCCAAAAAACTAGAAGTCCGCGCGATTTGCATATTTTCGTGTGCTATAGCTTACGCCTTCCGAGTGGTCCCGGGAGCCGTGGACCCCGATTGCCTAAAATTTTCCGCGCCATCAAATACGACCTAAGGAACCATAGTCACCGCCCCACCATGATCGTTCCTCATTTATGGCGTTTTTCGGCCAAAAAACTAGAATTTCGCTCGATTACCATATTTTTGTGTGCTATTGCCCACGCCTTCCGAGTGGGCCGGGCAGCCGAACTCGGATCGCCTAAAATATTTTTGGGCCATAAATTAGGACCTAAGGAACCATAGTCACCGCCTCGCCATGATCGTTCCTCATTTTTTTCATTTTTTGGCCAAAAAACTAGAATTCTGCCCGATTCTCATGTGTGCTATCGCCCACGCTTTCCGAGTGGGTCGGGCCCCCCGGAGCCGGATCGCCTAAAATTTTTCGGGCCTTCAAATACGACCTATGGAACCATAGTCACCGCCCTGCCATGATCGTTCATAGTCTTTTATGTTTTTCAGCCAAAAAACTAGAATTCCGCGCGATTTCCATATTTTCGTGTGCTTTAGCCCACGCCTTCCAAGGGGTACAGGGAAACCCGATCCCCGATCGCCTAAAAATTTTCCGGGCCATCAAATACGACCTAAGGAACCATAGTAACCTCCCCGCCATGATCGTTCCTCATTTTTTGCATTTTTCGGCCAAACAACAAATATTCCGCGCGATTCTCATATTTTTGTGTGTTATAGCCCACGCATTCCGAGTGGTCCCGGGACCTCCTGACCCCTATTGGCTAATATTTTTCCGGACTATCAAATACGACCTAAGGAACCATAGTATCCGCCCCGCCATGATCGTTCTCATTTTTTGCGTTTTTCGGCCAAACAAATAGCATTACGGGCGATTCCCATATTTTCGTGTCCTATAGCCCACGCCTTCCAAGTGAACCCGGGAACTCCGGACCCCTATCGCCTAAAATTTTTCCGGACTATCAAATACAACCTAAGGAACCATAGTCACCGCCCAGCCATGATCATTCCTCATTTGTTGCGTTTTTCGGCCAAAAAACTAGAATTCCGCCCGATTACAATATTTTTGTGTGCAGCCCACCCTTCCAAGTGGTTCCGGGACCCCCGGACCCCGATCGCCTAAATTTTTTCCGAGCTTTCAAATACAACTAAAGAACCATAGTAACCGCCCCGCCATCATCGTTTCTCATTTTTTGCATTTTTCGGCCAAAAAACTAGAATTACGCCCGATTCCCATATTTTCGTGTGCTATACCCACGCCTTCCAAGTGGTCCGGGGAGCCGCGGACCCCGATCGCCTAAAATTTTTCCGTACTATCAAATACGACCTAAGGTACCATAGTCACCGCCCCACCATGATCATTCCAAATGCTTTGCATTTTTCGGCCAAAAAACTAGAAGTCCGCGCGATTTGCATATTTTCGTGTGCTATAGCTTAAGCCTTCCGAGTGGTCCCGGGAGCCATGGACCCCGATCGCCTAAAATTTTCCGGGCCATCAAATACGACCTAAGGAACCATAGTCACCGCCCCGCCATGATCGTTCATCATTTATGGCATTTTTCGGCCAAAAAACTAGAATTCCGCTCGATTACCATATTTTTGTGTGCTATTGCCCACGCCTTCCGAGTGGGCCTGGCCGCCGGACTCGGATCGCCTAAAAAAATTTCGGGCCATCAATTAGGACCTAAGGAACCATAGTCACCGCCTCGCCATGATCGTTCCTCATTTTTTGCATTTTTTAGCCAAAAAACTAGAATTCTGCCCGATTCCCATGTGTGCTATCGCCCACGCCTTCCGAGTGGGTCGGGCCCCCCGGAGCCGGATCGCCTAAAATTTTCCGGGCCGTCAAATACGACCTAAGGAACCATAGTCACCGCCCTGCCATGATCGTTCCTAGTCTTTTACGTTTTTCAGCCAAAAAACTAGAATTCCGCGCGATTTCCATATTTTCGTGTGCTTTAGCCCACGCCTTCCAAGGGGTACCGGGAACCCCGATCCCCGATCGCCTAAAAATTTTCCGGGCCATCAAATATGACCTAAGGAACCATAGTAACCTCCCCGCCATGATCGTTCCTCATTTTTTGCGTTTTTCGGCCAAACAACTAGAATTCCGCGCGATTCCCATATTTTTGTGTGTTATAGCCCACGCCTTCCGAGTGGTCCCGGGACCTCCTGACCCCTATTGGCTAATATTTTTCCGGACTATCAAATACGACCTAAGGAACCATAGTATCCGCCCCGCCATGATCGTTCCTCATTTTTTGCGTTTTTCGGCCAAACAACTAGCATTCCGCGCGATTCCCATATTTTCGTGTCTTATAGCCCACGCCTTCCAAGTGAACCCGGGAACTCCGAACCCCTATCGCCTAAAATTTTTCCGGACTATCAAATACGACCTAAGGAACCATAGTCACCGCCCAGCCATGATCATTCCTCATTTATTGCATTTTTCGGCCAAAAAACTAGAATTCCGCCCGATTACAATATTTTTGTGTGCAACCCACCCTTCCAAGTGGTTCCGGGACCCCCGGACCCCGATCGCCTAAAATTTTTTCGGGCCGTCAAATACAACTAAGGAACCATAGTAACCGCCCCGCCATCATCGTTTCTCATTTTTTGCATTTTTCGGCCAAAAAACTAGAATTACGCCCGATTCCCATATTTTCGTGTGCTATATCCACGCCTTCCAAGTGGTCCGGGGAGCCGCAGACCCCGATCGCCTAAAATTTTTCCGGACTATCAAATACGACCTAAGGTACCATAGTCACCGCCCCACCATGATCGTTCCAAATGCTTTGCATTTTTCGGCCAAAAACTAGAACTTCGCGCGATTTGCATATTTTAGTGTGCTATAGCTTACGCCTTCCGAGTGGTCCCGGGAGCCGTGGACCCCGATTGCTTAAAATTTCCGGGCCATCAAATACGACCTAAGGAACCATAGTCACCGCCCTGATATGATCGTTCCTCATTTATTGCGTTTTTTGGCCAAAAAACTAGAATTTCGCTCGATTACCATATTTTTATGTGCGCCCACGCATTCCGAGTGGGCCGGTCCGCCGGACTCGGATCGCTTAAAAAATTTTCGGGCCATCAATTAGGACCTAATGAACCATAGTCACCGCCTCGCCATGATCCTTCCTCATTTTTTGCATTTTTTGGCCAAAAAACTAGAATTCCGCCCGATTCCCATATTTTTGTATGCTATCGCCCACGCCTTCCGAGTGGGTCGGGCTCCCCGGTTCCGGATCGCCTAAAAATTTTCCGGACTATCAAATACGACCTAAGGAACCATAGTCACCGCCCCACCATGATCGTTCCTAGTCTTTTGCGTTTTTCAGCCAAAAAACTAGAATTCCGCGCGATTTCCATATTTTCGTGTGCTTTAGCCCACGCCTTCCAAGGGGTCCCGGGAACCCCAAACCCCGATCGCCTAAAAATTTTCCGGGCCATCAAATACGACTTAATGAACCATAGTAACAACCCCGCCATGATCGTTCCTCATTTTTTGCATTTTTCGGCTAAACAACTAGAATTCCGCGTGATTCCCATATTTTTGTGTGTTATAGCCCACGCCTTCCGAGTGGTCCCGGGACCTCCTGACCCCGATCGCCTCATATTTTTCCGGACTATCAAATACAACCTAAGGAACCATAGTATCCGCCCCGCCATGATCGTTCCTCATTTTTTGCGTTTTTCGGCCAAACAACTAGCATTCCGCGCTATTCCTATATTTTCGTGTCTTATAGCCCACGCCTTCCAAGTGAACCCGGGAACTCCGGACCCCTATCGCCTAAAATATTTCCGGACTATCAAATACGACCTATGGAACCATAGTCACCGCCCAGCCATGATCATTCCTCATTTGTTGCGTTTTTCGGCCAAAAAACTAGAATTCCGCCCGATTACAATATTTTTGTGTGCAGCCCACCCTTCCAAGTGGTTCCGGGACCCCCGGACCCCGATCGCCTAAAATTTTTCCGGGCCGTCAAATACAACTAAGGAACCATAGTAACCGCCCCGCCATCATCGTTTCTCATTTTTTGCATTTTTCGGCCAAAAAACTAGAATTACGCCCGATTCCCATATTTTCGTGTGCTATACCCACGCCTTCCAAGTGGTCCGGGGAGCCGCAGACCCCTATCGCCTAAAATTTTTCCGGACTATCAAGTACGACCTAAGGTACCATAGTCACCGCCCCACCATGATCGTTCCAAATGCTTTGCATTTTTCGGCCAAAAACTAGAACTTCGCGCGATTTGCATATTTTAGTGTGCTATAGCTTACGCCTTCCGAGTGGTCCCGGGAGCCGTGGACCCCGATTGCCTAAAGTTTTTCGGGCCATCAAATACGACCTAAGGAACCATAGTCACCGCCCCGATATGATCGTTCCTCATTTATTGCATTTTTCGGCCAAAAAACTAGAATTTCGCTCGATTACCATATTTTTGTGTGCGCCCACGCATTCCGAGTGGGCCGGGCCGCCGAACTCGGATCGCTTAAAATTTTTTCGGGCCATCAATTAGGACCTAATGAACCATAGTCACCGCCTCGCCATGATCCTTCCTCATTTTTTGCATTTTTTGGCCAAAAAAAGAATTCCGCCTGATTCCCATATTTTTGTATGCTATCGCCCACGCCTTCCGAGTTTGTCGGGCCCCCCGGAGCCGGATCACCTAAAAATTTTTCGGACTATCAAATACGACCTAAGGAACCATAGTCACCGGCCCGCCATGATCGTTCCTAGTCTTTTGCGTTTTTCAGCCAAAAAACTAGAATTCCGCGCGATTTCTATATTTTCGTGTGCTTTAGCCCACGCCTTCCAAGGGGTCCCGGGAACCCCGAACCCTGATCGCCTAAAAATTTTCCGGGTCATTAAATACGACTTAAGGAACCATAGTAACCACCCCACCATTTTCGTTCCTCATTTTTTGCATTTTTCGGCCAAACAACTAGAATTCCGCGCGATTCCCATATTTTTGTTTGTTATAGCCCACGCCTTCCGAGTGGTCCTGGGACCTCCTGACCCCTATCGCCAAATATTTTTACGGACTATCAAATACGACCTAAGGAACCATAGTATCTGCCCCGCCATGATCGTTCCTCATTTTTTCCGTTTTTCGGCCAAACAACTAGAATTCCGCGCGATTTCCATATTTTCGTGTGCTTTAGCCCACGCCTTCCAAGGGCTCCCGGGAATCCCGAACCCCAATCGCCTAAAAATTTTCCGGGCCATCAAATACGATCTAAGGAACCATAGTAAGCTCCCCGCCATGATCGTTCCTCATTTTATGCGTTTTTCGGCCAAACAACTAGAATTCCGCGCGATTCCCATATTTTTGTGTGCTATTGCCCACGCCTTCCGAGTGGGTCGGGCCCCCCGAAGCCGGATCGCCTAAAAATTTTCTGGACTATCAAATACGACCTAAGGAACCATAGTCACCGCCCCGCCATGATCGTTCCTAGTCTTTTGCGTTTTTCAGCCAAAAAACTAGAATTCCGCGCGATTTCCATATTTTCGTGTGCTAAATTTTGCTCACGCCTTCCAAGGGGTCCCGGGAACCCCAAACCCCGATCGCCTAAAAATTTTCCGGACCATCAAATACGACCTAAGGAACCATAGTAACCACCCCGCCATGATCGTTCCTCATTATTTGCGTTTTTCGGCCAAACAACTAGAATTCCGCGCGATTCCCATATTTTTGTTTGTTATAGCCCACGCCTTCCGAGTGGTCCCGGGACCTCCTGACCCCTATCGCCAAGTGTTTTTCTGGACTATCAAATACGACCTAAGGAACCATAGTATCCGCCCCGCCAGGATCGTTCCTCATTTTTTGCATTTTTCGGCCAAACAACTAGAATTCCGCGCGATTCCCATATTTTTATGTGTTATAGCCCACACCATCCGAGTGGTCCTGGGCCATCCGGACCCCTATCGCCTAAAATTTTTCCGGACTATCAAATATGACCTAAGGAACCATAGTATCCGCCCCGCCATGATCGTTCCTCATTTTTTGTGTTTTTCGGCCAAACAACTAGAATTCCGCGCGATTCCCATATTTTTGTGTGTTATAGCCGACACCTTCCGAGTGGTCCCGGGACCTCCGGACCCCTATCGCCTAAAATTTTTCCGGACTATCAAATATGACCTAAGGAACCATAGTATCCGCCCCGCCATGATCGTTCCTCATTTTTTGCGTTTTTCGGCCAAACAACTAGAATTCCGCGCGATTCCCATATTTTTATGTGTTATAGCCCACACGTTCCGAGTGGTCCCGGGACCTCCGGACCCCTATCGCCTAAAATTTTTCCGGACTATCAAATATGACCTAAGGAACCATAGTATCCACCCCGCCATGATCGTTCCTCATTTTTTGCGTTTTTCGGCCAAACAACTAGAATTCCGCTCTATCCCATATTTTTGTGTGTTATAGCCCACGCCTTCCGAGTGGTCCCGGGTCTCCGGACCCCTATCGCCTAAAATTTTTCCGGACTATCAAATAAGACCTAAGGAATCATAGTCACCGCCCAGCCATGATCGTTCCTAGTTTTTTCTGTTTTTCGGCCAAAAAACTAGAATTCCGCGCGATTCACATATTTTCGTGTCCTATAGCCCACTCCTTTGAAGTGAACCCGGGAACTCCGGACCCCTATCGCCTAAAATTTTTCCGGACTAACAAATACGACCTAAGAAACCATAGTCACCGCCCAGCCATGATCATTCCTCATTTGTTGCGTTTTTCGACCAAAAACTAGAATTCCGCCCGATTACAATATTTTTGTGTGCTATTGCCCACCCTTTCAAGTGGTTCCGGGACCCCCGGACCCCGATTGCCTAAAAATTTTCCGGGCCATCAAATATGACCTAAGGAACCATAGTAACCACCCCGCCATCATCGTTTCTCATTTTTTGCATTTTTCGGCCAAAAATTAGAATTACGCCCGATTCCCATATTTTCGTGTGCTATACCCACGCCTTCCAAGTGGTCCGGGGAGCCGCGGACCCCGATCGCCTAAAATTTTTCCGGACTATCAAATACGACCTAAGAAACCATAGTCACCGCCCCACCATGATCGTTCCAAATGCTTTGCATTTTTCGGCCAAAAAATTAGAACTCCGCGCGATTTGCATATTTTAGTGTGCTATAGCTTACGCCTTCCGAGTGGTCCCGGGAGCCCCGAACCCCGATCGCCTAAAAATTTTCCGGGGAATCAAATACGACCTAAGGAACCATAGTAACCACCCCGCCATGATCGTTCCTCATTTTTTGCGTTTTTCGGCCAAACAACTAGAATTCCGCGCGATTCCCATATTTTTGTGTGTTATAGCCCACACCTTCCGAGTGGTCCCGGGACCTCCGGACCCCTATCGCCTAAAATTTTTCCGGACTATCAAATATGACCTAAGGAACCATAGTATCCGCCGCGCCATGATCGTTCCTCATTTTTTGCGTTTTTCGGCCAAACAACTAGAATTCCGCGCGATTCCCATATTTATGTGTGTTATAGCCCACACCTTCCGAGTGGTCCCGGGACCTCCGGACCCCTATCGCCTAAAATTTTTGCGGACTATCAAATATGACCTAAGGAACCATAGTATCCTCCCCTCCATGATCGTTCCTCATTTTTTGCGTTTTTCGGCCAAACAACTAGAATTCCGCGCGATTCCCATATTTTTGTGTGTTATAGCCCACGACTTCCGAGTGGTCCCGGGACCTCCTGACCCCTATCGCCTAATATTTTTTCGGACTATCAAATACGATCTAAGGAACCATAGTATCCGCCCCGCCATGATCGTTCCTCATTTTTTGCGTTTTTCGGCCAAACAACTAGAATTCCGCGCGATTCCCATATTTTTGTTTGTTATAGCCCACGCCTTCCGAGTGGTCCCGGGACCTCCTGACCCCTATCGCCAAGTATTTTTCCGGACTATCAAATACCACCTAAGGAACCATAGTATCCGCCCCGCCAGGATCGTTCCTCATTTTTTGCGTTTTTCGGCCAAACAACTAGAATTCCGCGCGATTCCCATATTTTTGTGTGTTATAGCCCACACGTTCCGAGTGGTCCCGGGACCTCCGGACCCCTATCGCCTAAATTTTTTTCGGACTATCAAATACGACCTAAGGAACCATAGTCACCGCCCAGCCATGATCATTCCTCATTTGTTGCGTTTTTCGACCAAAAAACTAGAATTCCGCCCGATTACAATATTTTTGTGTGTATTGCCCACCCTTCTAAGTGGTTCCGGGACCCCCGGACCCCGATCGCCTAAAATTTTTCCGGGCCGTCAATTACGACCTAAGGAACCATAGTAACCACCCCGCCATCATCTTTTCTCATTTTTTGCATTTTTCGGCCAAAAAATTAGAATTACGCCCGATTCCCATATTTTCGTGTGCTATACCCACGCCTTCCAAGTGTCCGGGGAGCCGCGGACCCCGATCGCCTAAAATTTTTCCGGACTATCAAATACGACCTAAGGTACCATAGTCACCGCCCCACCATGATCGTTCCAAATGCTTTGCATTTTTCGGCCAAAAAACTAGAACTCCGCGCGATTTGCATATTTTAGTGTGCTAAAGCTTACGCCTTCCGAGTGGTCTCGGGAGCCGTGGACCCCGATCGCCTAAAATTTTTCAGGCCATCAAATACGACCTAAGGAACCATAGTCACCGCCCCGCCATGATCGTTCCTCATTTATTGCGTTTTTCGGCCAAAAAACTAGAATTCCGCTCGATTACTATATTTTTGTGTGCGCCCACGCCTTCCGAGTGGGCCGGGCCGCCGGACTCGGATCGCCTAAAAAATTTTCGGGCCATCAATTAGGACCTAAGGAACCATATTCAGCGCCTCGCCATGATCGTTCCTAGTCTTTTGCGTTTTTCAGCGAAAAAACTATAATTCCAAGCGATTTCCATATTTTCGTGTGCTTTAGCCCTCGCCTTCCAAGGGGTCCCGGGAACCCCGAACCTCGATCGCCTAAAAATTTTCCGGGAAATCAAATATGACCTAAGGAACCATAGTAACCACTCCACCATGATCGTTCCTCATGTTTTGCGTTTTTCGGCCAAACAACTAGAATTCCGCGCGATTCCCATATTTTTGTGTGTTATAGCCCATGCCTTCCGAGTGGTCCCGGGACCTCCTGACCCCTATCGCCTAAAATTTTTCCGGACTATCAAATACGACCTAAGGAACCATAGTATCCGCCCCACCATGATCGTTCCTCATTTTTTGCGTTTTTCGGCCAAACAACTAGAATTCCGCGCGATCCCATATTTTTGTGTGTTATAGCCCACGCCTTCCGATTGGTCCCGGGACCTCCTAACCCCTATCGCCTAAAATTTTTCCGGACTATCAAATACGACCTAAGGAACCATAGTATTCGCCCCGCCATGATCGTTCCTCATTGTTTGCGTTTTTCGGCCTAACAACTAGAATTCCGCGCGATTCCCATATTTTTGTATGTTATAGCCCACGCCTTCCGAGTGGTCCCGGGACCTCCGGACCCCTATCACCTAAGATTTTTCCGGACTATCAAATAAGACCAAAGGAACCATAGTCACCGCCCTGCCAAGATCTTTCCACATTTTTTGCATGTTACTGAAAAAGACCTAGAATTTCGCCCGATTCCCATATTTTCGTGTGCTATACCCACGCATTCCGAGTAGTCCCAAGAGCCGCGGACCCCGATCGCCTAAAATTTTTCCGGGCAATCAAATACGACCTAAGGAACCATAGTATCCGCCCCGCCATGATCGTTCCTTATTTTTTGCGTTTTATGGCCAAATAACTAGAATTACGCGCGATTCCCACATTTTTGTGTGTTATAGCCCACACGTTCCGATTGGTCCCGGGACCTCCGGACCCCTATCGCCTAAAATTTTTTCGGACTATCAAATACGACCTAAGGAACCATAGTCACCGCCCAGCCATGATCATTCCTCATTTGTTGCGTTTTTCGACCAAAAAACTAGAATTCCGCCCGATTATAATATTTTTGTGTGCTATTGCCCACCCTTCCAAGTGGTTCCGGGACCCCCGGACCCCGATCGCCTAAAATTTTTCCGGGCCGTCAAATACGACCTAAGGAACCATAGTAACCACCCCGCCATCATCGTTTCTCATTTTTTGCATTTTTCGGCCAAAAAACTAGAATTACGCCCGATTCCCATATTTTCGTGTGCTATACCCACGCCTTCCAAGTGGTCCGGGGAGCCGCGGACCCCGATCACCTAAAATTTTTCCGGACTATCAAATACGACCTAAGGTACCATAGTCACCGCCCCACCATGATCGTTCCAAATGCTTTGCATTTTTCGGCCAAAAAACTAGAACTCCGCGCGATTTGCATATTTTAGTGTGCTATAGCTTACGCCTTCCGAGTGGTCTCGGGAGCCGTGGACCCCGATCGCCTAAAATTTTCCGGGCCATCAAATACGACCTAAGGAATCATAGTCACCGCCCCGCCATGATCGTTCCTCATTTATTGCGTTTTTCGGCCAAAAAACTAGAATTCCGCTCGATTACCATATTTTTGTGTGCGCCCACGCCTTCCGAGTGGGCCGGGCTGCCGGACTCGGATCGCCTACAAAATTTTCGGGCCATCAATTAGGACCTAAGGAACCATATTCAGCGCCTCGCCATGATCGTTCCTAGTCGTTTGCATTTTTCAGCCAAAAAACTATAATTACACGCGATTTCCATATTTTCGTGTGCTTTAGCCCACGCCTTCCAAGGGGTCCCGGGAACCCCGAACCCCGATCGCCTAAAAATTTTCCGGGAAATCAAATATGACCTAAGGAACCATAGTAACCACCCCGCCATGATCGTTCCTCATTTTTTGCGTTTTTCGGCCAAACAACTAGAATTCCGCGCGATTCCCATATTTTTGTGTGTTATAGCCCACGCCTTCCGAGTGGTCCCGGGACCTCCTGACCCCTATCGCCTAAAATTTTTCCGGACTATCAAATACGACCTAAGGAACCATAGTATCCGCCCCGCCATGATCGTTCCTCATTGTTTGCGTTTTTCGGCCAAACAACTAGAATTCCGCGTGATTCCCATATTTTTGTGTGTTATAGCCCACGCCTTCCGAGTGGTCCCGGGACCTCCGGAACCCTATCGCCTAAGATTTTTCCGGACTATCAAATAAGACCAAAGGATCCATAGTCACCGCCCTGCCAAGATCTTTCTACATTTTTTGCATGTTACTGAAAAAGACCTAGAATTTCGCCCGATTCCCATATTTTCGTGTGCTATACCCACGCATTCCGAGTGGTCCAAAGAGCCGCGGACCCCGATCGCCTAAAATTTTTTCGGGCAATCAAATACGACCTAAGGAACCATAGTATCCGCCCTGCCTTGATCGTTCCTTATTTTTTGCGTTTTTCGGCCAAGCAACTAGAATTACGCGCGATTCCCATATTTTTGTGTGTTATAGCCCACACCTTCCGAGTGGTCCCGGGACCTCCGGACCCCTATCGCCTAAAATTTTTCCGGACTATCAAATATGGCCTAAGGAACCATAGTGACCGCCCTGCCATGATCATTCCTCATTTGTTGCATTTTTCGGCCAAAAAACTAGAATTTCGCCCGATTACAATATTTTTGTGTGCTATTGCCCACCTTTGCAAGTGGTTTCGGGACCCCCGGACCCCGATCGCCTAAAATTTTTCCGGGCCATCAAATACGACCTAAGGAACCATAGTAACCGCCCCACCATCATCGTTTCTCATTTTTTGCATTTTTCGGCAAAAAAACTAGAATTACGCCCGATTCCCATATTTTCGTGTGCTATACCCGCGCTTTCCAAGTGGTCCGGGGAGCCGCGAACCCAGATCGCCTAAAATTTTTCCGGACTATCAAATACGACCTAAGGTACTATAGTCACTGCCCCACCATGATCGTTCCAAATGCTTTGCATTTTTCGGCCAAAAAACTAGAACTCCGCGCGATTTGCATATTTTAGTTTGCTATAGCTTACGCCTTCCGAGTGGTCCCGGGAGCCGTGGACCCCGATCGCCTAAAATTTTCCAGGCCATCAAATACGACCTAAGGAACCATATTCACCGCCCCGCCATGATCGTTCCTCATTTATTGTGTTTTTCGGCCAAAAAACTAGAATTTCGCTCGATTACCATATTTTTGTGTGCTATTGCCCACGCCTTCCGAGTGGGCCGGGACATCGAACTCGGATCGCCTAAAATTTTTCCGGGCCATCAATTAGGACCTAAGGAGCCATAGTCACTGCCTCGCCATGATCGTTCCTCATTTTTTGCATTTGTTGGCCAAATAACTAGAATTTCGCCCGATTCCCATATTTTTGTGTGCTATCGCCCACGCCTTCCGAGTGGGTCAGGGCCCCCGGAGCCGGATCGCCTAAAAATTTTCCGGACTATTAAATACGACCTAAGGAACCATAGTCACCGCCATGCTTTGCGTTTTTCATGCAAAGCATTTGGAATGATCATGGCGGGGCGGTGACTATGGTTCCTTAGGTCGTATTTGATGGCCCGGAAAATTTTAGGCGATCGGGGTCCACGGCTCCCGGGACCACTCGGAAGGCGTAAGCTATAGCACACGAAAATATGCAAATCGCGCGGAGTTCTAGTTTTTTGGCCGAAAAATGCAAAGAATTTGGAACGATCATGGTAGGGCAGTGACTATGGTACCTTAGGTCGTATTTGATAGTCCGAAAAAATTTTAGGCGATCGGGGTCCACGGCTCCCCGGACCACTTGGAAGGCATGGGTATAGCACACGAAAATATGGGAATCGGGCGTAATTCTAGTTTTTTGGCCGAAAAATGCAAAAAAAGAGAAACGATGATAGCGGGGCGGTTACTATAGTTCCTTAGGTCATATTTTACGGCCCGGAAAAATTTTAGACGATCGGGGTCCGGGGGTCCCGGCACCACTTGGAAGGGTGGGCAATAGCACACAAAAATATTGTAATCGGGCGGAATTCTAGTTTTTTGGCCGAAAAATGCAACAAATGAGGAATAATCATGGCTGGGCGGTGACTATGGTTCCTTTGGTCTTATTTGATAGTCCGGAAAAATATTAGGCGATAGGAGTCAGGAGGTCCCGGGACCACTCGGAAGGCGTGGGCTATAACACACAAAAATATGGGAATCGCACGGAATTCTAGTTATTTGGCCGAAAAACGCAAAAAATGAGGAACGATCATGGCTGGGCGGTGACTATGTTCCTTAGGTCTTATTTGATAGTCCGGAAAAATTTTAGGCGATAGGGGTCCGGAGACCCGGGACCACTCGGAAGGCGTGGGCTATAACACAAAAAAAATATGGGATAGCGCGCACTTCTAGTTGTTTGGCCGAAAAACGCAAAAAATGAGGAACGATCATGGAGGGATGGTTACTATGCTTCCTTAGGTCATATTTGATGGCCCGAAAAATTTTTAGGCGATCAGGGTTCTGGGTTCCCGGGACCCCTTGGAAGTCGTGGGCTAAAGCACACGAAAATATGGAAATCGCGCGGAATTCTATTTTTTTGGCCGAAAAATGCAAAAGTCTAGGAACGATCATGGCGGGGCAGTGACTATGGTTCCTTAGGTTGTATTTGATAGTCCGAAAAATTTTTAGGCAATTCGGCTCTGGGGGGCCCGACCCACTCGGAAGGCGTGGGCGATAGCACACAAAAATATGGGAATCGGGCGGAATTCTAGTTTTTTGGCCAAAAAATCCAAAAACTGAGGAACGATCATGGCGAGGTGGTGACTATGGTTCCTTAGGTCCTAATTGATGGCCCGAAAATTTTTTAGGCGATCCGAGTCCGGCGGCCCGGCCCACTCGGAAGGCGTGGGCGCACACAAAAATATGGTAATCGAGCGGAATTCTAGTTTTTTGGCCGAAAAACGCAACAAATGAGGAATGATCAAGGCTGGGCGGTGACTATGGTTCCTTAGGTCGTATTTGATAGTCCGGAAAATTTTTAGGCGATAGGGGTCCGGAGTTCCCGGGTTCACTTGGAAGGCGTGGGCTATAGGACACGAAAATATGGGAATCGCGCGGAATTCTAGTTTTTTGGCCGAAAAATGGAAAACACTAGGAATGATCATGGCTGGGTGGTAACTATGGTTCCTCAGGTCTTATTTGATAGTCCGGAAAAATTTTAGGAGATAGGGGTCCGGAGACTCGGGACCACTCGGAAGGCGTGGGCTATAACACACAAATATTTGGGATGGCGCGAAATTCTAGTTGTTTGGCCAAAAAACGCAAAAAATGAGGAACGATCATGGCGGGGTGGTTACTATGGTTCCTTAGGTCGTATTTGATGGCCCGGAAAATTTTTAGGCGATCGGGGCTCGGGGTTCGGGGGACCCCTAGGATGGTGTGGGCTAAAGCACACGAAAATATGGAAATCGCGCGGAATTCTAGTTTTTTGGCCGAAAAACGGAAAAGACTAGGAACGATCATGGTGGGGCAGTGACTATGGTTCCTTAGGTCGTATTTGATAGTCCGGAAAATTTTTAGGCGATCCGGCTCCGGGGGCCCGACCCACTCGGAAGGCGTGGGCGATAGCACACAAAAATATGGGAATCGGGCGGAATTCTAGTTTTTTGGCAAAAAAATACAAAAAATAAGGAACCATCATGGCGAGGCGGTGACTATGGTTCCTTAGGTCCTAATTGATGGCCCGAAAAGTTTTTAGGCGATCCGAGTCTGGCGGCCCAGCCCATTCGGAAGGCGTGGGCGCACACAAAAATATGGTAATCGAGCGGAATTCTAGTTTTTTGGCCGAAAAATGCAATAAATAAGGAACGATCATGGCGGGGCGGTGACTATGGTTCCTTAGGTCGTATTTGATGGCCCGGAAAATTTTAGGCGATCGGGGTCCACGGCTCCAGGGACCACTCGGAAGGCGTAAGCTATAGCACAAGAAAATATGCAAATCGCGCGGAGTTCTAGTTTTTTGGCCAAAAAATACAAAGCATTTGGAACGATCATGGTTGGGCAGTGACTATGGTACCTTAGGTAGTATTTGATAGTCCGGAATAATTTTAGGCGATCGGGGTCCGCGGCTCCACGGACCACTTGGAAGGCGTGGGTATAGCACACGAAAATATGGGAATCGGGCGTAATTCTAGTTTTTTGGCCGAAAAATGCAAACAATGAGAAACGATCATGGCTGGGCGGTGACTATGGTTCCTTAGGTCTTATTTGATTGTCCGGAAAAATTTTAGGCGATAGGGGTCCGGAGACCCGGGACCACTCGGAAGGCGTGGGCTATAACACAAAAAAATATGGGATCGCGCGAAATTCTAGTTGTTTGGCCGAAAAACGCAAAAAATGAGGAACGATCATGGCGAGGTGGTTACTATGCTTCCTTAGGTCGTATTTGATGGCCCGGAAAATTTTTAGGCGATCGGGGTTCGGGGTTCCCGGGACCCCTTGGAAGGCGTGGGCTAAAGCACACGAAAATATGGAAATCGCGCGGAATTCTAGTTTTTTGGCTGAAAAACGCAAAAGACTAGGAACGATCATGGCGGGGCAGTGACTATGGTTCCTTAGGTCGTATTTGATAGTCCGGAAAATTTGTAGGCGATCCGGCTCCGGGGGGCCCGACCCACTCGGAAGGCGTGGGCGATAACACACAACAATATGGGAATCGGGCGGAATTCTAGTTTTTTGGCCAAAAAATACAAAAACTGAGGAACGATCATGGCGAGGTGGTGACTATGGTTCCTTAGGTCCTAATTGATGGCCCGAAAATTTTTTAGGCGATCCTAGTCTGGTGGCCCGGCCCACTCGGAAGGCATGGGCGCACACAAAAATATGGTAATCGAGCGGAATTCTAGTTTTTTGGCCGAAAAACGCAACAAATGAGGAATGATCAAGGCTGGGCGGTGACTATGGTTCCTTAGGTCGTATTTGATAGTCCGAAAAATTTTTAGGCGATAGGGGTCCGGAGTTCCCGGGTTCACTTGGAAGGCGTGGGCTATAGGACACGAAAATATGGGAATCGCGCGGAATTCTAGTTTTTTGGCCGAAAAACAGAAAACTCTAGGAACGATCATGGCTGGGCGGTGACTATGGTTCCTTAGGTCTTATTTGATAGTCCGGAAAAATTTTAGGCGATAGGGGTCCGGAGACCCGGGACCACTCGGAAGGCGTGGGCTATAACACACAAATATATGGGATGGCGCGAAATTCTAGTTGTTTGGCCGAAAAATGCAAAATATGAGGAACGATCATGGCGGGTGGTTACTATGGTTCCTTAGGTCGTATTTGATGGCCCGGAAAATTTTTAGGCGATCGGGGTTCGGGGTTCCCGGAAAATCGCGCGGAATTCTAGTTTTTTGGCTGAAAAACGCAAAAGACTAGGAACGATCATGGCGGGGCAGTGACTATGGTTCCTTAGGTCGTATTTGATAGTCCGGAAAATTTGTAGGCGATCCGGCTCCGGGGGGCCCGACCCACTCGGAAGGCGTGGGCGATAGCACACAACAATATGGGAATCGGGCGGAATTCTAGTTTTTTGGCCAAAAAATACAAAAACTAAGGAACGTTCATGGCGAGGTGGTGACTATGGTTCCTTAGGTCCTAATTGATGGCCCGAAAATTTTTTAGGCCATCCTAGTCTGGTGGCCCGGCCCACTCGGAAGGCATGGGCGCACACAAAAATATGGTAATCGAGCGGAATTCTAGTTTTTTGGCCGAAAAACGCAACAAATGAGGAATGATCAAGGCTGGGCGGTGACTATGGTTCCTTAGGTCGTATTTGATAGTCCGAAAAATTTTTAGGCGATAGGGGTCCGGAGTTCCCGGGTTCACTTGGAAGGCGTGGGCTATAGGACACGAAAATATGGGAATCGCGCGGAATTCTAGTTTTTTGGCCGAAAAACAGAAAACTCTAGGAACGATCATGGCTGGGCGGTGACTATGGTTCCTTAGGTCTTATTTGATAGTCCGGAAAAATTTTAGGCGATAGGGGTCCGGAGACCCGGGACCACTCGGAAGGCGTGGGCTATAACACACAAATATATGGGATGGCGCGAAATTCTAGTTGTTTGGCCGAAAAATGCAAAATATGAGGAACGATCATGGCGGGTGGTTACTATGGTTCCTTAGGTCGTATTTGATGGCCCGGAAAATTTTTAGGCGATCGGGGTTCGGGGTTCCCGGGACCCCTTGGATGGCGTGGGCTAAAGCACACGAAAATATGGAAATCGCGCGGAATTCTAGTTTTTTGGCCGAAAAACGCAAAAGACTAGGAACGATCATGGCGGGGCAGTGACTATGGTTCCTTAGGTCGTATTTGATAGTCCGGAAAATTTTTAGGCGATTCGGCTACGGGGGGCCCGACCCACTCGGAAGGCGTGGGCGATAGCACACAAAAATATGGGAATCGGGCGGAATTCTAGTTTTTTGGCCAAAAAATGCAAAAAATAAGGAACCATCATGGCGAGGCGGTGACTATGGTTCCTTAGGTCCTAATTGATGGCCCGAAAAGTTTTTAGGCGATCCGAGTCTGGCGGCCCAGCCCATTCGGAAGGCGTGGGCGCACACAAAAATATGCAAATCGAGCGGAATTCTAGTTTTTTGGCCAAAAAATACAAAGCATTTGGAACGATCATGGTTGGGCAGTGACTATGGTACCTTAGGTAGTATTTGATAGTCCGGAATAATTTTAGGCGATCGGGGTCCGCGGCTCCACGGACCACTTGGAAGGCGTGGGTATAGCACACGAAAATATGGGAATCGGGCGTAATTCTAGTTGTTTGGCCGAAAAACGCAAAAAATGAGGAACGATCATGGCGGGGTGGTTACTATGGTTCCTTAGGTCATATTTGATGGCCCGGAAAATTTTTAGGCGATCGGGGTTCGGGGTTCCCGGGACCCCTTGGAAGGCGTGGGCTAAAGCACACGAAAATATGGAAATCGCGCGGAATTCTAGTTTTTTGGCTGAAAAACGCAAAAGACTAGGAACGATCATGGCGGGGCGGTGACTATGGTTCCTTAGGTCGTATTTGATAGTCCGAAAAATTTTTAGGCGATCCGGCTCCGGGGGGCCCGACCCACTCGGAAGGAGTGGGCGATAGCACACAAAAATATGGGAATCGGGCGGAATTCTAGTTTTTGCCAAAAAATGAGGACCAATCATGGCGGGGCGGTGACTATGGTTCCTTAGGTCGTATTTGATGGCCCAGAAAATTTTAGCCGATCGGGGTCCACGGCTCCCGGGACCACTCGGAAGGCGTAAGCTATAGCACACGAAAATATGCAAATCGCGCGGAGTTCTAGTTGTTTGGCCGAAAACTGCAAAGCATTTGGAACGATCATGGTAGGGCAGTGACTATGGTACCTTAGGTCGTATTTGATAGTCCGAAAAAATTTTAGTCGATCGGGGTCCGCGGCTCCCCGGACCACTTGGAAGGCGTGGGTATAGCACACGAAAATATGGGAATCGGGCGTAATTCTAGTTTTTTGGCCGAAAAATGCAAAATATGAGAAACGATGATGGCGGGGCAGTTACTATAGTTCTTTAGGTCGTATTTGACGGCCCGAAAAAATTTTAGGCGATCGGGGTCCGGGGGTTCCGGCACCACTTGGAAGGGTGGGCAATAGCACACAAAAATATTGTAATCGGGCGGAATTCTAGTTTTTTGGCCGAAAAACGCAACAAATGAGGAATGATCATGGCTGGGCGGTGACTATGGTTCCTTTGGTCTTATTTGATAGTCCGGAAAAATATTAGGCGATAGGGGTCAGGAGGTCCCGGGACCACTCGGAAGGCGTGGGCTATAACACACAAAAATATGGGAATCGCACGGAATTCTAGTTATTTGGCCGAAAAACGCAAAAAATGAGGAACGATCATGGCTGGGCAGTGACTATGGTTCCTTAGGTCTTAGGTCTTATTTGATAGTCCGGAAAAATTTTAGGCGATAGGGGTCCGGAGACCCGGGACCACTCGGAAGGCATGGGCTATAACACAAAAAAATATGGGATAGCGTGCAATTCTAGTTGTTTGGCCGAAAAACACAAAAAATGAGGAACGATCATGGCGGGGTGGTTACTATGCTTCCTTAGGTCATATTTGAAGGCCCGGAAATTTTTTAGGCGATCGGGGTTCGGGGTTCCCGGGACCCCTTGGAAGGCGTGGGCTAAAGCACACGAAAATATGGAAATCGCGCGGAATTCTAGTTTTTTGGCCGAAAAACGCAAAAGACTAGGAACGATCATGGCGGGGCAGTGACTATGGTTCCTTAGGTCGTATTTGATAGTCCGGAAAATTTTTAGGCGATTCGGCTCCGGGGGGCCCGACCCACTCGGAAGGCGTCGGCGATAGCACACAAAAATATGGGAATCGGGCGGAATTCGAGTTTTTTGGCCATAAAATCCAAAAAATGAGGAACGATCATGGCGAGGCAGTGACTATGGTTCCTTAGGTCCTAATTGATGGCCCGAAAATTTTTTAGGCGATCCGAGTCCGGCAGCCCGGCCCACTCGGAAGGCGTGGGCAGACACAAAAATATGGTAATCGAGCGGAATTCTAGTTTTTTGGCTGAAAAACGCAATAAATGAGGAACGATCATGGCGGGGCAGTGACTATGGTTCCTTTGGTCGTATTTGAAGGCCCGGAAAATTTTAGGTGATCGGGGTCCATGGCTCCCGGGACCACTCGGAAGGCATAAGCTATAGCACACGAAAATATGGGAATCGGGCGAAATTCTAGTTTTTTGGCCGAAAAATGCAAAAACTGAGAAACGATAATGGCGGGGCGGTTACTATGGTTCCTTAGGTCATATTTGACGGCCCGGAAAAATTTTAGGCGATCGGGGTCCGGGGGTCCGGGAACCACTTGGAAGGGTGGGCAATATCAGACAAAAATATTGTAATCGGGCGTAATTCTAGTTGTTTGGCCGAAAAACGCGAAAAATGAGGAACGATCATGGCGGGGTTGTTACTATGGTTCCTTAGGTCGTATTTGATGGCCCGGAAAATTTTTAGGCGATCGGGGTTCGGGATTCCCGGGACCCCTTGGAAGGCGTGGGCTAAAGCACAAGAAAATATGGAAATCGCGCGGAATTCTAGTTTTTTGGCTGAAAAACGCAAAAGACTAGGAACGATCATGGCGGGGCGGTGACTATGGTTTCTTAGGTCGTATTTGATAGTCCGGAAAATTTTTAGGCGATCCGGCTCCGGGGGGCCCGACCCACTCGGAAGGCGTGGGCGATAGCACACAACAATATGGGAATCGGGCGGAATTCTAGTTTTTTGGCCAAAAAATGCAAAAAATGAGGAACAATCATGGCGGGGCGGTGACTATGGTTCCTTAGGTCGTATTTGATGGCCCGGAAAATTTTAGGCGATCGGGGTCCACGGCTCCCGGGACCACTCGGAAGGCGTAAGCTATAGCACACGAAAATATGCAAATCGCGCGGAGTTCTAGTTTTTTGGCCGAATAATGCAAAGCATTTGGAACGATCATGGTGGGGCAGTGACTATGGTACCTTAGGTCGTATTTGATAGTCCGGAAAAATTTTAGGCGATCGGGGTCCGCGGCTCCCCGGACCAATTGGAAGGCGTGGGTATAGCACACGAAAATATGGGAATCGGGCGTAATTCTAGTTTTTTTGCCGAAAAATGCAAAAAATGAGAAACGATGATGGCGGGGCGGTTACTATAGTTCCTTAGGTCGTATTTGACGGCCCGGAAAAATTTTAGGCGATCGGAGTCCGGGGGTCCCGGCACCACTTGGAAGGGTGGGCAATAGCACACAAAAATATTGTAATCGGGCGGAATTCTAGTTTTTTGGCCGAATAACGCAACAAATGAAGAATGATCATGGCTGGGCGGTGACTATGGTTCCTTTGGTCTTATTTGATAGTCCGGAAAAATAATAGGCGATAGGGGTCCGGAGGTCCCGGGACCACTCGGAAGGCGTGGGCTATAGACACGAAAATATGGGAATCGCGTGGAATTCTAGTTTTTTGGCCGAAAAACGGAAAAAACTAGGAACGATCATGGTTGGGCGGTGACTATGGTTCCTTAGGTCTTATTTGATAGTCCGGAAAAATTTTAGGCGATAGGGGTCCGGAGACCCGGGACCACGCGGAAGGCGTGGGCTATAACACACAAAAATATGGGATCGCGCGGAATTCTAGTTGTTTGGCCGAAAAACGCAAAAAATGAGGAACGATCATGGCGGGGCGGATACTATGATTCCTTAGGTCGTATTTGATAGTCCGGAAAAATTTTAGGCGATAGGGGTCCGGAGGTCCCGGGACCACTCGGAAGGCGTGGGCTATAACACACAAAAATATGGGAATCGCGCGGAATTCTATTTGTTTGGCCGAAAACGCAAAAAATGAGGAACGATCATGGCGGGGCGGATACTATGGTTCCTTAGGTCGTATTTGATAGTCCGGAAAAATTTTAGGCGATAGGGGTCAGGAGGTCCCGGGACAACTCGGAAGGCGTGGGCTATAACACGCAAAAATATGGGAATTGCCCGAAATTCTAGTTGTTTGGCCGAAAAACGCAAAAAATGAGGAACGATCATGGTGGGGCGGCAAATATGGTTCCTTAGGTCGTATTTGATTGTCCGAAATTTTTTTAGCTATCCGGCTCCTGGGGTGCTGACCCACTCGGAAGGCGTGGGCGATAGCACACAAAAATCAGGGAATCGGGCGCAATTCTAGTTTTTTGACCAAAAAATGCAAAAAATGAGGAACGATCATGGCGAGGCGGTGATTATGGTTCCTTAGGTCCTATTTGATGGCCCGAAAATTTTTTAGGCGATCCGAGTCCGGCGGCCCGGCCCACTCGGAAGGCGTGGTCAATAGCACACAAAAATATGGTAATCTAGCGGAATTCTAGTGTTTTGGCCGAAAAACGCAATAAATGAGCAACGATCATGGCGGGGCGGTGACTATGGTTCCTTAGGTCAAATTTGATGGCCCCGAAAATTTTAGGCGATCGGGGTCCACGGCTCCCGGGACCACTCGGAAGGCGTAAGCTATAGCACACGAAAATATGCAAATCGCGCGGAGTTCTAGTTTTTTGGCTGAAAAATGCAAAGCATTTGGAACGATCATGGTGGGGCGGTGACTATGGTACCTTAGGTCGTATTTGATAGTCCTGAAAAATTTTAGGCGATGGGGGTCCGCGGCTCCCGGGACCACTTGGAAGGCGAAAGCTATAGCACACGAAAATATGCAAATCGCGCGGAGTTCTAGTTTTTTGGCCAAAAAATGCAAAGCATTTGGAACGATCATGGTGGGGCGGTGACTATGGTACCTTAGGTCGTATTTGATAGTTCGGAAAAATTTTAGGCGATCGGGGTCCGGGAACCACTTGGAAGGGTGGGCAATAGCACACAAAAATATTGTAATCGGGAGGAATTCTAATTTTTTGGCCGAAAAACGCAACAAATGAGGAATGATCATGGCTGGGCAGTGACTATGGTTCCTTTGGTCTTATTTGATAGTCCGGAAAAATATTAAGTGATTGGGGTCCGGAGGTCTCGGGACCACTCGGAAGGCGTGGGCTATAACAAACAAAAATATGGGGATCGCGCGGAATTCTAGTTGTTTGGCCGAAAAATGCAAAAAATTTGGAACGATCATGGCGGGGCGGATACTATGGTTCCTTATGTCATATTTGATAGTCCTGAAAAATTATAGGCGATAGGGTTCAGGAGGTCCCGGGACCACTCGGAAGAAGTGGGCTATAACACACAAAAATATGGGAATCGCGCGGAATTCTAGTTGTTTGGCCGAAAAACGCAAAAAATGAGGAACGATCATGGTGGGGTGGTTACTATGGTTCTTTAGGTCGTATTTGATGGCCCGGAAAATTTTTAGGCGATCGGGGTTCGGGGTTCCCGGGATCCCTTGGAAGGCGTGGGCTAAAGCACACGAAAATATGGAAATCGCGCGGAATTCGAGTTTTTTGGCTGAAAAACGCAAAAGACTAGGAACGATCATGGCGGGGCGGTGACTATGGTTCCTTAGGTCATATTTGATAGTCCGAAAAATTTTTAGGCAATCCGGCTCCGGGGGGCCCGACCCACTCGGAAGGCGTGGGCGATAGCACACAAAAATATGGGAATCGGGCGGAATTCTAGTTTTTTGGCAAAAAAATGCAAAAAATGAGGAACACTCATGGCGAGGAGGTGATTATGGTTCCTTAGGTCCTAATTGATGGCCCAAATTCTTTTTAGGCGATCCGAGTCCGGCGGCCCGGCCCACTCGGAAGGCGTGGGCAATAGCACACAAAAATATCGTAATCTAGCGGAATTCTAGTTTTTTGGCCGAAAAACGCAATAAATGAGGAATGATCCTGGCAGGGCGGTGACTATGGTTCCTTAGGTCGTATTTGATGGCCCGGAAAATTTTAGGCGATCGGGGTCCACGGCTCCCGGGACCACTCGGAAGGCGTAAGCTATAGCACACGAAAATATGCAAATCGCGCGGAGTTCTAGTTTTTTGGCCGAAAAATGCAAAGCATTTGGAATGATCATGGTGGGGCGGTGACTATGGTACCTTAGGTCGTATATGATAGTCCAAAAAAATTTTAGGCGATCGAGGTCCGCGGCTCCCCGGACCACTTGGAAAGCGTGGGTATAGCACACGAAAATATGGGAATCAGGCAAAATTCTAGTTTTTTGGCCGAAAAATGCAAAAAATGAGAAACGATAATGGCAGGGCGGTTACTATGGTTCCTTAGGTCGTATTTGACAGCCCGGAAAAATTTTAGGCGATCGGGGTCCGGGGGTCCTGGAACCACTTGGAAGGGTGGGAAATATCACACAAAAATATTGTAATCGGGCGGAATTCTAGTTTTTTGGCCGAAAAACGCAACAAATGAAGAATGATCATGGCTGGGCGGTGACTATGGTTCCTTTGGTCTTATTTGATAGTCCGGAAAAATATTAGGAGATAGGGGTACGGAGGTCCCGGGACCACTCTGAAGGTGTGGGCTATAGGACACGAAAATATGGGAATCGCGTGGAATTCTAGTTTTTTGGCCGAAAAATGAAAAAAACTAGGAACGATCATGGCTGGGTGGTGACTATGGTTCCTTAGGTCTTATTTGATAGTCCGGAAAAATTTTAGGCGATAGGGGTCCGGAGACCCGGGACCACTCGGAAGGCGTGGGCTATAACACACAAAAATATGGGATCGCGCGGAATTCTAGTTGTTTGGCCGAAAAACGCAAAAAATAAGGAACGATCATGGCGGGGCGGATACTATGGTTCCTTAGGTCGTATTTGATAGTCCGGAAAAAGTTTAGGCGATAGGGGTCCGGAGGTCCCGGGACCACTCGGAAGGCGTGGGCTATAACACACAAAAATATGGGAATCGCGCGGAATTCTAGTTGTGCCGAAAAATGCAAAAAATGAGGAACGATCATGGCGGGGCGGATACTATGGTTCCTTAGGTTGTATTTGATAGTCCGGAAAAATTTTAGGCGATAGGGGTCCGGAGGTCCCGGGACCACTCGGAAGGCGTGGGCTATATAACACACAAAAATATGGTAATCGAGCGGAATTCTAGTTTTTGGCCAAAAAACGCAATAAATGAGGAACGATCATGGCGGGGCGGTGACTATGGTTCCTTAGGTCGTATTTGATGGACCGGAAAATTTTAGGCGATCGGGGTCCACGGCTCCCGGGACCACTCGGAAGGCGTAAGCTATGCACACGAAAATATGCAAATCGCGCGGAGTTCTAGTTTTTTGGCCGAAAAATGCAAAGCATTTGGAACGATCATGGTGGGGAGGTGACTATGGTACCTTAGGTCGTATTTGATAGTCCAGAAAAATTTTAGGCGATTGGGGTCCGCGGCTCCCCTGACCACTTGGAAGGCGTGGGTATAGCACACGAAAATATGGGAATCGGGCGTAATTCTAGGTTTTTGGCCGAAAAATGCAAAAAATGAGAAACGATCATGGCTGGGCGGTGACTATGGTTCCTTAGGTCTTATTTGATAGTCCGAAAAAATTTTAGGCGATAGGGATCCGGAGACCCGAGACCACTCGGAAGGCGTGGGCTATATAACACACAAAAATATGGGATCGCGCGAAATTCTAGTTGTTTGGCCGAAAAACGCAAAAAACGAGGAACGATCATGGCGGGGTGGTTACTATGATTCCTTAGGTCGTATTTGATGGCCCGGAAAATTTTTAGGCGATCGGGGTTCGGGGTTCCCGGGACCCCTTGGAAGGCGTGGGCTAAAGCACACGAAAATATGGAAATCGCGCGGAATTCTAGTTTTTTGGCTGAAAAATGCAAAAGACTAGGAACGATCATGATGGGGCGATGACTATGGTTCCTTAGGTCGTATTTGATAGTCCGGAAAATTTTTAAGCGATCCGGCTCCGGGGGGCCCAACCCACTCGGAAGGCGTGGGCGATAGCACACAAAAATATGGGAATCGGGCGGAATTCTAGTTTTATGGCCAAAAAATGCAAAAAATGAGGAACGATCATGGCGAAGCGGTGACTATGGTTCCTTATGTCATAATTGATGGCCCGAAAATTTTTTAGGCGATCCGAGTCAGGCGGCCCTGCCCACTCGGAAGGCGTGGGCAATAGCACACAAAAATATGATAATCTAGCGGAATTCTAGTTTTTTGGCCGAAAACCGCAATAAATGAGGAACAATCATGGCGGGGCGGTGACTATGGTTCCTTAGGTCGTATTTGACGGCCCGAAAAATTTTAGGCGATCGGGGTCCACGGCTCCCGGGACCACTCGGAAGGCGAAAGCTATAGCACACGAAAATATGCAAATCGCGCGGAGTTCTAGATTTTTGGCCAAAAAATGCAAAGCATTTGGAACGATCATGGTGGGGCGGTGACTATGGTACCTTAGGTCATATTTGATAGTCCGGAAAAATTTTAGGCGATCGGGGTCCGCGGCTCCCCGGATCACTTGGAAGGCGTGGGTATAACAGACGAAAATAAGGGAATCGGGCGTAATTCTAGTTTTTTGGCCGAAAAATGCAAAAAATGAGAAACGATGATGGCGGGGCGGTTACTATGCTTCCTTATGTCGTATTTGACAGCCCGGAAAAATTTTAGGCGATCGGGGTCCGGGGGTCCCGGAACCACTTGGAAGGGTGGGCAATAGCACACAAAAATATTGTAATCGGGCGGAATTCTAGTTTTTTGGCCGAAAAACGCAACAAATGAGGAATGATCATGGCTGGGCGGTGACTATGGTTCCTTTGGTCTTATTTGATAGTCCGTAAATATATTAGGCGATAGGGGTCCGGAGGTCCCGGAACCACACGGAAGGCGTGGGCTATAACACACAAAAATATGGGAATCGCGCGGAATTCTAGTTGTTTGGCCGAAAAACGCAAAAAATGAAGAAACGATGATGGCGGGGCAGTTACTATGGTTCCTTAGGTCGTATTTGATGGCCCAGAAAAATTTTAGGCGATCAGGGTCCGGGGGTCCGGGAACCACTTGGAAGGGTGGGCAATAGCACACAAAAATATGGAAATCGGGCGGAATTCTAGTTGTTTGGCCGAAAAACGCAACAAATGAGGAATGATCATGGCTGGGCGGTGACTATGGTTCCTTTGGTCATATTTGATAGTCCGGAAAAATATTAAGCGATAGGGGTCCGGAGGTCCCGGGACCACTCGGAAGGCGTGGGCTATAACACACAAAAATATGGGAATCGTGCGAAATTCTAGTTGTTTGGCCGAAAAATGCAAAAACTGAGGAACGATCATGGCGGGGCGGATACTATGGTTTCTTAGGTCGTATTTGATAGTCCCAAAAAATTTTAGGCGATAGGGGTCCGGAGGTCCCGGGACCACTCGGAAGGCGTGGGCTATAACACACAAAAATATGGGAATCGCGCGGAATTCTAATTGTTTGGCCAAAAAATGCAAAAAATGAGGAAAGATCATGGCGGGGCGGATACTATGGTTCCTTAGGTCGTATTTGATGGCCCGGAAAAGTTTTAGGCGATCGGGGTTCGGGGCTCCCGAGATCCCTTGGAAGACGTGGGCTAAAGCACACGAAAATATGGAAATCGCGCGGAATTCTAGTTTTTTGGCTGAAAAATGAAAAAGACTAGGAACGATCATGGCGGGGCGGTTACTATGGTTCCTTAGGTCCTAATTGATAGTCCGGAAAAATTTTAGGCGATCCGGCTCCGGGGGCCCGACCCACTCGGAAGGGGTGGGCGATAGCACACAAAAATATGGGAATCGGGCAGAATTCGAGTTTTTTGGCCAAAAAATGCTAAAAATGAGGAACACTCATGGCGAGGAGGTGACTATGGTTCCTTAGGTCCTAATTGATGGCCCAAAATGTTTTTAGACGATCCGAGTCCGGCGGCCCGGCCCACTCGGAAGGCGTGGGCAATAGCACACAAAAATATGGTAATCTAGCGGAATTCTAGTTTTTTTTGCCGAAAAACGCAATAAATGACAAACGATCATGGCAGGGTGGTGACTATGGTTCCTTCGGTTGTATTTGATGGCCCGGAAAATTTTAGGCGATCGGGGTCCACGGCTCCCGGGACCACTCGGAAGGCGTAAGCTATAGCACACGAAAATATTCAAATCGAGCGGAGTTCTAGTTTTTTGGCCGAAAAATGCAAAGCATTTGGAACGATCACGGTGGGGCGGTGACTATGGTACCTTAGGTCGTATTTGATAGTCCGGAAAAATTTTAGGCGATCGGGGTCCGCGGCTCCCCGGACCACTTGGAAGGCGTGGGTATAGCACACGAAAATATAGGAATCGGGCGTAATTCTAGTTTTTTGGCCGAAAAACTCAACAAATGAGGAATGATCATGGCTGGGCGGTGACTATGGTTCCTTTGGTCTTATTTGATAGTCCGGAAAAATATTAGGCGATAGGGGTCCGGAGGTCCCGGGACCACTCGGAAGGCGTGGGCTATAACACGCAAAAATATGGGAATCGCGCGGAATTCTAGTTGTTTGGCCGAAAAACTCAAAAAATGAGGAACGATCATGGCGGGGTGGTTACTATGGTTCCTTAGGTCGTATTTGATTGCCCGAAAAATTTTTAGGCGATCAGGGTCCGCGTCTCCCCGGACCACTTGGAAGGCGTGGGCAATAGCACACAAAAATATGGGAATCAGGAGGAATTCTATTTTTTTGGCCGAAAAACGCAATAAATGAGGAATGATCATGGCTGGGAGGCGACTATGGTTCCTTTGGTCTTATTTGATAGTCCGGAAAAATATTAGGCGATAGGGGTCCGGAGGTCCCGGGACCACTCGGAAGGCATGGGTTATAACACACAAAAATATGGGAATCGCACGGAATTCTAGTTGTTTGGCCGAAAAATGCAAAAAATGAGGAACGATCATGGCGGGGCGGATACTATGGTTCCTTAGGTCGTATTTGATAGTCAGGAAAAATTTTAAGCGATAGGGGTTAGGAGGTCCCGGGACCACTCGCAAGGCGTGGGTTATAACACACAAAAATATGGGAATCGCGCGGAATTCTAGTTGTTTGGCCGAAAAACGCAAAAAATGAGGAACGATCATGGCGGGGAGGATACTATGGTTCCTTAGGTCGTATTTTATAGTCCGGAAAAATTTTAGGCGATAGGGGTCAGGAGGTCCCGGGACCCCTTGGAAGGCATGGGCTAAAGCACACGAAAATATGGAAATCACGCGGAATTCTAGTTGTTTGGCTGAAAAATGCAAAAAATGAGGAACGATCATAGCGGAGTGGTTACTATGGTTCCTTAGGTCGTATTTGATGGCCCGGAAAATTTTTAGGCGATCCGGCTCTGGGGGGCCCGACCCACTCGGAAGGCGTGGGCTATAACACACAAAAATATGGGAATCGTGCGGAATTCTAGTTGTTTGGCCGAAAAATGCAAACAATGAGGAACGATCATGGCGGGGTGGTTACTATGGTTCCTTAGGTCGTATTTGATGGCCCGGAAAATTTTTAGGTGATCGGGGTCCGCGTCTCCCCGGACCACTTGGAAGGCGTGGGCAATAGCACACAAAAATATGGGAATCGGGCGGAATTCTAGTTGTTTGGCCAAAAAATGCAAAAAATGAGGAACGATCATGGCGAGGCGGTGACTGTGGTTCCTTAGGTCCTTATTGATGGCCCGAAAATATTTTAGGCGATCCGAGTCCGGCGGCCCGGCCCACTCGGAAGGCGTGGGCAATAGCACACAAAAATATGGTAATCTAGCGGAATTCTAGTTTTTTGGCCGAAAAATGCAATAAATGAGGAACGATCATGGCGGGGCGGTGAATATGGTTCCTTAGGTCGTATTTGATGGCCCGAAAAATTTTAGGCGATCGGGGTCCACGGCGCCCGGCCCACTCGGAAGGCGTGGGCAATAGCACACAAAAATATGGTAATCTAGCGGAATTCTAGTTTTTTTTGCCGAAAAACGCAATAAATGACAAACGATCATGGCAGGGTGGTGACTATGGTTCCTTCGGTTGTATTTGATGGCCCGGAAAATTTTAGGCGATCGGGGTCCACGGCTCCCGGGACCACTCGGAAGGCGTAAGCTATAGCACACGAAAATATTCAAATCGAGAGGAGTTCTAGTTTTTTGGCCGAAAAATGCTAAAAATGAGAAACGATGATGGCGGGGCGGGTACTATGGCTCCTTAGGTCGTATTTGACGGCCCTGAAAAATTTTAGGCGATCGGGGTGCGGGGGTCCCGGAACCACTTGTCAGGGTGGGCAATAGCACACAAAAATAATGTAATCGGGCGGAATTCTAGTTTTTTGGCCGAAAAACTCAACAAATGAGGAATGATCATGGCTGGGAGGTGACTATGGTTCCTTTGGTCTTATTTGATAGTCCGGAAAAATATTAGGCGATAGGGGCCAGGAGGTCCCGGGACCACTCGGAAGGCGTGGGCTATAACACACAAAAATATGGGAATCGTGCGGAATTCTAGTTGTTTGGCCGAAAAATGCAAAAAATGAGGAACGATCATGGCGGGGTGGTTACTATGGTTCCTTAGGTCGTATTTGATGGCCCGGAAAATTTTTAGGCAATCGGGGTCCGCGTCTCCCCGGACCACTTGGAAGGCGTGGGCAATAGCACACAAAAATATGGGAATCGGGCAGAATTCTAGTTTTTTGGCCGAAAAATGCAATAAATGAGGAATGATCATGGCTGGGCGGTGACTATGGTTCCTTTGGACTTATTTGATAGTCCGGAAAAATATTAGGCGATAGGGGTCCGGAGGTCCCGGGACCACTCGGAAGGCGTGGGTTATAACACACAAAAATATGGGAATCGCACGGAATTCTAGTTGTTTGGCCGAAAAACGCAAAAAATGAGGAACGATCATGGCGGGGCGGATACTATGGTTCCTTAGGTCGTATTTGATAGTCAGGAAAAATTTTAGGCGATAGGGGTTAGGAGGTCCAGGGACCACTTGGAAGGCGTGGGCTATAACACACAAAAATATGGGAATCGCGCGGAATTCTAGTTGTTTGGCCGAAAAACGCAAACAATGAGGAACGATCATGGCGGGGAGGATACTATGGTTCCTTAGGTCGTATTTTATAGTCCGGAAAAATTTTAGGCGATAGGGGTCAGGAGGTCCCGGGACCCCTTGGAAGGCATGGGCTAAAGCACACGAAAATATGGAAATCGCGCGGAATTCTAGTTGTTTGGCTGAAAAATGCAAAAAATGAGGAACGATCATAGCGGGGTGGTTACTATGGTTCCTTAGGTCGTATTTGATGGCCCGGAAAATTTTTAGGCGATCCAGCTCCGGGGGGCCCGACCCACTCGGAAGGCGTGGGCTATAACACACAAAAATATGGGAATCGTGCGGAATTCTAGTTGTTTGGCCGAAAAATGCAAAAAATGAGAAACGATCATGGCGGGGTGGTTACTATAGTTCCTTAGCTCGTATTTGATGGCCCGGAAAATTTTTAGGCGATCGGGGTCCGCGTCTCCCCGGACCACTTGGAAGGCGTGGGCAATAGCACACAAAAATATGGGAATCGGGCGGAATTCTAGTTGTTTGGCCAATAAATGCAAAAAATGAGGAACGATCATGGCGAGGCGGTGACTGTGGTTCCTTAGGTCCTTATTGATAGCCCGAAAATATTTTAGGCGATCCGAGTCCGGCGGCCCGGCCCACTCGGAAGGCGTGGGCAATAGCACACAAAAATATTGTAATCTAGCGGAATTCTAGTTTTTTGGCCGAAAAATGCAATAAATGAGGAACGATCATGGCGGGGCGGTGACTATGGTTCCTTAGGTCGTATTTGATGGCCCGGAAAATTTTAGGCGATCGGGGTCCACGGCTCCCGGGACCACTCGGAAGGCGTAAGCTATAGCACACGAAAATATGCAAATCGCGCGGAGTTCTAGTTTTTTGGCCGAAAAATGCAAATCATTTGGAACGATCATGGTGGGGCGGTGACTATGGTACCTTAGGTCGTATTTGATAGTCCGGAAAAATTTTAGGCGATCGGGGTCCGCGGCACCCCGGACCACTTGGAAGGCGTGGGTATAGCACATGAAAATATGGGAATCGGGCGTAATTCTAGGTTTTTGGCCGAAAAATGCAAAAAATGAGAAACGATGATGGCGGGGCGGTTACTATGGTTCCTTAGGTCGTATTTGATGGCCCGGAAAAATTTTAGGCGATCGGGGTCCGGGGGTCCCGGAACCACTTGGAAGGGTGGGCAATAGCACACAAAAATATTTTAATCGGGCGGAATTCTACTTTTTTGGCCGAAAAACGCAACAAATGAGGAATGATCATGGCTGGGCGGTGACTATGCTTCCTTTGGTCTTATTTGATAGTCCAGAAAAATATTAGGCGATAGGGATCTGGAGGTCCCGGGACCACTCGGAAGGCGTGGTCTATAACACACAAAAATATGGGAATCGCGCAGAATTCTTGTTGTTTGGCCGAAAAACGCAAAAATGAGGAACGATCATGGCGTGGCGGATAATATGGTTCCTTAGGTCGTATTTGATAGTCTGGAAAAATTTTAGGCGATAGGGGTCAGGAGGTCACGGGACCACTCGGAAGGCGTGGGCTATAACACACAAAAATATGGGAATCGCGCGGAATTCTAGTTTTTTGGCTGAATAATGCAAAAGACTAGGAATGATCATGGCGGGGCGGTGACTATGGTTCCTTAGGTCGTATTTGATAGTCCAGAAAATTTTTAGGCGATCCGGCTCCGGGGGGCCCGACCCACTCGAAAGGCGTGGGCGATAGCACACAAAAAAATGAGAATCGGGCGGAATTCTAATTGTTTGGCCAAAAAATGCAAAAAATGATGAACGATCATGGCGAGGCAGTGACTATGGTTCCTTAGTTCCTAATTGATGGTCCGAAAATTCTTTTGGCAATCAGAGTCCGGCGGCCCGGCCCACTCGGAAGGCGTGGGCAATAGCACACAAAAATATGATAATCGAGCGGAATTCTAGTTTTTTGGCCGAAAAAAGCAATAAATGAGGAACGATCATGGCGGGACAGTGACTATGGTTCCTTAGGTTGTATTTGATGGCCTGAAAAATTTTAGGCGGTCGGGGTCCACGGCTCCCGGGACCACTCGGAAGGCATAAGCTATAGCACACTAAAATATGCAAATCGCGCGAAGTTCTAGTTTTTTGGCCGAAAAATGAAAAGCATTTGGAACGATCATGGTGGGGCGGTGACTATGGTACCTTAGGTCGTATTTGATAGTCCAAAAAATTTTTAGGCGATCGGGGTCCGCGGCTCCCCGGACCACTTGGAAGGCATGGGTATAGCACACGAAAATATGGGAATCTGGCGTAATTCTAGTTTTTTGGCCGAATACGCAAAAAATGAGAAACGATGATGGCGGGGCGGTTACTATGGTTCCTTAGGTCGTATTTGACGGCCCTGGAAAATTTTAGGCGATAGGGGTCCGGGGGTCCCGGAACCACTTGGAAGGGTGGGCAATAGCACACAAAAATATTGTAATCGGGCGGAATTCTAGTTTTTTGGCCGAAAAACTCAACAAATGAGGAATGATCATGGCTGGGCGGTGACTATGGTTCCTTTGGTCGTATTTGATAGTCCGGAAAAATATTAGGCGATAGGGGTCAGGTGGTCCCGGGACCACTCGGAAGGCGTGGGCTATAACACACAAAAATATGGGAATCGTGCGGAATTCTAGTTGTTTGGCCGAAAAATGCAAAAAATGAGGAACGATCATGGCGGGGTGGTTACTATGGTTCCTTAGGTCGTATTTGATGGCCCGGAAAATTTTTAGGCGATCGGGGTCCGCGTCTCCCCGGACCACTTGGAAGGAGTGGGTATAGCACACGAAAATATGGGAATCGGGCGTAATTCTAGTTTTTTGGCCGAAAAATGCAAAAAATGAGAAACGATGATGGCAGGGCGGTTACTATGGTTCCTTAGGTCGTATTTGATGGCCCGGAAAAATTTTAGGCGATCGGGGTCCGGGGGTCCCGAAACCACTTGGAAGGGTGGGCAATAGCACACAAAAATATTGTAATCGGGCAGAATTCTAGTTTTTTGGCCGAAAAACGCAACAAATGAGGAATGATCATGGCTGGGCGGTGACTATGGTTCCTTTGGTCTTATTTGATAGTCCGGAATAATAATAGGCGATAGGGGTCAGGAGGTACCGGGACCACTCGGAAGGCGTGGGCAATAACACACAAAAATATGGGAATCGTGCGGAATTCTAGTTGTTTGGCCGAAAAATGCAAAAAATGAGGAACGATCATGGCGGGGTGGTTACTATGGTTCCTTAGGTCGTATTTGATGGCCCGAAAAATTTTTAGGCGATCGGGGTCCGCGTCTCCCCGGACCACTTGGAAGGCGTGGGTATAGCACACGACAATATGGGAATCGGGCGTAATTCTAGTTTTTTGGCCGAAAAATGCAAAAAATGAGAAACGATGATGGCAGGGCGGTTACTATGGTTCCTTAGGTCGTATTTGATGGCCCGGAAAAATTTTAGGCGATCGGGGTCCGGGGGGTCCCGGAACCACTTGGAAGGGTAGGCAATAGCACACAAAAATATTGTAATCGGGCGGAATTCTAGTTTTTTGGCCGAAAAACGCAATAAATGAGGAATGATCATGGTTGGGCGGTGACTATGGTTCCTTTGGTCTTATTTGATAGTCCAGAAAAATATTAGGCGATAGAGGTTCGGAGGTCCCGGGACCACTCGGAAGGCGTGGGCTATAACACACAAAAATATGGGAATCGCACGGAATTCTAGCTGTTTGGCCGAAAAACGCAAAAAATGAGGAACGATCATGGCGGGGCGGATACTATGGTTCCTTAGGCCGTATTTGATAGTCCGGAAAAATTTTAGGCGATAGGGGTTAGGAGGTCCCGGGACCACTCGGAAGGCGTGGGCTATAACACACAAAAATATGGGAATCGCGCGGAATTCTAGTTGTTTGGCCGAAAAACGCAAAAAATGAGGAACGATCATGGCGGGGCGGATACTATGGTTCCTTAGGTCGTATTACATAGTCCGGAAAAATTTTAGGCGATAGGGGTCAGGAGGTCCCGGGACCCCTTGGAAGGCGTGGGCTATAACACACAAAAATATGGGAATTGCGCGGAATTCTAGTTTTTTGGCTGAATAACGCAAAAGACTAGGAACGATCATGGCGGGGCGGTGACTATGGTTCCTTAGGTCGTATTTGATAGTCCGGAAAATTTTAGGCGATCCGTCTCCGGGGGACCCGACCCACTCGGAAGTCGTGGGCGATAGCACACAAAAATATGGGAATCGGGTGGAATTCTAGTTTTTTGGCCAAAAAATGCAAAAAATGAGGAACGATCATGGCGAGGCGGTTACTATGGTTCCTTAGGTCCTAATTGATGGTACGAAAATTCTTTTGGCTATCCGAGTCCGGTGGCCCGGCCCACTCGGAAGGCGTGGGCAATAGCACACAAAAATATGGTAATCGAGCGGAATTCTAGTTTTTTGGCCGAAAAATAAAAAGCATTTGGAACGATCATGGTGGGGCGGTGACTATGGTACCTTAGGTCGTATTTGATAGTCCAGAAAATTTTTGGGCGATCGGGGTCCGCGGCTCCCCAGACCACTTGGAAGGTGTGGGTATAGCGCACGAAAATATGGGAATCAGGCGTAATTCTAGTTTTTTGGCCGAAAAATGCAAAAAATGAGAAACGATAATGGCGGGGCTGTTACTATGGTTCCTTAGGTCGTATTTGACAGCCCGGAAAAATTTAAGGCGATCGGGGTCCGGGGGTCCCGGAACCACTTGGAAGGGTCGGCAATAGCACACAAAAATATTGTAATCGGGCGGAATTCTAGTTTTTTGGCCGAAAAATGCAACAAATGAGGAATGATCATGGCTGGGCGGTGACTATGGTTCCTTAGGTCGTATTTTATAGTCCGGAAAAATTTTAGGCGATAGGGGTCCGGAGTTCCCGGGTTCACTTGGAAGGCGTGGGCTATAGGACACAAAAATATGGGAATCACGCGGAATTCTAGTTTTTTGGCCGAAAAACGGAAAAAACTAGGAACGATCATGGATGGGTGGTGACTATGGTTCCTTAGGTCTTATTTGATAGTCCGAAAAAATTTTAGGCGATAAGGGTCCGGAGACCCGGGACCACTCGGAAGGCGTGGGCTATATAACACACAAAAATATGGGATCGCGCGGAATTGTTGTTGTTTGGCCGAGAAACGCAAAAAATGAAGAACGATCATGGCGGGGCGGATGCTATGGTTCCTTAGGTCGTATTTGATAGTCCGGAAAAATTTTAGGCGATAGGGGTCCGGAGGTCCCGGGATCACTCGGAAGGTGTGGGCTATAACACAAAAAAATAAGGGAATCGCGCGGAATTCTAGTTGTTTGGCCGAAAAACGCAAAAAATAAGGAACGATCATGGCGGGGCGGATACTATGGTTCCTTAGGTCGTATTTGATTTCCCGGAAATATTTTAGGCGATCGGAGTCCGCGGCTCTTGGGACCACTCGGAATGCGTGGGTATAGCACACGAAAATATGGGAATCGGGCGAAATTCTAGGTCTTTTTCAGTAACATGCAAAAAATATGGAAAGATCTTGGCAGGGCGGTGACTATGGTTCCTTTGGTCTTATTTGATTGTCCGGAAAAATATTAGGAGATGGGGGTCCGGAGGTCCCGGGACCACTCGGAAGGCGTGGGCTATAACACACAAAAATATGGGAATCGCGCGGAATTCTAGTTGTTTGGCCGAAAAACACAAAAAATGAGGAACGATCATGGTTGGGCAGTGATTATGGTTCCTTAGGTCGTATTTGATTGTCCGGAAAAATTTTAGGCGATAGGGGTCCGGAGTTCCCGGGTTCACTTGGAAGGCGTGGGCTATAAGACACGAAAATATGGCAAACGCGCGGAATTCTAGTTTTTTGGCCAAAAAATGGAAAAAACTAGGAACGATCATGGCTGGGCGGTGACTATGGTTCCTAAGGTCTTATTTGATAGTCCGGAAAAATTTTAGCCGATAGGGGTCCGGAGACCCGGGAGACCACTCGGAAGGTGTGGGCTATAACACACAAAAATATGGGAATCGCGCGGAATTCTAGTTGTTTGGCCGAAAAACGCAAAACAATAAGGAACGATCATGGCGGGGCGGATACTATGGGTCCTTAAGTCATATTTTACTGCCCGGAAAATTTTTAGGCGATCTGGGTCCGCGGCTCTTGGGACCACTCGTAAGGCGTAAGCTATAGCACACTAAAATATGCAAATCGCGCGGAGTTCTAGTTTTTGGCCGAAAAATGCAAAGCATTTGGAACGATCATGGTGGGGCGGTGACTATGGTACCTTAGGTCGTATTTGATAGTCAAGAATATTTTTAGGCGATCGGGGTCCGCGGCTCCCCGGTTTACTTGGAAGGCGTGGGTATAGCACACGAAAATATGGGAATCGGCAGTAATTCTAGTTTGTTGGCCGAAAAATAGAAAAAATGATAAACGATAATGGCGGGGCTGTTACTATGGTTCCTTAGGTCGTATTTGATGACCCGGAAAAATTTTAGGCGATCGGGGTCCGGGGGTCCCGGAACCACTTGGAAGGGTGGGCGCACACAAAAATATTGCAATCGGGCGGAATTCTAGATTTTTGGACGAAAAACGCAACAAATGAGGAATGATCATGGCTGGGCGGTGACTATGGTTCTTAGGTCGTATTTGATAGTCCGGAAAAATTTTAGGCGATAGGGGTCCGGAGTTCCCGTGTTCACTTGGAAGGCGTGGGCTATAGGACACGAAAATATGGGAATCGCGCGAAATTCTATTTTTTTGGCCGAAAAATTGAAAAAACTAGGAACGATCATGGATGGGCGGTGACTATGGTTCCTTAGGTCGTATTTGATAGTCCGGAAAAATTTTAGGCGATAGGGGTCCGGAGACCCGGGACCACTCGGAAGGTATGGGCTATAACACACAAAAATATGGGAATCGCGCGGAATTTTAGTTGTTTGGCCGAAAAATGCAAAAAATAAGGAACGATAATGGCGGGGCTGTTACTATGGTTCCTTAGGTCGTATTTGATGACCCGGAAAAATTTTAGGCGATCGGGTTCCGGGGGTCCCGGAACCACTTGGAAGGGTGGGCAATAGCACACAAAAATATTGTAATCGGGCGGAATTCTAGATTTTTGGCCGAAAAACGCAACAAATGAGGAATGATCATGGCTGGGCGGTGACTATGGTTCTTAGGTCGTATTTGATAGTCCGGAAAAATTTTAGGCGATAGGGGTCCGGAGTTCCCGGGTTCACTTGGAAGGCGTGGGCTATAGGACACGAAAATATGGGAATCGCGCGAAATTCTAGTTTTTTGGCCGAAAAATGGAAAAAACTAGGAACGATCATGGATGGGCGGTGACTATGGTTCCTTAGGTCTTATTTGATAGTCCGGAAAAATTTTAGGCGATAGGGGTCCGAAGACCCGGGACCACTCGGAAGGCGTGGGCTATAACACACAAAAATATGGGATCGCGCGGAATTCTAGTTGTTTGGCCGAAAAACCGAAAAAATGAGGAACAATCATGGCGGGGCAGATACTATGGTTCCTTAGGTCGTATTTGATAGTCCAGAAAAATATTAGGCGATAGAGGTCCGGAGGTCCCGGGACCACTCGGAAGGCGTGGGCTATAACACACAAAAATATGGGAATCGCACGGAATTCTAGTTGTTTGGCCGAAAAACGCAAAAAATGAGGAACGATCATGGCGGGGCGGATACTATGGTTCCTTAGGTCGTATTTGATAGTCCGGAAAAATTTTAGGCGATAGGGGTCCGGAGGTCCCGGGACCACTCGGAAGATGTGGGCTATAACACACAAAAATATGGGAATCGCGCGGAATTCTAGTTGTTTGGCCGAAAAATGCAAAAAATAAGGAACGATCATGGCGGGGCAGATACTATGGTTCCTTTGGTCTAAATTGATTGCCCGGAAAATTTTTAGGCGATAGAGGTCCGGAGGTCCCGGGACCACTCGGAAGGCGTGGGCTATAACTCACAAAAATATGGGAATCGCACGGAATTCTAGTTGTTTGGCCGAAAAACGCAAAAAATGAGGAACGATCATGGCGGGGCAGATACTATTGTTCCTTAGGTCGTATTTGATAGTCCGGAAAAATTTTAGGCGATAGGGGTTAGGAGGTCCCGGGACCACTCGGAAGATGTGGGCTATAACACACAAAAATATGGGAATCGCGCGGAATTCTAGTTGTTTGGCCGAAAAATGCAAAAAATAAGGAACGATCATGGCGGGGCGGATACTATGGTTCCTTAGGTCGTATTTTATTGCCTGGAAAATTTTTAGGCTATTTGGGTCCGCGGCTCTTGGGACCACTCGGAAGGCGTAAGCTATAGCACACTAAAATATGCAAATCGCGCGGAGTTCTAGTTTTTTGGCCGAAAAATGCAAAGTATTTGGAACGATCATGGTGGGGCGGTGACTATGGTACCTTAGGTCGTATTTGATAGTCAAGAATATTTTTAGGCGATCGGGGTCCGCGGCTCCCCGGACCACTTGGAAGGCGTGGGTATAGCACACGAAAATATGGGAATCGGCCGTAATTCTAGTTTTTTGGCCGAAAAATGCAAAAAATGAGAAACGATAATGGCGGGGCTGTTACTATGGTTCCTTAGGTCGTATTTGACGGCTCGGAAATATTTTAATCGATCGGGGTCCGGGGGTCCCGGAACCACTTGGAAAGGTGGGCAATAGCACACAAAAATATTGTAATCGGGCGAATTCTAGTTGTTTGGCCGAAAAACGCAACAAATGAGGAATGATCATGGCTGGGCGGTGACTATGGTTCCTTAGGTCGTATTTGATAGTCCGGAAAAATTTTAGGCGATAGGGGACTGGAGTTCCCGGGTTCACTTGGAAGGCGTGGGCTATAGGACATGAAAATATGGGAATCGCGCGGAATTCTAGTTTTTTGGCCGAAAAACAGAAAAAACTAGGAACGATCATGGCTGGGCGGTGACTATGGTTCCTTAGGTCTTATTTGATAGTCCGGAAAAATTTTAGGCGATAGGGGTCCGAAGACCCGGGACCACTCGGAAGCCGTGGGCTATAACACACAAAAATATGGGATCGCGCGGAATTCTAGTTGTTTGGCCGAAAAACTCAAAAAATGAGGAACGATCATGGCGGGGCAGATACTATGGTTCCTTTGGTCTTATTTGATTGTCCGGAAAAATATTAGGAGATGGGGGTCCGGAGGTCCCGGGACCACTCGGAAGATGTGGGCTATAACACACAAAAATATGGGAATCGCGCGGAATTCTAGTTGTTTGGCCGAAAAATGCAAAAAATGAGGAACGATTATGGCTGGGCGGTGACTATGGTTCCTTAGGTCGTATTTGATAGTCCGGAAAAATTTTAGGCGATAGGGGTCCGGAGTTCCCGGGTTCACGTGGAAGGCGTGGGGTATAAGACACGAAAATATGGCAATCGCGCGGAATTCTAGTTTTTTGGCCGAAAAATGGAAAAAACTAGGAACGATCATGGCTGGGCGGTGACTATGGTTCCTTAGGTCTTATTTGATAGTCCGGAAAAATTTTAGGCGATAGGGGTCCGGAGACCCGGGACCACTCGGAAGGTGTGGGCTATAACACACAAAAATATGGGAATCGCGCGGAATTCTAGTTGTTTGGCCGAAAAACGCAAAACAATAAGGAACGATCATGGCGGGGCGGATACTATGGGTCCTTAAGTCATATTTTACTGCCCGGAAAATTTTTAGGCGATCTGGGTCCGCGGCTCTTGGGACCACTCGTAAGGCGTAAGCTATAGCACACTAAAATATGCAAATCGCGCGGAGTTCTAGTTTTTTGGCCGAAAAATGCAAAGCATTTGGAACAACCATGGTGGGCGGTGACTATGGTACCTTAGGTCGTATTTGATAGTCCAAAAAATATTTAGGCGATCGCGGTCCGCGGCTCCCCGGACCACTTGGAAGGCGTGGGTATAGCACACGAAAATATGGGAATCGGGCGTAATTCTAGTTTTTTGGCCGAAAAATGCAAAAAATGAGAAACGATGATGGCGGGGCGGTTACTATGTTCCTTAGGTCGTATTTGATGTCCCGGAAAATTTTTAGGCGATCGGGGTCGGGGGGTCCCGGAACCACTTGGAAGGGTGGGCAATAGCACACAAATATATTGTAATCGGGCGGAATTCTAGTTTTTTGGCCGAAAAACTCAACAAATGAGGAATGATCATGGCTGGGCGGTGACTATTGTTCCTTAGGTCGTATTTGATAGTCCGGAAAAATTTTAGGCGATAGGGGTCCGGAGACCCGGGACCACTTGGAAGGCGTGGGCTATAACACACAAAAATATGGGATCGCGCGGAATTCTAGTTGTTTGGCCGAAAAACGCAAAAAATAAGGAACGATCTTGGCGGGGCGGATACTATGGTTCCTTAGGTCGTATTTGATTGCCCAGAAAAATTTTAGGCGATCGGGGTCCGCGGCTCTTGGGACCACTCGGAATGCGTGGGTATAGCACACGAAAATATGGGAATCGGGTGAAATTCTCGGTCTTTTTCTGTAACTTGCAAAAAATGTGAAAAGATCTTGGCAGGGCGGTGACTATGGTTCCTTTAATCTTATTTGATAGTTCGGAAAAATATTAGGCGATAGGGGTCCGGAGGTCCCGGGACCACTCAGAAGGCGTGGGCTATAACATACAAAAATATGGGATCGCGCGGAATTCTAGTTGTTTGGCCGAAAAACGAAAAAAATGAGGAACGATCATGGCGGGGCGGATACTAGGGTTCCTTAGGTCATATTTGATTGCCCAGAAAAATTTTAGGACATCGGGGTCCGGAGGTCCCGTGACCACTCGGAAGGCATGGGCTATAACACACAAAAATATGTGAATCACGCGGAAATCTAGTTGTTTGCCCGAAAAACGCAAAAAATAAGGAACGATCATGGCGGGGCGGATACTATGGTTCCTTAGGTCGAATTTGATTGCCCGGAAAATTTTTAGGCGATCGGGGTCCGCGGCTCTTGGGACCACTCGGAATACGTGGGTACGAAAATATGGGAATCGGGCGAAATTCTAGGTCTTTTTCAGTAACATGCAAAAAATGTTGAAAGATCTTGGCAGGGCGGTGACTATGGTTCCTTTGGTCTTATTTTATTGTCCGGAAAAATATTAGGAGATGGGGGTCCGGAGGTCCCGGGACCACTCGGAAGGCGTGGGCTATAACACACAAAAATATGGGATCGCGCGGAATTCTAGTTGTTTGGCCGAAAAATGAAAAAAATGAGGAACGATCATGGAGGGGAGGATACTATGGTTCCTTAGGTCGTATTTGATTGCCCGGAAAATTTTTAGGCGATAGGGGTCCGGAGATACCGGGACCACTCGGAAGGTGTGGGCTATAACACACAAAAATATGGGAATCACGCGGAATTCTAGTTGTTTGGCCGAAAAACGCAAAAAATAAGGAACGATCATGGCGGGATGGATACTATGGTTCCTTAGGTCGTATTTGATTGCCCGGAAAAATGTTAGGCGATCAGGGTCCGCGGCTCTTAGGACCACTCGGAATGCGTGGGTATAGCTCACGAAAATATGGGAATCACGCGAAATTCTACGTCTTTTTCAGTAACATGCAAAAAATGTGGAAAGATCTTGGCAGGGCGGTGACTATGGTTCCTTTGGTCTTATTTGATTGTCCGGAAAAATATTAGACGATGGGGGTCCGGAGGTCCCGGGACCACTCGGAAGGCATGGGCTATAACACACAAAAATATGTGTATCGCGCGGAATTCTAGTTGTTTGGCCGAAAAATGCAAAAAAAAAGGAACGATCATGGCGGGGCAGATACTATGGTTCCTTAGGTCGAATTTGATTGCCCGGAAAAATTTTAGGCGATCGGGGTCCGCGGCTCTTGGGACCACTCGGAATACGTGGGTATAGCACACGAAAATATGGGAATCGGGCGAAATTCTAGGTCTTTTTCAGTAACATGCAAAAAATGTTGAAAGATCTTGGCAGGGCGGTGACTATGGTTCCTTTGGTGTTATTTGATTGTCCGGAAAAATATTAGGAGATGGGGGTCCAGAGGTCCCGGGACCACTCGGAAGGCGTGGGCTATAACACACAAAAATATGGAAATCGCGCGAAATTCTAGTTGTTTTGCCGAAAAATGCAAAAAATGAGGAACGATCATGGCTAGGTGGTGACTATGGTTCCTTAGGTCGTATTTGATAGTCCGGAAAAATTTTAGGCGATAGGGGTCCGGAGTTCCCGGGTTCACTTGGAAGGCGTGGGCTATAGGACACGAAAATATGGGAATCGCGCAGAATTCTAGTTTTTTGGCCGAAAAACGGAAAAACCTAGGAACAATCATGGCTGGGCAGTGACTATGGTTCCTTAGGTCTTATTTGATAGTCCAGAAAACTTTTAGGCGATAGGGGTCCGGAGATCCGGGACCACTCGGAAGGTGTGGGCTATAACACACAAAAATATGGGAATCGCGCGGAATTCTAGTTGTTTGGCCGAAAAACGCAAAAAAATAAGGAACGATCATGGCGGGGCGGATACTATTGTTCCTTAGGTCGTATTTTATTGCCTGGAAAAATTTTAGGCGATCTGGGTCCTCAGCTCTTCGGACCACTCGGAAGGCATAAGCTATAGCACACTAAAATATGCAAATCGCGCGGAGTTCTAGTTTTTTGGCTGGTGGGGCGGTGACTATGGTACCTTAGGTCATATTTGATAGTCCAGAAAATTTTTAGGCGATCGGGGTCCGCGGCTCCCCGGACCACTTGGAAGGCGTGGGTATAGCACACAAAAATATGGGAATCGGGCGTAATTCAAGTTTTTTGGCCGAAAAATGCAAAAAATGAGAAACGATTATGGCGTGGCGGTTACTATTGTTCCTTAGGTCGTATTTGACGGCCCGGAAAAATTTTAGGCGATCGGGGTCCGGGGGTCCCGGAACCACTTGGAAGGGTGGGCAATAGCACACGAAAATATGGGATTCGCGCGGAATTCTAGTTTTTTGGCCGAAAAACGGAAAAAACTAGGAACGATCATGGATGGGTGGTGACTATGGTTCCTTAGGTCTTATTTGATAGTCCGGAAAAATTTTAGGCGATAAGGGTCCGGAGACCCGGGACCACTAGGAATGCGTGGGTATAGCACACGAAAATATGGGAATCGGGCGAAATTCTAGGTCTTTTTCAGTAACATGCAAAAAATGTGGAAAGATCTTGGCAGGGCGGTGACTATGGTTCCTTTGGTCTTATTTGATTGTCCGGAAAAATATTAGGCGATGGGGGTCCGGAGGTCCCGGGACCACTCGGAAGGCGTGGGCTATAACACACAAAAATATGGGAATCGCGCGGAATTCTAGTTGTTTGGCCGAAAAACGCAAAAAATGAGGAACGATCATGGCTGGGCGGTGACTATGGTTCCTTAAGTCGTATTTGATAGTCCGGAAAAATTTTAGGCGATAGGGGTCCGGAGTTCCCGGGTTCACTTGGAAGGCGTGGGCTATAGGACACGAAAAATATGGGAATCACGCGGAATCCTAGTTTTTTGGCCGAAAAATGGAAAAAACTAGGAACGATCATGGCTGGGCGGTGACTATGGTTCCTTAGGTCTTATTTGATAGTCCGATAAAATTTTAGGCGATAGGGGTCCGGAGACCCGGGACCACTCGGAAGGTGTGGGCTATAACACACAAAAATATGGGAATCGCGCGGAATTCTAGTTGTTTGGCCGAAAAACGCAAAAAAATAAGGAACGATCATGGCGGGGCGGATACTATGGTTCCTTAGGTCGTATTTTATTGCCCGGAAAAATTTTAGGCGATTTGGGTCCGCGGCTCTTGGGACCACTCGGAAAGCGTAAGCTGTAGCACACTAAAATATGCAAATCGCGCGGAGTTCTAGTTTTTTGGCCGAAAAATGCAAAGCATTTCGAACGATCATGGTGGGGCGGTGACTATGGTACCTTAGTTCGTATTTGATAGTCCAGAAAATTTTTAGGCGATCGGGGTCCGCGGCTCCCTGGACCACTTGGAAGGCGTAAGCTATAGCACACTAAAATATCCAAATCGCGCGGAGTTCTAGTTTTTTGGCCGAAAAATGCAAAGCATTTGGAACGATCATGGTGGGGCGGTGACTATGGTACCTTAGGTTGTATTTGATAGTCCAGAAAATTTTTAGGCGATCGGGGTCTGCGGCTACCCGTACCACTTGGAAGGCGTGGGTATAGCACACGAAAATACGGGAATCGGGCGGAATTCTAGTTTTTTGGCTGAAAAACGAAACAAATGAGGAACGATCATGGCGGGGCGGATACTATGGTTCCTTAGGTCGTATTTGATTGCCCGGAAAAATTTTAGGCTATAGGGGTCCGGAGATACCGGGACCACTCGGAAGGTGTGGGCTATAACACACAAAAATATGGGAATCACGCGGAATTCTAGTTGTTTGGCCGAAAAACGCATAAAATAAGGAACGATCATGGCGGGGCGGATACTATGGTTCCTTAGGTCGTATTTGATTGCCCGAAAAAATGTTAGGCGATCAGGGTCCGCGGCTCTTGGGACCACTCGGAATGCGTGGGTATAGCTCACGAAAATATGGGAATCACGCGAAATTCTAGGTCTTTTTCAGTAACATGCAAAAAATGTGGAAAGATCTTGGCAGGGCGGTGACTATGGTTCCTTTGGTCTTATTTGATTGTCCGGAAAAATATTAGATGATGGGGGTCCGGAGGTCCCGGGACCACTCGGAAGGCGTGGGCTATAACACACAAAAATATGTGAATCGCGCGGAATTCTAGTTGTTTGGCCGAAAAATGCAAAAAATAAGGAACGATCATGGCGGGGCGGATACTATGGTTCCTTAGGTCGAATTTGATTGCCCGGAAAATTTTTAGGCGATCGGGGTCCGCGGCTCTTGGGACCACTCGGAATACGTGGGTACGAAAATATGGGAATCGGGCGAAATTCTAGGTCTTTTTCAGTAACATGCAAAAAATATTGAAAGATCTTGGCAGGGCGGTGACTATGGTTCCTTTGGTCTTATTTGATTGTCCGGAAAAATATTAGGAGATGGGGGTCCGGAGGTCCCGCGACCACTCGAAAGGCGTGGGCTATAACACACAAAAATATGGGATCGCGCGGAATTCTAGTTGTTTGGCCGAAAAATGAAAAAAATGAGGAACGATCATGGCGGGGAGGATACTATGGTTCCTTAGGTCGTATTTGATTGCCCGGAAAATTTTTAGGCGATAGGGGTCCGGAGATACCGGGACCACTCGGAAGGTGTGGGCTATAACACACAAAAATATGGGAATCACGCGGAATTCTAGTTGTTTGGCCGAAAAATGCAAAAAATAAGGAACGATCATGGCGGGGCAGATACTATGGTTCCTTAGGTCGTATTTGATTGCCCGGAAAAATGTTAGGCGATCAGGGTCCGCGGCTCTTGGGACCACTCGGAATGCGTGGGTATAGCTCACGAAAATATGGGAATCACGCGAAATTCTAGGTCTCTTTCAGTAACATGCAAAAAATGTGGAAAGATCTTGGCAGGGCGGTGACTATGGTTCCTTTGGTCTTATTTGATTGTCCGGAAAAATATTAGACGATGGGGGTCCAGAGGTCCCGGGACCACTCGGAAGGCGTGGGCTATAACACACAAAAATATGTGAATCGCGCGGAATTCTAGTTGTTTGGCCGAAAAATGCAAAAAATAAGGAACGATCATGGCGGGGTGGATACTATGGTTCCTTGGGTCGAATTTTATTGCCCGGAAAAAATTTTAGGCGATCGGGGTCCGCGGCTCTTGGGACCACTCGGAATACGTGGGTATAGCACACGAAAATATGGGAATCGGGCGAAATTCTAGGTCTTTTTCAGTAACATGCAAAGAATGTTGAAAGATCTTGGCAGGGCGGTGACTATGGTTCCTTTGGTGTTATTTGATTTTCCGGAAAAATATTAGGAGATGGGGGTCCAGAGGTCCCGGGACCACTCGGAAGGCGTGGGCTATAACACACAAAAATATGGGAATCGCGCGGAATTCTAGTTGTTTTGCCGAAAAACGCAAAAAATGAGGAACGATCATGGCTGGGCGGTGACTATGGTTCCTTAGGTCATTTTTGATTGCTCGGAAAAATTTTAGGCGATAGGGGTCCGGAGTTCCCGGGTTCACTTGGAAGGCGTGGGCTATAGGACACGAAAATATGGGAATCGCGCGGAATTCTAGTTTTTTGGCCGAAAAACGAAAAAACCTAGGAACAATCATGGCTGGGCAGTGACTATGGTTCCTTAGGTCTTATTTGATAGTCCGGAAAACTTTTAGGCGATAGGGGTCCGGAGATCCGGGACCACTCGGAAGGTGTGGGCTATAACACACAAAAATATGGGAATCGCGCGGAATTCTAGTTGTTTGGCCGAAAAACGCAAAAAAATAAGGAATGACCATGGCGGGGCGGATACTATGGTTCCTTAGGTCGTATTTTATTGCCAGGAAAAATTTTAGGCGATCTGGGTCCGCGGCTCTTGGGACCACTCGGAAGGCATAAGCTATAGCACACTAAAATATGCAAATCGCGCGGAGTTCTAGTTTTTTGGCTGGTGGGGCGGTGACTATGGTACCTTAGGTCGTATTTGATAGTCCAGAAAAATTTTAGGCAATCGGGGTCCGCGGCTCCCCGGACCACTTGGAAGGCGTGGGTATAGCACACGAAAATATGGGAATCGGGCGTAATTTAAGTTTTTTGGCCGAAAAATACAAAAAATGAGAAACGATGATGGCGGGGCGGTTACTATGGTTCCTTAGGTCGTATTTGACGGCCCGGAAAAATTTTAGGCGATCGGGGTCCGGGGGTCCCAGAATCACTTGGAAGGGTGGGCAATAGCACATGAAAATATGGGAATCGCGCGGAATTCTAGTTTTTTGGCCGAAAAACCGAAAAAACTAGGAACGATCATGGATGGGTGGTGACTATTGTTCCTTAGGTCTTATTTGATAGTCCGGAAAAATTTTAGGCGATAGGGGTCCAGAGACCCGGGACCACTCGGAAGGCGTGGGCTATAACACACAAAAATATAGGATCGCACGGAATTCTAGGTCTTTTTCAGTAACATGCAAAAAATGTGGAATGATCTTCGCAGGGCGGTGACTATGGTTCCTTTGGTCTTATTTGATTGTCCGGAAAAATAATAGGCGATGGGGGTCCGGAGGTCCCGGGACCACTCGGAAGGCGTGGGCTATAACACACAAAAATATGGGAATCGCGCGGAATTCTAGTTGTTTGGCCGAAAAACACAAAAAATGAGGAACGATCATGGCTGGGCGGTGACTATGGTTCCTTAAGTCGTATTTGATAGTCCAGAAAAATTTTAGGCGATAGGGGTCCAGAGTTCCCGGGTTCACTTGGACGGCGTGGGCTATAGGACACGAAAATATGGGAATCACGCGGAATCCTAGTTTTTTTGCCGAAAAATGGAAAAAACTTGGAACGATCATGGCTGGGCGGTGACTATGGTTCCTTAGGTCTTATTTGATAGTCCGATAAAATTTTAGGCGATAGGGGTCCGGAGACCCGGGACCACTCGGAAGGTGTGGGCTATAACACACAAAAATATGGGAATCGCGCGGAATTCTAGTTGTTTGGCCGAAAAACGCAAAAAAATAAGGAACGATCATGGCGGGGCAGATACTATGGTTCCTTAGGTCGTATTTTATTGCCCGGAAAAATTTTAGACGATCTGGGTCCGCGGCTCTTGGGACCACTCGGAAAGCGTAAGCTATAGCACACTAAAATATGCAAATCGAGCGGAGTTCTACTTTTTTTTCCAAAAAATGCATAGCATTTGGAACGATCATGATGGGGCGGTGACTATGGTACCTTAGTTCGTATTTGATAGTCCAGAAACTTTTTAGGCGATCGGGGTCCGCGGCTCCCTGGACCACTTGGAAGGCGTAAGCTATAGAACACTAAAATATGCATATCGCGCGGAGTTCTAGTTTTTTGGCCGAAAAATGCAAAGCATTTGGAACGATAATGGTGGGGCGGTGACTATGGTACCTTAGGTCGTATTTGATAGTCCAGAAAATTTTTAGGCGATCGAGGTCTGCGGCTACCCGTACCACTTGGAAGGCGTGGGCATAGCACACGAAAATATGGGAATCGGGCGTAATTCTAGTTTTTTGGCCGAAAAATGCAAAACATGAGAAACGATGATTGCGGGGCAGATACTATGGTTCCTTAGGTCTTATTTGATAGTCCAGAAAAATTTTAGGCGATAGGGGTCCGGAGGTCCCGGGACCACTCGGAAGGTGTGGGCTATAACACACAAAAATATGGGAATCACGCGGAATTCTAGTTGTTTGGCCGAAAAATGCAAAAAATAAGGAATGATCATGGCGGGGCGGATACTAAGGTTCCTTAGGTCGTATTTGATTGCCCGGAAAAATGTTAGGCGATCAGGGTCCGCGGCTCTTGGGACCACTCGGAATGCGTGGGTATAGCTCACGAAAATATGGGTATCACGCGAAATTCTAGGTCTTTTTCAGTAACATGCAAAAAATGTGGAAAGATCTTGGCAGGGCGGTGACTATGGTTCCTTTGGTCTTATTTGATTATCCGGAAAAATATTAGACGATGGGGGTCCGGAGGTCCCGGGACCACTCGGAAGGCGTGGGCTATAACACACAAAAATATGTGAATCGCGCGGAATTCTAGTTGTATGGCCGAAAAATGCAAAAAATAAGGAACGATCATGGCGGGGCGGATACTATGGTTCCTTAGGTCGAATTTGATTGCCCGGAAAAATTTTAGCCGATCGGGGTCCGCGGCTCTTGGGACCACTTGGAATACGTGGGTATAGCACACGAAAATATGGGAATCGGGCGAAATTCTAGGTCTTTTTCAGTAACATGCAAAAAATATTGAAAGATCTTGGCAGGGCGGTGACTATGGTTCCTTTGGTCTTATTTGATTGTCCGAAAAAATATTAGGAGATGGGGGTCCGGAGGTCTCGGGACCACTCGGAAGGAGTGGGCTATAACACACAAAAATATGGGAATCGCGCGAAATTCTAGTTTTTTGGCCGAAAAACGCAAAAAATGAGGAACGATCATGGCTGGGCGGTGACTATGGTTCCTTAGGTCGTATTTGATAGTCCGGAAAAATTTTAGGCGATAGGGGTCCGGAGTTCCCGGGTTCACTTGGAAGGCGTGGGCTATAGGACACGAAAATATGGGAATCGCGCGGAATTCTAGTTTTTTGGCGGAAAAACGGAAAAACCTAGGAACAATCATGGCTGGGCGGTGACTATGGTTCCTTAGGTCTTATTTGATAGTCCGGAAAACTTTTAGGCGATAGGGGTCCGGAGACCCGGGACCACTCGGAAGGTGTGGGCTATAGAACACAAAAATATGGGAATCGCGCGGAATTCTAGTTGTTTGGCCGAAAAACGCAAAAAAATAAGGAACGATCATGGCGGGGCGGATAGTATGGTTCCTTAGGTCGTATTTTATTGCCAGGAAATATTTTAGGCGATCTGGGTCCGCGGCTCTTCGGACCACTCGGAAGGCATAAGCTATAGCACACTAAAATATGCAAATCGCGCGGAGTTCTAGTTTTTTGGCTGGTGGGGCGGTGACTATGGTACCTTAGGTCGTATTTGATAGTCCAGAAAATTTTTAGGCGATCGGGGTCCGCGGCTCCCCGGACCACTTGGAAGGCGTGGGTATAGCACACGAAAATATGGGAATCGGGCGTAATTCAAGTTTTTTGGCCGAAAAATGCAAAAACTGAGAAACGATGATGGCGGGGCGGTTACTATGGTTCCTTAGGTCGTATTTGACGGCCTGGAAAAATTTTAGGCGATCGGGGTCCGGGGGTCCCGGAATCATTTGGAAGGGTGGGCAATAGCACACGAAAATATGGGAATCGCGCGGAATTCTAGTTTTTTGGCCGAAAATTTAAAAACCTAGGAACAATCATGGCTGGGCGGTGACTATGGTTCCTTAGGTCTTATTTGATAGTCCGAAAAACTTTTAGGCGATAGGGGCCCGGAGATTCGGGACCACTCGGAAGGTGTGGGCTATAACATACAAAAATATGGGAATCGCGCGGAATTCTAGTTGTTTGGCCGAAAAACGCAAAAAAATAAGGAACAATCATGGCGGGGCGGATACTATGATTCCTTAGGTCGTATTTTATTTCCAGGAAAAATTTTAGGCGATCTGGGTCCGCGGCTCTTCGGACCACTCGGAAAGCATAAGCTATAGCACACTAAAATTTGCAAATCGCGCGGAGTTCTAGTTTTTTGGCTGGTGGGGCGGTGACTATGGTACCTTAGGTCGTATTTGATAGTCCAGAAAATTTTTAGGCGATCGGGGTCCACGGCTCCCCGGACCACTTGGAAGGCGTGGGTATAGCACACGAAAATATGGGAATCGGGCGTAATTCAAGTTTTTTGGCCGATAAATGCAAAAAATGAGAAACGATGATGGCGTGGCGGTTACTATGGTTCCTTAGGTCGTATTTGACGGCCCGAAAAAAGTTTAGGCGATCGGGGTCCGGGGGTCCCGGAACCACTTGGAAGGGTGGGCAATAGCACACGAAAATATGGGATTCGCGCGGAATTCTAGTTTTTTGGCCGAAAAACGAAAAAAACTAGGAACGATCATGGATGGGTGGTGACTATGGTTCCTTAGGTCTTATTTGATAGTCCGGATAAATTTTAGGCGATACGGGTCCGGAGACCCGGGATCACTAGGAATGCGTGGGTATAGATCACAAAAATATAGGAATCGGGCGAAATTCTAGGTCTTTTTCAGTAACATGCAAAAAATGTGGAAAGATCTTGGCAGGGCGGTGACTATGGTTCCTTTGGTCTTATTTGATTGTCTGGAAAAATATTAGGCGATGGGGGTCCGGAGGTCCCGGGACCACTCGGAAGGCGTGGGCTATAACACACAAAAATATGGGAATCGCGCGGAATTCTAGTTGTTTGGCCGAAAAACGCAAAAAATGAGGAACGATCATGGCTGGGCTGTGACTATGGTTCCTTAAGTCGTATTTGATAGTCCGGAAAAATTTTAGGCGATAGGGGTCCGGAGTTCCCGGGTTCACTTGGAAGGCGTGGGCTATAGGACACGAAAATATGGGAATCACGCGGAATCCTAGTTTTTTGGCCGAAAAACGGAAAAAACTAGGAACGATCATGGCTGGGCGGTGACTATGGTTCCTTAGGTCTTATTTGATAGTCCGATAAAATTTTAGGCGATAGGGGTCCGGAGAGTCGGGACCACTCGGAAGGTGTGGGCTATAACACACAAAAATATGGGAATCGCGCGGAATTCTAGTTGTTTGGCCGAAAAACGCAAAAAAATAAGGAACGATCATGGAGGGGCGGATACTATGGTTCCTTAGGTCGTATTTTATTGCCCGGAAAAATTTTAGGCGATCTGGGTCCGCGGCTCTTGGAACCACTCGGAAAGCGTAAGCTATAGCACACTAAAATATGCAAATCGCGCGGAGTTCTAGTTTTTTGGCCGAAAAATGCAAAGCATTTGGAACGATCATGGTGGGGCGGTGACTATGGTACCTTAGTTCGTATTTGATAGTCCAGAAAATTTTTAGGCGATCGGGGTCCGCGGCTCCCTGGACCACTTGGAAGGCGTAAGCTATAGCACACTAAAATATGCAAATCGCGCGGAGTTCTAGTTTTTTGGCCGAAAAATGCAAAGCGTTTGGAACGATCATGGTGGGGCGGTGACTATGGTACCTTAGGTCGTATTTGATAGTCCAGAAAATTTTTAGGCGATCGGGGTCTGCGGCTACCCGTACCACTTGGAAGGCGTGGGTATAGCACACGGAAATATGGGAATCGGGCGGAATTCTAGTTTTTTGGCCGAAAAACAAAAAAAATGAGGAACGATCATGGCGGGGCGGATACTATGGTTCCTTAGGTCGTATTTGATTGCCCGGAAAAATTTTAGGCAATAGGGGTCCGGAGATACCGGGACCACTCGGAAGGTGTGGGCTATAACACACAAAAATATGGGAATCACGCGGAATTCTAGTTGTTTGGCCGAAAAACGCAAAAAATAAGGAACGATCATGGCGGGGTGGATACTATGGTTCCTTAGGTCGTATTTGATTGCCCGGAAAAATGTTAGGCGATCAGGGTCCGCGGCTCTTGGGACCACTCGGAATGCGTGGGTATATCTCACGAAAATATGGGAATCACAAAAAATTCTAGGTCTTTTTCAGTAACATGCAAAAAATTTGGAAAGATCTTGGCAGGGCGGTGACTATGGTTCCTTTGGTCTTATTTGATTGTCCGGAAAAATATTAGATGATGGGGGTCCGGAGGTCCCGGGACCACTCGGAAGGCGTGGGCTATAACACACAAAAATATGTGAATCGCGCGGAATTCTAGTTGTTTGGCCGAAAAATGCAAAAAATAAGGAACGATCATGGCGGGGCGGATACTATGGTTCCTTAGGTCGAATTGGATTGACCGGAAAAATTTTAGGCGATCGGGGTCCGCGTCTCTTGGGACCACCCGGAATACGTGGGTACGAAAATATGGGAATCGGGCGAAATTCTAGGTCTTTTTCAGTAACATGCAAAAAATGTTGAAAGATCTTGGCAGGGCGGTGACTATGTTCCTTTGGTCTTATTTGATTGTCCGGAAAAATATTAGGAGATGGGGGTCCGGAGGTCCCAGGACCACTTGGAAGGCATGGGCTATAACACACAAAAATATGGGAATCGCGCGAAATTCTAGTTGTTTGGCCGAAAAACGCAAAAAATGAGGAACGATCATGGCTGGGCGGTGACTATGGTTCCTTAGGTCATATTTGATAGTCCGGAAAAATTTTAGGCGATAGGGGTCCGGAGTTCCCGGGTTCACTTGGAAGGCGTGGGCTATAGGACACGAAAATATGGGAATCGCGCGGAATTCTAGTTTTTTGGCCGAAAAATAGAAAAAACTAGGAACGATCATGGCTGGGCGGTGACTATGGTTCCTTAGGTCTTATTTGATAGTCCGGAAAAATTTTAGGCGATAGGGGTCCGGAGACCCGGGACCACTCGGAAGGCGTGGGCTATAACACACAAAAATATGGGATCGCGCGGAATTCTAGTTGTTTGGCCGAAAAATGCAAAAAATGAGGAACGATCATGGTGGGGCGGATACTATGGTTCCTTAGGTCGTATGTTATTGCCAGGAAAAATTTTAGGCGATCTGGGTCCGCGGCTCTTCGGACCACTCGGAAGGCATAAGCTATAGCACACTAAAATATGCAAATCGCGCGGAGTTCTAGTTTTTTGGCTGGTGGGGCGGTGACTATGGTACCTTAGGTCATATTTGATAGTCCAGAAAAATTTTAGGCAATCGGGGTCCGCGGCTCCCCGGACCACTTGGAAGGCGTGGGTATAGCACACGAAAATATGAAAATCGGGCGTAATTCAAGTTTTTTGGCCGAAAAATGCAAAAAATGAGAAACGATGATGGCGGGGCGGTTACTATGGTTCCTTAGGTCGTATTTCACGGCCCGAAAAAATTTTAGGCGATCGGGGTCCGGGGGTCCCGGAATCACTTGGAAGGGTGGGCAATAGCACACGAAAATATGGGAATCGCGCGAAATTCTAGTTTTTTGGCCGAAAAACAGACAAAACTAGGAACGATCATGGATGGGTGGTGAATATGGTTCATTAGGTCTTATTTGATAGTCCGGAAAAATTTTAGGCGATAGGGGTCCAGAGACCCGGGACCACTCGGAAGGCGTGGGCTATAACACACAAAAATATGGGATCGAACGGAATTCTAGGTCTTTTTCAGTAACATGCAAAAAATGTGGAAAGATCTTGGTAGGGCGGTGACTATGGTTCCTTTGGTCCTATTTGATTGTCCGAAAAAAAATAGGCGATGGGGGTCCGGAGGTCCCGGGACCACTCGGAAGGCGTGGGCTATAACACATAAAAATATGGGAATCGCGCGGAATTCTAGTTGTTTGGCCGAAAAACGCAAAAAATGAGGAACGATCATGGCTGGGCGGTGACTATGGTTCCTTAAGTCATATTTGATAGTCCGGAAAAATTTTAAGCGATAGGGGTCCGGAGTTCCCGGGTTCACTTGGAAGGAGTGGGTTATAGGACACGAAAATATGGGAATCACGCGGAATCCTAGTTTTTTGGCCGAAAAACGAAAAAAACTTGGAACGATCATGGCTGGGCGGTGACTATGGTTCCTTAGGTCTTATTTGATAGTCCGATAAAATTTTAGGCAATAGGGGTCCGCAGACCCGGGACCACTCGGAAGGTGTGGGCTATAACACACAAAAATATGGGAATCGCGCGGAATTCTAGTTGTTTGGCCGAAAAACGCAAACAAATAAGGAACGATCATGGCGGGGCGGATACTATAGTTCCTTAGGTCGTATTTTCTTGCCCGGAAAAATTTTAGGCGATCTGGGTCCGCGGCTCTTGGGACCACTCGGAAAGCGTAAGCTATAGCACACTAAAATATGCAAATCGCGCCGAGTTCTAGTTTTTTGGCCGAAAAATGCAAAGCATTTGGAACGATCATGATGGGGCGGTGACTATGGTACCTTAGTTCGTATTTGATAGTCCAGAAAATTTTTAGGCGATCGGGTCTGCGGCTACCCGTACCACTTGGAAGGCGTGGGTATAGCACACGAAAATATGGGAATCGGGCGTAATTCTAGTTTTTTGGCCGAAAAATGCAAAAAATGAGAAACGATGATGGCGGAGCAGATACTATGGTTCCTTAGGTCTTATTTGATAGTCCGGAAAAATTTTAGGCGATAGGGGTCCGGAGGTCCCGGGACCACTCGGAAGGTGTGGGTTATAACACACAAAAATATGGGAATCACGCGGAATTCTAGTTGTTTGGCCGAAAAACGCAAAAAATAAGGAACGATCATGGCGGGGCGGATACTATGGTTCCTTAGGTCATATTTGATTGCCCGGAAAAATGTTAGGTGATCAGGGTCCGCGGCTCTTGGGACCACTCGGAATGCGTGGGTATAGCTCATGAAAATATGGGAATCACGAGAAATTCTAGGTCTTTTTCAGTAACATGCAAAAAATGTGGAAAGATCTTGGCAGGGCGGTGACTATGGTTCCTTTGGTCTTATTTGATTGTCCGGAAAAATATTAGATGATGGGGGTCCGGAGGTCCCGGGACCACTCGGAAGGCGTGGGCTATAACACACAAAAATATGTGAATCGCGCGGAATTCTAGTTGTATGGCCGAAAAATGCAAAAAATAAGGAACGATCATGGCGGGGCGGATACTATGGTTCCTTAGGTCGAATTTGATTGCCCGGAAAAATTTTAGCCGATCGGGGTCCGCGGCTCTTGGGACCAGTTGGAATACGTGGGTATAGCACACGAAAATATGGGAATCGGGCGAAATTCTAGGTCTTTTTCAGTAACATGCAAAAAATGTTGAAAGATCTTGGCAGGGCGGTGACTATGGTTCCTTTGGTCTTATTTGATTGTCCGGAAAAATATTAGGAGATGGGGGTCCGGAGGTCCCGGGACCACTCGGAAGGAGTGGGCTATAACACACAAAAATATGGGAATCGCGCGAAATTCTAGTTGTTTGGCCGAAAAACGCAAAAAAAGAGGAACGATCATGGCTGGGCGGTGACTATGGTTCCTTAGGTCGTATTTGATTGTCCGGAAAAATTTTAGGCGATAGGGGTCCGGAGTTCCCGGGTTCACTTGGAAGGCGTGGGCTATAGGACACGAAAATATGGGAATCACGCGGAATCCTAGTTTTTGGGCCGAAAAACGGAAAAAACTAGGAACGATCATGGCTGGGCGGTGACTATGGTTCCTTAGGTCTTATTTGATAGTCCGGAAAACTTTTAGGCGATAGGGGTCCGGAGACCCGGGACCACTCGGAAGGTGTGGGCTATAACACACAAAAATATGGGAATCGCGCGGAATTCTAGTTGTTTGGCCGAAAAACGCAAAAAAATAAGGAACGATCATGGCGGGGCGGATAGTATGGTTCCATAGGTCGTATTTTATTGCCAGGAAATATTTTAGGCGATCTGGGTCCGCGGCTCTTCGGACCACTCGGAAGGCATAAGCTATAGCACACTAAAATATGCAAATCGCGCGGAGTTCTAGTTTTTTGGCTGGTGGGGCGGTGACTATGGTACCTTAGGTCTTATTTGATAGTCCAGAAAATTTTTAGGCGATCGGGGTCCGCGGCTCCCCGGACCACTTGGAAGGCGCGGGTATAGCACACGAAAATATGGGAATCGGGCGTAATTCAAGTTTTTTGGCCGAAAAATGCAAAAAATGAGAAACGATGATGGCGGGGCGGTTACCATGGTTCCTTAGGTCGTATTTGACGGCCCGGAAAAATTTTAGGCGATCGGGGTCCGGGGGTCCCGGAATCATTTTGAAGGGTGGGCAATAGCACACGAAAATATGGGAATCGCGCGGAATTCTAGTTTTTTGGCCGAAAAACGGAAAAAACTAGGAACGATCATGGATGGGTGGTGACTATGGTTCCTTAGGTCTTATTTGATAGTCCGGAAAAATTTTAGGCGATAGGGGTCCAGAGACCCGGGACCACTCGGAAGGCGTGGGCTATAACACACAAAAATATGGGATCGCACGGAATTCTAGGTCTTTTTCAGTAACATGCAAAAAATGTGGAAAGATCTTGGCAGGGCGGTGACTATGGTTCCTTTGGTCTTATTTGATTTTCCGGAAAAATAATAGGCGATGGGGGTCCGGAGGTCCCGGGACCACTCGGAAGGCGTGGGCTATAACACACAAAAATATGGGAATCGCGCGGAATTCTAGTTGTTTGGCCGAAGAACGCAAAAAATGTGGAAAGATCTTGGCAGGGCGGTGACTATGGTTCCTTTGGTCTTGTTTGATTGTATGGAAAAATAATAGGCGATGGGGGTCCGGAGGTCCCGGGACCACTCGGAAGGCGTGGGCTATAACACACAAAAATATGGGAATCGCGCGGAATTCTAGTTGTTTGGCCGAAAAATGCAAAAAATGAGGAACGATCATGGCTGGGCGGTGACTATGGTTCCGTAAGTCGTATTTGATAGTCCGGAAAAATTTTAGGCGATAGGGGTCCGGAGTTCCCGGGTTCACTTGGAAGGCGTGGGCTATAGGACACGAAAATATGGGAATCACGCGGAATCCGAGTTTTTGGGCCGAAAAACGGAAAAAACTAGGAACGATCATGGCTGGGCGGTGACTATGGTTCCTTAGGTCTTATTTGATAGTCCGATAAAATTTTAGGCAATAGGGGTCCGGAGACCCGGGACCACTCGGAAGGTGTGGGCTATAACACACAAAAATATGGGAATTGCGCGGAATTCTAGTTGTTTGGCCGAAAAACGCAAAAAAATAAGGAACGATCATGGCGGGGCGGATACTATGGTTCCTTAGGTCGAATTTGATTGCCAGAAAAATTTTTAGCCGATCGGGGTCCGCGGCTCTTGGGACCACTCGATATACGTGGGTATAGTACACGAAAATATGGGAATCGGGCGAAATTCTAGGTCTTTTTTAGTAACATGCAAAAAATGTTGAAAGATCTTGGCAGGGCGGTGACTATGGTTCCTTTGGTCTTATTTGATTGCCCGGAAAAATTTTAGGCGATCTGGGTCCGCGGCTCTTGGGACCACTCGGAAAGCGTAAGCTATAGCACACTAAAATATGCAAATCGCGCGGAGTTCTAGTTTTTTGGCCGAAAAATGCAAAGCATTTGGAATATCATGGTGGGGCGGTGACTATGGTACCTTGGTTCGTATTTGATAGTCCAGAAAATTTTTAGGCAATCGGGGTCCGCGGCTCCCTGGACAACTTGGAAGGCGTAAGCTATAGCACACTAAAATATGCAAATCGCGCGGAGTTCTAGTTTTTTGGTCGAAAAATGCAAAGCATTTGGAACGATCATGGTGGGGCGGTGACTATGGTTCCTTAGGTCTTATTTGATAGTCCGGAAAAATTTTAGGCGATAGGTGTGCGGATACCCGGGACCACTCGGAAGGCGTGGACTATATATAACACACTAAAATATGGGATCGCGCGGAATTCTAGTTGTATGGCCAAAAAATGCAAAAAATGAGGAACGATCATGGCGGGGCGGTGACTATGGTTCCTTAGGTCATATTTGATGGCCCGGAAAATTTTAGGCGATTGGGGTTCGGGGTTCCCGGGACCCCTTGGAAGGCGTGGGCTAAAGCACACGAAAATATGGAAATCGCGCGGAATTCTAGTTTTTTGGCTGAAAAACACAAAAGACTAGGAACGATCATTGCGGGGTGTTGACTATGGTTCCTTAAGTCATATTTGATAGTCCGGAAAATTTTTAGGCGATCCGGCTCCGGGGGGCCCGACCCACTCGGAAGGCGTGGGCGATAGCACACAAAAATATGGGAATCGGGCGGAATTCTAGTTTTTTGGCCAAGAAATGCAAAAAATGAGGAACGATCATGGTGAGGCGGTGACTATGGTTCCTTAGGTCCTAATTGATTGCCCGAAAATTTTTTAGGCGATCTGAGTCAGGCGGCCCGGCCCACTCGGAAGGCGTGGGCAATAGCACACAAAAATATGGTAATCGAGCGGAATTCTAGTTTTTTGGCTGAAAAACGCAATAAATGAGGAACGATCATGGCAGGGAGGTGACTATGGTTCCTTAGGTCGTATTTGATGGCCCGGAAAATTTTAGACGATCGGGCTCCACGGCTCCCGGGACCCACTCGGAAGGCGTAAGCTATAGCACACTAAAATATGCAAATCGCGCGTAGTTCTAGTTTTTTGGCCGAAAAATGCAAAGCATTTGGAACGATCATGGTCGGGCGGTGACTATGGTACCTTAGGTCATATTTGATGGCCCGGAAAATTTTAGGCGATTGGGGTTCGGGGTTCCCGGGACCCCTTGGAAGGCGTGGGCTAAAGCACACGAAAATATGGAAATCGCGCGGAATTCTAGTTTTTTGGCTGAAAAACACAAAAGACTAGGAACGATCATGGCGGGGTGGTGACTATGGTTCCTTAGGTCATATTTGATAGTCCGGAAAATTTTTAGGCGATCCGGCTCCGGGGGGCCCGACCCACTCGGAAGGCGTGGGCGATAGCACACAAAAATATGGGAATCGGGCGGAATTCTAGTTTTTTGGCCAAGAAATGCAAAAAATGAGGAACGATCATGGCGAGGCAGTGACTATGGTTCCTTAGGTCCTAATAGATGGCCCAAAAAGTTTTTAGGCGATCCGAGTCCGGCGGCCCGGCCCACTCGGAAGGCGTGGGCAATAGCACACAAAAATATGGTAATCGAGCGTAATTCTAGTTTTTTGGCCGAAAAATGCAATAAATGAGGATCGATCATGGCGGGGCGGTGACTATGGTTCCTTAGGTCGTATTTGATGGCCCGGAAAATTTTAGGCGATCGGGGTCCACGGCTCCCGGGACCACTCGGAAGGCGTAAGCTATAGCACACTAAAATATGCAAATCGCGCGGAGTTCTAGTTTTTTGGCCGAAAAATGCAAAGCATTTGGAACGATCATGGTGGGGCGGTGACTATGGTACCTTAGGTAGTATTTGATAGTCCAGAAAATTCTTAGGCGATCGGGGTCTGCGGCTACCTGTACCACTTGGAAGGCGTGGGTATAGCACACGAAAATATGGGAATCGGGCGTAATTCTAGTTTTTTGGCCGAAAAATGCAAAAAATGAGAAACGATGATTGCGGGGCTGTTACTATCGTTCCTTAGGTCGTATTTGACGGCCCGGAAAATTTTTAGCCGATCGGGGTCCGGGGGTCCCAGAACCACTAGGAAGGGTGGGCAATAGCACACAAAAATATTGTAATCGGGCGGAATTCTAGTTTTTTGGCCGAAAAACGCAACAAATGAGGAATGATCATGGCTGGGCGGTGACTATGGTTCCTTAGGTCGTATTTGATAGTCCAGAAAAATTTTAGGTGATAGGGGTCCGGAGTTCATGGTTTCACTTGGAAGGCGTGGCCTATAGGACACGAAAATATGGGAATCGCGCGGAATTCTAGTTTTTTGGCCGAAAAACGGAAAAAACTAGGAACGATCCTGGCTGGGCGGTGACTATGGTTCCTTAGGTCTTATTTGATAGTCCGGAAAAATTTTAGGCGATAGGTGTCCGGAGACCCGGGACCACTCGGAAGGCGTGGACTATATATAACACACTAAAATATGGGATCGCGCGGAATTCTAGTTGTATGGCATAAAAATGCAAAAAATGAGGAACGATCATGGCGGGGAGGTGACTATGGTTCCTTAGGTCATATTTGATGGCCCGGAAAATTTTAGGCGATTGGGGTTCGGGGTTCCCGGGACCCCTTGGAAGGCGTGGGCTAAAGCACACGAAAATATGGAAATCGCGCGGAATTCTAGTTTTTTGGCTGAAAAACACAAAAGACTAGGAACGATCATGGCGGGGTGGTGACTATGGTTCCTTAGGTCATATTTGATAGTCCAGAAAATTTTTAGGCGATCCGGCTACGGGGGGCCCGACCCACTCGGAAGGCGTGGGCGATAGCACACAAAAATATGGGAATCGGGCGGAATTCTAGTTTTTTGGCCAAGAAATGCAAAAATGAGGAACGATCATGGCGAGGCGGTGACTATGGTTCCTTAGGTCCTAATTGATGGCCCAAAAAGTTTTTAGGCGATCCGAGTCCGGCGGCCCGGCCCACTCGGAAGGCGTGGGCAATAGCACACAAAAATATGGTAATCGAGCGTAATTCTAGTTTTTTGGCCGAAAAACGCAATAAATGAGGATCGATCATGGCGGGGCAGTGACTATGGTTCCTTAGGTCGTATTTGATGGCCCGAAAAATTTTAGGCGATCGGGGTCCACGGCTCCCGGGACCACTCGGAAGGCGTAAGCTATAGCACACTAAAATATGCAAATCGCGCGGAGTTCTTGTTTTTTGGCCGAAAAATGCAAAGCATTTGGAACAATCGTGGTGGGGCAGTGACTATGGTACCTTAGGTCGTATTTGATGTCCCGAAAAATTTTAGGCGATCGAGGTCCGGAGTTCCCGGGTTCACTTGGAAGGCGTGGGCTATAGGACACGAAAATATGGGAATCGCGCGGAATTCTAGTTTTTTGGCCGAAAAACGGAAAAACTAGGAACGATCATGGCTGGGCGGTGACTATGGTTCCTTAGGTCTTTTTTGATAGTCCGAAAAAATTTTAGGCGATAGGGGTCCGGAGACCCGGGACCACTCGGAAGGCGTGGGCTATAACACAAAAAAATATGGGATCGCGCGGAATTCTAGTTTTTTGGCCGAAAAATGCAAAAAATGAGGAACGATCATGGCGGGGCGGTGACTATGGTACCTTAGGTCATATTTGATAGTCCGGAAAATTTTTAGGTGATCCGGCTCCGGGGGGCCCGACCCACTCGGATGGCGTGGGCAATAGCACACAAAAATATGGGAATCAGGCGGAATTCTAGTTTTTTGGCCAAGAAATGCTATAAATGAGGAACGATCATGGCGAGGCGGTGACTATGGTTCTTAGGTCCTAATTGATGGACCAAAAATTTTTTAGGCGATCCGAGTCCGGCGGCCCGGCCCACTCGGAAGGCGTGGGCAATTGCACACAAAAATATGGTAATCGAGCGGAATTCTAGTTTTTTGGCTGAAAAACGCAATAAATGAGGAACGATCATGGCGGGGCGGTGACTATGGTTCCTTATGTCGTATTTGATGGCCCGGAAAATTTTAGGCGATCGGGGTCCACGGCTCCCGGGACCACTCCGAAGGCGTAAGCTATAGCACACTAAAATATGCAAATCGCGCGGAATTCTAGTTTTTTGGCCGAAAAATGCAAAGCATTTGGAACGATCATGGCGAGGCGGTGACTATGGTTCCTTAGGTCCTAATTGATGGCCCGAAAATTTTTTAGGCGATCCAAGTCCGGTGGCCCGGCCCACTCGGAAGGCGTGGGCAATAGCACACAAAATATGGTAATCGAGCGGAATTCTAGTTTTTTGGCTGAAAAACGCAATAAATGAGGAACGATCATGGCGGGGCGGTGACTATGGTTCCTTAGGTCGTATTTGATGGCCCGGAAAATTTTAGGCGATCGGGGTCCACGGCTCCCGGGACCACTCGGAAGGCGTAAGCTATAGCACACAAAAATATAGTAATCGAGCGGAATTCTAGTTTTTTGGCCGAAAAACGCAATAAATGAGGAACGATCATGGCGGGGCGGTGACTATGGTTCCTTCGGTCGTATTTGATGGCTCAGAAAATTTTAGGCGATCGGGGTTCACGGCTCCCGGGACCACTCAGAAGGCGTAAGCTATAGCACACTAAAATATGCAAATCACGCGGAGTTCTAATTTTTTGGCCGAAAAATGCAAAGCATTTTGAATGATCATGGTGGGGCGGTGACTACGGTACCTTAGGTCGTATTTGATAGTCCGAAAAATCTTTAGGCGATCGGGGTCCGCGGCTCCCCGGACCACTTGGAAGGCGTGGGTATAGCACACGAAAATATGGGAATCGGGCGTAATTCTAGTTTTTTGGCCGAAAAATGCAAAAATGAGAAATGATGATGGCGGGGCAGTTACTATGGTTCCTTAGGTCGTATTTGATGGCCCGGAAAAATTTTAGGCGATCGGGGTCCGGGGGTCCCGGAACCACTTGGAAGGGTGGGCAATAGCACACAAAAATATTGTAATCGGGCGGAATTCTAGTTTTTTGGGCGAAAAACGCAACAAATGAGGAATCATCATGGCTGGGCGGTGACTATGGTTTCTTAGGTCGTATTTGATAGTCCGGAAAAATTTTAGGCGATAGGGGTCCGGAGTTCCCGGGTTCACTTGGAAGGCGTGGGCTATAGGACACGAAAATATGGGAATCGCACGGAATTCTAGTTTTTGGCCGAAAAACGGAAACACTAAGAATGATCATGGCTGGGCGGTGACTATGGTTCCTTAGCTCTTATTTGATAGTCCGAACAAATTTTAGGCGATAGGGGTCAGGAGACCCGGGACGACTCGGAAGGCGTGGGCTATAACACACAAAAATATGGGATCGCGCGAAATTCTAGTTGTTTGGCCGAAAAACGCAAAAAATGAGGAACGATCATTGAGGGGTGGTTACTATGGTTCCTTAGGTCGTATTTGATGGCCCGGAAAATTTTTAGGCGATCGGGGTTCGGGGTTCCCGGGACCCCTTGGAAGGCGTGGGCTAAAGCACATGAAAATATGGAAATCGCGCGGAATTCTTGTTTTTTGGCTGAAAAATGCAAAAGACTAGGAACGATCATGGCGTGGCGGTGACTATGGTCCCTTAGGTCGTATTTGATAGTCCGGAAAATTTTTAGGCGATCCGGCTCCGGGGGGCCCGACCCACTCGGATGGCGTGGGCGATAGCACACAAAAATATGGGAATCGGGCGGAATTCTAGTTTTTTGGCCAAGAAATGCAAAAAATGAGGAACGATCATGGCGAGGCGGTGACTATGGTTCCTTAGGTCCTAATTGATGGCCCGAAAATATTTTAGGCGATAGGGGTCCGGAGACCCGGGACCACTCGGATGGCGTGGGCTATAACACACAAATAAATGGGATCGCGCGGAATTCTAGTTTTTTGGCTGAAAAACGCAATAAATGAGGAACGATCATGGCGGGGCGGTGACTTTGGTTCCTTAGGTCGTATTTGATGGCCCGGAAAATTTTAGGCGATCGGGGTCCACGGCTCCCGGGACCACTCGGAAGGCGTAAGCTATAGCACACAAAAATATGGTAATCGAGAGGAATTCTAGTTTTTTGGCCGAAAAACGCAATAAATGAGGAACGATCATGGCGGGGCGGTGACTATGGTTCCTTAGGTCGTATTTGATGGCCCGGAAAATTTTAGGCGATCGGGGTCCACGGCTCCCGGGACCACTCGGAAGGCGTAAGCTATAGCACACTAAAATATGCAAATCGCGCGGAGTTCTAGTTTTTTGGCCGAAAAATGCAAAGCATTTGGAATGATCATGGTGGGGCGGTGACTATGGTACCTTAGGTCGTATTTGATAGTCCGGAAATTTTTTAGGCGATCGGGATCCGCGGCTCCCCGGACCACTTGGAAGGCGTGGGTATAGCACACGAAAATATGGGAATCGGGCGTAATTCTAGTTTTTTGGCCGAAAAATGCAAAAAATGAGAAACGATGATGGCGGGGATGTTACTATGGTTCCTTAGGTCGTATTTGACGGCCCAGAAAAATTTTAGGCGATCGGGGTCCGGGGGTCCCGGAACCACTTGGAAGGGTGGGCAATAGCACACAAAAATATTGTAATCAGGCGGAATTTTAGTTTTTTGGCCGAAAAATACAACAAATGAGGAATGATCATGGCTGGGCGGTGACTATGGTTCCTTAGGTCGTATTTGATAGTCCGGAAAAATTTTAGGCGATAGGGGTCCGGAGTTCTCGGGTTCACTTGGAAGGCGTGGGCTATAGGACACGAAAATATGGGAATCGCGCGGAATTCTAGTGTTTTGGCCGAAAAACGGAAAACACTAGGAAGGATCATGGCTGGGCGCTGACTATGGTTCCTTAGGTCTTTTTTGATAGTCCGGAAAAATTTTAGGCGATAGGGGTCCGGAGACTCGGGACCACTCGGATGGCGTGGGCTATAACACACAAATATATGGGATCGCGCGGAATTCTATTTGTTTGGCCGAAAAACGCAAAAAATGAGGAATGCTCATTGCGGGGTGGTTACTATGGTTCCTTAGGTGGTATTTGATGGCCCGGAAAATTTTTAGGCGATCGGGGCTCGGGGTTCCCGAGACCCCTTGGAAGGCGTGGGCTAAAGCACACGAAAATATGGAAACCGCGCGGAATTCTAGTTTTTTGGCTGAAAAATGCAAAAGACTAGGAACGATCATGGTGGGGCGGTGACTATGGTTCCTTAGGTCGTATTTGATAGTCCGGAAAATTTTTAGGCGATCCAGCTCCGGGGGGCCCTGCCCACTCGGAAGGCGTGGGCAATAGCACACAAAAATATGGTAATCGAGCGGAATTCTATTTTTTTCGCCAAAAAATGCAAAAAATGAGGAACGATCATGGCGAGGCGGTGACTATGGTTCCTTAGGTGCTAATTGATGTCCCGAAACGTTTTTAGGCGATCCGAGTCCGGCGGCCCGGTGCTCTCGGAAGGCGTGGGCAATAGCACACAAAAATATGGTAATCGAGCGGAATTCTAGTTTTTTGGCCGAAAAACGCAATAAATGAGGAACGATCATGGCGGGGCGGTGACTATGGTTCCTTAGGTCGTATTTGATGGCCCGGAAAATTTTAGGCGATCGGGGTCCACGGCTCCCGGGACCACTCGGAAGGCGTAAGCTATAGCACACTAAAATATGCAAATCGCACGGAGTTCTAGTTTTTTGGCCGAAAAATGCAAAGCATTTGGAACGATCATGGTGGGGCGGTGACTATGGTACCTTAGGTCGTATTTGATAGTCCGGAAATTTTTTAGGCGATCGGGATCCGCGGCTACCCGGACCACTTGGAAGGCGTGGGTATAGCACACGAAAATATGGGAATCGGGCGTAATTCTAGTTTTTTGGCCGAAAAATGCAAAAAATGAGAAACGATGATGGCGGGGATGTTACTATGGTTCCTTAGGTCGTATTTGACGGCCCAGAAAAATTTTAGGCGATCGGGGTCCGGGGGTCCCGGAACCACTTGGAAGGGTGGGCAATAGCACACAAAAATATTGTAATCAGGCGGAATTCTAGTTTTTTGGCCGAAAAACGCAACAAATGAGGAATGATCATGGCTGGGCGGTGACTATGGTTCCTTAGGTCGTATTTGATAGTCCGGAAAAATTTTAGGCGATAGGGGTCCGTAGTTCCCGGGTTCACTTGGAAGGCGTATAGGACACGAAAATATGGGAATCGCGCGGAATTCTAGTTTTTTGGCCGAAAAACAGAAAAAACTAGGAACGATCATGGCTGGGCGGTGACTATGGTTCCTTAGGTCTTATTTGATAGTCCGGAAAAATTTTAGGCGATAGGGGTCCGGAGACCCGGGACCACTCGGATGGCGTGGGCTATAACACACAAATATATGGGATCGCGCGGAATTCTATTTGTTTGGCCGAAAAACGCAAAAAATGAGGAACGCTCATGGCGGGGTGGTTACTATGGTTCCTTAGGTGGTATTTGATGGCCCGGAAAATTTTTAGGCGATCGGGTCTCGGGAACCCCGAGACCCCTTGGAAGGCGTGGGCTAAAGCACACGAAAATATGGAAACCGCGCGGAATTCTTGTTTTTTGGCTGAAAAGTGCAAAAGACTAGGAACGATCATGGCGGGGCGGTGACTATGGTTCCTTAGGTCGTATTTGATAGTCCAGAAAATTTTTAGGCGATCCAGCTCCGGGGGCCCGACCCACTCGGAAGGCGTGGGCGATAGCACACAAAAATATGGGAATCGGGCGGAATTCTAGTTTTTTGGCCAAAAAATGCAAAAAATGAGGAACGATCATGGCAAGGCGGTGACTATGGTTCCTTAAGTCCTAATTGATGTCCCGAATATTTTTTAGGCGATCCGGCTCCGGGGGCCCGACCCACTCGGAAGGCGTGGGCGATAGCACACAAAAATATGGGAATCGGGCGGAATTCTAGTTTTTTGGCCAAAAAATGCAAAAAATGAGGAACGATCATGGCGAGGCGGTGACTATGGTTCCTTAGGTCCTAATTGATGGCCCGAAAATTTTTTAGGCGATCCGAGTCCGGCGGCCCGGCCCACTCGGAAGGCGTGGGCAATAGCACACAAAAATATGGTAATCGAGCGGAATTCTAGTTTTTTGGCCGAAAAACGCAATAAATGAGGAACGATCATGGCGGGGCGGTGACTATGGTTCCTTAGGTCGTATTTGATGGCCCGAAAAATTTTAGGCGATCGGGGTCCACGGCTCCCGGGACCACTCGGAAGGCGTAAGCTATAGCACACTAAAATATGCAAATCGCGCGGAGTTCTAGTTTTTTGGCCAAAAAATGCAAAGCATTTGGAACGATCATGGTGGGGCGGTGACTATGGTACCTTAGGTCGTATTTGATAGTCCAGAAATTTTTTAGGCGATCGGGATCCGTGGCTCCCCGGACCACTTGGAAGGCGTGGGTATAGCACACGAAAATATGGGAATAGGGCGTAATTCTAGTTTTTTCGCCGAAAAATGCAAAAAATGAGAAACGATTATGGCGGGGATGTTACTATGGTTCCTTAGGTCGTATTTGACGGCCCAGAAAAATTTTAGGCGATCGGGGTCCGGGGGTCCCGGAACCACTTGGAAGGGTGGGCAATAGCACACAAAAATATTGTAATCAGGCGGAATTCTAGTTTTTTGGCCGAAAAACGCAACAAATGAGGAATGATCATGGTTGGACAGTGACTATGGTTCCTTAGGTCGTATTTGGTAGTCCGAAAAAATTTTAGGCGATAGGGGCCCGGAGTTCTCGGGTTCACTTGGAAGGCGTGGGCTATAGGACACGAAAATATGGGAATCGCGCGGAATTCTAGTTTTTTGGCCGAAAAACGGAAAAAACTAGGAACGATCATGGCTGGGCGGTGACTATGGTTCCTTAGGTCTTATTTGATAGTCCGGAAAAATTTTAGGCGATAGGGGTCCGGAGACCCGGGACCACTCAGATGGCGTGGGCTATAACGCACAAATATATGGGATCGCGCGGAATTCTATTTGTTTGGCCGAAAAACGCAAAAACTTAGGAACGCTCATGGCGGGGTGGTTACTATGGTTCCTTAGGTGGTATTTGATCGCCCGGAAAATTTTTAGGCGATCGGGGCTCGGGGTTCCCGAGACCCCTTGGAAGGCGTGGGCTAAAGCACACGAAAATATGAAAACCGCGCGGAATTCTAGTTTTTTGGCTGAAAAATGCAAAAGACTAGGAACGATCATGGCGGGGCGGTGACTATGGTTCCTTAGGTCGTATTTGATAGTCCGAAAAATTTTTAGGCGATCCAGCTCCGGGGGCCCGACCCACTCGGAAGGCGTGGGCGATAGCACACAAAAATATGGGAATCGGGCGGAATTCTAGTTTTTTGGCCAAAAAATGCAAAAAATGAGGAACGATCATGGCAAGGCGGTGACTATGGTTCCTTAGGTCCTAATTGATGGCCCGAATATTTTTAGGCGATCCGAGTCCGGCGGCCCGGCCCACTCGAAAGGCGTGGGCAATAGCACACAAAAATATGGTAATCGAGCGGAATTCTATTTTTTGGCCAAAAAATGCAAAAAATGAGGAACGATCATGGCGAGGCGGTGACTATGGTTCCTTAGGTGCTAATTGATGTCCCGAAACATTTTTAGGCGATCCGAGTCCGGCGGCCCGGCGCTCTCGGAAGGGGTGGGCAATAGCACACAAAAATATGGTAATCGAGCAGAATTCTAGTTTTTTGGCCGAAAAACGCAATAAATGAGGAACGATCATGGCGGGGCGGTGACTATGGTTCCTTAGGTCGTATTTGATGGCCTGGAAAATTTTAGGCGATCGGGGTCCACGGCTCCCGGGACCACTTGGAAGGCGTAAGCTATAGCACACTAAAATATGCAAATCGCGCGGAGTTCTAGTTTTTTGGCCGAAAAATGCAAAGCATTTGGAACGATCATGGTGGGGCGGTGACTATGGTACCTTAGGTCGTATTTGATAGTCCGGAAATGTTTTAGGCGATCGGGATCCGCGGCTCCCCGGACCACTTGGAAGGCGTGGGTATAGCACACGAAAATATAGGAATCGGGCGTAATTCTAGTTTTTTGGCCGAAAAATGCAAAAAATGAGAAACGATGATGGCGGGGATGTTACTATGGTTCCTTAGGTCGTATTTGACAGCCCAGAAAAATTTTAGGCGATCGAGGTCCGGGGTCCCGGAACCACTTGGAAGGGTGGGCAATTGCACACAAAAATATTGTAATCAGGCGGAATTCTAGTTTTTTGGCCGAAAAACGCAACAAATGAGGAATGATCATGACTGGGCGGTGACTATGGTTTCTTAGGTCGTATTTGACAGTCCGGAAATTTTTTAGGCGATCGGGATCCGCGGCTCCCCGGACCACTTGGAAGGCGTGGGTATAGCACACGAAAATATGGGAATCGGGCGTAATTCTAGTTTTTTTGCCGAAAAATGCAAAAAATGAGAAACGATGATGGCAGGGATGTTACTATGGTTCCTTAGGTCGTATTTGATGGCCCAGAAAAATTTTAGGCGATCGGGGTCCGGGGGTCCCGGAACCACTTGGAAGGGTGGGCAATAGCACACAAAAATATTGTAATCAGGCGAAATTCTAGTTTTTTGGCCGAAAAACGCAACAAATGAGGAATGATCATGGCTGGGCGGTGACTATGGTTCCTTAGGTCGTATTTGATAGTCCGGAAAAATTTTAGGCGATAGGGGTCCGGAGTTCTCGGGTTCACTTGGAAAGCGTGGGCTATAGGACACGAAAATATGGGAATCGCGCGGAATTCTAGTTTTTTGGCCGAAAAACGGAAAAAACTAGGAACGATCATGGCTGGGCGGTGACTATGGTTCCTTAGGTCTTATTTGATAGTCCGGAAAAATTTTAGGCGATAGGGGTCCGGAGACCCGGGACCACTCGGATGGCGTGGGCTATAACACACAAATATATGGGATCGCGCGGAATTCTATTTGTTTGGCCGAAAAACGCAAAAAATGAGGAACGCTCATGGCGGGGTGGTTACTATGATTCCTTAGGTGGTATTTGATGGCCCGGAAAATTTTTAGGCGATCGGGGCTCGGGGTTCCCGAGACCCCTTGGAAGGCGTGGGCTAAAGCACACGAAAATATGGAAACCGCACGGAATTCTAGTTTTTTGGCTGAAAAATGCAAAAGACTAGGAACGATCATGGCGGGGCGGTGACTATGGTTCCTTAGGTCGTATTTGATAGTCCGAAAAATTTTTAGGCGATCCAGCTCCGGGGGGCCCGACCCACTCGGAAGGCGTGGGCGATAGCACACAAAAATATGGGAATTGGGCGGAATTCTAGTTTTTTGGCCAAAAAATGCAAAAAATGAGGAACGATCATGGCAAGGCGGTGACTATGGTTCCTTAGGTCCTAATTGATGGCCCAAATATTTTTAGGCAATCCGAGTCCGGCGGCCCGGCCCACTCGGAAGGCGTGGGCAATAGCACACAAAAATATGGTAATCGAGCGGAATTCTATTTTTTTGGCCAAAAAATGCAAAAAATGAGGAACAATCATGGCGAGGTGGTGACTATGGTTCCTTATGTGCTAATTGATGTCCCGAAACGTTTTTAGGCGATCCGAGTCCGGCGGCCCGGCGCTCTCGGAAGGCGTGGGCAATAGCACACAAAAATATGGTAATCGAGCGGAATTCTAGTTTTTTGGCCGAAAAACGCAATAAATGAGGAACGATCATGGCGGGGCGGTGACTATGGTTCCTTAGGTCGTATTTGATGGCCCGGAAAATTTTAGGCGATCGGGGTCCACGGCTCCCGGGACCACTTGGAAGGCGTAAGCTATAGCACACTAAAATATGCAAATCGCGCGGAGTTCTAGTTTTTTGGCCGAAAAATGCAAAGCATTTGGAACGATCATGGTGGGGCGGTGACTATGGTACCTTAGGTCGTATTTGATAGTCCGGAAATGTTTTAGGCGATCGGGATCCGCGGCTCCCCGGACCACTTGGAAGGCGTGGGTATAGCACACGAAAATATAGGAATCGGGCGTAATTCTAGTTTTTTGGCCGAAAAATGCAAAAAATGAGAAACGATGATGGCGGGGATGTTACTATGGTTCCTTAGGTCGTATTTGACGGCCCAGAAAAATTTTAGGCGATCGGGGTCCGGGGGTCCCGGAACCACTTGGAAGGGTGGGCAATAGCACACAAAAATATTGTAATCAGGCGGAATTCTAGTTTTTTGGCCGAAAAACGCAACAAATGAGGAATGATCATGGCTGGGCGGTGACTATGGTTTCTTAGGTCGTATTTGACAGTCCGGAAATTTTTTAGGCGATCGGGATCCGCGGCTCCCCGGACCACTTGGAAGGCGTGGGTATAGCACACGAAAATATGGGAATCGGGCGTAATTCTAGTTTTTTCGCCGAAAAATGCAAAAAATGAGAAACGATGATGGCGGGGATGTTACTATGGTTCCTTAGGTCGTATTTGACGGCCCAGAAAAATTTTAGGCGATCGGGGTCCGGGGGTCCCGGAACCACTTGGAAGGGTGGGCAATAGCACACAAAAATATTGTAATCAGGCGGAATTCTAGTTTTTTGGCCGAAAAACGCAACAAATGAGGAATGATCATGGCTGGGCGGTGACTATGGTTCCTTAGGTCGTATTTGATAGTCCAGAAAAATTTTAGGCAATAGTGGTCCGGAGTTCTCGGGTTCACTTGGAAGGCGTGGGCTATAGGACACGAAAATATGGGAATCGCGCGGAATTCTAGTTTTTTGGCCGAAAAACGAAAAAAACTAGGAACGATCATGGCTGGGCGGTGACTATGGTTCCTTAGGTCTTATTTGATAGTCCGGAAAAATTTTAGGCGATAGGGGTCCGGAGACCCGGGACCACTCGGATGGCGTGGGCTATAACACACAAATATATGGGATCGCGCGGAATTCTATTTGTTTGGCCGAAAAATGCAAAAAATGAGGAACGCTCATGGCGGGGTGGTTACTATGGTTCCTTAGGTGGTATTTGATGGCCCGAAAAATTTTTAGGCGATCGGGGCTCGGGGTTCCCGAGACCCCTTGGAAGGCGTGGGCTAAAGCACACGAAAATATGGAAACCGCGCGGAATTCTAGTTTTTTGGCTGAAAAATGCAAAAGACTAGGAACAATCATGGCGGGGCGGTGACTATGGTTCCTTAGGTCATATTTGATATTCCGGAAAATTTTTAGGCGATCCAGCTCCGGGGGGCCCGACCCACTCGGAAGGCGTGGGCGATAGCACACAAAAATATGGGTATCGGGCGGAATTCTAGTTTTTTGGCCTAAAAATGCAAAAAATGAGGAACGATCATGGCAAGGCGGTGACTATGGTTCCTTAGGTCCTAATTGATGGCCCAAATATTTTTTAGGTGATCCGAGTCCGGCGGCCCGTCCCACTCGGAAGGCGTGGGCAATAGCACACAAAAATATGGTAATCGAGCGGAATTCTATTTTTTTGGCCAAAAAATGCAAAAAATGAGGAACGATCATGGCGAGGTGGTGACTATGCTTCCTTAGGTGCTAATTGATGTCCCGAAACGTTTTTAGGCGATCCGAGTCCGGCGGCCCGGCGCTCTCGCAAGGCGTGGGCAATAGCACACAAAAATATGGTAATCGAGCGGAATTCTAGTTTTTTGGCCGAAAAACGCAATAAATGAGGAACGATCATGGCGGGGCGGTGACTATGGTTCCTTAGGTCGTATTTGATGGCCCGGAAAATTTTAGGCGATCGGGGTCCACGGCTCCCGGGACCACTTGGAAGGCGTAAGCTATAGCACACTAAAATATGCAAATCGCGCGGAGTTCTAGTTTTTTGGCCGAAAAATGCAAAGCATTTGGAACGATCATGGTGGGGCGGTGACTATGGTACCTTAGGTCGTATTTGATAGTCCGGAAAATTTTTAGGCGATCGGGGTCCGCGGCTCCCCGGACCACTTGGAAGGCGTGGGTATAGCACACGAAAAATATGGGAATCGCGCGGAATTCAAGTTGTTTGGCGGGGTGGTTACTATGGTTCCTTAGGTCGTATTTGATGGCCCGGAAAATTTTTAGGCGATCGGGGTTCGGGGTTCCCGGGACCCCTTGGAAGGCGTAGGCTAAAGCACACGAAAATATGGAAATCGCGCGGAATTCTAGTTTTTTGGCTGATAAACGCAAAAGAATAGGAACGATCATGGCGGGGCGGTGACTATTGTTCCTTAGCTAGTATTTGATAGTTAAGAAAATTTTTAGGCGATCCGGCTCCGGGGGGCCCGACCCACTCGGAAGGCGTGGGCGATAGCACACAAAAATATGGGAATCAGGCGGAATTCTAGTTTTTTGGCCAAAAAATGCAAAAGCTGAGGAACGATCATGACGAGGCGGTGAATATGGTTCCTTAGGTCCTAATTGATGGCCCGAATATTTTTCAGGCGATCCGAGTCCGGCGGCCCGGCCCACTCGGAAGGCGTGGGCAATAAGAACACAAAAATATGGTAATCGAGCGGAATTCTAGTTTTTTGGCCGAAAGATGCAATAAATGAGGAACGACCATGGCGGGGCGGTGACTATGGTTCCTTAGGTCATATTTGATGGCCCGGAAAATTTTAGGCGATCGGGGTCCACGGCTCCTGGGACCACTCGGAAGGCGTAAGCTGTAGCACACTAAAATATGCAAATCGCGCGAAGTTCTAATTTTTTGGCCGAAAAATGCAAAGCATTTGGAACGATCATGGTGGGGCGGTGACTATGGTACCTTAGGTCGTATTAGATAGTTCGGAAAATCTTTAGGTGATCGGGGTCCGCGGCTCCCCGGACCACTTGGAAGGCGTAGGTATAGCACACGAATATATGGGAATCGGGCGTAATTCTAGTTTTTTGGCCGAAAAATGCAAAAAATGAGAAATGATGATGGCGAGTGGTTACTATGGTTCCTTAGGTCGTATTTGATGGCCCAGAAAAATTTTAGGCGATCGGGGTCTGGGGGTCCCGGAACCACTTGGAAGGATGGGTAATAGCACACAAAAATATTGTAATCGAGCGGAATTCTAGTTTTTTGGCCGAAAAACGCAACAAATGAGGAATGAGCAGGGCTGGGCGGTGACTATGGTTCCTTAGGTCGTATTTGATAGTCCGAAAAATTTTTAGGCGATAGGGGTCCGGAGTTCCCGGGTTCACTTGGAAGGCGTGGGCTATAGGACACGAAAATATGGGAATCGCGCGGAATTCTAGTTTTTTTGCCGAAAAACGGAAAAAACTAGGAACGATCATGGCTGGGCGGTGACTATGGTTCCTTAGGTCTTATTTGATAGTCCGAAAAAATTTTAGGCGATAGGGGTCCGGAGACCCGGGACCACTCGGATGGCGTGGGCTATAACACACAAATATGTGGGATCGCGCGGAATTCTAGTTGTTTGGCCGAAAAACGCAAAAAATGAGGAACGCTCATGGCGGGGTGGTTACTATGGTTCCTTAGGTGGTATTTGATGGCCCGGAAAATTTTTGGACGATCGGGGCTCGGGGTTCCCGAGACCCCTTGGAAGGCGTGGGCTAAAGCACACGAAAATATGGAAACCGCGCGGAATTCTAGTTTTTTGGCTGAAAAATGCAAAAGACTAGGAACGATCATGGCGGGGCGGTGACTATGGTTCCTTAGGTCGTATTTGATAGTCCGGAAAATTTTTAGGCGATCCAGCTCCGGGGGGCCCGACCCACTCGGAAGGCGTGGGCGATAGCACACAAAAATATGGGAATCGGGCGGAATTCTAGTTTTTTGGCCAAAAAATGCAAAAAATGTGGAACGATCATGGCAAGGCGGTGACTATGGTTCCTTAGGTCCTAGTTGATGGCCCGAATATTTTTTAGGCGATCCGAGTCCGGCGGCCCGGCCCACTCGGAAGGCGTGGGCAATAGCACACAAAAATATGGTAATCGAGCGGAATTCTATTTTTTTGGCCAAAAAATGCAAAAATGAGGAACGATCATGGCGAGGCGGTGACTATGGTTCCGTAGGTGCTAATTGATGTCCCGAAAAGTTTTTAGGTGATCCGAGTCTGGCGGCCCGGCGCTCTCGGAAGGCGTGGGCAATATCACACAAAAATACGGTAATCGAGCGGAATTCTAGTTTTTTGGCCGAAAAACGCAATACATGAGGAACGATCATGGCGGGGCGGTGACTATGGTTCCTTAGGTCGTATTTGATGGCCCGGAAAATTTTAGGCGATCGGGTTCCACGGCTCCCGGGACCACTCGGAAGGCGTAAGCTGTAGCACACTAAAATATGCAAATCGCGCGGAGTTCTAATTTTTTGGCCGAAAAATGCAAAGCATTTGGAACGATCATGGTGGCGTGGTGACTATGGTACCTTAGGTAGTATTAGATAGTCCGGAAAATCTTTAGGTGATCGGGGTCCGCGGCTCCCCGGACCACTTGGAAGGCGTGGGTATAGCACACGAAAATATGGGAATCGGGCATAATTCTAGTTTTTTGGCCGAAAAATGCAAAAAATGAGAAATGATGATGGCGGGCGGTTACTATGGTTCCTTAGGTCGTATTTGAAGGCCCAGAAAAATTTTAGGCGATCGGGGTCCGGGGGTCCCGGAACCACTTGGAAGGGTGGGCAATAGCACACAAAATATTGTAATCGAGCGGAATTCTAGTTTTTTGGCCGAAAAACGCAACAAATGAGGAATGATCAGGGCTGGGCGGTGACTATGGTTCCTTAGGTCGTATTTGATAGTCCGGAAAATTTTTAGGCGATAGGGGTCCGGAGTTCCCGGGTTCACTTGGAAGGCGTGGGCTATAGGACACGAAAATATGGAAATCGCGCGGAATTCTACTTTTTTGACCGAAAAACAGAAAACACTAGGAATGATCATGGCTGGGCGGTGAATATGGTTCCTTAGGTCTTATTTGATAGTCCGGAAAAATTTTAGGCGATAGGGGTCCGGAGACCCGGGACCACTCGGAAGGCGTGGGCTATAACACACAAAAATATGGGATCGCGCGAAATTCTAGTTGTTTGGCCGAAAAACGTAAAAAATGAGGAACGATCATGGCGGGGTGGTTACTATGGTTCCTTAGGTGGTATTTGATGGCCCGGAAAATTTTTAGGCGATCGGGGTTCGGGGTTCCCGGGACCCCTCGGATGGCGTGGGCTAAAGCACACGAAAATATGGAAATAGCGCGGAATTCTAGTTTTTTGGCTGAAAAACGCAAAAGACTAGGAAAGATCATAGCGGGGCGGTGACTTTGGTTCCTTAGGTCGTATTTGATAGTCCGAAAAATTTTTAGGCGATCCGGCTTTTGGGGGCCCTTCCCACTCGGAAGGCGTGGGCGATAGCACACAAAAATATGGGAATCGGGCGGAATTCTAGTTTTTTGGCCAAGAAATGCAAAAAATGAGGAACGATCATGGCAAGGCAGTGAATATGGTTCCTTAGGTCCTAATTGATGGCCCGAATATTTTTTAGGCGATCCGAGTCAGGCGGCCTGGCCCACTCGGAAGGCGTGGGCAATAGCACACAAAAATATGGTAGTCGAGCGGAATTCTAGTTTTTTGGCCGAAAAACGCAATAAATGAGGAATGACCATGGCGGGGCGGTGACTATGGTTCCTTAGGTTGTATTTTATGGCCCGGAAAATTTTAGGCGATCGTGGTCCGGAGTTCCCGGGTTCACTACGAAGGCGTGGGCTATAGGACACAAAAATATGGTAATCGAGCGGAATTCTTGTTTTTTGGCCGAAAAACGCAAAAAATGAGGAACGATCATGGCGAGGCGGTGAATATGGTTCCTTAGGTCCTAATTGATGGCCCGAAAATTTTTAGGCGATCCGAGTCCGGCGGCCCGGCCCACTCGGAAGGCGTGGGCAATAGCACACAAAAATATTGTAATCGAGCGGAATTCTAGTTTTTTGGCCGAAAAACGCAAAAAATGAGGAACGATCATGGCGAGGTGGTGAATATGGTTCCTTAGGTCCTAATTGATGCCCCGAAAATTTTTAGGCGATCCGGCTCCGGGGGACCCCTTGGAAGGCGTGGGCTAAAGCACACGAAAATAAGGAAATCGCGCGAAATTCTAGCTTTTTGGCTGAAAAACGCAAAAGACTAGGAACGATCATGGTGGGGCGGTGACTATGGTTCCTTAGGTCGTATTTGATAGTTCGGAAAATTTTTAGGCGATCCGGCTCCGGGGGGCCCTTCCCACTCGGAAGGCGTGGGCGATAGCACACAAAAATATGCGAATCGGGCGGAATTCTAGTTTTTTGGCAAAGAAATGCAAAAAATGAGGAACGATCATGGCGAGGTGGTGACTATGGTTCCTTAGGTCCTAATTGATTTTCCGAAATTTTTTTAGGCGATCAGAGTCCGGCGGCTCGGCCCACTCGGAAGGCGTGGGCAATAGCACACAAAAATATGGTAATCGAGCGGAATTCTAGTTTTTTGGCTGAAAAATGCAATAAATGAGGAACGATCGTGGCAGGGAGGTGACTATGGTTCCTTAGGTCGTATTTGATGGCCCGGATAATTTTAGGCGATCGGGGTCCGGAGTTCCCGGGTTCACTAGGAAGGCGTGGGCTATAGGACACAAAAACATGGTAATCGAGCGTAATTCTAGTTTTTTGGCCGAAAAACGCAAAAAATTAGGAACGATCATGGAGAGGCGGTGAATATGGTTCCTTAGGTCCTAATTGATGGCCCAAAATTTTTTTAGGCAATCCGAGTCTAGCGGCCCGGCCCACTCGGAAGGCGTGGGCAATAGCACACAAAAATATGGTAATCGAGCGGAATTCTAGTTTTTTGGCCAAAAAATGCAAAAACTGAGGAACGATCATGGCGAGGCGGTGAATATGGTTCCTTAGGTCCTAATTGATGCCCCAAAAATTTTCAGGCGATCCGGCTCCGGGGGACCCCTTGGAAGGCGTGGGCTAAAGCACACGAAAATATGGAAATCGCGCGGAATTCTAGTTTTTTGGCTGAAAAACGCCAAAAGACTAGGAACGATCATGGCGGGGCGGTGACTATGGTTCCTTAGGTCGTATTTGATAGTCCGGAAAATTTTTAGGCGATCCGGCTCCGGGGGGCCCGACCCAGTTGGAAGGCGTGGGCGATAGCGCACAAAAATATGGGAATCGGGCAGAATTCTAGTTTTTGGGCCAAGAAATGCAAAAAATGAGGAACGAACATGGCGAGGTGGTGACTGTGGTTCCTTTGGTCCTAATTGGTGGCCCAAAAATGTTTTAGGCGATCCGAGTCCGGTGCCCCGGCACACTCGGAAGGCGTGGGCAATAGCACACAAAAATATGGTAATCGAGCGGAATTCTAGTTTTTTGGCTGAAAAATGCAATAAATGAGGAACGATCATGGCGGGGCGGTGACTATGGTTTCTTAGGTCGTATTTGATGGCCCGGAAAATTTTAGGCGATTGAGGTCCGGAGTTCCCGGGTTCACTAGGAAGGCGTAGGCTATAGGACACAAAAATATGGTAATCGAGCGGAATTCTAGTTTTTTGGCCGAAAAACGCAAACAATGAGGAACGATCATGGCAAGGCGGTGAATATGGTTCCTTAGGTCCTAATTGATGGCCCGAAATTTTTTTAGGCGATCCGAGTCTAGCGGCCCGGCCCACTCGGAAGGCGTGGGCAATAGCACACAAAAATATGGTAATCGAGCGGAATTCTAGTTTTTTGGCCAAAAAACGCAAAAAATGAGGAACGATCATGGCGAGGCGGTGAATATGGTTCCTTAGGTCCTAATTGATGCCCCGAAAATTTTTAGGCGATCCGGCTCCGGGGGACCCCTTGGAAGGCGTGGGCTAAAGCACACGAAAATATGGAAATCGCGCGAAATTCTAGTTTTTTGGCTGAAAAACGCAAAAGACTAGGAACGATCATGGCGAGGCGGTGACTATGGTTCCTTAGGTCGTATTTGATAGTCCGGAAAATTTTTAGGCGATCCGGCTCCGGGGGGCCCGACCCACTCGAAAGGCGTGGGCGATTGCGCACAAAAATATGGGAATCGGGCGGAATTCTAGTTTTTGGGCCAAGAAATGCAAAAAATGAGGAACGAACATGGCGAGGCGGTAACTGTGATTCCTTTGGTCCTAATTGGTGGCCCACAAAAATATGGTAATCGAGCGGAATTCTAGTTTTTTGGCCGAAAAACGCAATAAATGAGGAACGATCATGGCGGGGCGGTGACTATGGTTCCTTAGGTCGTATTTGATGGCCCGGAAAATTTTAGGCGATCGGGGTCCACGGCTCCCGGGACCACTCGGAAGGCGTAAGCTATAGCACACGAAAATATGCAAATCGCGCGGAGTTCTAGTTTTTTGGCCGAAAAATGCAAAGCATTTGGAACGATCATGGTGGGGCGGTGACTATGGTACCTTAGGTCGTATTTGATAGTCCAGAAAAATTTTAGGCGATCAGGGTCCGCGGCTCCCCGGACCACTTGGAAGGCGTGGGTATAACACACAAAAATATGGGAATCGGGCGTAATGCTAGTTTTTTGGCCGAAAAATGCAAAAAATGAGAAACGATTATGGCGGGGCGGTTACTATGGTTCCTTAGGTCGTATTTGACGGCCCGGAAAAATATTAGGCGATCGGGGTCCGGGGATCCCGGAACCACTGGGAAGGGTGGGCAATAAATAGCACACAAAAATATTGTAATCGGGCGGAATTCTTGTTTTTTGGCCGAAAAACGCAACACATGAGGAATGATCATGGCTGGGCGGTGACTATGGTTCCTTAGGTCGTATTTGATAGTCCGGAAAAATTTTAGGCGATAGGGGTCCTGAGGTCCCGGGACCACTTGGAAGGTGTGGGCTATAACACACAAAAATATGGGAATCGCGCGGAATTCTAGTTGTTTGGCCGAAAAACGCAAAAAATAAGGAACGATCATGGCTGGGCGGTGACTATGGTTCCTTAGGTCTTATTTGATAGTCTGGAAAAGTTTTAGGCGATACGGGTCCGGAGACCCGGGACCACTTGTAAGGCGTGGGTATAGCACACGAAAATATGGGAATCGGGCGGAATTCTAGTTGGATGGACGAAAAATGCAAAAAATGAGAAACGATCATGGCGGGCGGATACTATGGTTCCTTAGGTCATATTTGATAGTCCGGAAAAATTTTAGGCGATAGGGGTCAGGAGGTCCCGGGACCACTCGGAAGGCGTGTGCTATAACACACAAATATATGGGAATCGCGCGGAATTCTAGTTGTTTGGCCGAAAAACGCAAAAAATGAGGAACGATCATGGTGGGGTGGTTACTATGGTTCCTTAGGTCCTAATTGATGGCTCAAATTTTTTTTAGGCGATCCGATTCAGGCGGCCCGGCCCACTCAGAAGGCGTGGGCAATAGCACATGAAAATATGGTAATCGAGCGGAATTCTAGTTATTTGGCCGAAAAACGCAATAAATGAGGAACGATCATGGCGGGGCGGTGACTATGGTTCCTTAGGTCGCATTTGATGGCCCGGAAAATTTTAGGCGATCGGGGTCCACGGCTCCCGGGACTACTCGGAAGGCGTAAGCTATAGCACACTAAAATATGCAAATCGCGCGGAGTTCTAGTTGTTTGGCCGAAAAATGCAAAAAATGTGAAAAGATCTTGACAGGGCGGTGACTATGGTTCCTTTGATCTTATTTGATAGTCCGGAAAAATATTAGGCGATAGGGGTCCGGAGGTCCCGGGACCACTCGGAAGGCGTGGGCTATAACACACAAAAATATGGGAATCGCGCGGAATTCTAGTTGTTTGGCCGAAAAACGCAAAAAATGCGGAACGATCATGGCGGGGCGTTGACTATGGTTCCTTAGGTCGTATTTGATGGCCCGGAAAATTTTAGGCGATCGGGGTCCACGGCTCCCGGGACCACTCGGAAGGCGTAAGCTATAGCACACTAAAATATGCAAATCGCGCGGAGTTCTAGTTGTTTGGCCGAAAAACGCAATAAATGTGGAAAGTTCTTGACAGGGCGGTGACTATGGTTCCTTTGGTCTTATTTGATAGTCCAGGAAAATATTAGGCGATAGGGGTCCGGAGGTCCCGGGACCACTCGGAAGGCGTGGGCTATAACACACAAAAATATGGGAATCGCGCGGAATTCTAGTTGTTTGGCCGAAAAACGCAAAAGATGAGGAACGATCATGGAGAGGCGGTGACTATGGTTCCTTAGGTCATATTTGATGGCCCAAAAAATTTTAGGCGATCGGGGTCCACGGCTCCCGGTACCACTCGGAAGGCGTAAGCTATAGCACACTAATATATACAAATCGCGCGGAGTTCTAGTTTTTTGGCCGAAAAATGCAAAGCATTTGGAACGATCATGGTGGGGCGGTGACTATGGTACCTTAGGTCGTATTTGATAGTCCGGAAAAATTTTAGGCGATAGGGGTCCTGAGGTTCCGGGATCACGCAGAAGGTGTGGGCTATAACACACAAAAACATGGGAATCGCGCGGAACTCTAGTTGTTTGGCCGAAAAACGCAAAAAATAAGGAACGATCATGGCTGGGCGGTGACTATGGTTCCTTAGGTTTTATTTGATAGTTCGGAAAAATTTTAGGCGATAGGGGTCCGGAGACCCGGGACCACTTATAAGGCGTGGGTATAGCACACAAAAATATGGGAATCAGGCGGAATTCTAGTTGTTTGGCCGAAAAATGCAAAACATGAAAAACGATCATGGTGGGAAGGTGACTATGGTTCCTCAGGTCTTATTTGATAGTCCGGAAAAAGTTTTAGGTGATCCGAGTGCGGGGGGCACGGCCCACTCGGAAGGCGTGAGCTATAGCACACAAAAATATAGGAATCGCTCGGAATTCTAGTTGTTTGGCCGAAAAACACAAAAAATAAAGGTTCCTTAGGTCGTATTTGATTGCCTGGAAAAATTTTAGGCGATCGGGGTCTGCGGCTATTGGGACCACTCGGAATGCGTGGGTATAGCACACGAAAATATGGTAATCGGGCGAAATTCTAGGTCTTTTTCAGTAATATGCTAAAAATGTGGAAAGATCTTGGCAGGGCGGTGACTATGGTTCCTTTGGTCTTATTTGATAGTCCGGAAAAATATTAGGCGATAGGGGTTCGGAGGTCCCGGGACCACTCGGAAGGCGTGGGCTATAACACACAAAAATATGGGAATCGCACGGAATTCTAGTTGATTGGCCGAGAAATGCAAAAAATGAGGAACGAACATGGCGGGGCGGATACTATGGTGCCTTAGGTCGTATTTGATAGTCCGAAAAAATTTTAGGCGATAGGGGTCAGGAGGTCCCGGGACCACTCGGAAGGCGTGGGCTATAACACACAAAAATATGGGAATCGTGCGGAATTCTAGTTGTTTGGACGAAAAATGCAAAAAATGAGGAACGTTAATGGTGGGGTGGTTACTATGGTTCCTTAGGTCGTATTTGATGGCCCGGACAATTTTTAGGCGATCGGGGTTCGGGGTTCCCGGGACCCATTTGAAGGCGTGGGCTAAAGCACACGAAAATATGGAAATCGCGCGGAATTCTAGTTTTTTGGCTGAAAAACGCAAAAGACTAGGAACGATCATGGTGAGGCGGTGACTATGGTTCCTTAGGTCGTATTTGATAGTCCGGAAAATCTTTAGGCGATCCGGCTCCGGAGGGCCCGACCCACTCGGAAGGCGTGGGTGATAGCACACAAAAATATGAGAATCGGGCGAAATTCTAGTTTATTGGCCAAAAAATACAAAAAATGAGGAACGATCATGGCGAGGCGGTGACTATGGTTCCTTAGGTCCTAATTGATGGCCCGAAAATTTTTTAGGCGATCCGAGTCCGGCGGCCCGGCCCACTCGGAAGGCGTGGGCAATAGCACACAAAAATATGGTAATCGAGCGGAATTCTAGTTTTTTGGCCGAAAAACACCATAAATGAGGAACGATCATGGCGGGGCGGTGTCGATGGTTCCTTAGGTCGTATTTTATGGCCCGGAAAATTTTAGGCGATCGGGGTCCACGGCTCCCGGGACCACTCGGAAGGCGTAAGCTATAGCACACAAAAATATGCAAATCGCGCGGAGTTCTAGTTTTTTGGCCGAAAAAGGCAAAGCATTTGGAACGATCATGGTGGGGCAGTGACTATGGTACCTTAGGTCGTATTTAATAGTCCAGAAAAATTTTAGGCGATTGGGGTCCGCGGCTCCCCGGATCACTTGGAAGGCGTGGGTATAGCACACGAAAATATGGGAATCGTGCGTAATTCTAGTTTTTTGGCCGAAAAATGCAAAAAATGAGAAACGATGATGGCGGGGCGGTTACTATGGCTCCTTAGGTCGTATTTGACGGCCCGAAATTTTTTTACGCGATGGGGGTCCGGGTGTCCCGGAACCACTGGGAAGGGTGGACAATAGCACACAAAAATATTGTAATCGGGCGGAATTATAGTTTTTTGGCCGAAAAATGCAACAAATGAGGAATGATCAGGGCAGGGCGGTGACTATGGTTCCTTAGGTCGTATTTGATAGTCCGGAAAAATTTTAGGCGATAGGGGTCCTGAGGTCCCGGGACCACTCGGAAGGTGTGGGCTATAACACACACAAATATTGGAATCGCGCGGAATTCTAGTTGTTTGGCCGAAAAACGCAAAAAATAAGGAACGATCATGGCTGGGCGGTGACTATAGTTCCTTAGGTCTTATTTGATAGTCCGGAAAAGTTTTAGGCGATAGGTGTCCGGAGACCCGGGACCACTTGTAAGGCGTGTGTATAGCACACGAAAATATGGGAATCGGGCGAAATTCTAGTTGTTTGGCCGAAAAATGCAAAAATGAGAAACGATCATGACGGGGCGGATACTATGGTTCCTTAGGTCGTATTTGATAGTCCGGAAAAATTTTAGGCGATAGGGGTCCTGAGGTCCCGGGACCACTCGGAAGGTGTGGGCTATAACACACACAAATATGGGAATCGTGCGGAATTCTAGTTGTTTGGCCGAAAACGCAAAAAATAAGGAACGATCATGGCTGGGCGGTGACTATGGTTCCTTAGGACTTATTTGATAGTCCGGAAAAGTTTTAGGCGATAGGGGTCCGGAGACCCGGGACCACTTGTAAGGCGTGTGTATAGCACACGAAAATATGGGAATCGGGCGAAATTCTAGTTATTTGGCCGAAAAATGCAAAAATGAGAAACGATCATGGCGGGGAGGATACTATGGTTCCTTAGGTCGTATTTGATAGTCCGGAAAAATTTTAGGCGATAGGGGTCAGGAGGTCCCGGGACCCCTCGGAAGGCGTGGGCTATAACACACAAAAATATGGGAATCGCGCGGAATTCTAGTTGTTTGTACGAAAAATGCAAAAAATGAGGAACGATAATGGTGGGGTGGTTACTATGGTTCCTTAGGTCGTATTTGATGGCCCGGACAATTTTTAGGCGATCGGGGTTCGGAGTTCCCGGGACCCCTTTGAAGGCGTGGGCTAAAGTACACGAAAATATGGAAATCGCGCGGAATTCTAGTTTTTGGCTGAAAAACACAAAAGACTAGGAACGATCATGGTGGGGCGGTGACTATGGTTCCTTAGGTCGTATTTAATAGTCCGGAAAATTTTTAGGCGATCCGTCTCCGGGCGGCCCGACCCACTCGGAAGGCGTGGGCGATAGCACACAAAAATATGAGAATCGGGCGGAATTCTAGTTTGTTGGCCAAAAAATGCAAAAAATGAGGAACGATTATGGCGAGGCAGTGACTATGGTTCCTTAGGTCCTAATTGAAGGCCCGAAAATTTTTTAGGCGATCCGAGTCCGGCGGCCCGGCCCACTCGGAAGGCGTGGGCTATAACACACAAAAATATGGGAGTCGCGCGGAATTCTAGTTGTTTGGCCGAAAAACGCAAAAAATGAGGAACGATCATGGTGGGGTGGTTGCTATTGTTCCTTAGGTCGTATTTGATGGCCCGGAAAATTTTTAGGCGATCGGGGTTCGGGGTTCCCGGGACCCCTTGGAAGGCGTGGGCTAAAGCACACGAAAATATGGAAATCGCGCGGAATTCTAGTTTTTTGGCTGAAAAACGCAAAAGACTAGGAACGATCATGGCGGGGCAGTGACTATGGTTTCTTAGGTCATATTTGATAGTCCGGAAAATTTTTAGGCGATCCGGCTCCGGGGGGCCCGACCCACTCGGAAGGCGTGGGCGATAGCACACAAAAATATGGGAATTGGGGGGAATTCTAGTTTTTTGGCCAAAAAATGCAAAAAATGAGGAACGATCATGGCGAGGCGGTGACTATGGTTTATTAGGTCCTAATTGATGGCCCGAAAATTTTTTAGGCGATCCGAGTCCGGCGGCCCGGGCGACTCGGAAGGCGTGGGCAATAGCACACAAAAATATGGTAATCGAGTGGAATTCTAGTTTATTGGCCGAAAAACGCAATAAATGAGGAACGATCATGGCGGGGCGGTGACTATGGTTCCTTAGGTCGTATTTGATGGCCCGAAAAATTTTAGGCGATTGGGGTCCACGGCTCCCGGGACCACTCGAAAGGCGTAAGCTATAGCACACTAAAATATGCAAATTGCGCGGAGTTCTAGTTTTTTGGCCGAAAAATGCAAAGCATTTGGAACGATCATGGTGTGGCGGTGACTATGGTACCTTAGGTCGTATTTGATAGTCCGGAAAAAGTTTAGGCGATCGGGGTCCGCGGCTCCCCGGACCACTTGGAAGGCGTGGGTATTGCACACGAAAATATGGGAATCGGGCGTAATTCTAGTTTTTTGGCCGAAAAATGCAAAAAATGAGAAACGATGATGGCAGAGCGGTTACTATGGTTCCTTAGGTCGTATTTGACGGCCCGAAAAAATTTTAGGTGATCGGGGACCGGGGGTCCCGGAACCACTTGGAAGGGTGGGCAATAGCACACAAAAATATTGTAATCGGGCGGAATTCCAGTTTTTTGGCCGAAAAACGCAACAAATGAGGAATGATCATGGCTGGGTGGTGACTATGGTTCCTTAGGTCGTATTTGATAGTCCGGAAAAATTTTAGGCGATAGGGGTCCGGAGTTCCCGGGTTCACTTGGAAGGCGTGGGCTATAGGACACGAAAATTTGGGAATCGCGCGAAATTCTAGTTTTTTGGCCGAAAAACGGAAAAAACTAGGAACGATCATGGTGGGGCGGTGACTATGGTTCCTTAGGTCGTATTTGATAGTCCGGAAAATTTTTAGGTGATCCGGCTCCGGGGGGCTCGACCCACTCGGAAGGCGTGGGCGATAGCACACAAAAATATGGGAATCGGGCGGAATTCTAGTTTTTTGGCCAAAAAATGCAAAAAATGAGGAACGATCATGGCGAGGTGGTGACTATGGTTCCTTAGGTCCTAATTGATGGCTTGAAAAATTTTTAAGCGATCCGAGCCTGGCGGCCCGGCCCACTCGGAAGGCGTGGGTATTAGCACACAAAAATATGGTAATCGAGCGGAATTCTAGTTTTTTGGCCGAAAAACGCAAAAAATGAGGAACGATCATGGCGGGGAGGATACTATGGTTCCTTAGGTCGTATTTGATAGTCCGGAAAAATTTTAGGCGATAGGGGTCAGGAGGTCCTGGGACCACTCGGAAGGCGTGGGCTATAACACACAAAAATATGGGAATCGCGCGGAATTCTAGTCGTTTTGGCCGAAAAACGCAAAAAATGAGGAACGATCATGGCGGGGTGGTTACTATTGTTCCTTAGGTCGTATTTGATGGCCCGAAAATTTGTTAGGCGATCGGGGTTCGGGGTTCCCGGGACCCCTTGGAAGGCGTGGGCTAAAGCACACGAAAATATGAAAATCGCGCAAAATTCTAGTTTTTTGGCTGAAAAACGCAAAAGACTAGGATCGATCATGGCGGGGCAGTGACTATGGTTCCTTAGGTCGTATTTGATAGTCCGGAAAATTTTTAGGCGATCCGGCTCCGGGGGCCCGACCCACTCGGAAGGCGGTGACTATGGTTCCTTAGGTCTTAATTGATGGCCCGAAAAGTTTTTAGGCGATCCGAGACCGGCGGCCTGGCCCACTCGGAAGGCGTGGGCAATAGCACACAAAAATATGGTAATCGAGCGGAATTCTAGTTTTTTGGCCAAAAAACGCAATAAATGAGGAACGATCATGACGGGGCGGTGACTATGGTTCCTTAGGTCATATTTGATGGCCCGAAAAATTTTAGGCGATCGGGGTCCACTGTTACACCCCATATTTTCGTACGTGGAAGTACGCCATAAGTAAATTGATATAAGCTCGGATATGAGATTATTGTGAGACTATAAGTATTATGCTATTTCAAATAAGTGATGAGTAAATTCGTGAAGGTGAGAGGGTAAGCAAATCGAAGAAAATGAATTTCGTCAAAATTTGACATTTTGGGATAAAATACGACCCGAGCTATAATACCCGGTATTTATGGACTTGTACCGCACAAGGTACTACATGGCCATGATAGTAAGGTGTATAAGGTATGTGAAAAGTGAGTAGTATTTTAAGTAAGTAAAAAAATAATTCTTAATAAAACAAGCTTAGGATAAGACTTAACCCCCCCCTCCCAACGTGGCAAGCCCTCCTAAAATCTCTAATGACTATTCATGAAGATGGTAAGGTGTCATATCTTAAATGAAACTAAGCTTGATATGTGGGGCCACCTAGAGTTAAGAATAACATCTCAAGAAAATCAAAATCATTCCCTACAATCTTACGAAAGAACTTAGCAAGCCTTCTTACAACAAAGATCAAAATCATTCCCTAGAATCTTAAGAAAGAATTCAACAAACCTTCTTACAACACTTCATAACAAGAACGCTAACACTTCCTACAATTCAAGTTCCTACATGAAACCAAATAATTCCAGTTACAATTCAAGACACTAACAGGCGCTAAACTCCATCCAAAACAAAGCTTCCAACGAAATTCTTGCAACCAAATTCTCCTACAAGGTTTCAACGAAATTCTTGCAACCAAACAATTCCAACGAGAATTGTTAGAATCGTAACAACGTAAAATTTTGCGGTTCTAAAGGAGTATGGTGCAATCTTTTCCAAGAATATTATACGTATTTTTTCGAACTCCAGGTATGTTAAGGCTAAGCCCTTCTTTCATTTTGGCATGATCTCGTAATTACACGAGTTTGATAACGAGGCATAAAGAAAAATTCATATCCCGAAATTTATGTATATTTTCCTAGTTTTGTAAGTTACAATATTATCTTTATTGGAACTTCCTATTCATTTGAGTATTTTCTTTTTCCAGTCAAGAGAGCAGAGAGTTTATATATACAGTATTATAGTATTTTCATTACCATCGAGCCATAATCGATGGGCAGGCCCCTATTGGGCAACCTCTCATCAGATGGTAAGTTATATACCGAGCCTACTGTGGCCGAGCGCCTATGAGCGAGCCCAGTTAGCCGAGATGCAGAGCCTAGTATGGCCGAGCGCCTATGAGCGAGCCTACTACGGCAGAGCAGTTATATATATACCGAGTCTTATAAGGCCGGATAACTATTTTACTTACTATATTGAGAGAGTTGAGTCAGTATCAGCAGGTAAGCATATCTTCAGATTATCATTGACTTCCAGTTGCTTTCAGTTATTATATTATCAGTTCAGTTTCAGCTTTCAGTATAGTGCCTTACATACTCGGTACATTATTTCGTACTGACGTCCCTTTTCTGGGGGCACTGTATTTCATGCGTGCAGGTTCAGACAGACAGACGGGTATACCTCTGTTGCCCGAGTTTAGCTTGATCGATAAGCTCCATGCCTTTCGGAGTTGCCGGGTCTAAAGCTTTATGTACATATAGTGTATAAATGTATATATGTTATGAGTAGGTTGGGAAGCTGTTCTGATCACAGTATATCTACCAGTAGAGGCTTGTAGACATATCCTGTCAGTTAGTGCAGCATGTTAGGCTTGTAGGCCTTGTATGTATATTTGGTTGGTTTGTCAGCTGTAGTAATTATGACGATCTTGTCGGCCCAGTTTTATATTTATATTTATTCAGCATTCGCAGTTGTCTTGCAATGTGGCCCATGGCCAAAGTATGACATCATATGTTCAGAGTCCCTTAGTCGCAAGTTGGTACGCAAGGATAGGTGAGGCACCGAGTGCCGATCTCGCCCCCTGGTTCGGGGCGTGACATCCACGGCTCCCGGGACCACTCCGAAAGCGTAAGCTATATAGCACACTAAAATATGCAAATCGCGCGGAGTTCTAGTTTTTTGGCCGAAAAATACAAAGCATTTGGAACGATCATGGTGGGGCGGTGACTATGGTACCTTAAGTCGTATTTGATAGTCCGGAAAATTTTTAGGCGATCGGGGTCCGCGGCTCCCCGGACCACTTGGAAGGCGTGGGTATAGCACACGAAAATATGGGAATCGGGCGTAATTCTAGTTTTTTGGCCGAAAAATGCAAAAAATGAGAAACGATGATGGCGGGGCGGTTACTATGGTTCCTTAGGTCGTATTTGACGGCCCTGAAAAATTTTAGGCGATCGGGGTCCGGGGGTACCGGAACCACTTGGAAGGGTGGGCAATAGCACACAAAAACATTGTAATCGGGCGGAATTCTAGTTTTTGGCCGAAAAACGCAACAAATGAGGAATGATCTTGACAGGGAGGTGACTATGGTTCCTTAGGTCTTATTTGATAATCCGGAAAAATATTAGGCGATAGGGGTCCGGAGGTCCCGGGACCACTCGGAAGGTGTGGGCTATAACACACATTAATATGGGAATCGCGCGGAATTCTAGTTGTTTGCCGAAAAATGCAAAAAATAAGGAACGATCATGGCGTGGCGGATACTATGGTTCCTTAGGTCGTATTTGATTGCCTGGAAAAATTTTAGGCGATCGGGGTCCGCGGCTCTTGGGACCACTCGGAATGCGTGGGCAATAGCACACGAAAATATGGGAATCAGGCGAAATTCTAGGTCTTTTTCAGTAACATGCAAAAAATGTGGAAAGATCTTGACAGGGCGGTGACTATGGTACCTTAGGTCTTATTTGATAATCCGGAAAAATATTAGACGATAGGGGTCCGGAGGTCCCGGGACCACTCGGAAGGCGTGGGCTATAACACACAAAAATATGGGAATCGCGCGGAATTCTAGTTGTTTGGCCGAAAAATGCAAAAAATGAGGAACGATCATGGCGGGGCAGATACTATGGTTCCTTAGGTCGTATTTGATAGTCCGGAAAAATTTTAGGCGATAGGGGTCAGGAGGTCCAGGGACCACTCGGAAGGCGTGGGCTATAACACACAAAAATATGGGAATCGCGCGGAATTCTAGTTGTTTGGCCGAAAAACGCAAAAAATGAGGAACGATCATGGCGGGGAGGTTACTATAGTTCCTTAGGTCGTATTTGATGGCCCGGAAAATTTTTAGGCGATCGGGGTTCGGGGTTCCCGGGACCCTTTGGAAGGCGTTGGCTAAAGCACACAAAAATATGAAAATCGCGCAAAATTCTAGTTTTTTGGCTGAAAAACGCAAAAGACTAGGAACGATCATGGCGGGGCGGTGACTATGGTTCCTTAGGTCGTATTTGATAGTCCGAAAAATTTTTAGGCGATAGGGGTCCGGAGTTCCCGGGTTCACTTGGAAGGCGTGGGCTATAGGACACGAAAATATGGGAATCGCGCGGAATTCTAGTTTTTTGGCCGAAAAACAGAAAAAACTAGGAACGATCATGGCTGGGCGGTGACTATGGTTCCTTAGGTCTTATTTGATAGTCCGGAAAAATTTTAGGCGATAGGGGTCCGGAGACCCGGGACCACTCGGAAGGCGTGGGCTATATAACACACAAAAATATGGGATCGCGCGGAATTCTAGTTGTTTGGCCAAAAAACACAAAAAATGAGGAACGATCATGGCGGGGCGGATACTATGGTTCCTTAGGTCGTATTTGATAGTCCGAAAAAATTTTAGGCGATAGGGGTCCGGAGGTCCCGGGACCACTCGGAAGGTGTGGGCTATAACACACAAAAATATGGGAATCGCGCGGAATTCTAGTTGTTTGCTGAAAAATGCAAAAAATAAGGAACGATCATGGCGTGGCGGATACTATGGTTCCTTAGGTCGTATTTGATTGCCCGGAAAAATTTTAGGTGATCGGGGTCCGCGGCTCTTGGGACCACTCGGAAGGCGTGGGTAATAGCACACGAAAATATGAGAATCGGGCGAAATTCTAGGTCTTTTGCAGTAACATGCAAAAAATGTGGAAAGATCTTGACAGGGCGGTGACTATGGTTCCTTAGGTCTTATTTGATAGTCCGAAAAAATATTAGACGATAGGGGTCTGGAGGTCCCGGGACCACTCGGAAGACGTGGGCTATAACACACAAAAATATGGGAATCGCGCGGAATTCTAGTTGTTTGGCCGAAAAATGCAAAAAATGAGGAACGATCATGGCGGGGCGGATACTATGGTTCCTTAGGTCGTATTTGATAGTTCGGAAAAATTTTAGGCGATAGGGGTCAGGAGGTCCAGGGACCACTCGGAAGGCGTGGGCTATAACTAAGAAAAATATGGGATCGCGCGGAATTCTAGTTGTTTGGCCGAAAAATGCAAAAAATGAGGAACGATCATGGCGGGGTGGTTACTATAGTTCCTTAGGTCTTATTTGATGGCCCGAAAAATTTTTAGGCGATCGGGGTTCGGGGTTCCCGGGACCCCTTGGAAGGCGTGGGCTAAAGCACATGAAAATATGGAAATAGCGCGAAATTCTAGTTTTTTGGCTGAAAAACGCAAAAGACTAGGAACGATCATGGCGGGGCGGTGACTATGGTTCCTTAGGTCGTATTTGATAGTCCGAAAAATTTTTAGGCGATAGGGGTCCGGAGTTCCCGGGTTCACTTGGAAGGCGTGGGCTATAGGACACGAAAATATGGGAATCGCGCGGAATTCTAGTTTTTTGGCCGAAAAACAGAAACAACTAGGAACGATCATGGCTGGGCGGTGACTATGGTTCCTTAGGTCTTATTTGATAGTCCGGAAAAATTTTAGGCGATAGGGGTCCGGAGACCCGGGACCACTCGGAAGGCGTGGGCTATATAACACACAAAAATATGGGATCGCGCGGAATTCTAGTTGTTTGGCCATAAAACACAAAAAATGAGGAACGATCATGGCGGGGCAGATACTATGGTTCCTTAGGTCGTATTTGATAGTCCGAAAAATTTTTAGGCGATAGGGGTCCGGAGGTCCCGGGACCACTCGGAAGGTGTGGGCTATAACACACAAAAATATGGGAATCGCCCGGAATTCTAGTTGTTTGCCGAAAAATGCAAAAAAATAAGGAACGATCATGGCGTGGAGGATACTATGGTTCCTTAGGTCGTATTTGATTGCCCGAAAAAATTTTAGGTGATCGGGGTCCGCGGCTCTTGGGACCACTCGGAAGGCGTGGGTAATAGCACACAAAAATATGGGAATCGGGCGAAATTCTAGGTCTTTTGCAGTAACATGCAAAAAATGTGGAAAGATCTTGACAGGGCGGTGACTATGGTTCCTTAGGTCATATTTGATAGTCCGAAAAAATATTAGACGATAGGGGTCTGGAGGTCCCGGGACCACTCGGAAGACGTGGGCTATAACACACAAAAATATGGGAATCGCGCGGAATTCTAGTTGTTTGGCCGAAAAATGCAAAAAATGAGGAACGATCATGGCGGGGCAGATACTATGGTTCCTTAGGTCGTATTTTATAGTTCGGAAAAATTTTAGGCGATAGGGGTCAGGAGGTCCAGGGACCACTCGGAAGGCGTAGGCTATAACACACAAAAATATGAGAATCGCGCGGAATTCTAGTTGTTTGGCCGAAAAACGCAAAAAATGAGGAACGATCATGGCGGGGTGGTTACTTTGGTTCCTTAGGTCGTATTTGATGGCTCGAAAAATTTTTAGGCGATCGGGGTTCGAGGTTCCCGGGACCCCTTGGAAGGCGTGGGCTAAAGCACATGAAAATATGAAAATAGCGCGAAATTCTAGTTTTTTGGCTGAAAAACGCAAAAGACTAGGAACGATCATGGCGGGGCGGTGACTATGGTTTCTTAGGTCGTATTTGATAGTCCAAAAAATTTTTAGGCGATCCGAGACCGGCGGCCCGGCCCAACTCGGAAGGCGTGGGCAATAGCACACAAAAATATGGTAATCGAGCGGAATTCTAGTTTTTTGGCCGAAAAATGCAAAGCATTTGGAACGATCATGGTGGAGCGGTGACTATGGTACCTTAGGTCATATTTGATAGTCCGGAAAAATTTTAGGCGATCGGGGTCCGCGGCTCCCCGGACCACTTGGAAGGCGTGGGTATAGCACATGAAAATATGGAAATCGGGCGTAATTCTAGTTTTTAGGCCGCAAAATGCAAAAAATGAGAAACGATGATGGCTGGGCGGTTACTATGGTTCCTTAGGTCGTATTTGACGGCCCGAAAAAATTTTACGCGATCGGGGTCTGGGGGTCCCGGAACCACTTGGAAGGGTGGGCAATAGCACACAAAAATATTGTAATCGGGCGGAATTCTAGTTTTTTGGCCGAAAAATGCAACAAATGAGGAATGATCATGGCTGGGCGGTGACTATGGTTCCTTAGGTCGTATTTGATAGTCCTGAAAAATTTTAGGCGATAGGGGTCCGGAGTTCCCGGGTTCACTTGGAAGGCGTGGGCTATAGGACACGAAAATATGGGAATCGCGCGGAATTCTAGTTTTTTGGCCGAAAAACAGAAAAAACTAGGAACGATCATGGCTGGGCGGTGACTATGGTTCCTTAGGTCTTATTTGATAGTCCGGAAAAATTTTAGGCGATAGGGGTCCGGAGACCCGGGACCACTCGGAAGGCGTGGGCTATATAACACACAAAAATATGGGATCGCGCGGAATTCTAGTTGTTTGGCCAAAAAACACAAAAAATGAGGAACGATCATGGCGGGGCGGATACTATGGTTCCTTAGGTCGTATTTGATAGTCCGAAAAAATTTTAGGCGATAGGGGTCCGGAGGTCCCGGGACCACTCGGAAGGTGTGGGCTATAACACACAAAAATATGGGAATCGCGCGGAATTCTAGTTGTTTGCTGAAAAATGCAAAAAATAAGGAATGATCATGGCGTGGCGGATACTATGGTTCCTTAGGTCGTATTTGATTGCCCGGAAAAATTTTAGGTGATCGGGGTCCGCGGCTCTTGGGACCACTCGGAAGGCGTGGGTAATAGCACACGAAAATATGAGAATCGGGCGAAATTCTAGGTCTTTTGCAGTAACATGCAAAAAATGTGGAAAGATCTTGACAGGGCGGTGACTATGGTTCCTTAGGTCTTATTTGATAGTCCGAAAAAATATTAGACGATAGGGGTCTGGAGGTCCCGGGACCACTCGGAAGACGTGGGCTATAACACACAAAAATATGGGAATCGCGCGGAATTCTAGTTGTTTGGCCGAAAAATGCAAAAAATGAGGAACGATCATGGCGGGGCGGATACTATGGTTCCTTAGGTCGTATTTGATAGTTCGGAAAAATTTTAGGCGATAGGGGTCAGGAGGTCCAGGGACCACTCGGAAGGCGTGGGCTATAACTAAGAAAAATATGGGATCGCGCGGAATTCTAGTTGTTTGGCCGAAAAATGCAAAAAATGAGGAACGATCATGGCGGGGTGGTTACTATAGTTCCTTAGGTCTTATTTGATGGCCCGAAAAATTTTTAGGCGATCGGGGTTCGGGGTTCCCGGGACCCCTTGGAAGGCGTGGGCTAAAGCACATGAAAATATGGAAATAGCGCGAAATTCTAGTTTTTTGGCTGAAAAACGCAAAAGACTAGGAACGATCATGGCGGGGCGGTGACTATGGTTCCTTAGGTCGTATTTGATAGTCCGAAAAATTTTTAGGCGATAGGGGTCCGGAGTTCCCGGGTTCACTTGGAAGGCGTGGGCTATAGGACACGAAAATATGGGAATCGCGCGGAATTCTAGTTTTTTGGCCGAAAAACAGAAAAAACTAGGAACGATCATGGCTGGGCGGTGACTATGGTTCCTTAGGTCTTATTTGATAGTCCGGAAAAATTTTAGGCGATAGGGGTCCGGAGACCCGGGACCACTCGGAAGGCGTGGGCTATATAACACACAAAAATATGGGATCGCGCGGAATTCTAGTTGTTTGGCCATAAAACACAAAAAATGAGGAACGATCATGGCGGGGCAGATACTATGGTTCCTTAGGTCGTATTTGATAGTCCGAAAAAATTTTAGGCGATAGGGGTCCGGAGGTCCCGGGACCACTCGGAAGGTGTGGGCTATAACACACAAAAATATGGGAATCGCGCGGAATTCTAGTTGTTTGCCGAAAAATGCAAAAAATAAGGAACGATCATGGCGTGGAGGATACTATGGTTCCTTAGGTCGTATTTGATTGCCCGAAAAAATTTTAGGTGATCGGGGTCCGCGGCTCTTGGGACCACTCGGAAGGCGTGGGTAATAGCACACGAAAATATGGGAATCGGGCGAAATTCTAGGTCTTTTGCAGTAACATGCAAAAAATGTGGAAAGATCTTGACAGGGCGGTGACTATGGTTCCTTAGGTCATATTTGATAGTCCGAAAAAATATTAGACGATAGGGGTCTGGAGGTCCCGGGACCACTCGGAAGACGTGGGCTATAACACACAAAAATATGGGAATCGCGCGGAATTCTAGTTGTTTGGCCATAAACCACAAAAAATGAGGAACGATCATGGCGGGGCAGATACTATGGTTCCTTAGGTCGTATTTGATAGTCCGAAAAAATTTTAGGCGATAGGGGTCCGGAGGTCCCGGGACCACTCGGAAGGTGTGGGCTATAACACACAAAAATATGGGAATCGCGCGGAATTCTAGTTGTTTGCCGAAAAATGCAAAAAATAAGGAACGATCATGGCGTGGAGGATACTATGGTTCCTTAGGTCGTATTTGATTGCCCGAAAAAATTTTAGGTGATCGGGGTCCGCGGCTCTTGGGACCACTCGGAAGGCGTGGGTAATAGCACACGAAAATATGGGAATCGGGCGAAATTCTAGGTCTTTTGCAGTAACATGCAAAAAAATGTGGAAAGATCTTGACAGGGCGGTGACTATGGTTCCTTAGGTCATATTTGATAGTCCGAAAAAATATTAGACGATAGGGGTCTGGAGGTCCCGGGACCACTCGGAAGACGTGGGCTATAACACATAAAAATATGGGAATCGCGCGAAATTCTAGTTGTTTGGCCATAAAACACAAAAAATGAGGAACAATCATGGCGGGGCAGATACTATGGTTCCTTAGGTCGTATTTGATAGTCCGAAAAAATTTTAGGCGATAGGGGTCCGGAGGTCCCGGGACCACTCGGAAGGTGTGGGCTATAACACACAAAAATATGGGAATCGCGCGGAATTCTAGTTGTTTGCCGAAAAATGCAAAAAATAAGGAACGATCATGGCGTGGAGGATACTATGGTTCCTTAGGTCGTATTTGATTGCCCGAAAAAATTTTAGGTGATCGGGGTCCGCGGCTCTTGGGACCACTCGGAAGGCGTGGGTAATAGCACACGAAAATATGGGAATCGGGCGAAATTCTAGGTCTTTTGCAGTAACATGCAAAAAATGTGGAAAGAACTTGACAGGGCGGTAACTATGGTTCCTTAGGTCATATTTGATAGTCCGAAAAAATATTAGGCGATAGGGGTCAGGAGGTCCAGGGACCACTCGGAAGGCGTGGGCTATAACACACAAAAATATGGGAATCGCGCGGAATTCTAGTTGTTTGGCCGAAAAACGCAAAAAATGAGGAACGATCATGGCGGGGTGGTTACTTTGGTTCCTTAGGTCTTATTTGATGGCTCGAAAAATTTTTAGGCGATCGGGGTTCGGGGTTCCCGGGACCCCTTGGAAGGCGTGGGCTAAAGCACATGAAAATATGAAAATAGCGCGAAATTCTAGTTTTTTGGCTGAAAAACGCAAAAGACTAGGAACGATCATGGCGGGGCGGTGACTATGGTTTCTTAGGTCGTATTTGATAGTCCAAAAAATTTTTAGGCGATCCGAGACCGGCGGCCCGGCCCCACTCGGAAGGCGTGGGCAATAGCACACAAAAATATGGTAATCGAGCGGAATTCTAGTTTTTTGGCCGAAAAATGCAAAGCATTTGGAACGATCATGGTGGAGCGGTGACTATGGTACCTTAGGTCATATTTGATAGTCCGGAAAAATTTTAGGCGATCGGGGTCCGCGGCTCCCCGGACCACTTGGAAGGCGTGGGTATAGCACATGAAAATATGGAAATCGGGCGTAATTCTAGTTTTTAGGCCGCAAAATGCAAAAAATGAGAAACGATGATGGCTGGGCGGTTACTATGGTTCCTTAGGTCGTATTTGACGGCCCGAAAAATTTTTACGCGATCGGGGTCCGGGGGTCCCGGAACCACTTGGAAGGGTGGGCAATAGCACACAAAAATATTGTAATCGGGCGGAATTCTAGTTTTTTGGCCGAAAAATGCAACAAATGAGGAATGATCATGGCTGGGCGGTGACTATGGTTCCTTAGGTCGTATTTGATAGTCCTGAAAAATTTTAGGCGATAGGGGTCCGGAGTTCCCGGGTTCACTTGGAAGGCGTGGGCTATAGAACACGAAAATATGGGAATCGCGCGGAATTCTAGTTTTTTGGCCGAAAAACAGAAAACACTAGGAACGATCATGGCTGGGCGGTGACTATGGTTCCTTAGGTCTTATTTGGTAGTCCAGAAAAAATTTAGGCGATAGGGGTCCGGAGACCCGGGACCACTCGGAAGGCGTGGGCTATAACACAGAAAAATATGGGATCGCGCGGAATTCTAGTTGTTTGGCCGAAATACACAAAAAATGAGGAACGATCATGCCGGGGCGGATAATATGGTTCCTTAGGTCGTATTTGATAGTCCGGAAAAATTTTAGGCGATAGGGGTCCGGAGGTCCCGGGACCACTCGGAAGGTGTGGGCTATAATACACAAAAATATGGCAATCGCGCAGAATTCTAATTGTTTGGCCGAAAAACGCAAAAATTAAGGAACGATCAAGGCGAGCTGGTTACTATAGTTCCTTAGGTCGTATTTGACGGCCCGGAAATATTTTAAGCGATCGGGGTCAGTGGGTCCCGAAACCACTTCGAAGGGTGGGCAATAGCACACAAAAATATTGTAATCGGGCGGAATTCTAGTTTTTTGGCCGAAACACGCAACAAATGAGGAATGATCATGGCTGGGCGGTGACTATGGTCCTTAGGTCGAATTTGATAGTCCGGAAAATTTTTAGGCGATAGGGGTCCGGAGTTCCCGGGTTCACTTGGAAGGCATGGGCTATAGGACACGAAAATATGGGAATCGCGCGGAATTCTAATTTTTTTGCCGAAAAACAGAAAAAACTAGGAACGATCATGGCTGGGCGGTGACTATGGTTCCTTAGGTCTTATTTGATAGTCCGGAAAAATTTTAGGCGATAGGGGTCCGGAGACCCGGTACCACTCGGAAGGCGTGGGCTATATAACACACAAAAATATGGGATCGCGCGGAATTCTAGTTGCTTGGCCGAAAAACAAAAAACACTAGGAACGATCATGGCTGGGCGGTGACTATGGTTCCTTAGGTCTTATTTGGTAGTCCAGAAAAAATTTAGGCAATAGGGGTCCGGAGACCCGGGACCACTTGGAAGGCGTGGGCTATAACACACAAAAATATGGGATCGCGCGGAATTCTAGTTGTTTGGCCGAAAAACACAAAAAATGAGGAACGATCATGCCGGGGCGGATAATATGGTTCCTTAGGTCGTATTTGATAGTCCAGAAAAATTTTAGGCGATAGGGGTCCGGAGGTCCCGGGACCACTCGGAAGGTGTGGGCTATAATACACAAAAATATGGCAATCGCGCAGAATTCTAATTGTCTGGCCGAAAAACGCAAAAAATAAGGAACGATCAAGGCGAGCTGGTTACTATAGTTCCTTAGGTCGTATTTGACGGCCCGGAAAAATTTTAGGCGATTGGGGTCAGTGGGTCCCGAAACCACTTCGAAGGGTGGGCAATAGCACACAAAAATATTGTAATCGGGCGGAATTCTAGTTTTTTGGCCGAAACACACAACAAATGAGGAATGATCATGGCTGGGTGGTGACTATGGTTCCTTAGGTCGTATTTGATAGTCCGGAAAATTTTTAGGCGATAGGGGTCCGGAGTTCCCGGGTTCACTTGGAAGGCGTGGGCTATAGGACATGAAAATATGGGAATCGCGCGGAATTCTAGTTTTTTGGCCGAAAAACAGAAAAAACTAGGAACGATCATGGCTGGGCGGTGACTATGGTTCCTTAGGTCTTATTTGATAGTCCGGAAAAATTTTAGGCGATAGGGGTCCGGAGACCCGGGACCACTCGGAAGGCGTGGGCTATATAACACACAAAAATATGGGATCGCGCGGAATTCTAGTTGCTTGGCCGAAAAATGCAAAAAATGAGAAACGATCATGGCGAGCTGGTTACTATAGTTCCTTAGGTCATATTTGACGGCCCAGAAAAATTTTAGGCGATCGGGGTCAGTGGGTCCCGAAACCACTTCGAAGGATGGGCAATAGCACACAAAAATATTGTAATCGGGCGGAATTCTAGTTTTTTGGCCGAAACACGCAACAAATGAGGAATGATCATGGCTGGGCGGTGACTATGGTTCCTTAGGTCGTATTTGATAGTCCGGAAAAATTTTAGGCGATAGGGGTCCGGAGTTCCCGGGTTCACTTGGAAGGCGTGGGCTATAGGACACGAAAATATGGGAATCGCACGGAATTCTAGTTTTTTGGCCGAAAAACAGAAAAAACTAGGAACGATCATGGCTGGGCGGTGACTATGGTTCTTTAGGTCTTATTTGATAGTCCGGAAAAATTTTAGGCGATAGGGGTCCGGAGACCCGAGACCACTCGGAAGGCGTGGGCTATATAACACCCAAAAATATGGGATCGCGCGGAATTATAGTTGCTTGGCCGAAAAACACAAAAAATGAGGAACGATCATGGCGGGGCGGATACTATGGTTCCTTAGGTCGTATTTGATAGTCCGGAAAAATTTTAGGCGATAGGGGTCCGGAGGTCCCGGGACCACTCGAAAGGTGTGGGCTATAACACACAAAAATATGGGAATCGCGCGGAATTCTAGTTGTTTGGCCGAAAAATTGCAAAAAATAAGGAATGATCATGGCGTGGTGGATACTATGGTTCCTTAGGTCGTATTTGATTGCCCGAAAAAATTTTAGGCGATCGGGGTCCGCGGCTCTTGGGACCACTCGGAATGCGTGGGTATAGCACACGAAAATATTGGAATCGGGCGAAATTCTAGATCTTTTTCAGTAACATGCAAATAATTTGGAAAGATCTTGGAAGGGCGGTGACTATGGTTCCTTTGGTCTTATTTGATAGTCCGGAAAAATATTAGGCGATAGGGGTCCAGAGGTCCCGGGACCACTCGGAAGGCGTGGGATATAACACACAAAAATATGGGAATCGCGCGGAATTCTAGTTGTTTTGCCGAAAAACGCAAAAAATGAGGAACAATCATGGCGGGGCGGATACTATGGTTACTTAGGTCGTATTTGATAGTCCGGAAAAATTTTAGGCGATCGGGGTCCGGAGACTCAGGACCACTCGGAAGGCGTGGGCTATATAACACACAAAAATATGGGATCGCGCGAAATTCTAGTTGCATGGCCGAAAAATGAAAAAAATGAGAAACGATCATGGCGAGCTGGTTACTATAGTTCCTTAGGTCGTATTTGACGGCCCAGAAAAATTTAAGGCGATCGGGGTCAGTGGGTCCCGAAACCTCTTCGAAGGGTGGGCAATAGCACAAAAAAATATTGTAATCGGGCGGAATTCTAGTTTTTTGGCTGGAACACGCAACAAATGAGGAATGATCATGGCTGGGCGGTGACTATGGTTCCTTAGGTCGTATTTGATAGTCCGGAAAAATTTTAGGCGATAGGGGTCCGTAGTTCCCGGGTTCACTTGGAAGGCGTATAGGACACGAAAATATGGGAATCGCGCGAAATTCTAGTTTTTTGGCCGAAAAATAGAAAAAACTAGGAACGATCATGGCTGGGCGGTGACTATGGTTCCTTTGGTCTTATTTGATAGTCCGGAAAAATTTTAGGCGATAGGGGTCCGGAGATCCGGGACCACTCGGAAGGCGTGGGCTATATAACACACAAAAATATGGGATCGCGCGGAACGATAGTTGCTTGGCCGAAAAACACAAAAAATGAGGAACGATCATGGCGGGGCGGATACTATGGTTCCTTAGGTCGTATTTGATAATCCAGAAAAATTTTAGGTGATAGGGGTCCCGGGACCACTCGAAAGGTGTGAGCCATAACACACAAAAATATGGGAATCGCGCGGAATTCAACTTGTTTGGCCAAAAAATGCAAAAAATAAGGAACGATCATGGCAGGGCGGATACTATAGTTCTTTAGGTCGTATTTGATTGCACGGAAAAATTTTAGGCGATCGGGGTCCGCGGCTCTTGGGACCACTCGGAATGCGTGGGTATAGCACACGAAAAAATGGGAATCGGGCGAAATTCTAGGTCTTTTTCAGTAACATGCAAAAAATGTGGAAAGATCTTGGCAGGGCGGTGACTATGGTTCCTTTGGTCTTATTTGATAGTCCGGAAACATATTAGGCGATAGGGGTCCAGAGGTCCCGGGACCACTCGGAAGGCGTGGGATATAACACACAAAAATATGGGAATCGCGCGGAATTCTAGTTGTTTGGCCGAAAAACGCTAAAAATGAGGAACAATCATGGCGGGGCGGATACTATGGTTCCTTAGGTCGTATTTGATAGTCCGGAAAAATTTTAGGCGATAGGGGTCAGGAGGTCCCGGGACCACTCGGAAGGCGTGGGCTAACACACAAAAATATGGGAATCGCGCGGAATTCTAGTTGTTTGGCCGTAAAATGCAAAAAATAAGGAACGATCAAGGCGAGCTGGTTACTATAGTTCCTTAGGTCGTATTTGACGGCCCGAAAATATTTTAGGCGATCGGGGTCAGTGGGTCCCGAAACCACTTGGAAGGGTGGGCAATAGCGTACAAAAATATTGTAATCGGGCGGAATTTTAATTTTTTGGCCGAAAAACGCAACAAATGAGGAATGATGATGGCTGGGCGGTGACTATGGTTCCTTAGGTCGTATTTGATAGTCCGGAAAAATAATAGGCGATAGGGGTCCGGAGTTCCCGGGTTCACTTGGAAGGCGTGGGCTATAGGACACGAAAATATGGGAATCGCGCGGAATTCTAGTTTTTTGGCCGAAAAACATAAAAACCTAGGAACGATCATGGCTGGGCGGTGACTATGGTTCCTTAGGTCTTATTTGATAGTCCGGAAAAATTTTAGGCGATAGGGGTCCGGAGACCCGGGACCACTCGGAAGGCGTGGGCTATTACACACAAAAATATGGGATCGCGCAGAATTTTAGTTGTTTGGCCGAAAAACACAAAACATGAGGAACGATCATGGAGGGGCGGATACTATGGTTCCTTAGGTCGTATTTGATAGTCTGGAAAAATTTTAGGCGATAGGGGTCCGGAGGTCCCGGGACCACTTGGAAGGTGTGGGCTATAACACACAAAAATATGGGAATCGCGCGGAATTCTAGTTGTTTGGCCAAAAAAGGCAAAAAATAAGGAACGATCATGGCGGGGCGGATACTATAGTTCCTTAGGTCGTATTTGATTGCCCGTAAAAATTTTAGGCGATCGGGGTCCGCGGCTCTTGGGACCACTCGAATTGCGTGGGTATAGCACACGAAAAAATGGGAATCGGGCGAAATTCTAGGTCTTTTTCAGTAACATGCAAAAAATGTGGAAAGATCTTGGCAGGGTGGTGACTATGGTTCCTTTGGTCTTATTTGATAGTCCGGAAAAATATTAGGCGATAGGGGTCCGGAGGTCCCGGGACCACTCGGAAGGCGTGGGATATAACACACAAAAATATGGGAATCGCGCGGAATTCTAGTTGTTTGGCCGAAAAACGCAAAAAATGAGGAACGATCATGGCGGGTCGGATACTATGGTTCCTTAGGTCGTATTTGATAGTCCGGAAAAATTTTAGGCGATAGGGGTCAGGAGGCCCCGGGACCACTCGGAAGGCGTGGGCTATAACACACAAAAATATGGGAATCACGCGGAATTCTAGTTGTTTGGCCGAAAAACGCAAAAAATGAGGAACGATCATGGCGAAGTGGTTACTATGGTTCCTTAGGTCGTATTTGATGGTCCGAAAATTTTTTAGGCGATCGGGGTTCGGGGTTCCCGGGACCCCTTGGAAAACGTGGGCTAAAGCACACGAAAATATGGAAATCGCGCGAAATTCTAGTTTTTTGGCTGAAAAATGCAAAAGACTAGGAACGATCATGGCGGGGCAGTGACTATGGTTCCTTAGGTGGTATTTGATAGTCCGAAAAATTTTTAGGCGATCCGGCTCCGCGGGGCCCGACCCACTCGGAAGACGTGGGTGATAGCACACAAAAATATGGGAATCGGGCGGAATTCTAGTTTTTTGGCCAAAAAATGCAAAAAATGAGGAACGATCATGGCGAGGCGGTGACTATGGTTCCTTAGGTATTAATTGATGGCCCAAAATTTTTTTAGGCGATCCGAGACGGGCAGCCCGGCCCACTTGGAAGGCGTCGGCAATAGCACACAAAAATATGGTAATCGAGCGGAATTCTAGTTTTTCGGCCGAAAAACGCAATAAATGAGGAACGATAATTAAGGCGGGGTGGTGACTATGGTTCCTTAGGTCATATTTGATGGCCCGGAAAATTTTAGGCGATCGGGGTCCACGGCTCCCGAGACCACTCAGAAGGCGTAAGCTATAGCACACTAAAATATGCAAATCGCGCGGAGTTCTAGTTTTTTGGCCAAAAAATGCAAAGCATTTGGAACGATCATGGTGGGGTGGTGACTATGGTACTTTAGGTCATATTTGATAGTCCGAAAAAATTTTAGACGATCGGGGTCCGCGGCTCCCCGGACCACTTGGAAGGCGTGGGTATAGCACATGAAAATATGGGAATCGGGCGTAATTCTAGTTTTTTGGCCGAAAACTGCAAAAATTGAGAAACGATGATGGCGGGGTGGTTACTATGGTTCCTTAGGTCGTATTTGACGGCCCGGAAAAATTTTAAGCGATCGGGGTCCGAGGATCCCGGAACCACTTGGAAGGGTGGGCAATAGCACACAAAAATATTGTAATCGGGCGGAATTCTAGTTGTTTGGCCGAAAAACGCAACAAATGAGGAATGATCATGGCTGGGCGGTGACTATGGTTCCTTAGGTCATATTTGATAGTCCAAAAAAATTTTAGGCGATAGGGGTCCGTAGTTCCCGGGTTCACTTGGAAGGCGTATAGGACACGAAAATATGGGAATCGCGTGGAATTCTAGTTTTTTGGCCGAAAAACAGAAAAAACTAGGAACGATCAAGGCTGGGCGGTGACTATGGTTCCTTAGGTCTTATTTGATTGTCCGGAAAAATTTTAGGTGATAGGGGTCCGGAGACCCGGGACCACTCGGAAGGCGTGGGCTATAACACACAAAAATATGGGATCGCGCGGAATTCTAGTTGTTTGGCCGAAAAACACAAAACATGAGGAACGATCATGGCAGGGCGGATACTATGGTCCCTTAGGTCGTATTTGATAGTCTAGAAAAATTTTAGGCGATAGGGGTCCGGAGGTCCCGGGACCACTCGGAAGGTGTGAGCCATAACACACAAAAATATGGGAATCGCGCGGAATTCAACTTGTTTGGCCAAAAAATGCAAAAAATAAGGAACGATCATGGCAGGGCGGATACTATAGTTCCTTAGGTCGTATTTGATTGCCCGGAAAAATTTTAGGCGATCGGGGTCCGCGGCTCTTGGGACCACTCGGAATGCGTGGGTATAGCACACGAAAAAATGGGAATCGGGCGAAATTCTAGGTCTTTTTCAGTAACATGCAAAAAATGTGGAAAGATCTTGGCAGGGCGGTGACTATGGTTTCTTTGGTCTTATTTGATAGTCCGGAAAAATATTAGGCGATAGGGGTCCGGAGGTCCCGGGACCACTCGGAAGGCGTGGGATATAACACACAAAAATATAGGAATCGCGCGGAATTCTAGTTGTTTGGCCGAAAAACGCAAAAAATGAGGAATGAACATGGTGAGTCGGATACTATGGTTCCTTAGGTCGTATTTGATAGTCCGGAAAAATTTTAGGCGATAGGGGTCAGGAGGTCCCGGGACCACTCGGAAGGCGTGGGCTACAACACACAAAAATATGGGAATCGCGCGGAATTCTAGTTGTCTGGCCGAAAATCGCAAAAAATGAGGAACGATCATGGCGGGGTGGTTACTATTGTTCCTTAGGTCGTATTTGATGGCCCGGAAAAATTTTAGGCGATCGGGGTTCGGGGTTCCCGAGACCCCTTGGAAGACGTGGGCTAAAGCACACGAAAATATGGAAATCGTGCGAAATTCTAGTTTTTTGGCTGAAAAACGCAAAAGACTAGGAACGATCATGGCGGGGCGGTGACTATGGTTCCTTAGGTGGTATTTGATAGTCCGGAAAATTTTTAGGCAATCCGGCTCCGGGGGCCTGACCCACTCGGAAGGCGTGGGCGATAGCACACAAAAATATGGGAATCGGGCGGAATTCTAGTTTTTTGGCCAAAAAATGCAAAAAATGAGGAACGATCATGGCGAGGCGGTGACTATGGTTCCTTAGGTCTTAATTGATGGCTCGAAAATTTTTTACGTGATCCGAGACCGGCGGCCCGGCCCACTCGGAAGGCGTGGGCAATAGCACACAAAAATATGGTAATCGAGCAAAATTCTAGTTTTTCGGCCGAAAAATGCAATAAATGAGGAACGATTATGGCGGGGCGGTGACTATGGTTCCTTAGGTCATATTTGATGGCCCGGAAAATTTTAGGCGATCGGGGTCCACGGCTCCCGGGACCACTCGGAAGGCGTAAGCTATAGCACACTAAAATATGCAAATCGCGCGGAGTTCTAGTTTTTTGGCCGAAAAATGCAAAGCATTTGGAACGATCATGGTGGGGCGGTGACTATGGTACCTTAGGTCGTATTTGATAGTCTAGAAAAATTTTAGGCCATCGGGGTCCGCGGCTCCCCGGACCACTTGGAAGGCGTGGGTATAGCACACGAAAATATGGGAATCGAGCGTAATTCTAGTTTTTTGGCCGAAAAATGCAAAAAATGAGAAACGATGATGGCGGGGCGGTAACTTTGGTTCCTTAGGCCGTATTTGACGGCTCGGAAATATTTTAATCGATCGGGGTCCGGGGGTCCCGGAACCACTTGGAAAGGTGGGCAATAGCACACAAAAATATTGTAATCGGGCGAATTCTAGTTGTTTGGCCGAAAAACGCAACAAATGAGGAATGATCATGGCTGGGCGGTGACTATGGTTCCTTAGGTCGTATTTGATAGTCCGGAAAAATTTTAGGCGATAGGGGACTGGAGTTCCCGGGTTCACTTGGAAGGCGTGGGCTATAGGACATGAAAATATGGGAATCGCGCGGAATTCTAGTTTTTTGGCCGAAAAACAGAAAAAACTAGGAACGATCATGGCTGGGCGGTGACTATGGTTCCTTAGGTCTTATTTGATAGTCCGGAAAAATTTTAGGCGATAGGGGTCCGGAGACCCGGGACCACTCGGAAGGCGTGGGCTATAACACACAAAATTATGGGATCCAGTGGAATTCTAGTTGTTTGGCCGAAAAATACAAAAAATGAGGAACGATCATGGCGGGGCGGATACTATAGTTCCTTAGGTCGTATTTGATTGCCCGGAAATATTTTAGGCGATCGGGGTCCGCGGCTCTTGGGACCACTCGGAATGCGTGGGTATAGCACACGAAAATATGGGAATCGGGCGAAATTCTAGGTCTTTTTCAGTAACATGCAAAAAATGTGGAAAGATCTTGATAAGGCGGTGACTATGGTTCCTTTGGTCTTATTTGATAGTCCGGAAAAATATTAGGCGATAGGGGTCTGGAGGTCCCGGGACCACTCAGAAGCCGTGGGCTATAACACACAAAAATATGGGAATCGCGCAGAATTCTAGTTGTTTGGCCGAAAAACGCAACAAATGAGGAACGATCATGGCGGGGAGGATACTATGGTTGCTTAGGTCATATTTGATAGTCCGGAAAAATTTTAGGCGATCGGGGTCAGGAGGTCCCGGGACCACTCGGAAGGCGTGGGCTATAACACACAAAAATATGGGAATCACGCGGAATTCTAGTTGTTTGGCCGAAAAACGCAAATAATGAGGAACGATCATGGCGGGGTGGTTACTATGGTTCCTTAGGTCGTATTTGATGGCCCGGAAATTTTTTAGGCGATCGGGGTTCAGGCTTCCAGGGACCCCTTGGAAGGCGTGGGCTAAAGCACACGAAAATATGGAAATCGCACGAAATTCTAGTTTTTTGGCTGAAAAACACAAAAGACTAGGATCGATCATGGCGGGGCGGTGGCTATGGTTCCTTAGGTCGGATTTGATAGTCCGAAAATTTTTTAGGCGACCCGGCTCCGGGGGGCCCGACCCACTCGGAAGGCGTGGGCGATAGCACACAAAAATATGGGAATCTGGCGGAATTCTAGTTTTTTAGCCACAAAATGAAAAAAATGAGTAACGATCATGGCGAGGCGGTGACTATGGTTCCTTGGGTCTTAATTGATGGCCCGAAAAGTTTTTAGGCGATCCGAGACCGGCGGCCCGTCCCACTCGGAAGGCATGGGTAATAGCACACAAAAATATGGTAATCGAGCAGAATACAAGTTTTTTGGCCGAAAAATGCAATAAATGAGGAACGATCATGGCAGGGCGGTGACTATGGTTCCTTAGGTCATATTTGATGGCCCAGAAAATTTTAGGCGATCGGGGTCCACGGCTCCCGGGACCACTCGGAAGGCGTAAGCTATAGCACACTAAAATATGAAAATCGCGCGGAGTTCTAGTTGTTTGACAGAAAAATGCAAAGCATTTGGAACGATCATGGTGGGGCGGTGACTATGGTACCTTAGGTCGTATTTGATAGTCCGGAAAAATTTTAGGCGATCGGGGTCCGCGGCTCCCCGGACCACTTGGTAGGCGTGGGTATAGCACACGAAAATATGGGAATCGGGCGTAATTCTTGTTTTTTGGCCGAAAAATGCAAAAAATGAGAAACGATGATGGCGGGGCGCTTACTATGGTTCCTTAGGTCGTATTTGACGGCCGGGAAAATTTTAGGCGATCGGGGTCCGGGGGTCCCGGAACCACTTGGAAGGGTGGGCAATAGCACATAAAAAGATTGTAATCGGGCGGAATTCTAGTTTTTTGGCCGAAAAATGCAACAAATGAGGAATGATCATGGCTGGGCGGTGAATATGGTTTCGTAGGTCGTATTTGATAATCCGGAAAAATTTTAGGCGATAGGGGTCCGGAGTTCCTAGGTTCACTTGGAAGGCGTGGGCTATAGGACACGAAAATATGGGAATCGCGCGGAATTCTAGTTTTTTGGCCGAAAAACAGAAAAAACTAGGAATGATCATGGCTGGGCAGTGACTATGGTTCCTTAGGTCGTATTTGATAGTCCGGAAAAATTTTAGGCGATAGGGGTCCGGAGTTCCCGTGTTTACTTGGAAGGCGTGGGCTATAGGACACGAAAATATGGGAATCGCACGGAATTCTAGTTTTTTGGCCGAAAAACGAAAAAAACTAGGAAATATCATGGCTGGGCGGTGACTATGGTTCCTTAGGTCGTATTTGATAGTCCGGAAAAATTTTAGGCGATAGGGGTCCGCAGATCCCGGGACCACTCGGAAGGCGTGGGCTATAACACACAAAAATATGGGAATCGCGCGAAATTCTAGTTGTTTGGACGAAAAACGCAAAAAATGAGGAACGATCATGGCGGGGTGGTTACTATGGTTCCTTAGGTCGTATTTGATGGCCCGGAAAATTTTTAGGCGATCGGGGTTCGAGGTTCCCGTGACCCCTTGGAAGGCACGGGCTAAAGCACACGAAAATATGGAAATCGCGCAGAATTCTAATTTGTTGGCTGAAAAACGCAAAAGACTAGGAACGATCATGGCGGGGTGGTAACTATGGTTCCTTAGGTCGTATTTGATAGTCCGAAAATTTTTTAGCGATCCGGCTCCTGGGGGGCCGACCCAATCGGAAGGCGTGGGCGATAGCACATAAAAATATGGGAATCGGGTGGAATTCTAGTTTTTTGGCCAAAAAATGCAAAAAATGAGGAACGATCATGGCGAGGTGGTGACTATGGTTCCTTAGGTCCTAATTGATGGCCCGAAAATTTTTTAGGCGATCCGAGTCCGGCGGCCCGGCCCACTCGGAAGGCGTGGGCAATAGCACCCAAAAATATGGTAATCGAGTGGAATTCTAGTTTTTTGGCCGAAAAATCCAATAAATGAGGAAAGATCATGGCAGGGCGGTGACTATGGTTTCTTAGGTCGTATTTGATGGGCCGAAAATTTTTAGGCGATCGGGGTCCACGGCTCCCGGGACCACTCGGAAGGCGTAAGCTATAGCACAGTAAAATATGCAAATCGCTCGGATTTCTAGTTTTTTGGCCGAAAAATGCAAAGCATTTGGAACGATCATGGTGGGGCGGTGACTATGGTACCTTAGGTCGTATTTGATAGTCCAAAATATTTTTAGGCGATCGGGGTCCGCGGCTCCTCGGACCACTTGGAAGGCGTGGGTATAGCACACGAAAATATGGGAATCGGGCGTAATTCTAGTTTTTTGGCCGAAAAATGCAAAAAATGAGAAACGATGATGGCGGGGCGGTTACTATAGTTCCTTAGGTCGTATTTGACGGCCCGGAAAAATTTTAGGCGATTGGGGTCCGGGGGTCCCGGAACCACTTGGAAGGGTGGGCAATAGCAAACAAAAATATTATAATCGGGGGAATTCTAGTTTTTTGGCCGAAAGACGCAACAAATGAGGAATGATCATGGCTGGGCGGTGACTATGGTTCCTTCGGTCATATTTGATAGTCCGGAAAAATTTTAGGCGATAGGGGTTCGGGGTTCCCGGGACCCCTTGGATGGCGTGGGCTAAAGCACAAAAAAATATGAAAATCGCGCGGAATTCTAATTTTTTGGCTGAAAAACGCAAAAGACTAAGAACGATCATGGCGTGGTGGTAACTATGGTTCCTTAGGTCGTATTTGATAGTCCGAAAATTTTTTAGCGATCCGGCTCTGGGGGGTCCGGCCCACTCGGAAGGCGTGGGCAATAGCACACAAAAATATGGTAATCGAGCGGAATTCTAGTTTTTTGGACGAAAAACGCAATAAATGAGGAACGATCATGGTAGGGCGGTGACTATGGTTCCTTAGGTCGTATTTGATGGCCCAGAAATTTTTAGGCGATCGGGGTCCACGGCTCCCGGGACCACTCGGAAGGCGTAAGCTATAGCACACTAAAATATGCAAATCGCGCGGAGTTCTAGTTTTTTGGCCAAAAAATGCAAAGCATTTGGAACGATCATGGTGGGCCGGTTACTATGGTACCTTAGGTCATATTTGATAGTCCAGAAACTTTTTAGGCGATCGGGGTCCGCGGCTCCTCGGACCACCTGGAAGGCGTGGGTATAGCACACGAAAATATGGGAATCGGGCGTAATTCTAGTTTTTTGGCCGAAAAATGCAAAAAATGAGAAACGATGATGGCGGGGTGGTTACTATAGTTTCTTAGGTCGTATTTGACGGCCCGGAAAAATTTTAGGCGATCGGGGTCCGGGGGTCCCGGAACCACTTGGAAGGGTGGGCAATAGCAAACAAAAATATTGTAATCGGGCGGAAAACTAGTTTTTTGGCCGAAAAACGCAACAAATGAGGAATGATCATGGATGGGCGGTGACTATGGTTCCTTAGGTCGTATTTGATAGTCCGGAAAATTTTTAGGTGATAGGGGTCCGGAGTTCCCGGGTTCATTTGGAAGGCGTGGGCTATAGGACACGAAAATATGGGAATCACGCGGAATTCTAGTTTTTTGGCCGAAAAATGGAAAAATCTAGGAACGATCATGGCTGGGCGGTTACTTTGGTTCCTTAGGTCTTATTTGATAGTCCGGAAAAATTTTAGGCGATAGGAGTCCGGAGACCCGGGACCACTCGGAAGGCGTGGGCTATAACACACAAAAATATGAGAATCGCGCGGAATTCTAGTTTTTTGGCCGAAAAACGCAAAATATGAGAAACGATCATGGCTGGGCGGTGACTATGGTTCCTTAGGTCGTATTTGATAGTCCGGAAAAATTTTAGGCGATAGGGGTTCGGGGTTCCCGGGACCCCTTGGATGGCGTGGGGTAAAGCACAAGAAAATATGGAAATCGCGCGGAATTCTAATTTATTGGCTGAAAAACGCAAAAGACTAAGAACGATCATGGCGTGGCGGTAACTATGGTTCCTTAGGTCGTATTTGAGTGTCCGAAATTTTTTTAGCGAACCGGCTCCGGGGGGCCCGGCCCACTCGGAAGGCGTGGGCAATAGCATACAAATATATGGTAATCGAGCGGAATTCTAGTTTTTTGGACGAAAAACGCAATAAATGAGGAACGATCATGGCGGGGCGGTGACTATGGTTCCTTAGGTCGTATTTGATGGCCCGAAACTTTTTAGGCGATCGGGGTCCACGGCTCCCGGGACCACTCGGAAGGCGTAAGCTATAGCACACTAAAATATGCAAATCGCGCGGAGTTCTAGTTTTTTGGCCAAAAAATGCAAAGCATTTGGAACGATCATGGTGGGGCGGTGACTATGGTACCTTAGGTCGTACTTGATAGTCCAGAAACCTTTTAGGCGATCGGGGTCCGCGGGTCCTCGGACCACCTGGAAGGCGTGGGTATAGCACACGAAAATATGGGAATTGGGCGTAATTCTAGTTTTTTGGCCGAAAAATGCAAAAAATGAGAAACGATGATGGCGGGGTGGTTACTATAGTTCATTAGGTCGTATTTGACGGCCCGGAAAAATTTTAGGCGATCGGGGTCCGGGGGTCCCGGAACCACTTGGAAGGGTGGGCAATAACAAACAAAAATATTGTAATCGGGCGGAAAACTAGTTTTTTGGCCGAAAAACGCAACAAAAGAGGAATGATCATGGCTGGGCGGTGACTATGGTTCCTTAGGTCGTATTTGATAGTCCGGAAAATTTTTAGGTGATAGGGGTCCGTAGTTCCCGGGTTCACTTGGAAGGCGTGGGCTATAGGACACGAAAATATGGGAATCGCGCGGAATTCTATTTTTTTGGCCGAAAAATGGAAAAATCTAGGAACGATAATGGCTGCGCGGTGACTATGGTTTCTTAGGTCTTATTTAATAGTACGGAAAAATTTTAGGCGATAGGAGTCCGGAGACCCGGGACCACTCGGAAGGCGTGGGCTATAACACACAAAAATATGGGAATCGCGCGGAATTCTAGTTTTTTGGCCGAAAAACGCAAAATATGAGAAACGATCATGGCGGGGCAGATACTATGGTTCCTTAGGTCATATTTGATTACCCGAAAAATTTTTAGGCGATCGAGGTCCGCGGCTCTTGGGACCACTCGGAATGCGTGGGTATAGCACACGAAAATATGGGAATCGGGCGAAATTCTAGGTCTTTTTCAGTAACATGTAAAAAATGTGGAAAGATCTTGGCAGGGCGGTGACTATGGTTCCTTTGGTATTATTTGATAGTCCGGAAAAATAATAGGCGATAGGGGTCCGGAGGTCCCGGGACCACTCAGAAGGCATGGGCTATAACACACAAAAATATGGGAATCGCGCGGAATTCTAGTTGTTTGGCCAAAAAAAGCAAAAAATGAGTAACGATCACGGCGGGGCGGATACTATGGTTCCTTAGGTCGTATTTGATAGTCCGGAAAAATTTTAGGCGATAGGGGTCAGGAGGTCCCGGGACCACTCGGAAGGCGTGGGCTATAACACACAAAAATATGGGAATCGAGCGGAATTCTAGTTGTTTGGCCGAAAAATGCAAAAAATGAGGAACGATCATGGCGGGGTGGTTACTATGGTTCCTTAGGTCGTATTTGATGGCCCGAAAATTTTTTAGGCGATCGGGGTTCGGGGTTCCCGGGACCCCTTGGAAGGCGTGGGCTAAAGCACACGAAAATATGAAAATCGCGCGGAATTCTAGTTTTTTGGCCGAAAAATGCAAAAAATGGGAAACGATGATGGTGGGGCGGTTACTATAGTTCCTTAGGTCGTATTTGACGGCCCGGAAAAATTTTAGGCGATCGGGGTCTGGGGGTCCCGGAACCACTTGGAAGGGTGGGCAATAGCAAACAAAAATATTGTAATCGGGCGGAATTCTAGTTTTTTGGCCGAAAAACGCAACAAATGAGGAATGATCATGGCTGGGCGGTGACTATGGTTCCTTAGGTCGTATTTGATAGTCCGGAAAAATTTTAGGCGATAGGGGTCCGGAGGTCCCGGGACCACTCGGAAGGCGTGGGCTATAACACACAAAAATATGGGAATCGCGCGGAATTCTAGTTCTTTGGCCGAAAAATGCAAAAAATGAGGAACGATCATGGAGAGGCGGTGACTATGGTTCCCTAGGTCCTATTTGATGGCCCGAAAAAATTTAGGCGATCGAGGTCCACGGATCCCGGGACCACTCGGAAGGCGTAAGCTATAGCACACTAAAATATGCAAATCGCGCGGAGTTCTAGTTTTTTGGCCGAAAAATGCAAAGCATTTGGAACGATCATGGTGGGGCGGATACTATGGTTCCTTAGGTCGTATTTGATAGTCCGGAAAAAATTTTAGGCGATAGGGGTCAGGAGGTCCCGGGACCACTCGGAAGGCGTGGGCTATAACACACAAAAATATGGGAAACGAGCGGAATTCAAGTTATTTGGCCGTAAAATGCAAAAAATGAGGAACGATCATGGCGGGGTGGTTACTATGGTTCCTTAGGTCGTATTTGATGGCCCGAAAATATTTTAGGCGATCGGGGTTTGGGGTTCCCGGGACCACTTGGAAGGCGTGGGCTAAAGCACACGAAAATATGGAAATCGCGCGGAATTCTAGTTTTTTGGCTGAAAAACGCAAAAGACTAGGAATGATCATGGCGGGGCGGTGACAATGGTTCCTTAGGTCGTATTTGATAGTCCGGAAATTTTTTAGGCGATTCGGCTCAGGGGGGCCTGACCCACTCGGAAGGCATGGGCGATAGCACACAAAAAATGGGAATCGGGCGAAATTCTAGTTTTTTGGCAAAAAAATGCAAAAAATGAGGAACGATCATGGCGAGGTGGTGACTATGGTTCCTTAGGTCCTAATTTATGGCCCGAAAACCTTTTTGGCGATCCGAGTTCGGCGGCCCGGCCTACTTGGAAGGCGTGGGCAATAGCACACAAAAATATGGTAATCGAGCGGAATTCTAGTTTTTTGGACGAAAAACGCAATAAATGAGGAACGATCATGGCGGGGCGGTGACTATGGTTCCTTAGGTCGTATTTGATGGCCCGAAAAATTTTAGGCGATCGGGTTCCACGGCTCTCGGGACCACTCAGAAGGCGTAAGCTATATAGCACACTAAAATATGCAAATCACGCGGAGTTCTAGTTTTTTGGCCAAAAAATGCAAAGCATTTGGAACGATCATGGTGGGGTGGTGACTATGGTACCTTAGGTCGTATTTGATAGTCCGGAAAAATTTGAGGCGATCGGCGTCCACGGCTCCCCGGACCACATGGAAGGCGTGGGTATAGCACACGAAAATATTGGAATCGGGCGTAATTCTACTTTTTTGGCCGAAATATGCAAAAAGTGAGAAACGATGATGGCGGGGCGGTTACTATGGTTCTTTAGGTCGTATTTGACAGCCCAGAAAAATTTTAGGCGATCGGGGTCCGGGGGTCCCGGAACCACTTGGAAGGGTGGGCAATAGCACACAAAAATATTGTAATCGGGCGGAATTCTAGTTTTTTGGCCGAAAAACGCAACAAATGAGGAATGATCATGGCTGGGCGGTGACTATGGTTCCTTTGGTCTTATTTGATAGTCCGGAAAAATATTAGGCGATAGGGGTCCGGAGGTCCCGGGACCACTCGGAAGGCATAGGCTATAACACACAAAAATATGGGATCGCGCGGAATTCTAGTTGTTTGGCCGAAAAACGAAAAAAATGAGGAACGATCATGGCGGGGCGGATACTATGGTTCCTTAGGTCGTATTTGATAGTCCAGAAAAATTTTAGGCGATAGGGGTCCGAAGGTCCCGGGACCACTCGGAAGGTGTGGGCTAACACACAAAAATATGGGAATCGCGCGGAATTCTAGTTGTTTATCCGAAAAACGCAAAAAATAAGGAACGATCATGGCGGGGCAGAAACTATGGTTCCTTAGGTCGTATTTGATTGCCCGGAAAAATTTTAGGCGATCGGGTTCTGCGGCTCTTGGGACCACTCGGAATGCGTGGGTATAGCACACGAAAATATGGGAATCGGGCGAAATTCTAGGTCTTTTTCAGTAACATGCAAAAAATGTGGAAAGATCTTGGCAGGGCGATGACTATGGTTCCTTTGGTCTTATTTGATAGTCCGGAAAAATATTAGGCGATAGGGGTCCGGAGGTCCCGGGAACACTCGGAACGCGTGGGCTATAACACACAAAAATATGGGAATCGCGCGGAATTCTAGTTGTTTGGCCGAAAAACGCAAACATTGAGTAACGATCATGGCGGGGCAGATACTATGGTTCCTTAGGTCGTATTTGATAGTCCGGAAAAATTTTAGGCGAAAGGGGTCAGGAGGTCCCGGGACCCCTTGGAAGGTGTGGGCTAAAGCACACGAAAATATGGAAATCGCGCGGAATTCTTGTTTTTTGGCTGAAAAACGCAAAAGACTAGGAACGATCATGGCGGGGCGGTGAATATGGTTCCTTAGGTCGTATTTGATAGTCCGGAAAATTTTTAGGCGATCCGGCTCCGGGGGCCCCGACCGACTCGGAAGGCGTGGGCGACAGCACAACAAAATATGGGAATTGGGCGGAATTCTAGTTTTTTGGCCAAAAAATGCAAAAAACGAGGAACGATCATGGGAGGCGGTGACTATGGTTCCTTAGGTCCTAATTGATGGCCCGAAATTTTTTTTGGCGATCCGAGTCTGGCGGCCCGGCCCACTCGGAAGGCGTGGGCAATAGCACACAAAAATATGGTAATCCAGCGGAAATCTAGTTTTTTTGACGAAAAACACAATAAATGAGGAACGATCATGGCGGGGCGGTGACTATGGTTCCTTAGGTCGTATTTGATGGCCCGGAAAATTTTAGGCGATCGGGGTCCACGGCTCCCGGGACCACTCGGAAGGTGGAAACTATATAGCACACTAAAATATGCAAATCGCGCGGAGTTCTAGTTTTTTGGCCGAAAAATGCAAAGCATTTGGAACGATCATGGTGGGGCAGTGACTATGGTACCTTAGGTCATATTTGATAGTCCGGAAAAATTTTAGGCGATCGGGGTCCGCGGCTCCCCGGACCACTTGGAAGGCGTGGGTATAGCACACGAAAATATAGGAATCGGGCGTAATTCTAGTTTTTTGGCCGAAATATGCAAAAAATGAGAAACGATGATGGCGGGGCGGTTACTATGGTTTCTTTGGTCGTATTTGACGGCCCGGAAAAATTTTAGGCGATCGGGGTCCGGGGGTCCCGGAACCACTTGGAAGGGTGGGCAATAGCACACAAGAATATTGTAATCGGGCAGAATTCTAGTTTTTTGGCCGAAAATCTCAACTAATGAGGAATGATCATGGCTGGGCGGTGACTATGGTTCCTTATGTCGTATTTGATAGTCCGGAAAAATTTTAGGCGATAGGGGTCCGGAGTTCCCGGGTTCACTTGGAAGGCATGGGCTATAGGACACGAAAATATGGGAATCGCGCGGAATTCTAGTTTTTTGGCGGAAAAATGGAAAAAACTAGGAAAGATCATGGCTGGGCGGTGACTATGGTTCCTAAGGTCGTATTTGATAGTGCGTAATAATTTTAGGCGATAGGGGTCCGGAGGTCCCGGGACCACTCGGAAGGTGTGGGCTATAACACACAAAAATATGGGAATCACGCGGAATTCTATTTGTTTGGCCGAAAAACCCAAAAAATAAGGAACGATCATGGCGGGGCAGATACTATGCTTCCTTAGGTCGTATTTGATTGCCCGAAAAAATTTTAGGCGATCGGGGTCCGCGGCTCTTGGGACCACTCGCAATGCGTGGGTATAGCACACCAAAATATGTGAATCGGGCGAAATTCTAGGTCTTTTTCAGTAACATGCAAAAAATGTGGAAAGATCTTGGCAGGGCGGTGACTATGGTTCCTTTGGTCTTATTTGATAGTCCGAAAAAATATTAGGCGATAGGGGTCCGGAGGTCCCGGGAACAGTCGGAACGCGTGGGCTATAACACACAAAAATATGGGAATCGCGCGAAATTCTAGATGTTTGGCCGAATAACGCAAAAATTGAGTAACGATCATGGCAGGGTGGATACTATGGTTCCTTAGGTCGTATTTTAAAGTCCGGAAAATTTTTAGGCGAAAGGGGTCAGAAGATCCCGGGACCACTCGGAAGGCGTGGGCTATAACACACAAAAATATGGGAATTGAGCGAAATTCTAGTTGTTTGGCCGAAAAACTCAAAAAATGAGGGACGAGCATGGTGGGGTGGTTACTATGGTTCCTTAGGTCGTATTTGATGGCCCGAAATATTTTTAGGCGATCGGGGTTCGGGGTTACCCGGACCACTTGGAAGGCGTGGGTATAGCACACGAAAATATGGGAATCGGGCGTAATTCTAGTTTTTTGGCCGAAATATGCAAAAAATGAGAAACGATGATGGCGGGGCGGTTACTATGGTTTCTTTGGTCGTATTTGACGGCCCGGAAAAATTTTAGGCGATCGGGGTCCGGGGGTCCCGGAACCACTTGGAAGGGTGGGCAATAGCACACAAGAATATTGTAATCGGGCAGAATTCTAGTTTTTTGGCCGAAAATCTCAACAAATGAGGAATGATCATGGCTGGGCGGTGACTATGGTTCCTTATGTCGTATTTGATAGTCCGGAAAAATTTTAGGCGATAGGGGTCCGGAGTTCCCGGGTTCACTTGGAAGACGTGGGCTATAGGACACGAAAATATGGGAATCGCGCGGAATTCTAGTTTTTTGGCAGAAAAATGGAAAAAACTAGGAAAGATCATGGCTGGGCGGTGACTATGGTTCCTTAGGTCGTATTTGATAGTCCGTAATAATTTTAGGCGATAGGGGTCCGGAGGTCCCGGGACCACTCGGAAGGTGTGGGCTATAACACACAAAAATATGGGAATCACGCGGAATTCTATTTGTTTGGCCGAAAAACCCAAAAAATAAGGAACGATCATGGCGGGGCAGATACTATGCTTCCTTAGGTCGTATTTGATTGCCCGGAAAAATTTTAGGCGATCGGGGTCCGCGGCTCTTGGGACCACTCGCAATGCGTGGGTATAGCACACAAAAATATGTGAATCGGGCGAAATTCTAGGTCTTTTTCAGTAACATGCAAAAAATGTGGAAAGATCTTGGCAGGGCGGTGACTATGGTTCCTTTGGTCTTATTTGATAGTCCGGAAAAATATTAGGCGATAGGGGTCCGGAGGTCCCGGGAACAGTCGGAACGCGTGGGCTATAACACACAAAAATATGGGAATCGCGCGAAATTCTAGATGTTTGGCCGAATAACGCAAAAATTGAGTAACGATCATGGCAGGGTGGATACTATGGTTCCTTAGGTCATATTTTAAAGTCCGGAAAATTTTTAGGCGAAAGGGGTTAGGAGGTCCCGGGACCACTCGGAACACACAAAAATATGGGAATTGAGCGAAATTCTAGTTGTTTGGCCGAAAAACTCAAAAAATGAGGAACGAGCATGGTGGGGTGGTTACTATGGTTCCTTAGGTCGTATTTGATGGCCCGAAATTTTTTTAGGCGATCGGGGTTCGGGGTTACCGGGACCCCTTGGAAGGCGTGGGCTAAAGCACACGAAAATATGGAAATCGCGCGGAATTCTAGTTGTTTGGCCAAAAAATGCAAATATTGAGTAACGATCATGGCGGGGAAGATACTATGGTTCCTTAGGTCGTATTTGATAGTCCGGAAAAATTTTAGGCGATAGGGGTCCGGAGACCCGGGACCACTCGGAAGGCGTGGGCTATAACACACAAAAATATGGGATCGCGCGGAATTCTAGTTGTTTGGCCGAAAAATGGAAAAAATGAGGAACGATCATGGCGGTGCGGATACTATGGTTCCTTAGGTCGTATTTGATAGTCCGGAAAAATTTTAGGCGATAGGGGTCCGGAGACCCGGGACCACTCGGAAGGCGTGGGCTATAAAACACAAAAATATGGGATCGCGCGGAATTCTAGTTGTTTGGCCGAAAAACGCAAAAAATGAGGAACGATCATGGCGGGGCGGATACTATGGTTCCTTAGGTCTTATTTGATAGTCCGGAAAAATATTAGGCGAAAGGGGTCCGGAGGTCCCGGGAACACTCGGAAGGCGTGGCTATAACACACAAAAATATGGGATCGCGCGGAATTCTAGTTGTTTGGCCGAATAACGCAAAAATTGAGTAACGATCATGGCGGGGCAGATACTATGGTTCCTTAGGTCGTATTTGATAGTCCGGAAAAATTTTAGGTGAAAGGGGTCAGGAGGTCCCGGGACCACTCGGAAGGTGTGGGCTATAACACACAAAAATATGGGAATCGAGCGAAATTCTAGTTGTTTGGCCGAAAAACTCAAAAAATGAGGAACGAGCATGGTGGGGTGGTTACTATGGTTCCTTAGGTCGTATTTGATGGCCTGAAAACTTTTTAGGCGATCGGGGTTCGGGGTTACCGGGACCCCTTGGAAGGCGTGGGCTAAAGCACACGAAAATATGAAAACTGCGCGGAATTCTAGTTGCTTGGCCGAAAAATGCAAAAATTGAGTAACGATCATTGCGGGGCAGATACTATGGTTCCTTAGGTCGTATTTGATAGTCCGGAAAAATCTTAGGCGATAGGGGTCCGGAGACCCGGGACCACTCGGAAGGCGTGGGCTATAACACACAAAAATATGGGATCGCGCGGAATTCTAGTTGTTTGGATGAAAAATGCAAAAAAATGAGGAACGATCATGGCGGGGCGGATACTATGGTTCCTTATGTCGTATTTGATAGTCCGGAAAAATTTTAGGTGATAGGGGTCCGGAGACCCGGGACCACTCGCAAGGCGTGGGCTATAACACACAAAAATATGGGATCGCGCGGAATTCTAGTTGTTTGGCCGAAAAACGCAATAAATGAGGAACGATCATGGCGGGGCGGTGACTATGGTTCCTTAGGTCGTATTTGGTGGACCGGAAAATTTTAGGCGATCGGGGTCCACGGCTCCCGGGACCACTCGCAAGGCGTAAGCTATAGAACACTAAAATAAGCAAATCGCGCGGCGTTCTAGTTTTTGGCCGAAAAATACAAAGCATTTGGAAAGATCATGGTGGGGCGGTGACTATGGTTCCTATGGTCTTATTTGATAGTCTGGAAAAATATTAGGCGATAGGGGTCCGGAGGTCCCGGGAACACTCGGAACGCGTGGGCTATAACACACAAAAATATGGAAATCGCGCGGAATTATAGTTTTTTGGCTGAAAAACGCAAAAGACTAGGAACGATCATGGTGGGGAGGTGACTATGGTTCCTTAGGTCGTATTTGATAGTCCGGAAAATTTTTAGGCGATCCGGCTCCGGGGGGCCCGACCCACTCGGAAGGCGTGGGCGATAGCATACAAAAATTTGGGAATCAGGCAGAATTCTAGTGTTTTTGCCAAAAAATGCAAAAAATGAGGAACGATCATGGCGAGGCGGTGACTATGGTTCCTTAGGTCTTAATTGATGGCCCAAAATTTTTTTAGGCGATCCGAGTTCGGCAGCCCGGCCCACTCGGAAGGCGTGGGCAATAGCACACAAAAATATGGTAATCGAGCGGAATTCTAGTTTTTTGGCGGAAAAATGCAAAAAATAAGGAACGATCATGGCGGGGCGGATACTATGGTTCCTTAGGTCGTATTTGATAGTTCGGAAAAATTTTAGGCGATAGGGGTCAGGAGGTCCCGGGACCACTCGGAAGGGATGGGCTATAACACACAAAAATATGGGAATCGCGCGGAATTCTAGTTGTCTGGCCGAAAATCGCAAAAAATAAGGAACGATCATGGCGGGGTGGTTACTATGGTTCCTTAGGTCGTATTTGATATCTCGGAAAAATTTTAGGCGATCGGGGTTCGGGGTTCCCGGGACCCCTTGGAAGGCGTGGGCTGCACACGAAAATATGGAAATCGCGCGGAATTATAGTTTTTTGGCTGAAAAACGCAAAAGACTAGGAACGATCATGGCGGGGAGGTGACTATGGTTCCTTAGGTCGTATTTGATAGTCCGAAAATTTTTTAGGCGATCTGGCTATAGGGGGCCCGACCCACTCGGAAGGCGTGGGCGATAGCATACAAAAATATGGGAATCGGGCGGAATTCTAGTTTTTTGGCCAAAAAATGCAAAAAATGAGGAACGATCATGGCGAGGCGTGACTACGGTTCCTTATGTCTTAATTGATGGCCCGAATATTTTTTAGGCGATCCGAGTCCGGCGGCCCGGCCCACTCGGAAGGCGTGGGCAATAGCACACAAAAATATGGTAATCGAGCGGAATTCTAGTTTTTTGGCCGAAAAACGCAAAAAATAAGGAACGATCATGGCGGGGCGGATACTATGGTTCCTTAGGTCATATTTGATTGTCCGGAAAAATTTTAGGCTATTGAGGTCCGCGGCTCTTGGGACCACTCGGAATGCGTGGGTATAGCACACGAAAATATGGGAATCGGGCGAAATTCTAGGTCTTTTTCAGTAACATGCAAAAAAATGTTGAAAGATCTTGGCAGGGCGGTGACTATGGTTCCTTTGGTCTTATTTGATAGTCCGGAAAAATATTAGGCGATAGGGGTCCGGAGGTCCCGGGACCACTCGGAAGGCGTCGGCTATAACACACACAAATATGGGAACGCACGGAATTCTAGTTGTTTGGCCGAAAAACGCAAAAAAATGAGGAAAGATCATGGCGGGGTGGATACTATGGTTCCTTAGGTCGTATTTGATAGTCCGGAAAAATTTTAGGCTATATGTGTCAGGAGGTCCCGGGACCACTCGGAAGGCGTGGGCTATAACACACAAAAATATGGGAATCGCACAGAATTCTAGTTGTTTGGCCGAAAAACGCAAAAAATGAGGAAAGACCATGGCGGGGTGGTTACTATGGTTCCTTAGGTCGTATTTGATGGCCCAGAAAATTTTTAGGCGATCGGGGTTCGGAGTTCCTGGGACCCCTTGGAAGGCGTGGACTTTAGCACACGAAAATATGGAAATCGCGCGGAATTCTAGTTTTTTGGCTGAAAAACGCAAAAGACTAGGAACAATCATGGCGGGGCGGTGACTATGGTTCCTTAGGTCGTATTTTATAGTCCGGAAAAGTTTTAGGCGATCCGGCTCCGGGGGGCCCGACCCACTCGGAAGGCGTGGGCGATAGCACACAAAAATATGGGAATCGGGCGGAATTCTAGTTTATTGGCCAAAAAATGCAAAAAATGAGGAACGATCATGGCGAGGCGGTGACTATGGTTCCTTAGGTCCTAATTGATGGCCCGAAAAGTTTTTAGGCGAGTCCGGCGGTCCGGCCCACTCGGAAGGCGTGGGCAATAGCACACAAAAATATGGTAATCGAGCGGAATTCTAGTTTTTTGGATGAAAACCGAAATAAATGAGGAACGATCATGGCGGGGCGGTGACTATGGTTCCTTAGGTCGTATTTGATGGCCCGGAAAATTTTAGGCGATCGGGGTCCACGGCTCCCGGGACCACTCGGAAGGCGTAAGCTATAGCACACTAAAATATGCAAATCGCACGGAGTTCTTGTTTTTTGGCCGAAAAATGCAAAGCATTTGGAACGATCATGGTGGGGTGGTGACTATGGTACCTTAGGACGTATTTGATATTCCGGAAAAATTTTAGGCGATCAGGGTCCGCGGCTCCCCGGACCACTTGGAAGGCGTGGGTATAGCACACGAAAATATGGGAATCGGGCGTAATTCTAGTTTTTTGGCCGAAATATGCAAAAAATGAGAAACGATGATGGCGGGGCAGTTACTATGGTTCCTTAGGTCGTATTTGACAGCCCGGAAAAATTTTAGGCGATCGGGGTCCCGGGGTCCCGGAACAACTTGGAAGGGTGGGCAGTAGCACACAAAAATATTGTAATCGGGCGGAATTCTAGTGTTTTGGCCGAAAAACGCAACAAATGAGGAATGATCATGGCTGGGCGGTGACTATGGTTCCTTAGGTCGTATTTGATAGTCCGGAAAAATTTTAGGCAATAGGGGTCCGGAGTTCCCGGGTTCACTTGGAAGGCGTGGGCTATAGGACACGAAATTATGGGAAAAACGCGGAATTCTAGTTGTTTGGCCGAAAAATGCAAAAAATGAGGAACGATCATGGCAGGGCGGATACTATGGTTCCTTAGGTCGTATTTGATATTCCGAAAAAATTTTAGGCGATAGGGGTCCGGAGACCCGGGACCACTCGGAAGGCGTGGGCTATAACACACAAAAATATGGGATTGCGCGGAATTATAGTTGTTTGGCCGAAAAATGCAAAAAATGAGGAACGATCATGGCAGGGCGGATACTATGGTTCCTTAGGTCATATTTGATAGTCCGGAAAATTTTGGGCAATAGGGGTCCGGAGGTCCCAGGACCACTCGGAAGGTGTGGGCTATAACACACAAAAATATGAGAATCGCGCGGAATTCTAGTTGTTTGGCAATAAAACGCAAAACATAAGGAACGATCATGGCGGGGCGGATACTATGGTTCCTTAGGTCATATTTGATAGTTCGGAAAAATTTTAGGCGATAGGGGTCAGGAGGTCCCGGGACCACTCGGAAGGCATGGGCTATAACACACAAAAATATGGGAATCGCGCGAAATTCTAGTTGTCTGGCCGAAAATCGCAAAAAATGAGGAACGATCATGGCGGGGTGGTTACTATGGTTCCTTAGGTCGTATTTGATGGCCCGGAAAAATTTTAGGCGATCGGGGTTCGGGGTTCCCGGGACCCCTTGGAAGGCGTGGGCTGCACACGAAAATATGGAAATCGCGCGGAATTATAGTTTTTTGGCTGAAAAACGCAAAAGACTAGGAACGATCATGGTGGGGAGGTGACTATGGTTCCTTAGGTCGTATTTGATAGTCCGGAAAATTTTTAGGCGATCCGGCTCCGGGGGGCCCGACCCACTCGGAAGGCGTGGGCGATAGCATAAAAAAATTTGGGAATCGGGCGGAATTCTAGTTTTTTTGGCTAAAAAATGCAAAAAATGTGGAACGATCATGGCGAGGCTGTGACTATGGTTCCTTAGGTCTTAATTAATGTCCCAAATTGTTTTTAGGCGATCCGAGTCCGGCCCACTCGGAAGGCGTGGGCAATAGCACACAAAAATATGGTAATCGCGCGGAATTCTAGTTTTTTGGATGAAAACCGAAATAAATGAGGAACGATCATGGCGGGGCGGTGACTATGGTTCCTTAGGTCGTATTTGATGGCCCGGAAAATTTTAGGCGATCGGGGTCCACGGCTCCCGGGACCACTCGGAAGGCGTAAGCTATAGCACACTAAAATATGCAAATCGCACGGAGTTCTTGTTTTTTGGCCGAAAAATGCAAAGCATTTGGAACGATCATGGTGGGGTGGTGACTATGGTACCTTAGGACGTATTTGATATTCCGGAAAAATTTTAGGCGATCGGGGTCCGCGGCTCCCCGGACCACTTGGAAGGCGTGGGTATAGCACACGAAAATATGGGAATCGGGCGTAATTCTAGTTTTTTGGCCGAAATATGCAAAAAATGAGAAACGATGATGGCGGGGCAGTTACTATGGTTCCTTAGGTCATATTTGACGGCCCGGAAAAATTTTAGGCGATCGGGGTCCCGGGGTCCCGGAACAACTTGGAAGGGTGGGCAGTAGCACACAAAAATATTGTAATCGGGCGGAATTCTAGTGTTTTGGCCGAAAAACGCAACAAATGAGGAATGATCATGGCTGGGCGGTGACTATGGTTCCTTAGGTCGTATTTGATAGTCCGGAAAAATTTTAGGCAATAGGGGTCCGGAGTTCCCGGGTTCACTTGGAAGGCGTGGGCTATAGGACACGAAATTATGGGAAAAACGCGGAATTCTAGTTGTTTGGCCGAAAAATGCAAAAAATGAGGAACGATCATGGCGGGGCGGATACTATGGTTCCTTAGGTCGTATTTGATAGTCCGAAAAAATTTTAGGCGATAGGGGTCCGGAGACCCGGGACCACTCGGAAGGCGTGGGCTATAACACACAAAAATATGGGATTGCGCGGAATTCTAGTTGTTTGGCCGAAAAATGCAAAAAATGAGGAACGATCATGGCGGGGCGGATACTATGGTTCCTTAGGTCATATTTGATAGTCCGGAAAATTTTGGGCAATAGGGGTCCGGAGGTCCCAGGACCACTCGGAAGGTGTGGGCTATAACACACAAAAATATGGGAATCGCGCGGAATTCTAGTTGTTTGGCCATAAAATGCAAAACATAAGGAACGATCATGGCGGGGCGGATACTATGGTTCCTTAGGTCATATTTGATAGTTCGGAAAAATTTTAGGCGATAGGGGTCAGGAGGTCCCGGGACCACTCGGAAGGCATGGGCTATAACACACAAAAATATGGGAATCGCGCGAAATTCTAGTTGTCTGGCCGAAAATCGCAAAAAATGAGGAACGATCATGGCGGGGCGGATACTATGGTTCCTTAGGTCGTATTTGATAGTCCGGAAAAATTTTAGGCGATAGGGGTCCGGAGACCCGGGACCACTCGGAAGGCGTGGGCTATAACACACAAAAATATGGGATTGCGCGGAATTCTAGTTGTTTGGCCGAAAAATGCAAAAAATGAGGAACGATCATGGCGGGGCGGATACTATGGTTCCTTAGGTCATATTTGATAGTCCGGGAAATTTTTAGGCGATCCGGCTCCGGGGGGCACGACCCACTCGGAAGGCGTGGGCGATAGCATACAAAAATTTGGGAATCGGGCGGAATTCTAGTTTTTTGGCCAAAAAATGCAAAAAATGAGGAACGATCATGGCGAGGCAGTGACTATGGTTCCTTAGGTCCTAATTGATGGCCCGAAAATTTTTAGGCGATCCGAGTCCGGGGGCCCAACCCACTCGGAAGGCGTGGGCGATAACACACAAAAATATGGTAATCGAGCGGAATTCTAGTTTTTTGGCCGAAAAATGCAAAAAATAAGGAACGATCATGGCGGGGCGGATACTATGGTTCCTTAGGTCGTATTTGATTGTCCGGAAAAATTTTAGGCGATCGAGGTCCGCGGCTCTTGGGACCACTCGGAATGCGTGGGTATAGCACACGAAAAAAGTGGAAAGATCTTGGCAGGGCGGTGACTATGGTTCCTTTGGTCTTATTTGATAGTCCGGAAAAATATTAGGCGATAGGGGTCCGGAGGTCCCGGGACCACTCGGAAGGCGTCGGCTATAACACACACAAATATGGGAATGCACGCAATTCTAGTTGTTTGGCTGAAAAACGCAAAAAATGAGGAACGATCATGGCGGGGCGGATATATGGTTCCTTAGGTCGTATTTGATAGTCCGGAAAAATTTTAGGCTATATGGGTCAGGAGGTTCCGGGACCACTCGGAAGGCGTGGGCTATAACACACAAAAATATGGGAATCGTGCGGAATTCTAGTTGTTTGGCCGAAAAACGCAAAAAAATGAGGAAAGATCATGGCGGGGTGGTTACTATGGTTCCTTAGGTCGTATTTGATGGCCCGGAAAATTTTAGGCGATCGGGGTCCACGGCTCCTGGGACCACTCGGAAGGCGTAAGCTATAGCACACTAAAATATGCAAATCGCGCGGAGTTCTAGTTTTTTGGCCGAAAAATGCAAAGCATTTGGAACGATCATGGTGGGGTGGTGACTATGGTACCTTAGGATGTATTTGATAGTCCGGAAAAATTTTAGGCGATTGGGGTCCGCGGCTCCCAGGACCACTTGGAAGGCGTGGGTATAGCACACGAAAATGTGGGAATCGGGCGTAATTGTATTTTTTTGGCCGAAATATGCAAAAAATGAGAAACGATGATGGCGGGGTGGTTACTATGGTTCCTTAGGTCATATTTGACAGCCCGGAAAAATTTTAGGCGATCGGGGTCCCGGGGTCCCGGAACAACTTGGAAGGGTGGGTAGTAGCACACAAAAATATTGTAATCGGGGGGAATTCTAGTGTTTTGGCCGAAAAACGCAACAAATGAGGAATGATCATGGCTGGGCGGTGACTATGGTTCCTTAGGTTGTATTTGATAGTCCGGAAAAATTTTAGGCGATAGGGGTCCAGAGTTCCCGGGTTCACTTGGAAGGCGTGGGCTATAGGACACGAAATTATGGGAATCGTGCGGAATTCTAGCTTTTTGGCCGAAAAACGGAAAAAACTAGGAAAGATCATGGCTGGGCGGTGACTATGGTTCCTTAGGTCTTATTTGATAGCCCGGAAAAATTTTAGGCGATAGTGGTACGGAGGTCCCGGGACCACCCGGAAGGTGTGGGCTATAACACACAAAAATATGGGAATCGCGCGGAATTCTAGCTCTTTGGCCGAAAAACGCAAAAAATAAGGAACGATCATGGCAGGGCGGATACTATGGTTCCTTAGGTCGTATTTGATTGCCCGAAAAATTTTTAAGCGATCGGGGTCCGCGGCTCTTGGGACCACTCGCAATGCGTGGGTCCCCGGACCACTTGGAAGGCGTCGGTATAGCACACGAAAATATGGGAATCGGGCGTAATTCTAAATTTTTGGCCGAAATATGCAAAAAATGAGAAACGATGATGGCGGGGCACTTACTATGGTTCCATAGGTCGTATTTGACGGCCCAAAAAATTTTTAGGCTATCGGGGTCCGGAGGTCCCGGAACCACTTGGATAGGAGGGCAATAGCACACAAAAATATTGTAATCTGGCGGAATTCTAGTTTTTTGGCCGAAAAACACAACAAAAGAGGAATGATCATGGCTGGCCGGTGACTATGGTTCCTTAGGTCGTATTTGATAGTCCGGAAAAATTTTAGGCGATAGGGGTCCGGTATTCCCGGGTTCACTTGGAAGGCGTGGGCTATAGGACACGAAAATATGGGAATCGCGCGGAATTCTAGTTGTTTGGCCGAAAAATGCAAAAAATGAGGAACGATCATGGCGGGGCGGATACTATGGTTCCTTAGGTCGTATTTGATAGTCCGAAAAAATTTTAGGCGATAGGGGTCCGGAGACCTGGGACCACTCGGAAGGCGTGGGCTATAACACACAAAAATATGGGATCGCGCGGAATTCTAGTTGTTTGGCCGAAAAATGCAAAAAATGAGGAACGATCATGGCGGGGCGGATACTATGGTTCCTTAGGTCATATTTGATAGTCCGAAAAATTTTGGGCAATAGGGGTCCGGAGGTCCCAGGACCACTCGGAAGGTGTGGGCTATAACACACAAAAATATGGTAATCGCGCGGAATTCTAGTTGTTTGGCCGAAACACGCAAAACATAAGGAATGATCATGGCGGGGAGGATACTATGGTTCCTTAGGTCGTATTTGATAGTTCGGAAAATTTTTAGGCGATAGGGGTCAGGTTGTTCCGGGACCACTCGGAAGGTATGGGCTATAACACACAAAAATATGGGAATCACGCGGAATTCTAGTTGTCTGGCCGAAAATCGCAAAAACTGAGGAACGATCATAGCGGGGTGGTTACTATGGTTCCTTAGGTCGTATTTGATGGCCCGGAAAAATTTTAGGCGATCGGGGTTCGGGGTTCCCGGGACCCCTTGGAAGGCGTGGGCTGCACACGAAAATATGAAAATCGCGCGGAATTATAGTTTTTTGGCTGAAAAACGCAAAAGACTAGGAACGATCATGGCGGGGAGGTGACTATGGTTCCTTAGGTCGTATTTGATAGTCCAAAAAATTTTTAGGCGATCCGGCTCCGGGGGGCCCAACCCACTCGGAAGGCGTGGGCGATAGCATAAAAAAATTTGGGAATCGGGCGGAATTCTAGTTTTTTGGCCAAAAAAATGCAAAAAATGAGGAACGATCGTGGCGAGGCGGTGACTATGGTTCATTAGGTCTTAATTGATGGCCCAAAATATTTTTAGGCGATCCGAGTCCGGCGGCCCGGCCCACTCGGAAGGCGTGGGCAATAGCACACAAAAATATGGTAATCGAGCGGAATTCTAGTTTTTTGGCCGAAAAATGCAAAAAATAAGGAACGATCATGGCGGGGCGGATACTATGGTTCCTTAGGTCGTATTTGATTGTCCGGAAAAATTTTAGGCGATCGAGGTCCGCGTCTCTTGGGACCACTCGGAATGCGTGGGTATAGCACACGAAAATATGGGAATCGGGCGAAATTCTAGGTCTTTTCAGTAACATGCAAAAAAATGTGGAAAGATCTTGGCAGGGCAGTGACAATGGTTCCTTTGGTCTTATTTGATAGCCCGGAAAAATATTAGGCGATAGGGGTCCGGAGGTCCCGGGACCACTCGGAAGGTGTGGGCTATAACACACAAAAATATGGGAATCGCGCGGAATTCTAGTTGTTTGGCCGAAAAACGCAAAAAAATAAGGAACGATCATGGCGGGGCGGATACTATGGTTCCTTAGGTCGTATTTGATTGCCCGGAAAAATTTTAGGCGATCGGGGTCCGCGGCTCTTGGGGTCACTCGCAATGTGTGGGTCCCCGGACAAATAGGAAGGCGTGGGTATAGCACACGAAAATATGGGAATCGGGCGTAATTCTAGTTTTTTGGCCGAAATATGCAAAACATGAGAAACGATGATGGCGGGGCGGTAACTATGGTTCCTTAGGTCATATTTGAGGGCCCGGAAAAATTTTAGGCGATCGGGGTCCGGGGGTCCCGAAACCACTTGGAAGGGTGGGCAATAGCACACAAAAATATTGTAATCGGGCGGAATTCTAGTTTTTTGGCCGAAAAACACAACAAAAGAGGAATGATCATGGCTGGCCGGTGACTATGATTCCTTAGGTTATATTTGATAGTCCGGAAAAATTTTAGGCGATATGGGTCCGGAGTTCCTGGGTTCACTTGGAAGTCGTGGGCTATAGGACACGAAAATATGGGAATCGCGCGGAATTCTAGTTGTTAGGCCGAAAAATGCAAAAAATGAGGAACGGTCATGGCGGGGCGGATACTATGGTTCCTTAGGTCGTATTTGATAGTCCAGAAAAATTTTAGGCGATAGGGGTCCGGAGACCCAGGACCACTCGGAAGGCGTGGGCTATAACACATAAAAATATGGGATCGCACGGAATTCTAGTTGTTTGGCCAAAAAACGCAAAAAATGAGGAACGATCATGGCGGGGCGGATACTATGGTTCCTTAGGTCGTATTTGATCGTCCGGAAAAATTTTAGGCGATAGAGGTCCGGAGGTCCCAGGACCACTCGGAAGGTGTGGGCTATAACACACAAAAATATGGGAATCGCGCGGAATTCTAGTTGTTTGGCCGAAAAATGCAAAAAAATAAGGAACGATCATGGCGGGGCGGATACTATGGTTCCTTAGGTCGTATTTGATTGCCCGGAAAAATTTTAGGCGATAGGGGTCCGGAGACCCAGGACCACTCGGAAGGCGTGGGCTATAACACATAAAAATATGGGATCGCGCGGAATTCTAGTTGTTTGGCCAAAAAACGCAAAAAATGAGGAACGATCATGGCGGGGCGGATACTATGGTTCCTTAGGTCGTATTTGATCGTCCGGAAAAATTTTAGGCGATAGAGGTCCGGAGGTCCCAGGACCACTCGGAAGGTGTGGGCTATAACACACAAAAATATGGGAATCGCGCGGAATTCTAGTTGTTTGGCCGAAAAATGCAAAAAAATAAGGAACGATCATGGCGGGGCGGATACTATGGTTCCTTAGGTCGTATTTGATTGCCCGGAAAAATTTTAGGCGATAGGGGTCCGGAGACCCAGGACCACTCGGAAGGCGTGGGCTATAACACATAAAAATATGGGATCGCGCGGAATTCTAGTTGTTTGGCCAAAAAACGCAAAAAATGAGGAACGATCATGGCGGGGCGGATACTATGGTTCCTTAGGTCGTATTTGATCGTCCGGAAAAATTTTAGGCGATAGAGGTCCGGAGGTCCCGGGACCACTCGGAAGGTGTGGGCTATAACACACAAAAATATGGGAATCGCGCGGAATTCTAGTTGTTTGGCCGAAAAACGCAAAAAAATAAGGAACGATCATGGCGGGGCGGATACTATGGTTCCATAGGTCGTATTTGATTGCCCGGAAAAATTTTAGGCGATCGGGGTCCGCGGCTCTTGGGGTCACTCGCAATGTGTGGGTCCCCGGACAATTAGGAAGGCGTGGGTATAGCACACGAAAATATGGGAATCGGGCGTAATTCTAGTTTTTTGGCCGAAATATGCAAAACATGAGAAACGATGATGGCGGGGCGGTAACTATGGTTCCTTAGGTCATATTTGAGGGCCCGGAAAAATTTTAGGCGATCGGGGTCCGGGGGTCCCGAAACCACTTGGAAGGGTGGGCAATAGCACACAAAAATATTGTAATCGGGCGGAATTCTAGTTTTTTGGCCGAAAAACACAACAAAAGAGGAATGATCATGGCTGGCCGGTGACTATGATTCCTTAGGTTATATTTGATAGTCCGGAAAAATTTTAGGCGATATGGGTGCGGAGTTCCTGGGTTCACTTGGAAGTCGTGGGCTATAGGACACGAAAATATGGGAATCGCGCGGAATTCTAGTTGTTAGGCCGAAAAATGCAAAAAATGAGGAACGGTCATGGCGGGGCGGATACTATGGTTCCTTAGGTCGTATTTGATAGTCCAGAAAAATTTTAGGCGATAGGGGTCCGGAGACCCAGGACCACTCGGAAGGCGTGGGCTATAACACATAAAAATATGGGATCGCGCGGAATTCTAGTTGTTTGGCCAAAAAACGCAAAAAATGAGGAACGATCATGGCGGGGCGGATACTATGGTTCCTTAGGTCGTATTTGATCGTCCGGAAAAATTTTAGGCGATAGAGGTCCGGAGGTCCCAGGACCACTCGGAAGGTGTGGGCTATAACACACAAAAATATGGGAATCGCGCGGAATTCTAGTTGTTTGGCCGAAAAATGCAAAAAATAAGGAACGATCATGGCGGGGCAGATACTATGGTTCCTTAGGTCGTATTTGATAGTCCAGAAAATTTTTAGGCGATAGGGGTCAGGAGGTCCCGGGACCACTCGGAAGGCATGGGCTATAACACACAAAAATATGGGAATCGAGCGGAATTCTAGTTGTCTGGCCGAAAAACGCAAAAAATGAGGAACGATCATGGCGGGGTGGTTACTATGGTTCCTTAGGTCGTATTTGATGGCCTAGAATAATTTTAGGCGATCGGGGTTCGGGGTTCCCGGGACCCCTTGGAAGGCGTGGGCTGCACACGAAAATATGGAAATCGCGCGGAATTATAGTTTTTTGGCTGAAAAACGCAAAAGACTAGGAAAGATCATGGCGGGGAGGTGACTATGGTTCCTTAGGTCGTATTTGATAGTCCGGAAAAGTTTTAGGCGATCCGGCTCCGGGGGCCCGGAACCACTCGGAAGGCGTGGGCGATAGCATACAAAAATATGGGAATCGGGCGAAATTCCAGTTTTTTGGCCAAAAAATGCAAAAAATGAGGAAAGATCATGGCGAGGTGGTGACTATGGTTCCTTAGGTCTTAATTGATGGCCCGAAATATTTCTAGGCGATCCGAGTCCGGCGGCCCGGCCCACTCGGAAGGCGTGGGCAATAGCACACAAAAATATGGTAATCGAGCGAAATTCTAGTTTTTTGGCCGAAAAACTCAAAAAATAAGGAACGATCATGGCGGGGCGGATACTATGGTTCCTTAGGTCGTATTTGATTGTCCTGAAAATTTTTAGGCGATAGGGGTCAGGAGGTCCTGAGACCACTCGGAAGGCATGGGCTATAACACACAAAAATATGGGAATCGAGCGGAATTCTAGTTGTCTGGCCGAAAAACGCAAAAAATGAGGAACGATCATGGCGGGGTGGTTACTATGGTTCCTTAGGTCGTATTTGATGGCCCGGAAAAATTTTAGGCGATCTTGGTTCGGGGTTCCCAGGACCCCTTGGAAGGCGTGGGCTGCACACGAAAATATGGAAATCGCGCGGAATTATAGTTTTTTGGCTGAAAAACGCAAAAGACTAGGAAAGATCATGGCGGGGAGGTGACTATGGTTCCTTAGGTCGTATTTGATAGTCCGAAAAAGCTTTAGGTGATCCGGCTTCGGGGGCCCGGACCCACTCGGAAGGCGTGGGCGATAGCATACAAAAATATGGGAATCGGGCGGAATTCTAGTTTTTTGGGAAAAAAATGCAAAAAATGAGGAACGATCATGGCGAGGCGGTGAATATGGTTCCTTAGGTCTTAATTGATGGCTTGAAATTTTTTTAGGCGATCCGAGTCCGGCGGCCCGGCCCACTCGGAAGGCGTGGGCAATAGCACACAAAAATATGGTAATCGAGCGGAATTCTAGTTTATTGGCCGAAAAACTCCAAAAATAAGGAACGATCATGGCGGGGCGGATACTATTGTTCCTTAGGTCGTATTTGATTGTCCAGAAAAATTTTAGGCGATCGGGGTCCGCGGCTCTTGGGACCACTCGCAATGCGTGGGTCCCCGGACCACTTGGAAGGCGTGCGTATAGCACACGAAAATATGGGAATCGGGCGTAATTCTAAATTTTTGGCGATAGTGGTCCGGAGGTCCCGGGACCACTCGGAATGTGTGGGCTATAACACACAAAAATATGGGAATCCCGCGGAATTCTAGTTGTTTGGCCGAAAAACGCAAAAAATAAGGAACGATCATGGCGGGGCGGATACTATGGTTCCTTAGGTCATATTTGATAGTCCAGAAAATTTTTAGGCGATAGGGGTCAGGAGGTCCCGGGACCACTCTGAAGGCATGGGCTATAACACACAAAAATATGGGAATCGAGCGGAATTCTAGTTTTTTGGCCAAAATATGCAAAAAATGCGGAACGATCATGGCGAGGCGTTGACTATGGTTCCTTAGGTCCTAATTGATGGCCCGAAAATTTTTGAGGCGATCCGAGTCCGGCGGCCCGGCCCTTTCGGAAGGCGTGGGCAATAGCACACAAAAATATGGTAATTGAGCGGAATTCTAGTTTTTTTGACGAAAACCGCAATAAATGAGGAACGATCATGGCAGGGCGGTGACTATGGTTCCTTAGGTCATATTTGATGGCCCGGAAAATTTTAGGCGATCGGGGTCCACGGCTCCCGGGACCACTCGGAAAGCGTAAGCTATAGCACACTAAAATATGCAAATCGCGCGGAGTTCTAGTTTTTTGGCCGAAAAATGCAAAGCATTTGGAACGATCATGGTGGGGCGGTGACTATGGTACCTTAGGACGTATTTGATAGTCCGGGAAAATTTTAGGCGATCGGGGTCCGCGGCTCCCTAGACCACTTGGAAGGCGTGGGTATAGCACACGAAAATATGGGAATCGGGCGTAATTCTAGTTTTTTGGCTGAAATGTGCAAAAAATGAGAAAAGATGATGGCGGGGCGGTTACTATGGTTCCTTAGGTCGTATTTGACGGCCCGGAAAAATTTTAGGCGATCGGGGTCCGGGGGTCCTTGAACAACTTGGAAGGGTGGGCAATAGCACTCAAAAATATTGTAATAGGGCGGAATTCTAGTGTTTTGGCGGAAAAACGCAACAAATGAGGAATGATCATGGCTGGGCGGTGACTATGGTTCCTTAGGTCGTATTTGATAGTCCGGAAAAATTTTAGGCGATAGGAGTCCGGAGTTCCCGGGTTCACTTGGATGGCGTGGTCTATAGGACACGAAAATATGGAAATCGCGCGGAATTCTAGTTTTTTAACCGAAAAACAGAAAAAACTAGGAACGATCATGTCTGGGAGGGGACTATGGTTTCTTAGGTCTTATTTAATAGTCCGAAAAAATTTTAGGCGATAGGGGTCCGGAGACCCGGGACCACTCGGAAGGCGTGGGCTATAACACACAAAAATATGGGATCGCGCGGAATTCTAGTTTTTTGGCCGAAAAATGCAAAAAATAAGGAAAGATCATGGCGGGGAGGATACTATGGTTCCTTAGGTCGTATTTGATAGTCCGGAAAAATTTTAGGCGATCCGAGTCCGGCGGCCCGGCCCACTCGGAAGGCGTGGGCAATAGCACACAAAACTATGGTAATCGAGCGGAATTCTAGTTTTTTGGACGAAAACCGCAATAAATGAGGAACTATCATGGCGGGGCGGTGACTATGGTTCCTTAGGTCGTATTTGATGGCCCGGTAAATTTTAGGCGATCGGGGTCCACGGCTCCCAGGACCACTCGGAAAGCGTAAGCTATAGCACACTAAAATATGCAAATCGCGCGGAGTTCTAGTTTTTTGGCCGAAAAATGCAAAGCATTTGGAACGATCATGGTGGGGCGGTGACTATGGTACCTTAGGATGTATTTGATAGTCCGGAAAATTTTTAGGCGATCGGGGTCCGCGGCTCCCTGGACCACTTGGAAGGCGTGGGTATAGCACACGAAAATATGGGAATCGGGCGGAATTCTAGTTTTTTGGCCGAAATATGCAAAAAATGATAAATGATGATGGCGAGGCGGTTACTATGGTTCCTTAGGTCGTATTTGATAGCCCGAAAAAATTTTAGGCGATCGGGGTCCGGGGGTCCCAGAACAACTTGGAAGGGTGGGCAATAGCACACAAAAATATTGTAATAGGGCGGAATTCTAGTGTTTTGGCGGAAAAATGCAACAAATGAGGAATGATCATGGCTGGGCGGTAACTACGGTTCCTTAGGTCGTATTTGATAGTCCGGAAAAATTTTAGGCGATAGGGGTCCGGAGTTCCCGGGTTCACTTGGAAGGCGTGGGCTATAGGACACGAAAATATGGGAATCGCGCGGAATTCTAGTTGTTTGGCCGAAAAACGTAAAAAATGAGGAACGATCATGGCGGGGCGGATACTGTGGTTCCTTAGGTCGTATTTGACAGTCCGGCAAAATTTTAGGCGATAGGGGTCCGGAGGTCCCGGGACCACTCGGAAGGTGTGGGCTATAACACACAAAAATATGGGCATCGCGCGGAATTCTAGTTGTTTGGCCGAAAAACGCAAAATATAAGGAACGATCATGGCGGGGTGGATACTATGGTTCCTTAGGTCGTATTTGATTGCCCATAAAAAGATTAGGCGATCGGGGTCCGCGGCTCTTGGGACCACTCGGAATGCGTGGGTATAGCACACGAAAATATGGGAATCGGGCGAAATTCTAGGTCTTTTTCAGTAACATGCAAAAAATATGGAAAGTTCTTGGCAGGGCGGTGACTATGGTTCCTTTGGTCTTATTTGATAGTCCGGAAAAATATTAGGCGATAGGGGTCCGAAGGTCCCGGGACCACTCGGAAGGCGTGGGCTATAACATACAAAAATATGGGAATCGCGCGGAATTCTAGTTGTTTGGCCAAAAAATGCAAAAAATGAGGAACGATCATAGAGGGGCGGATACTATGGTTCCTTAGGTCGTATTTGATAGTCCGGCAAATTTTTAGGCGATAGGGGTCCGGAGGTCCCGGGACCACTCGGAAGGTGTGGGCTATAACACACAAAAATATGGGCATCGCGCGGAATTCTAGTTGTTTGGCCGAAAAATGCAAAAAATAAGGAACGATCATGTCGGGGCGGATACTATGGTTCCTTAGGTCGTATTTGATTGCCCGTAAAAAGTTTAGGCGATCGGGGTTCGCGGCTCTTGGGACCACTCGGAATGCGTGGGTATAGCACACGAAAATATGGGAATCGGGCGAAATTCTAGGTCTTTTTCAGTAACATGCAAAAAATATGGAATGATCTTGGCAGGGCGGTGAATATGGTTCCTTTGGTCTTATTTGATAGTCCGGAATAATATTAGGCGATAGGGGTCCGGAGGTCCCGGGACCACTCGGAAGGTGTGGGCTACAACATACAAAAATATGGGAATCGCGCGAAATTTTAGTTGTTTGGTCGAAAAATGAAAAAAATGAGGAACGATCATGGCGGGGCGGATACTATGGTTCCTTAGGTCGTATTTGATAGTCCGGAAAAATTTTAGGCGATAGGGTCAGGAGGTCCTGGGACCACTCGGAAGGCGTGGGCTAACTATGGGAATCGCGCGGAATTCTAGTTGTTTGGCCGAAAAACGCAAAAAATGAGGAACGATGATGGCGGGGTGGTTACTATGGTTCCTTAGGTCGTATTTGATGGCCCGGAAAATTTTTAGGCGATCGGGGTTCAGGGTTCCTGGGACCCCTTGGAAGGGTGGGCAATAGCACACAAAAATATTGTAATCGGGCAGAATTCTAGTTTTTTGGCCGAAAAATGCAAAAAATGAGGAATGATCATGGCGGGGCGGTTACTATGGTTCCTTAGGTCGTATTTGATGGCCCGGAAAATTTTTAGCCGATCGGGGTCCGGGGGTCCCGGAACCACTTGGAAGGGTGGGCAATAGCACACAAAAATATTGTAATCGGGCGGAATTCTAGTTTATTTGCCAAAAAAAGCAACAAATGAGGAATGATCATGGCTGGGCGGTGACTATGGTTCCTTTGGTCTTATTTGATAGTCCGGAAAAATTCTAGGCGATCGGGGTCCGGAGGTCCCGGGACCACTCGGAAGGCGTGGGCTATAACACACAAAAATATGGGAATCGCGCGGAATTCTAGTTGTTTGGCCGAAAAACGCAAAAAAATGAGGAACGATCATGGCGGGGCGGATACTATGATTCCTTAGGTCGTATTTGATAGTCCGGAAAAATTTTAGGCGATAGGGGTCAGGAGGTCCCGGGATCACTCGGAAGGCGTGGGCTATAACACACCAAAATATAGGAATCGCGCGGAATTCTAGTTGTTTGGCCGAAAAAAGCAAAACATGAGGAACGATCATGGCGGGGTGGTTACTATGGTTCCTTAGGTCGTATTTGATGGCCCGAAAAATTTTTAGGCGATCGGGGTTCGGGGTTCCAGGGACCCCTTGGAAGGCGTGGGCTAAAGCACACGAAAATATGGAAATCGCGCGGAATTCTAGTTTTTTGGCTGAAAAATGCAAAAGACTAGGAAGGATCATGGCGGGGCGGTGACTATGGTTCCTTAGTTCCTAATTGATGGCCCGAAAATTTTTTAGGCGATCCGAGTCCGGCGGCACGGCCCACTCGGAAGGCGTGGCACACAAAAATATGGTAATCGAGCGGAATTCTAGTTTTTTGGCCGAAAAACGCAATAAATGAGGAACGATCATGGCGGGGCGGTGACTATGGTTCCTTAGGTCGTATTTGATGACCCGGAAAATTTTAGGCGATTGGGGTCCACGGCTCCCGGGACCACTCGGAAGGCGTAAGCTATAGCACACGAAAATATGCAAATCGCGCGGAGTTCTAGTTTTTTGGCCGAAAAATGCAAAGCATTTGGAACGATCATGGTGGGCGGTGACTATGGTACCTTAGGTCGTATTTTATAGTCCGGAAAAATTTTAGGCGATCGGGGTCCGCGGCTCCCCGGACCACTTAGAAGGCGCGGGTATAGCACACAAAAATATAGGAATCGGGCGTAATTCTAGTTTTTTGGCCGAAAAATGCAAAAAATGAGAAACGATGATGGCGGGGCGGTTACTATGGTTCCTTAGGTCGTATTTGATGGCCCGGAAAAATTTTAGGCGATCGGGGTCCGGGGGTCCCGGAACCACTTGGAAGGGTGGGCAATAGCACCCACAATTTTGTAATCGGGCGGAATTCTAGTTTTTTGGCCAAAAAATGCAAAAAATGAGGAACGATCATGGCAGGGCGGTGACTATGGTTTCTTAGGTCGTATTTGATGGCCCGAAAAATTTTACCCGATCGGGGTCCACGGCTTCCGGGACCACTCGGAAGGCGTAAGCTATAGCACACTAAAATATGCAAATCGCGCGGAGTTCTAGTTTTTTGGCCGAAAAATGCAAAGCATTTGGAACGATCATGGCGGGGTGGTGACTATGGTTCCTTAGGTCGTATTTGATAGTCTGGAAAATTTTTAGACGATCCGGCTCCGGGGGGCCTGACCCACTCGGGCGGCGTGGGCGATAGCACACAAAAATATGGGAATCGGGCGTAAATATAGTTTTTTTGCCAAAAAACGCAAAAAATGAGGAACGATTATGGCGGGGCGGTTACTATGGTTCCTTAGGTCGTATTTGACATCCCGGAAAAATTTTAGCCAATCGGGGTCGGGGGGTCCTGGAACCACTTGGAAGGGTGGGCAATAGCACACAAAAATATTGTAATCGGGCGGAATTCTAGTTTTTTGGCCGAAAAATGCAACAAATGAGGAATGATCATGGCTGGGCGGTGACTATGGTTCCTTTGGTCTTATTTGATAGTCCGGAAAAATTTTAGGCGATCGGGGTCCGGAGGTCCCGGGACCACTCGTAAAGGCGTGGGCTATAACACACAAAAATATGGGAATCGCGCGGAATTCTAGTTGTTTGGCCGACAAACGCAAAAAATGAGGAACGATCATGGCGGGGTGGATACTATGGTTCCTTAGGTCGTATTTGATAGTCCGGAAAAATTTTAGGCGATAGGGGTCAGGAGGTCCCGGGACCACTCGGAAGGCGTGGGCTACAACACACAAAAATATAGGAATTGCGCGGAATTCTAGTTGTTTGGCCGAAAAATGCAAAAAATGAGGAACGATCATTGCGGGGTGGTTACTATGGTTCCTTAGGTCATATTTGATGGCCCAGAAAATTTTTAGGCGATCGGGGTTCGGGGTTCCCGGGACCCCTTGGAAGGCGTGGGCTAAAGCACACGAAAATATGGAAATCGCGCGGAATTCTAGTTTTTTGGCTGAAAAACGCAAAAGACTAGGAAGGATCATGGCGGGGCGGTGACTATGGTTCCTTAGGTCCTAATTGATGGCCCTAAAACTTTTTAGGCGATCCGAGTCCGGCGGCACGGCCCACTCGGAAGGCGTGGCACACAAAAATATGGTAATCGAGCGGAATTCTAGTTTTTTGGCCGAAAAACGCAATAAATGAGGAACGATCATGGCGGGGCGGTGACTATGGTTCCTTAGGTCGTATTTGATGGCCCGGAAAATTTTAGGCGATCGGGGTCCACGGCTCTCGGGACCACTCGGAAGGCGTAAGCTATAGTACACGAAAATATGCAAATCGCGCGGAGTTCTAGTTTTTTGGACGAAAAATGCAAAGCATTTGGAACGATCATGGTGGGCGGTGACTATGGTACCTTAGGTCATATTTTATAGTCCGGAAAATTTTTAGGCGATCGGGGTCCGCGGCTCCCAGGACCACTTAGAATGCGTGGGTATAGCACACGAAAATATGGGAATCGGGCGTAATTCTAGTTTTTTGGCCGAAAAATGCAAAAAATGAGAAACGATGATGGCGGGGCGGTTACTATGGTTCCTTAGGTCGTATTTGACGGCCCGGAAAAATTTTAGGCGATCGGGGTCCGGGGGTCCCGGAACCACTTGGAAGGGTGGGCAATAGCACACAAAAAATTATAATCGGGAGGAATTCTAGTTTTTTGGCCGAAAAATGAAACAAATGAGGAATGATCATGGCTGGGGCAGTGACTATGCTTCCTTTGGTCTTATTTGACAGTCCGGAAAAATTTTAGGCGATCGGGGTCTGCTGCTCCCCGGACCACTTGGAAGGCGTGGATATAGCACACGAAAATATGGGAATCGGGCGTAATTCTAGTTTTTTGGCCGAAAAATACAACAAATGAGAAACGATGATGGCGGGGCAGTTACTATGGTTCCTTAGGTCGTATTTGATGGCCCGGAAAAATTTTAGGCGATCGGGGTCCGGGGGTCCCGGAACCACTTGGAAGGGTGGGCAATAGCACACAAAAATATTGTAATCGAGCGGAATTCTAGTTTTTTGGCCGAAAAACGCAACAAATGAGGAATGATCATGGCTGGGCGGTGACTATGGTTCCTTAGGTCTTATTTGATAGTCCGGAAAAATTTTAGGCGATCGGGGTCCGGAGGTCCCGGGACCACTCGTAAAGGCGTGGGCTATAACACACAAAAATATTGTAATCGGGCGGAATTCTAGTTGTTTTGGCCGAAAAACGCAAAAAATGAGGAACGATCATGGCTGGGCGGTGACTATGGTTCCTTAGGTCGCATTTGATAGTCCGGAAAAATTTTAGGCGATAGGGGTCTGGAATTCCTGGGTTCACTTGGAAGGCGTGGGCTATAGGACACGAAAATATGGGAATCGCGCGGAATTCTAGTTTTTTGGCCGAAAAATAGAAAAAACTAGGAACGATCAAGGCTGGGCGGTGACTATGGTTCCTTAGGTCTTATTTGATAGTCCGGATAAATTTTAGGCGATAGGAGTCCGGAGACCCGGGACCACTCGGATGGCGCGGAATCCTTATTGCTTGGCCGAAAAACGCAAAAAATGAGGAACGATCATGGCGGGGCGGATACTATGGTTCCTTAGGTCGTATTTGATAGTCCAGAAAAAATTTAGGCGATAGGGGTCCGGAGGTCCCGGGACTACTCGGAAGGCGTGTGCAATAGCAAACAAATATATTGCAATCAGGCAGAATTCTAGTTTTTTGGCCGAAAAATGCAACAAATGAGGAATGATCATGGCTGGGCGGTGACTATGGTTTCTTAGGTCGTATTTGATAGTCCGGAAAAATTTTAGGCAATAAGTGTCCGGATTTCCCGGGTTCACTTGGAAGGCGTGGGCTATAACACACAAAAATATGGGAATCGCGCGAAATTCTAGTTGTTTGGCCGAAAAACGCAAAAAATGAGGAACGATCATGGAGGGGTGGTTACTATGGTTACTTATGTCGTATTTGATGGCCCGGAAAAATGTTAGGCGATCAGGGTCCGCGGCTCTTGGGACCACTCGGAATGCGTGGGTATAACACACGAAAATATGGGAATCGGGCAAAATTCTAGGTATTTTTCAGTAACATGCAAAAAATGTGGAAAAATCTTGGCTGGGCGGTGGCTATGGTTCCTTTGGTCTTTTTTGATAGTCCGGAAAAATATTAGGCGATAGGGGTCCGGAGGTCCCGGGACGACTCGGAAGGCGTGGGCTATAACACACAAAAATATGGGAATCACGCGAAATTCTAGTTGTTTGGCCGAAAAATGCAAAAAATGAGGAACGATCATGGCGGGGTGGTTACTATGGTTCCTTAGGTCGTATCTGATGGCCCGGAAAATTTTTAGGCGATCGGGGTTCGGGGTTCCCGGGACCCCTTGGAAGGCATGGGCTAAAGCACACGAAAATATGGAAATCGCGCGGAATTCTAGTGTTTTGGCTGAAAAATGCAAAAGACTAGGAAGGAGCATGGCGGGGCGGTGACTATGGTTCCTTAGGTCATTTTTGATAGTCCGGAAAATTTTTAGGCGATCCGGCTCCGGGGGGCCCGACCCACTCGGAAGGCGTGGGGGATAGCACACAAAAATATGGGAATCGGGCGGAATTCTAGTTTTTTGGCCAAAAAATGCAAACAAATGAGGAACGATCTTGGCGAGGCGGTGACTATGGTTCCTTAGGTCCTAATTGATGGCCCGAAAATTTTTTAGGCGATCCGAGTCAGGCGGCCCGGCCCACTCGGAAGGCGTGGGGCACACAAAAATTTTGTAATCGAGCGGAATTCTATGGTTCCTTAGGTCGTATTTGATAGTCCGGAAATATTTTAGGCGATAGGGGTCAGGAGGTCCCGGGACCACTCGGAAGGCGTGGGCTATAACACACAAAAATATGGGAATCGTGCGGAATTCTAGTTGTTTGGCCGAAAAATGCAAAAAATGAGGAACGATCATGGCAGGGTAGTTACTATGGTTCCTTAGGTCGTATTTGATGGTCCGGAAAATTTTTAGGCGATCAGGGTTCGGGGTTCCCGGGAGCCCTTGGAAGGCGTGGGCTATAACACACAAAAATATGGGAATCGTGCGGAATTCTAGTTGTTTGGCCGAAAAACGCAAAAAATGAGGAACGATCATGGCGGGGTGGTTACTATGGTTCCTTATGTCGTATTTGAAGGCCCGGAAAATTTTTAGGCGATCGGGGTTCCCTGGACCCCTTGGAAGGCATGGGCTAAAGTATAGGAAAATATGGAAATCGCGCGGAATTCTAGTTTTTTGGCAGAAAAACGCAAAAGACTAGGAAGGATCATGGCGGGGCAGTGACTATGGTTCCTTAGGTCGTATTTGATTGTCCGGAAAATTTTTAGGCGATCCGGCTCCGGGGGGCCCGACCCACTCGGAAGGCGTGGGGGATAGCACACAAAAATATGGGAATCGGGCGTAATTCTAGTTTTTTGGCCGAAAAATGCAAAAAATGCGAAACGATGATTGCGGGGCGGTTACTATGGTTCCTTAGGTCGTATTTGACGGCCCGGATTTAGGCGAACGGGGTCCGGGGGTCCCGGAACCACTTGGAAGGGTGGGCAATAGCACACAAAAATATTGTAATCGGGCGGAATTCTAGTTTTTGGCCGAAAAACGCAACAAATGAGGAATGATCATGGATGGGCGGTGACTATGGTTCCTTAGGTCGTATTTGATAGTACGGAAAAATTTTAGGCGATAGGGGTCTGGAGTTCCCGGGTTCACTTGGACGGCGTGGGCTATAGGACACGAAAATATGGGAATCGCGCGGAATTCTAGTTTTTTGGCCGAAAAACGGAAAAAACTAGGAACGATCATGGCTGGGCGGTGACTATGGTTCCTTAGGTCTTATTTGATAGTCCGAAAAAATTTTAGGCGATAGGGGTCCGCGTCTCTTTGGACCACTCAGAACGCGTGGGTATAGCACACGAAAATATGGGAATCGGGCGGAATTCTAGTTTTTTGGCCAAAAATGCAAAAAATGCAAAACATGAGGAACGATCATGGCGAGATGGTGACTATGGTTCCTTAGGTCGTAATTGATGGCCCGAAAAATTTTTAGGCGATCCGAGTCCGGCGGCCTGGCCCACCGGAAGGCGTGGGCAATAGCACACAAAAATATGATAATCGAGCGGAATTCTAGTTTTTTGGCCGAAAAACGCAATAAATGAGGAACAATCATGGCGGGGCGGTGACTATGGTTCCTTAGGTCGTATTTGATGGCCCGAAAAATTTTAGGCGATCGGCGTCCACGGCTCCCGGGACCCCTTGGAAGGCGTGGGCTAAAGCACACGAAAATATGGAAATCGCGCGGAATTCTAGTTTTTTGGCTGAAAAACGCAAAAGACTAGGAACGATCATAGCGGGGCGGTGACTATGATTCCTTGGGTCATATTTGATAGTCCGGAAAATTTTTAGGCGATCCGTCTCCGAGGGGCCCGACCCACTCGGAAGGCGTGGGCGATAGTACACAAAAATATGGGAATCGGGCGGAATTCAAGTTTTTTGGCCAAAAAATGCAAAAAATGAGAAACGATCATGGCGAGGCGGTGACTATGGTTCCTTAGGTCCTAATTGATGGCCCGAAAATTTTTTAGGCGATCCGAGTCCGGCGGCCCGGCCCACTCGGAAGGCGTGGGCAATAGCACACAAAAATATTGTAATCGGGCGGAATTCTAGTTTTTTGGCCGAAAAACGCAACAAATGAGGAATGATCATGGCTGGGCGGTGACTATGATTCCTTAGGTCTTATTTGATAGTCCGGAAAAATTTTAGGCGATAGGGGTCCGGAGTTCCCGGGTTCACTTGGAAGGCATGGGCTATAGGACACGAAAATATGGGAATCGCGCGGAATTCTAGTTTTTTGGCCGAAAAACGGAAAAACCTAGGAACGATCATGGCTGGGCGGTGACTATGGTTCCTTAGGTCTTATATGATAGTCCGGAAAAATTTTAGGCGATAGAGGTCCGCGTCTCTTGGGACCACTCGGAATGCGTGGGTATAGCGCACGAAAATATGGGAATCGGGCGAAATTCTAGTTGTTTGGCCGAAAAACGCAAAAAATGAGGAACGATCATGGCGGGGCGGATACTATGGTTCCTTAGGTCGTATTTGATAGTCCGGAAAATTTTTAGGCGATCGGGGTCCGGAGGTCCCAGGACCCCTCGGAAGGTGTGGGCTAACACACAAAAATATGGGATCGCGCGGAATTCTAGTTGTTTGGCCGAAAAATGCAAAAAATAAGGAACGATCATGGCAGGGCGGATTATATGGTTCCTTTGGTCGTATTTGATTGCCCGGAAAAAATTTTTGTCGATCGGGGTCCGCGGCTCTTGGGACCACTCGGAATGCGTGGGTATAGCACACGAAAATATGGGAATCGGGCGAAATTCTAGGTCTTTTTCAGTAACATGCAAAAAATATGGAAAGATCTTGGCAGGGCGGTGACTATGGTTCCTTTGGTCTTATTTGATAGTCCCGAAAAATATTAGGCGATAGGGGTCCGGAGGTCCCGGGACCACTAGGAAGGCGTGGGCTATAACACACAAAATTATGGGAATCGCGCAGAATTTAAGTTGTTTGGCCGAAAAATGCAAAAAATGAGGAACGATCATGGCGGGGCAGATACTATGGTTCCTTAGGTCGTATTTGATAGTCCGAAAAAATTTTAGGCGATAGGGGTCCGGAGGTCCCGGGACCACTCGGAAGGCGTGGGCTATAACACACAAAAATATGGGAATCGCGTGGAATTCTAGTTGTTTGGCCGAAAAACGCAAGAAATGGGGAACGATCATGGCGGGGTGGTTACTATGGTTCTTTAGGTCGTATTTGATGGCCCGGAAAATTTTTAGGCAATCGGGGTTCGGGGTTCCCGGGACCCCTTGGAAGGCGTGGGCTAAAAGCACACGAAAATATGGAAATCGCGCGGAATTCTAGTTTTTTGGCTGAAAAACGCAAAAGACTAGGACCGATCATGGCGGGGCGGTGACTATGGTTCCTTAGGTCGTATTTGATAGTCCGAAAAAATTTTAGGCGATCCGGCTCCGGGGGGCCCGACCCACTCGGAAGGCGTGGGCGATAGCACACAAAAATATGGGAATCGGGCGGAATTGTTGTTTTTGGCCAAAAAATGCAAAAAATGAGAAACGATCATGGCGAGGCGGTGACTATGGTTCTTTAGGTCCTAATTGATGGCCCGAAAATTTTTTAGGCGATTCGAGTCCGGCGGCCCGGCCCACTCGGAAGGCGTGGGCAATAGCACACAAAAATATGGTAATCGAGCGGAATTCTAGTTTTTTGGCCAAAAATGCAAAACATGAGGAACGATCATGGCGAGACGGTGACTATGGTGCCTTAAGTCGTAATTGATGGCCCGAAAATTTTTTTGGCGATCCGAGTCCGTCGGCCTGGCCCACTCGGAAGGCGTGGGTCCACGGCTCCCGGGACCATTCGGAAGGCGTAAGCTATAGCACACGAAAATATGCAAATCTCACGGAGTTCTAGTGTTTTGGCCGAAAAATGCAAATCATTTGGAACGATCATGGTGGGGCGGTGACTATGGTACCATAGGTCGTATTTGATAGTCCGAAAAATTTTTAGGCGATCGGGGTCCGCGGCTCCCCGGACCACTTGGAAGACGTGCGTATAGCACACGTTAATATGGGAATCGGGTGTAATTCTAGTTTTTCGGCCGAAAAATGCAAGAAATGAGAAACGATGATCGCGAGGCGGTTACTATGGTTCCGTAGGTCGTATTTGACGGCCCGGAAAAATTTTAGGCGATCGGGGTCCGGGAGTCCCGGAACCACTTGGAAGGTGGGCAATAGCACACAAAAATATTGTAATCGGGCGGAATTCTAGTTTTTTGGCTGAAAAACGCAACAAATGAGGAATGATCATGGCTGGGCGGTGACTATGGTTCCTTAGGTCGAATTTGATAGTCCGAAAAAATTTTAGGCGATAGGGGTCCGGAGTTCTCGGGTTCACTTGGACGGCGTGGGTTGACACGAAAATATGGGAATCGAGCGGAATTCTAATTTTTTGGCTGAAAAACGGATAAAACTTGGAAGGATCATGGCTGGGCGGTGACTATGGTTCCTTAGGTCTTATTTGATAGTCCGGAAAAAATTTTAGGTGATAGGGGTCCGCGTCTCTTGGGACCACTCGGAATGCGTGGGTATAGCACACGAAAATATGGGAATCGGGCGAAATTCTAGTTGTTTGGCCGAAAAATGCAAAAAATGAGGAACGATCATGGCGGGGCGAATACTATGGTTCCTTAGGTCGTATTTGATAGTCCGGAAAATTTTTAGGCGATCGGGGTCCGGAGGTCCCGGGACCCCTCGGAAGGCGTGGGCTATAACACACAAAAATATGGGAATCGCGCGGAATTCTAGTTGTTTGGCCGAAAAACGCAAAAAATAAGGAACGATCATGGCAGGGCGGATAATATGGTTCCTTAGGTCGTATTTGATTGCCCGGAAAAATTTTAGGCGATCGGGGTCCGCGGCTCTTGGGACCACTCGGAATGCGTGGGTATAGCACACGAAAATATGGGAATAGGGCGAAATTCTAGGTCTTTTTAAGTAACATGCAAAAAATGTGGAAAGATCTTGGCAGTGCGGTGACTATGGTTCCTTTGATCTTATTTGATAGTCCAGAAAAATATTAGGTGATAGGGGTCCGGAGGTCCCCGGGACCATTCGGAAGGCGTGGGCTATAACACACAAAAATATGAGAATCGCGCGGAATTCTAGTTGTTTGGCCGAAAACGCAAAAAATAAGGAACGATCATGGAGGGGCGGATACTATGGTTCCTTAAGTCGTATTTGATAGTCCGGAAATATTTTAGGCGATCAGGGTCCACGGCTCCCGGGACCACTCGGAAGGCGTGGGCTATAACACACGAAAATATGTGAATCGCGCGAAATTCTAGTTTTTTGGCCGAAAAATGTAAAGCATTTGGAACGATCATGGTGGGGCGGTGACTATGGTACCTTAGGTCGTATTTGATAGTCCGGAAAAATTTTAGGCGATCGGGGTCCGCGGCTCCCTGGACCACTTCAAAGGCGTGGGTATAGCACACAAAAATATGGGAATAGGCCGTAATTCTAGTTTTTTGGCCAAAAACTGCAAAAATGAGAAACGATGATCGCGGGGCGGTTACTATGGTTCCTTAGGTCGTATTTAACGGCCCGGAAAAATTTTAGGCAATCGGGGTCCGGGGGTCCCGGAACCACTTGGAAGGGTGGGCAATAGCACACAAAAATATTGTAATCGGGCGGAATTCAAGATTTTTGGCCGAAAAACGCAACAAATGAGGAATTATCATGGCTGGGTGGTGACTATTGTTCCTTAGGTCGTATTTGATACTACGGAAAAATTTTAGGCGATAGGGGTCCGGAGTTCCCGGGTTCACTTGGAAGGCGTGGGCTATAGGACACGAAAATATGGGAATCGCGCAGAATTCTAGTTTTTTTGCCGAAAAATGGAAATAACTAGGAACGATCATGGCTGGGTGGTGACTATGGTTCCTTAGGTCTTATTTGATAGTCCGGAAAAATTTTAGGCGATCGGGGTCCGCGGCTCTTGGGACCACTTGGAATGCGTGGGTATAGCACACGAAAATATGGGAATCGGGCGAAATTCTAGTTGTTTAGCCGAAAAACGCAAATAATGAGGAACGATCATGGCGGGGTGGTTACTATGGTTCCTTAGGTCGTATTTGATGGCCCGGAAAATTTTTAGACGATCGGGGTTTGGGGTTCCCGGGACCCCTTTGAAGGCGTGGGCTAAAGCACACGAAAATATGGAAATGAAATGAAATGCAAAAGACTAGGAACGATCATGGAGGGGCGGTGACTATCGTTCCTTAGGTCGTATTTGATAGTTCGGAAATTTTTTAGGCGATCCGAGTCCGGCGGCCCGGCCCACTCGGAAGGCGTGGGGCACAGAAAAATATGGTAATCGAGCAGAATTCTATCTTTTTGGCTGAAAAATGAAATAAATGAGGAACGATCATGGCGGGCGGTGACTATGGTTCCTTAAGTCATATTTGATGGCCCGGAAAATTTTAGGCGATCGGGGTCCACGGCTCCCGGGACCACTCGGAAGACGTATGCTATAGCACACGAAAATATGCATATCGCGCGGAGTTCTAGTTTTTTGGCTGATAAATGCAAAGCATTATGAACGATCATGGCTGGGCGGTGACTATGGTTCCTTAGGTCGTATTTGATAGTCCATAAAAATTTTAGGCGATAGGGGTCCGGAGTTCCCGGGTTCACTTGGAAGGCGTGGGTTATAGGACACGAAAATATGGGAATCGCGCAGAATTCTAGTTTTTTGGCCGAAAAACGGAAAAAACTAGGAACGATCATGGCTGGGCGGTGACTATGGTTCCTTAGGTCTTATTTGATAGTCCGGAAAAATTTTAGGCGATAGGGGTCCGCGTCTCTTGGGACCACTCGGAATGCGTGGGTATAGCACACGAAAATATAGGAATCGGGCGAAATTCTAGGTCTTTTTCAGTAACATGCAAACAATGTGGAAAGATCTTGGCAGGGAGGTGACTATGGTTCCTTTGGTCTTATTTGATAGTATGGAAAATTTTTAGGCGATCGGGGTCGGAGGTCCCGGGACCCCTCGGAAGGTGTGGGCTATAACACACAAAAATATGGGAATCGCGTGAAATTCTAGTTGTTTGGCCGAAAAACGCAAAAAATAAGGAACGATCATGGCAGGGCGGATAATATGGTTCCTTATGTCGTATTTGATTGCCCGGAAAAATTTTAGGCGATCGAGGTCCGCGGCTCTTGGGACCACTCGGAATGCGTGGGTATAGCACATGAAAATATAGGAATCGGGCGAAATTCTAGGTCTTTTTCAGTAACATGCAAAAAATGTGGAAAGATCTTGGCAGGGCGGTGTCTATGGTTCCTTTGGTCTTATTTGATAGTCCAGAAAAATATTAGGCGATAGTGGTCCGGAGGTCCCGGGACCACTCGGAAGGCATGGGCTATAACACACAAAAATATGGGAATCGCGCGGAATTCTAGTTGTTTGGCCGAAAAATGCAAAAAATGAGGAACAATCATGGCGGGGCGGATACTATGGTTCCTTAGGTCGTATTTGATAGTCCGAGAAAATTTTAGGCGATAGGGGTCAGGAGGTCCTGGGACCACTCAGAAGGCGTGGGGTATAACACACAAAAATATGGGAATCTCGCGGAATTCTAGTTGTTTGGCCTAAAAACGCAAAAAATGAGGAACGATCATGGTGGGGTGGTTACTATGGTTCCTTAGGTCGTAATTGATGGCCCGGAAAATTTTTAGGCGATCGGGGTTCGGGGTTCCCGGGACCCCTTGGAAGGCGTGGGATAAAGCACACGAAAATATGGAAATCGCGCGGAATTCTAGGTTTTTTGCTGAAAAATGCAAAAGACTAGGAACAATCATGGCGGGGCGGTGACTATGGTTCCTTAGGTCGTATTTCATAGTCCGGAAAATTTATAGGCGATCCGGCTCCGGGGGGCCCGACCCACTCTGAAGGCGTGGGCGATAGCACACAAAATTATGGGAATCGGTCGGAATTCGAGTTTTTTGGCCAAAAAATGCAAAAAATGAGGAACGATCATGGCGAGGCGGTGACTATGGTTCCTTAGGTCCTAATTGATGGCCCGAAAATTTTTTAGGCGATTCGAGTCCGGCGGCCCGGCCCACTCGGAAGGCGTGGGCAATAGCACACAAAAATATGGTAATCGAGCGGAATTCTAGTTTTTTGGCAAAAAATGCAAAACATGAGGAACGATCATGGCGAGACGGTGACTATGGTTCCTTAGGTCGTAATTGATGGCCCGAAAATTTTTTAGGCGATCCGAGTCCGGCGCCATGGCCCACTCGGAAGGCGTGGGCAATAGCACACAAAAATATGGTAATCGAGCGAAATTCTAGTTTTTTGGCCGAAAAATGCAAAAAATGAGGAACGATCATGGCGGGGCGGTGACTATGGTTCCTTAGGTCGTATTTGATGGCCCGGAAAATATTAGGCGATCGGGGTCCCCGGCTCCCGGGACCACTCGGAAGGCGTAAGCTATAGCACACGAAAATATGCAAATCGCGCGGAGTTCTAGTTTTTTGGCCAAAAAATGCAAAGCATTTGGAACGATCATGGTGGGGCGGTGACTATGGTACCTTAGGTCGTATTTGATAGTCCGGAAAAATTTTAGGCGATTGGGGTCCGCTGCTCCCCGGACCACTTGGAAGGCGTGGGTATAGCACACGAAAATATGGGAATCGGCCGTAATTCTAGTTTTTTGGCTGAAAAATGGAAAAAATTAGAAACGATGATCGCGGGGCGGTTACTATGGTTCCTTAGGTCGTATTTGACGGCCCGGAAAAATTTTAGGCGATCGGGGTCCGGGGGGCCCGGAACCACTTGGAAGGGTGGGCAATAGCACACAAAAATATTGTAATCGGGCGGAATTCTAGATTTTTGGCCGAAAAACGCAACAAATGAGGAATGATCATGGCTGGTCGGTGACTGTTGTTCCTTAGGTCGTATTTCATAGTACGGAAAAATTTTAGGCGATAGGGGTCCGGAGTTCCTGGGTTCACTTGGAAGGCGTGCGCTATAGGACATGAAAATATGGGACTCGCGCGGAATTCTAGTTTTTTGGCCGAAAAACGGAAAAAACTAGGAACGATCATGGCTGGGCGGTGACTATGGTTCCTTAGGTCTTATTTGATAGTCCGGAAAAATTTTAGGCGATAGGAGTCCGCGGCTCTTGGGACCACTCGGAATGCGTGGGTATAGCACACGAAAATATGGGAATCGGCCGAAATTCTAGTTGTTTGGCCGAAAAACGCAAAAAATGAGGAACGATCATGGCGGGGTGGTTACTATGGTTACTTAGGTCGTATTTGATGGCCCGAAATATTTTTAGACGATCGGGGTTCGGGGTTCCCGGGACCCCTTTGAAAGCGTGGGCTAAAGCACACGAAAATATGAAAATCGCGCGGAATTCTAGTTTTTTGGCTGAAAAACGCAAAAGACTAGGAACGATCATGGCGGGGCGGTGACTATCATTCCTTAGGTCGTATTTGATAGTCCTGAAATTTTTTAGGCGATCCGAGTCCGGCGGCCCGACCCACTCGGAAGGCGTGGGGCACACAAAAATATGGTAATCGAGCGAAATTCTAGCTTTTTGGCTGAAAAATGCAATAAATGAGGAACGATCATGGCGGGGCGGTGACTATGGTTCCTTAGGTCATATTTGATGGCCCGGAAAATTTTAGGCGATCGGGGTCTACGGCTCCCGGGACCACTCTGAAGGCGTATGCTATAGCACACGAAAATATGCAAATCGCGCGGAGTTCTAGTTTTTTGGCTGAAAAATGCAAAGAATTTGGAACGATCATGGTGGGGCGGTGACTATGGTACCTTAGGTCTTATTTGATAGTCCGAAATTTTTTTTGGCGATCGGTGTCCGCGGCTCCCCGGACCACTTGGAAGGCGTGGGTATAGCACACGAAAATATGGGAATCGGGCGTAATTCTAGTTTTTTGGCCGAAAAATGCAAAAAATGAGAAACGATGATCGCGGGGCGGTTACTATGGTTCCTTAGGTCGTATTTGACGGCCCGAAAAAATTTTAGGCGATCGGGGTCCGGGGGTCCCGGAACCACTTGGAAGGGTGGGCAATAGCACACAAAAATATTGTAATCGGGCGGAATTCTAGTTTTTTGGCCGAAAAACGCAACAATTGAGGAATGATCATGGTTGGGCGGTGACTATGGTTCCTTAGGTCGTATTTGATAGTCCGGAAAAATTTTAGGCGATAGGGGTCCGGAGTTCCCGGGTTCACTTGGAAGGCGTGGGATATAGGACACGAAAATATGGGAATCGCGCAGAATTCTAGTTTTTTGGCCGAAAAACGAAAAAAACTAGGAACGATCATGGCTGGGCAGTGACTATGGTTCCTTAGGTCTTATTTGATAGTCCGAAAAAATTTTAGGCGATCGAGGTCCGCGGCTCTAGGGACCACTCGGAATGCGTGGGTATAGCACATGAAAATATGGGAATCGAGCGAAATTCTAGGTCTTTTTCAGTAACATGCAAAAAATGTGGAAAGATCTTGGCAGGGCGGTGACTATGGTTCCTTTGGTCTTATTTGATAGTCCGGAAAAATATTAGGCGATAGGGGTCCGGAGGTCCCGGGACCACTCGGAAGGCGTGGGCTATAACACACAAAAATATGGGAATCGCGCGGAATTCTAGTTGTTTTGCCGAAAAATGCAAAAAATGAGGAACAATCATGGCGGGGCGGATACTATGGTTCCTTAGGTAGTATTTGATAGTTCGGGAAAATTTTAGGCGATAGGGGTCAGGAGGTCCCGGGACCACTCGGAAGGCGTGGGCTATAACACACAAAAATATGGGAATCTCGCGGAATTCTAGTTGTTTGGCCTAAAAACGCAAAAAATGAGGAACGATTATGGTGGGGTGGTTACTATGGTTCCTTAGGTCGTAATTGATGGCCCGGAAAATTTTTAGGCGATCGGGGTTCGGGGTTCCCGGGACCCCTTGGAAGCCGTGGGCTAAAGCACACGAAAATATGGAAATCGCGCGGAATTCTAGTTTTTTTGCTAAAAAATGCAAAAGACTAGGAACAATCTTGGCGGGGCGGTGACTATGGTTTCTTAGGTCGTATTTGATAGTCCGGAAAATTTTTAGGCGATCCGGCTCCGGGGGGCCCGACCCACTCGGAAGGCGTGGGCAATAGCACACAAAATTATGGGAATCGGTCGGAATTCTAGTTTTTTGGCCAAAAAATGCAAAAAATGAGGAACGATCATGGCGAGGCGGTGACTATGATTCCTTAGGTCCTAATTGATGGCCTGAAAAGTTTTTAGGCGATCCGAGTCCGGCGGCCCGGCCCACTCGGAAGGCGTGGGCAATAGCACACAAAAATATGGTAATCGAGCAGAATTCTAGTTTTTTTGCCAAAAATGCAAAACATGAGGAACGATCATGGCGAGACGGTGACTATGGTTCCTTAGGTCGTAATTGATGGCCCGAAAATTTTTTAGGCGATCCGAGTCCGGCGCCCTGGCCCACTCGGAAGGCGTGGGCAATAGCACACAAAAATATGGTAATCGAGCGGAATTCTAGTTTTTTGGCCGAAAAACGCAATAAATGAGGAACAATCATGGCGGGGCGGTGACTATGGTTCCTTAGGTCGTATTTGATGGCCCGTAAAATTTTAGGCAATCGGGGTCCACGGCTCCCGGGACCACTCGGAAGGCGTAAGCTATAGCACACGAAAATATGCAAATCGCGCGGAGTTCTAGTTTTTTGGGCGAAAAATGCAAAGCATTTGGAACGATCATGGTGGGGCGGTGACTATGGTACCTTAGGTCGTATTTGATAGTCCGGAAAAATTTTAGGCGATCGGGGTCCGTGGCTCCCCGGACCACTTGGAAGACATGGTTATAGCATACGAAAATATGGGAATCGGGCGTAATTCTAGTTTTATGGCCAAAAAATGCAAAAAATGAGAAACGATGATCGCGGGGAGGTTACTATGGTTCCTTAGGTCGTATTTGATGTCCCGGAAAAATGTTAGGCGATCGGGGTCCGGGGGTCCCTGGTTCACTTGGAAGGCGTGGGCTATAGGACACGAAAATATGGGAATCGAGCGAAATTCTAGTTTTTTGGCCGAAAAACAAAAAAACCTAGGAACGATCATGGCTGGGCGGTGACTATGGTTCCTTAGGACTTATTTGATAGTCCGGAAAAATTTTAGGCGATCGGGGTCCGCGGCTCTTGGGACCACTCGGAATGCGTGGGTATAGCACATGAAAATATGGGAATCGGGCGAAATTCTAGTTGTTTGGCCGAAAAACGCAAAAAATGAGGAACGATCATGGCGGGGTGGTTACTATGGTTCCTTAGGTCCTATTTGATGGCCCAGAAAATTTTTAGGCGATCGGGGTTCGGGGTTCCCGAGACCCCTTGGAAGGCGTGGGATAAAGCACACGAAAATATGGAAATCGCGCGGAATTCTAGTTTTTTGGCTGAAAAACGCAAAAGACTAGGAACGATCATGGCGGGGCGGTGACTATGGTTCCTTAGGTCGTATTTGATAGTCCGGAAAATTTTTAGGCGATCCGGCTCCGGGGGGCCCGGCCCACTCGGAAGGCGTGGGCGATAGCACACAAAAATATGGGAATCGTGCGGAATTCTTGTTTTTTGGCCAAAAAATGCAAAAAATGAGGAACGATCATGGCGGGGCGGATACTATGGTTCCTTAGGTCGTATTTGATAGTTCGGAAAAATTTTAGGCGATAGGGGTCAGGAGGTCCCAGGACCACTCGGAAGGCGTGGGCTATAACACACAAAAATATGGGAATCGCGCAGAATTCTAGTTGTTTGCCGAAAAACGCAAAAAATGAGGAACGATCATGGCGGGGTGGTTACTATGGTTCCTTAGGTCGTATTTGATGGCCCGGAAAATTTTTAGGCGATCGGGGTTCGGGGTTCCCGGGACCCCTTGGAAGGCGTGGGCTAAAGCACACGAAAATATGAAAATCACGCGGAATTCTAGTTTTTTGGCTAAAAAACGCAAAAGACTAGGAACGATCATGACGGGGCGGTGACTATGGTTCCTTAGGTCGTATTTGATAGTCCGGAAAATTTTTAGGCGATCCGGCTCCGGGGGACCCGACCCACTCGGAAGGCGTGGGCTAGCACACAAAAATATGGGAATCGGGCGGAATTCTAGTTTTTTGGCCAAAAAATGCAAAAAATGAGGAACGATAATGGCGAGGCGGTGACTGTGGTTCCTTAGGTACTAATTGATGGACCGAAAAATTTTTAGGCGATCCGAGTCAGGCGGCCCGGCCCACTCGGAAGGCGTGGGGCACACAAAAATATGGTAATCGAGCGGAATTCTAGGTTTTTGGCCGAAAAATGCAATAAATGAGGAACGATCATGGCGGGGCGGTGACTATGGTTCCTTAGGTCGTATTTGATTGCCTGGAAAATTTTAGGCGATCGGGGTCCACGGCTCCCGGGACCACTCGGAAGGCGTAAGCTATAGCACACGAAAATATGCAAATCGCGCGGAGTTTCTAGTTTTTTGGCCGAAAAATGCAAAGCATTTGGAACGATCACGGTGGGGCGTTGACTATGGTACCTTAGGTCGTATTTGATAGTCCGGAAAAATTTTAGGCGATCGGGGTCCGCGGCTCCCCGGACCACTTGGAAGGCGTGGGTATAGCACACGAAAATATGGGAATCGGGCGTAATTCTAGTTTTTTTGGTCGAAAAATTCAAAACATGAGAAACGATGATCGAGGGGTGGTTACTATGGTTCTTTAGGTCGTATTTGATGGCCCGAAAAGATTTTAGGCGATCGGGGTCCGGAGGTCCCGGAACCACTTGGAAGGGTGGGCAATAGCACACAAAAATATTGTAATCGAGCGGAATTCTAGATTTTTGACCGAAAAACACAACAAATGAGGAATGATCATGGCTGGGCGGTGACTATTGTTCCTTAGGTCGTATTTGATAGTCCGGAAAAATTTTAGGCGATAGGGGTCCGGAGTTCCCGGGTTCAATTGGAAGGCGGGGCTATAGGACACGAAAATATGGAAATCGTGCGGAATTCTAGTTTTTTGGCCGAAAAATGGAAAAAACTAGGAACGATCATGGCTGGGCGGTGACTATGGTTCCTTAGGTCTTATTTGATAGTCCGGAAAAATTTTAGGCGATCGGGGTCCGCGGTTCTTGGGACCACTCGGAATGCGTGAGTATAGCAGACGAAAATATGGGAATCGGGCGAAATTCTATATGTTTGGCCGAAAAACGCAAAAAATGGGGAATGATCATAGCGGGGCGGTGACTATGGTTCCTTAGGTCGTATTTGATGGCCCGGAAAATTTTAGGCGATCGGGGTCCATGGCTCCCGGGACCACTCGGAAGGCGTAAGCTATAGCACACGAAAATATGCAAATCGCGCGGAGTTCTAGTTTTTTGGCCGAAAAATGCAAAGCATTTGGAACGATCATGGTGGGGCGGTGACTATGGTACCTTAGGTCGTATTTGATAGTCCGAAAATTTTTTTGGCGATCGGTGTCCGCGTCTCCCCGGACCACTTGGAAGGCGTGGGTATAGCACACGAAAATATGGGAATCGGGCGTAATTCTAGTTTTTTGGCCGAAAAATGCAAAAAATGAGAAACGATGATTGCAGGGCGGTTACTATGGTTCCTTAGGTCGTATTTGATGGCCCGAAAAAATTTTAGGCGATCGGGGTCCGGGGGTCCCGGAACCACTTGGAAGGGTGGGCAATAGCACACAAAAATATTGTAATAGGGCGGAATTCTAGTTTTTTGGCCGAAAAACGCAACAATTGAGGAATGATCATGGCTGGGCGGTGACTATGGTTCCTTAGGTCGTATTTGATAGTCCGGAAAAATTTTAGGCGATAGGGGTCCGGAGTTCCCGGGTTCACTTGGAAGGCGTGGGATATAGGACACGAAAATATGGGAATCGCGCAGAATTCTAGTTTTTTGGCCGAAAAACGGAAAAAACTAGGAACGATCATGGCTGGGCGTTGACTATGGTTCCTTAGGTCTTATTTGATAGTCCGAAAAAATTTTAGGCGATCGAGGTCCGCGGCTCTAGGGACCACTCGGAATGCGTGGGTATAGCACATGAAAATATGGAAATCGGGCGAAATTCTAGGTCTTTTTCAGTAACATGCAAAAAATGTGGAAAGATCTTGGCAGGGCGGTGACTATGGTTCCTTTGGTCTTATTTGATAGTCCGGAAAAATATTAGGCGATAGGGGTCCGGAGGTCCCGGGACCACTCGGAAGGCGTGGGCTATAAAAGACAAAAATATGGGAATCGCGCGGAATTCTAGTTGTTTGGCCGAAAAACGCAAAAAATGAGGAACAATCATGGCGGGGCGGATACTATGGTTCCTTAGGTAGTATTTGATAGTCCGGGAAAATTTTAGGCGATAGGGGTCAGGAGGTCCCGGGACCACTCGGAAGGCGTGGGCTATAACACACAAAAATATGGGAATCTCGCGGAATTCTAGTTGTTTGGCCTAAAAACGCAAAAAATGAGGAACGATCATGGTGGGGTGGTTACTATGGTTCCTTAGGTCGTAATTGATGGCCCGGAAAATTTTTAGGCGATCGGGGTTCGGGGTTCCCGGGACCCCTTGGAAGGCGTGGGCTAAAGCACACGAAAATATGGAAATCGCGCGGAATTCTAGTTTTTTTGCTAAAAAACGCAAAAGACTAGGAACAATCTTGGCGGGGCGGTGACTATGGTTTCTTAGGTCATATTTGATAGTCCGAAAAATTTTTAGGCGATCCGGCTCCGGGGGGCCCGACCCACTCGGAAGGCGTGGGCAATAGCACACAAAATTATGGGAATCGGTCGGAATTCTAGTTTTTTGGCCAAGAAATGCAAAAAATGAGGAACGATCATGGCGAGGCGGTGACTATGATTCCTTAGGTCCTAATTGATGGCCCGAAAAGTTTTTAGGCGATCCGAGTCCGGCGGCCCGGCCCACTCGGAAGGCGTGGGCAATAGCACACAAAAATATGGTAATCGAGCGGAATTCTAGTTTTTTTGCCAAAAATGCAAAACATGAGGAACGATCATGGCGAGACGGTGACTATGGTTCCTTAGGTCGTAATTGATGGCCCGAAAATTTTTTAGGCGATCCGAGTCCGGCGCCCTGGCCCACTCGGAAGGCGTGGGCAATAGCACACAAAAATATGGTAATCGAGCGGATTTCTAGTTTTTTGGCCGAAAAATGCAATAAATGAGGAACAATCATGGCGGGCGGTGACTATGGTTCCTTAGGTCGTATTTGATGGCCCGTAAAATTTTAGGCAATCGGGGTCCACGGCTCCCGGGACCACTCGGAAGGCGTAAGCTATAGCACACGAAAATATGCAAATCGCGCGGAGTTCTAGTTTTTTGGGCGAAAAATGCAAAGCATTTGGAACGATCATGGTGGGGCGGTGACTATGGTACCTTAGGTCGTATTTAATAGTCCGGAAAAATTTTAGGCGATCGGGGTCCGTGGCTCCCCGGACCACTTGGAAGACATGGGTATAGCACACGAAAATATGGGAATCGGGCGTAATTCTAGTTTTTTGGCCAAAAAATGCAAAAAATGAGAAACGATGATCGTGGGGAGGTTACTATGGTTCCTTAGGTCGTATTTGATGTCCCGGAAAAATTTTAGGCGATCGGGGTCCGGGGGTCCCGGAACCACCTGGAAGGGTGGGCAATAGCACACAAAAATATTGTAATCGGGCGGAATTCTAGATTTTTGGCAGAAAAACGCAACAAATGAGGAATGATCATGGCTGGGCGGTGACTATTTTTCCTTAGGTCGTATTTGATAGTCCGGAAAAATTTTAGGCGATAGGGGTTCGGAGTTCCCTGGTTCACTTGGAAGGCGTGGGCTATAGGACACGAAAATATGGGAATCGAGCGGAATTCTAGTTTTTTGGCCGAAAAACAGAAAAACCTAGGAACGATCATGGCTGGGCGGTGACTATGGTTCCTTAGGACTTATTTGATAGTCCGGAAAAATTTTAGACGATCGGGGTCCGCGGCTCTTGGGACCACTCGGAATGCGTGGGTATAGCACATGAAAATATGGGAATCGGGCGAAATTCTAGGTGTTTGGCCGAAAAACGCAAAAAATGAGGAACGATCATGGCGGGGTGGTTACTATGGTTCCTTAGGTCGTATTTGATGGCCCAGAAAATTTTTAGGCGATCGGGGTTCGGGGTTCCCGAGACCCCTTGGAAGGTGTGGGATAAAGCACACGAAAATATGGAAATCGCGCGGAATTCTAGTTTTTTGGCTGGAAAACGCAAAAGACTAGGAACGATCATGGCGGGGCGGTGACTATGGTTCCTTAGGTCGTATTTGATAGTCCGGAAAATTTTTAGGCGATCCGGCTCCGGGGGGCCCGGCCCACTCGGAAGGCGTGGGCGATAGCACACAAAAATATGGGAATCGTGCGGAATTCTTGTTTTTTGGCCAAAAAATGCAAAAAATGAGGAACGATCATGGCGGGGCGGATACTATGGTTCCTTAGGTCGTATTTGATAGTTCGGAAAAATTTTAGGCGATAGGGGTCAGGAGGTCCCAGGACCACTCGGAAGGCGTGGGCTATAACACACAAAAATATGGGAATCGCGCAGAATTCTAGTTGTTTGCCAAAAAATGCAAAAAATGAGGAACGATCACGGCGGGGTGGTTACTATGGTTCCTTAGGTCGTATTTGATGGCCCGGAAAATTTTTAGGCGATCGGGGTTCGGGGTTCCCGGGACCCCTTGGAAGGCGTGGGCTAAAGCACACGAAAATATGGAAATCGCGCGGAATTCTAGTTTTTTGGCTAAAAAACGCAAAAGACTAGGAACGACCATGACGGGGCGGTGACTATGGTTCCTTAGGTCGTATTTGATAGTCTGGAAAATTTTTAGGCGATCCGGCTTCGGGGGACCCGACCCACTCGGAAGGCGTGGGCTAGCACACAAAAATATGGGAATCGGGCGGAATTCTAGTTTTTTGGCCAAAAAATGCAAAAAATGAGGAACGATAATGGCGAGGCGGTGACTATGGTTCCTTAGGTACTAATTGATGGACCGAAAAATTTTTAGGCGATCCGAGTCAGGCGGCCCGGCCCACTCGGAAGGCGTGGGGCACACAAAAATATGGTAATCGAGCGGAATTCTAGGTTTTTGGCCGAAAAACGCAATAAATGAGGAACGATCATGGCGGGGCGGTGACTATGGTTCCTTAGGTCGTATTTGATTGCCTGGAAAATTTTAGGCGATCGGGGTCCACGGCTCCCGGGACCACTCGGAAGGCGTAAGCGATAGCACACGAAAATACGCAAATCGCGCGGAGTTCTAGTTTTTTGGCCGAAAAATTGAAAAAACTAGGAACGATCATGGCTGGGCGGTGACTATGGTTCCTTAGGTCGTATTTGATAGTCCGGAAAAATTTTAGGCGATCGGGGTCCGCGGCTCTTGGGACCACTAGGAATGCGTGGGTATACACGAAAATATGGGAATCGGCAAAATTCTAGTTGTTTCGCCGAAAAACGCAAAAAATGAGGAACGATCATGGAGGGGTGGTTACTATGGTTCCTTAGGTCGTATTTGATGGCCCGGAAAATTTGTAGACATTCGGGGTTCGGGTTCCCGGGACCCCTTTGAAGGCGTGGGCGATAGCACACAAAATTATGGGAATCGGGCGGAATTCTAGTTTTTTGGCCAAAAAATGCAAAAAATGAGGAACGATCATGGCGAGGCAGTGACTATGGTTCCTTAGGTCCTAATTGATGGCCCGAAAATTTTTTAGGCAATCCGAGTCCGGCGGCCCGGCCCACTCGGAAGGCGTGGGCAATAGCACACAAAAATATGGTAATCGAGCGGAATTCTAGTTTTTTGGCCAAAAATGCATAACATGAGGAACGATCATGGCGAGACGGTGACTATGGTTCCTTAGGTCGTAGTTGATGGCCCGAAAATGTTTTAGGCGATCTGAGTCCGGCGCGCTGGCCCACTTGGAAGGGTGGGCAATAGCACACAAAAATATGGTAATCGAGCGGAATTCTAGTTTTTTGGCCGAAAAACGCAACAAATGAGGAACAATCATGGCAGGGCGGTGACTATGGTTCCTTAGGTCGTATTTGATGGCCCGTAAAATTTTAGGCGATTGGTGTCCACGGCTCCCGGGACCACTCGGAAGGCGTAAGCTATAGCACACGAAAATATGCTAATCGCGCGGAGTTCTAGTTTTTTGGCCGAAAAATGCAAAGCATTTGGAACGATCATGGTGGGGCGGTGACTATGGCACCTTAGGTCGTATTTGATAGTCTGGAAAAGTTTTAGGCGATCGGGGTCCGCGGCTCCCCGGACCACTTGGAAGGCGTGGGTATAGCACACGAAAATATGGGAATCGGGCGTAATTCTAGTTTTTTGATCGAAAAATGCAAAAAATGAGAAATGATGATCGCGGGGCAGTTACTATGGTTCCTTAGGTCGTAGTTGACGGCCCGGAAAAATTTTAGGCGATCGGGGTCCGGGGGTCCCGAAACCACTTGGAAGGGTGGGCAATAGCACACAAAAATATTGTAATCGGGCGGAAGTCTAGTTTTTTGGCCGAAAAACGCAACAAATGAGGAATGATCATGGCTGGGCGGTGACTATGGTTCCTTAGGTCTGATTTGATAGTCCGTAAAAATTTTAGGCGATAGGGGTCCGGAGTTCCCGGATTCACTTGGAAGGCATGGGCTATAGGACACGAAAATATGGGAATCGCGCGAAATTCTAGTTTTTTGGCCGAAAAATGGAAAAAACTAGGAACGATCACGGCTGGGCGGTGACTATGGTTCCTTAGGTCTTATTTGATAGTCCGGAAAAATTTTAGGCGATCGGGGTCCGCGGCTCTTGGGACCACTCGGAATGCGTGGGTATAGCACACGAAAATATGGGAATCGGGCGAAATTCTAGTTGTTTGGCCGAAAAACGCAAAAAATGAGGAACGATCATGGCGGGGTGGTTACTATGGTTCCTTAGGTCGTATTTGATGGCCCGGAAAAGTTTTAGACGACGATCGGGGTTCGGGGTTCCCGGGACCCCTTTGAAGGTGTGGGCTAAAGCACACGAAAATATGGAAATCGCGCGGAATTCTAGTTTTTTGGCTGAAAAATGCAAAAGACTAGGAATGATCACGGTGGGGCGGTGACTATGGTTCCTTAGTCCTAATTGATGGCTCGAAAATTTTTTAGGTGATCCGAGTCCGGCGGCCCGGCCCACTCGGAAGGCGTGGGGCACACAAAAATATGGTAATCGAGCGGAATTCTAGTTTTTTGGCCGAAAAACGCAATAAATGAGGAACGATCATGGCGGGGCGGTGACTATGGTTCCTTAGATCGTATTTGATGGCCCAAAAAATTTTAGGCGATCGGGGTCCTCGGCTCCCGGGACCATTCGGAAGGTGTAAGCTATAGCACACGAAAATATGCAAATCGCGCGGAGTTCTAGTTTTTTGGCCGAAAAATGCAAAGCATTTGGAACGATCATGGTGGGGCGGTGACTATGGTACCTTAGGTCGTATTTGATAGTCCGGAAAAATTTTAGGCGATCGGGGTCCGCGGCTCCCAGGACCACTTGGAAGGCGTGGGTATAGCACACGAAAATATGGGAATCGGGCGTAATTCAAGTTTTTTGGCCAAAAAATGCAAAAAATGTGAAACGATGATGGCAGGGCGGTTACTATGGTTCCTCAGGTCGTATTTGACGGCCCCAAAAAATTTTAGTCGATCGGGGTCCGGGGTTCCCGGAACCACTTGGAAGGGTGGGCAATAGCACCCAAAAATATTGTAATCGGGCGGAATTCTAGTTTTTTGGCCGAAAAACGCAACAAATGAGGAATGATCATGGCTGGGCGGTGACTATGGTTCCTTAGGTCGTATTTGATAGTCCGGAAAAATTTTAGGCGATAGGGGTCCGGAGTTCCCGGGTTCACTTGGAAGGCGTGGGCTATAGGACACGAAAATATGGGAATAGCGCGGAATTCTAGTTTTTTGGCCGAAAAACGGAAAAAACTAGGAACGATCTTGGCTGGGCGGTGACTATGGTTCTTTTGGTCTGATTTGATCGTCCGGAAAATTTTTTGGCGATAGGGGTCCGCGTCACTTGGGACTACTCGGAATGCGTGGGTATAGCACACGAAAATATGGGAATCAGGCAAAATTCTAGTTGTTTGGCCGAAAAACGCAAAAAATGAGGAATGATCATGGCGGGGCGGATACTATGGTTCCTTAGGTAGTATTTGTTAGTCCGGAATTTTTTTAGGCGATCGGGGTCCGGAGGTCCCGGGACCCCTCGGAAGGCGTGGGCTATAACACACAAAAGTATGGGAATCGCGCGGAATTCTAGTTGTTTGGCCGAAAAATGCAAAAAATAAGGAACTATCATGGCAGGGCGGATAATATGGTTCCTTAGGTCGTATTAGATTGCCCGGAAAAATTTTAGGCTATCGGGGTCCGCGACTCTTGGGACCACTCGGAATGCGTGGGTATAGCACACGAAAATATGGGAATCGGGCGAAATTCTAGGTCTTTTTCAGTAACATGCAAAAAATGTGGAAAGATCTTGGCAGGGCGGTGACTATGGTTCCTTTGGTCTTATTTGATAGACCGGAAAAATATTAGGCGTTAGGGGTCCGGAGGTCCCGGGACCACTCGGAAGGCGTGGGCTATAACACACAAAAATATGGGAATCGCGCGAAATTCTAGTTGTTTGGCCGAAAAACGCAAAAAATGAGGAATGATCATGGCGGGGCGGATACTATGGTTCCTTAGGTCGTATTTGATAGATTGGATAAATTTTAGGCGATAGGGGTCAGGTGGTCCCGGGACCACTCGGAAGGCATGGGCTATAACACACAAAAATATGGGAATCGCGCGGAATTCTTGTTGTTTGGCCGAAAAACGCAAAAAATGAGGAACGATCATGGCGGGGTGGTTACTATGGTTCCTTAGGTCGTATTTGATGTCCCGGAAATTTTTTAGGCGATCAGGGTTTGGGGTTCCCGGGACCCCTTGGAAGGCGTGGGCTAAAGCACACGAAAATATGGAAATCGCGCGGAATTCTAGTTTTTTGGCTGAAAAATGCAAAAGACTAGGAATGATCACGGTGGGGCGGTGACTATGGTTCCTTAGTCCTAATTGATGGCTCGAAAATTTTTTAGGTGATCCGAGTCCGGCGGCCCGGCCCACTCGGAAGGCGTGGGGCACACAAAAATATGGTAATCGAGCGGAATTCTAGTTTTTTGGCCGAAAAACGCAATAAATGAGGAACGATCATGGCGGGGCGGTGACTATGGTTCCTTAGATCGTATTTGATGGCCCAAAAAATTTTAGGCGATCGGGGTCCTCGGCTCCCGGGACCATTCGGAAGGTGTAAGCTATAGCACACGAAAATATGAAAATCACGTGGAATTCTAGTTTTTTGGCTGAAAAATGCAAAAGACTAGGAATGATCATGGCGGGGCGGTGACTATGATTCCTTAGGTCGTATTTGATAGTCAGGAAAATTTTTAGGCGATCCGGCTCCGGGAGGCCCGACTCACTCGGAAGGCGTGGGCGATAGCACACAAAAAATATGTGAATCGGGCGGAATTCTAGTTTTTTGGCCAAAAATGCAAAAAATGAGGAACGATCATGGCGAGGCGGTGACTATGGTTCCTTAGGTCCTAATTGATGGCCCGAAATATTTTTAGGCGATCCGAGTTCGATGGCCCGGCCCACTCGGAAGGCGTGGGGCACACAAAAATATTGTAATCGAGCGGAATTCTAGCTTTTTGGCTGAAAAACGCAATAAATGAGGAACGATCATGGCGGGGCGGTGACTATGGTTCCTTAGGTCGTATTTGATGGCCCGGAAAATTTTAGGCGATCGGGGTCCTCGGCTCCCGGGACCACTCGGAAGGCGTAAGCAATAGCACACGAAAATATGCAAATCGCGCCGAGTTCTAGTTTTTTGGCCGAAAAATGCAAAGCATTTGGAACGATCATGGTGGGGCGGTGACTATGGTACCTTAGGTCATATTTGATAGTCCGGAAAAATTTTAGGCGATCGGGGTCCGCGGCTCCCCGGACCACTTGGAAGGCGTGGGTATAGCACACGAAAATATGGGAATCGGGCGTAATTCTAGTTTTTTGGCCGAAAAATGTAAAAAATGAGAAACGATGATGGCGGGGCGGTTACTATGGTTCCTTAGGACGTATTTGACAGCCCGGAAATATTTTAGTCGATCGGGGTCCGGGGGTCCCGGAACCACTTGGAAGGGTGGGCAATAGCACACAAAAATATTGTAATCGGGCGGAATTCTAGTTTTTTGGCCGAAAAACGCAACAAATGAGGAATAATCTGGCTGGGCGGTGACTATGGTTCCTTAGGTCGTATTTGATAGTCCGGAAAATTTTTAGGCGATAGGGGTCCGGAGTTCCCGGGTTCACTTTGAAGGCGTGGGCTATAGGACACGAAAATATGGAAATCACGCGGAATTCTAGTTTTTTGGCTGAAAAACGCAAAAGACTAGGAATGATCATGGCGGGGCGGTGACTATGGTTCCTTAGGTCGTATTTGATAGTCCGAAAAATTTTTAGGCGATCCGGCTCCGGGGGGCCCGACCCACTCGGAAGGCGTGGGCGATAGCACACAAAAAATATGTGAATCGGGCGGAATTCTAGTTTTTTTGGCCAAAAATGCAAAAACTGAGGAACGATCATGGCGAGGCAGTGACTATGGTTCCTTAGGTCCTAATTGATGGCCCGAAATATTTTTAGGCGATCCGAGTCCGGCGGCCCGGCCCACTCGGAAGGCGTGGGGCACACAAAAATATGGTAATCGAGCGGAATTCTAGCTTTATGGCTGAAAAACGCAATAAATGAGGAACGATCATGGCGGGGCGGTGACTATGGTTCCTTAGGTCGTATTTGATGGCCCAGAAAATTTTAGGCGATCGGGGTCCTCGGCTCCCGGGACCACTCGGAAGGCGTAAGCAATAGCACACAAAAATATGCAAAAAATAAGGAACGATCTGGCTCCGGGGGGCCTGACCCACTCGGAAGGCGTGGGCGATAGCACACAAAAATATGGTAATCGAGCTGAATTCTCATTTTTTGGCCAAAAAATGCAAAAAATAAGGAACGATCATGGCGAGGCGGTGACTATGGTTCCTTAGGTCCTAATTGATGGCCCGAAAAGTGTTTAGGCGATCCAAGTCCGGCGGCCCGGCCCACTCGGATGGCGTGGGCAATAGCACACAAAAATATGGTAATTGAGCAGAATTCTAGTTTTTTGGCCGAAAAATGCAATAAATGAGGAACGATCATGGCGGGGCGGTGACTATGGTTCCTTAGGTCGTATTTGATGGCCCCGAAAAATTTTAGGCGATCGGGGTCCACGGCTCCCGGGACCACTCGGAAGGCGTAAGCTATAGCACACGAAAATATGCAAATCGCGCGGAGTTCTAGTTTTTTGGCCGAAAACTGCAAAGCATTTGGAACGATCATGGTGGGGCGGGGACTATGGTACCTTAGGTCGTATTTGATATTCCGGAAAAATATTAGGCGATCGGGGTCCGCGGCTCCCTGGACCACTTGGAAGGCGTGGGTATAGCACACGAAAATATGGGAATCGGGCATAATTCTAGTTTTTTGGCCGAAAAATGCAAAAAATGAGAAACGATGATGGCGGGGCAGTTACTATGGTTCCTTAGGTCGTATTTGACGGCCCGGAAAACTTTTAGGCGATCGGGGTCCGGGGGTCCCGGAACCACTTGGAAGGGTGGGCAATAGCACACAAAAATATTGTAATCGGGCGGAATTCTAGTTTTTGGCCGAAAAACGCAACAAATGAGGAATGATCATGGCTGGGTGGTGACTATGGTTCCTTAGGTCGTATTTGATAGTCCGGAAAAATTTTAGGTGATAGGGGTCCGGAGTTCCCGGGTTCACTTGGAAGGCGTGGGCTATAGGACACGAAAATATGGGAATCGCGCGGAATTCTAGTTTTTTGGCCGAAAAACGGAAAAAACTAGGAACGATCATGGCGGGGCGGATACTATGGTTCCTTAGGTCGTATTTGATAGTCCGGAAAAATTTTAGGCGATAGGGGTCAGGTGGTCCCGGGACCACTCGGAAGGCGTGGGCTATAACACACAAAAATATGGGAATCGCGCGGAATTCTAGTTGTTTGGCCAAAAAACGCAAAAAATGAGGAACGATCATGGCGGGATGGTTACTATGGTTCCTTAGGTCGTACATGATGGCCCGAAAATTTTTTAGGCGATCGGGGTTTGGGGTTCCCGGGACCCCTTGGAAGGCGTGGGCTAAAGCACACGAAAATATGGAAATCACGCGGATTTCTAGTTTTTTGGCTGAAAAACGCAAAAGACTAGGAACGATCATGGCTGGGCGGTGACTATGGTCCCTTAGGTCTTATTTGATAGTCCAGAAAATTTTTAGGCGATCCGGCTCCGGGGGGCCCGACCCACTCGGAAGGCGTGGGCGATAGCACACAAAAAATATGTGAATCGGGCGGAATTCTAGTTTTTTGGCCAACAATGCAAAAAATGAGGAACGATCATGGCGAGGCGGTGACTATGGTTCCTTAGGTCCTAATTGATGGCCCGAAATATTTTTAGGCGATCCGAGTCCGGTGGCTCGGCCCACTCGGAAGGCGTGGGGCACACAAAAATATGGTAATCGAGCGGAATTCTAGCTTTTTGGCTGAAAAACGCAATAAATGAGGAACGATCATGGCGGGGCGGTGACTATGGTTCCTTAGGTCATATTTGATGGCCCGGAAAATTTCAGGCGATCGGGGTCCTCGGCTCCCGGGACCACTCGGAAGGCGTAAGCAATAGCACACGAAAATATGCAACTCGCGCGGAGTTCTAGTTTTTTGGCCGAAAAATGCAAAGCATTTGGAACGATCATGGTGGGGCGGTGACTATGGTACCTTAGGTCGTATTTGATAGTCCGGAAAAATTTTAGGCGATCGGGGTCCGCGGCTCCCCGGACCACTTGGAAGGCGTGAGTATAGCACACGAAAATATGGGAATCGGGCGTAATTCTAGTTTTTTGGCCGAAAAATGCAAAAAATGAGAAACGATGATGGCGGGGTGGTTACTATGGTTCCTTAGGTCGTATTTGACAGACCGGAAATATTTTAGTCGATCGGGGTCCGGGCGTCCCGGAACCACTTGGAAGGGTGGGCAATAGCACACAAAAATATTGTAATCGGGCGGAATTCTAGTTTTTTGGCCGAAAAACGCAAAAAATGAGGAATGATCATGGCTGGGTGGTGACTATGGTTCCTTAGGTCGTACTTGATAGTCCGGAAAATTTTTAGGCGATAGGGGTCCGGAGTTCCCGGGTTCACTTTGAAGGCGTGGGCTATAGGACACGAAAATATGGAAATCACGCGGAATTCTAGTTTTTTGGCTGAAAAATGCAAAAGACTAGGAATGATCATGGCGAGGCGGTGACTATGGTTCCTTAGGTCGTATTTGGTAGTCCGAAAAATTTTTAGGCGATCCGGCTCCGGGGGGCCCGACCCACTCGGAAGGCGTGGGCGATAGCACACAAAAAATATGTGAATCGGGCGGAATTCTAGTTTTTTGGCCAACAATTAAAAAAATGAGGAACGATCATGGCGAGGCGGTGACTATGGTTCCTTAGGTCCTAATTGATGGCCCGAAATATTTTTAGGCGATCCGAGTCCGGTGGCCCGGCCCACTCGGAAGGCGTGGGGCACACAAAAATATGGTAATCGAGCGGAATTCTAGCTTTTTGGCTGAAAAACGCAATAAATGAGCAACGATCATGGCGGGGCGGTGACCATGGTTCCTTAGGTCATATTTGATGGCCCGGAAAATTTCAGGCGATCGAGGTCCTCGGCTCCCGGGACCACTCGGAAGGCGTAAGCAATAGCACACGAAAATATGCAACTCGCGCGGAGTTCTAGTTTTTTGGCCGAAAAATGCAAAGCATTTGGAACGATCATGGTGGGGCGGTGACTATGGTACCTTAGGTCGTATTTGATAGTCCGGAAAAATTTTAGGCGATCGGGGTCCGCGGCTCCCCGGACCACTTGGAAGGCGTGGGTATAGCACACGAAAATATGGGAATCGGGCGTAATTCTAGTTTTTTGGCCGAAAAATGTAAAAAATGAGAAACGATGATGGCAGGGCGGTTACTATGGTTCCTTAGGACGTATTTGACAGCCCGGAAATATTTTAGTCGATCGGGGTCCGGGCGTCCCGGAACCACTTGGAAGGGTGGGCAATAGCACACAAAAATATTGTAATCGGGCGGAATTCTAGTTTTTTGGCCGAAAAACGCAAAAAATGAGGAATGATCATGGCTGGGTGGTGACTATGGTTCCTTAGGTCGTACTTGATAGTCCGGAAAATTTTTAGGCGATAGGGGTCCGGAGTTCCCGGGTTCACTTTGAAGGCGTGGGCTATAGGACACGAAAATATGGAAATCACGCGGAATTCTAGTTTTTTGGCTGAAAAATGCAAAAGACTAGGAATGATCATGGCGAGGCGGTGACTATGGTTCCTTAGGTCGTATTTGATAGTCCGAAAAATTTTTAGGCGATCCGGCTCCGGGGGGCCCAACCCACTCGGAAGGCGTGGGCGATAGCACACAAAAAATATGTGAATCGGGCGGAATTCTAGTTTTTTGGCCAACAATTAAAAAAATGAGGAACGATCATGGCGAGGCGGTGACTATGGTTCCTTAGGTCCTAATTGATGGCCCGAAATATTTTTAGGCGATCCGAGTCCGGTGGCCCGGCCCACTCGGAAGGCGTGGGGCACACAAAAATATGGTAATCGAGCGGAATTCTAGCTTTTTGGCTGAAAAACGCAATAAATGAGGAACGATCATGGCGGGGCGGTGACTATGGTTCCTTAGGTCGTATTTGATGGCCCGAAAAATTTCAGGCGATCGGGGTCCTCAGCTCCCGGGACCACTCGGAAGGCGTAAGCAATAGCACACGAAAATATGCAACTCGCGCGGAGTTCTAGTTTTTTGGCCGAAAAATGCAAAGCATTTGGAACGATCATGGTGGGGCGGTGACTATGGTACCTTAGGTCGTATTTGATAGTCCGGAAAAATTTTAGGCGATCGGGGTCCGCGGCTCCCCGGACCACTTGGAAGGCGTGGGTATAGCACACGAAAATATGGGAATCGGGCGTAATTCTAGTTTTTTGGCCGAAAAATGTAAAAAATGAGAAACGATGATGGCAGGGCGGTTACTTTGGTTCCTTAGGACGTATTTGACAGCCCGGAAATATTTTAGTCGATCGGGGTCCGGGCGTCCCGGAACCACTTGGAAGGGTGGGCAATAGCACACAAAAATATTGTAATCGGGCGGAATTCTAGTTTTTTGGCCGAAAAACACAAAAAATGAGGAATGATCATGGCTGGGTGGTGACTATGGTTCCTTAGGTCGTACTTGATAGTCCGGAAAATTTTTAGGCGATAGGGGTCCGGAGTTCCCGGGTTCACTTTGAAGGCGTGGGCTATAGGACACGAAAATATGGAAATCACGCGGAATTCTAGTTTTTTGGCTGAAAAACGCAAAAGACTAGGAATGATCATGGCGAGGCGGTGACTATGGTTCCTTAGGTCGTATTTGATAGTCCGAAAATTTTTTAGGCGATCCGGCTCCGGGGGGCCCGACCTCCTCGGAAGGCGTGGGCGATAGCACACAAAAAATATGTGAATCGGGCGGAATTCTAGTTTTTTGGCCAACAATTCAAAAAATGAGGAACGATCATGGCGAGGCGGTGACTATGGTTCCTTAGGTCCTAATTGATGGCCCGAAATATTTTTAGGCGATCCGAGTCCGGTGGCCCGGCCCACTCGGAAGGCGTGGGGCACACAAAAATATGGTAATCGAGCGGAATTCTAGCTTTTTGGCTGAAAAACGCAATAAATGAGCAACGATCATGGCGGGGCGGTGACCATGGTTCCTTAGGTCATATTTGATGGCCCAGAAAATTTCAGGCGATCGAGGTCCTCGGCTCCCGGGACCACTCGGAAGGCGTAAGCAATAGCACACGAAAATATGCAACTCGCGCGGAGTTCTAGTTTTTTGGCCGAAAAATGCAAAGCATTTGGAACGATCATGGTGGGGCGGTGACTATGGTACCTTAGGTCGTATTTGATAGTCCGGAAAAATTTTAGGCGATCGGGGTCCGCGGCTCCCCGGACCACTTGGAAGGCGTGGGTATAGCACACGAAAATATGGGAATCGGGCGTAATTCTAGTTTTTTGGCCGAAAAATGTAAAAAATGAGAAACGATGATGGCAGGGTGGTTACTATGGTTCCTTAGGACGTATTTGACAGCCCGGAAATATTTTAGTCGATTGGGGTCCGGGGGTCCCGGAACCACTTTGAAGGGTGGGCAATAGCACACAAAAATATTGTAATCGGGCGGAATTCTAGTTTTTTGGCCGAAAAACGCAAAAAATGAGGAATGATCATGGCTGGGCGGTGACTATGGTTCCTTAGGTCGTATTTGATAGTCTGGAAAATTTTTAGGCGATAGGGGTCCGGAGTTCCCGGGTTCACTTTGAAGGCGTGGGCTATAGGACACGAAAATATGGAAATCACGCGGAATTCTAGTTTTTTGGCTGAAAAACGCAAAAGACTAGGAATGATCATGGCGAGGTGGTGACTATGGTTCCTTAGGTCGTATTTGATAGTCCGAAAAATTTTTAGGCGATCCGGCTCCGGGGGCCCGACCCACTCGGAAGGCGTGGGCGATAGCACACAAAAAATATGTGAATCGGGCGGAATTCTAGTTTTTTGGCCAACAATTCAAAAAATGAGGAACGATCATGGCGAGGCGCTGACTATGGTTCCTTAGGTCCTAATTGATGGCCCGAAATATTTTTAGGCGATCCGAGTCCGGTGGCCCGGCCCACTCGGAAGGCGTGGGGCACACAAAAATATGGTAATCGAGCGGAATTCTAGCTTTTTGGCTGAAAAACGCAATAAATGAGGAACGATCATGGCGGGGCGGTGACTATGGTTCCTTAGGTCGTATTTGATGGCCCGGAAAATTTCAGGCGATCGGGGTCCTCGGCTCCCGGGACCACTCGGAAGGCGTAAGCAATAGCACACGAAAATATGCAACTCGTGCGGAGTTCTAGTTTTTTGGCCGAAAAATGCAAAGCATTTGGAACGATCATGGTGGGGCGGTGACTATGGTACCTTAGGTCGTATTTGATAGTCCGGAAAAATTTTAGGCGATCGGGGTCCGCGGCTCCCCGGACCACTTGGAAGGCGTGGGTATAGCACACGAAAATATGGGAATCGAGCGTAATTCTAGTTTTTTGGCCGAAAAATGCAAAAAATGAGAAACGATGATGGCGGGGCGGTTACTATGGTTCCTTAGGACGTATTTGACAGCCCGAAAATATTTTAGTCGATCGGGGTCCGGGAGTCCCGGAACCACTTGGAAGGGTGGGCAATAGCACACAAAAATATTGTAATCGGGCGGAATTCTAGTTTTTGGCCGAAAAACGCAATAAATGAGGAATGATCATGGCTGGGCGGTGACTATGGTTCCTTAGGTCGTATTTGATAGTCCGGAAAATTTTTAGGCGATAGGGGTCCGGAGTTCCCGGGTTCACTTTGAAGGCGTGGGCTATAGGACACGAAAATATGGAAATCACGCGGAATTCTAGTTTTTTGGCTGAAAAACGCAAAAGACTAGGAATGATCATGGCGAGGTGGTGACTATGGTTCCTTAGGTCTTATTTGATAGTCCGGAAAAATTTTAGGCGATCCGGCTCCGGGGGCCCGACCCACTCGGAAGGCGTGGGCGATAGCACACAAAAAATATGTGAATCGGGCGGAATTCTAGTTTTTTGGCCAACAATTCAAAAAATGAGGAACGATCATGGCGAGGCGGTGACTATGGTTCCTTAGGTCCTAATTGATGGCCCGAAATATTTTTAGGCGATCCGAGTCCGGTGGCCCGGCCCACTCGGAAGGCGTGGGGCACACAAAAATATGGTAATCGAGCGCAATTCTAGCTTTTTGGCTGAAAAATGCAATAAATGAGGAACGATCATGGCGGGGCGGTGACTATGGTTCCTTAGGTCGTATTTGATGGCCCGGAAAATTTCAGGCGATCGGGGTCCTCGGCTCCCGGGACCACTCGGAAGGCGTAAGCAATAGCACACGAAAATATGCAACTCGTGCGGAGTTCTAGTTTTTTGGCCGAAAAATGCAAAGCATTTGGAACGATCATGGTGGGGCGGTGACTATGGTACCTTAGGTCGTATTTGATAGTCCGGAAAAATTTTAGGCGATCGGGGTCCGCGGCTCCCCGGACCACTTGGAAGGCGTGGGTATAGCACACGAAAATATGGGAATCGGGCGTAATTCTAGTTTTTTGGCCGAAAAATGCAAAAAATGAGAAACGATGATGGCGGGGCGGTTACTATGGTTCCTTAGGACGTATTTGATGGCCCGAAAATATTTTAGTCAATCGGGGTCCGGGAGTCCCGGAACCACTTGGAAGGGTGGGCAATAGCATACAGAAATATTGTAATCGGGCGGAATTTTAGTTTTTTGGCCGAAAAACGCAATAAATGAGGAATGATCATGGCTGGGCGGTGACTATGGTTCCTTAGGTCGTATTTGATAGTCCGGAAAATTTTTAGGCGATAGGGGTTCGGAGTTCCCGGGTTCACTTTGAAGGCGTGGGCTATAGGACACGAAAATATGGGAATCGTGCGGAATTCTAGTTTTTTGGCCAAAAACGGAAAAAACTAGGAACGATCATGGCTGGGCGGTTACTATGGTTCCTTAGGTCTTATTTGATAGTCCGGAAAAATTTTAGGCTATCGGGGTCCGCATCTCTTGGGACCACTCGGAATGCGTGGGTATAGCACACGAAAATATGAGAATCGAGCGAAATTCTAGTTGTTTGGCCGAAAAATGCAAAAAATGAGGAACGATCATGGCGGGGCGGATACTATGGTTCCTTAGGTCATATTTGATAGTCCAGAAAATTTTTAGGCGATCGGGGTCCGGTGGTCCCGGGACCCCTCGGAAGGCGTGGGCTAAAGCACACGAAAATATGGAATCGCGCGGAATTCTAGTTGTTTGGCCAAAAAACGCAAAAGACTAGGAATGATCATGGCGGGGCGGTGACTATGGTTCCTTAGGTCGTATTTGATAGTCCGGAAAAGTTTTAGTCGATCGGGGTCCGCGGCTCCCCGGACCACTTGGAAGGCATGGGTATAGCACACGAAAATATGGGAATCGGGCGTAATTCTAGTTTTTTGACCGAAAAATGCAAAAAATGAGAAACGATGATCGCGGGGCGGTTACTATGGTTCCTTAGGTCGTAGTTGACAGCCCGGAAAAAATTTTAGGCGATCGGGGTCCGGGGGTCCCGAAACCACTTGGAAGGGTGGGCAATAACACACAAAAATATTGTAATCGGGCGGAATTCTAGTTTTTTGGCCGAAAAACGCAACAAATGTGGAGTGATCATGGCTGGGCGGTGACTATGGTTCCTTAGGTCGTATTTGATAGTCCGTAAAAATTTTAGGCGATAGGGGTCCGGAGTTCCCGGATTCACTTGGAAGGCGTGGGCTATAGGACACGAAAATATGGGAATCGCGCGGAATTCTAGTTTTTTGGCCGAAAAACGGAAAAAACTAGGAACGATCATGGCTGGGCGGTGACTATGGTTCCTTAGGTCTTATTTGATAGTCCGGAAAAATTTTAGGCGATCGGGGTCCGCGGCTCTTGGGACCACTCGGAATGCGTGGGTATAGTACACGAAAATATGGGAATCGGGCGAAATTCTAGTTGTTTGGCCGAAAAACGCAAAAAATGAGGAACGATCATGGCGGGGTGGTTACTATGGTTCCTTAGGTCGTATTTGATGGCCCGGAAAAGTTTTAGGCGATCGGGGTTCGGGGTTCCCGGGACCCCTTTGAAGGTGTGGGCTAAAGCACACGAAAATATGGAAATCGCGCGGAATTCTAGTTTTTTGGCTGAAAAACGCAAAAGACTAGGAATGATCATGGTGGGGCGGTGACTATGGTTCCTTAGGTCCTAATTGATGGCCCAAAAATTTTTTAGGCGATCCGAATCCGGCGGCCCGGCCCACTCGGAAGGCGTGGGGCACACAAAAATATGGTAATCGAGCGGAATTCTATTTTTTGTCGAAAAAAGCAATAAATGAGGAACGATCATGGCGGGGCGGTGACTATGGTTCCTTAGATCGTATTTGATGGCCCAAAAAATTTTAGGCAATCGTGGTCCTTGGCTCCCGGGACCATTCGGAAGGCGTAAGCTATAGCACACGAAAATATGCAAATCGCGCGGAGTTCTAGTTTTTTGGCCGAAAAATGCAAAGCATTTGGAACGATCATGGTGGGGCAGTGACTATGGTACCTTAGGTCGTATTTGATAGTCCAGAAAATTTTTAGGCGATCGGGGTCCGCGGCTCCCCGGACCACTTGGAAGGCGTGGGTATAGCACACGAAAATATGGGAATCGGGCGTAATTCTAGTTTTTTGGCCAAAAAATGCAAAAAATGAGAAACGATGATGGCGGGGCGGTTACTATGGTTCCTTAGGTCGTATTTGACGGCCCCAAAATATTTTAGTCGATCGGGGTCCGGGGTTCCTGGAACCACTTGGAAGGGTGGGCAATAGCACCCAAAAATATTGTAATCGGGCGGAATTCTAGTTTTTTGGCCAAAAAACGCAACAAATGAGGAATGATCATGGCTGGGTGGTGACTATGGTTCCTTAGGTCGTATTTGATAGTCCGGAAAAATTTTAGGCGATCGGGGTCCGCGGCTCCCCGGACCACTTGGAAGGCGTGGGTATAGCACACGAAAATATGGGAATCGGGCGTAATTCTAGTTTTTTGGCCGAAAAATGTAAAAAATGAGAAACGATGATGGCAGGGCGGTTACTATGGTTCCTTAGGACGTATTTGACAGCCCGGAAATATTTTAGTCGATTGGGGTCCGGGGGTCCCGGAACCACTTGGAAGGGTGGGCAATAGCACACAAAAATATTGTAATCGGGCGGAATTCTAGTTTTTTGGCCGAAAAACGCAAAAAATGAGGAATGATCATGGCTGGGCGGTGACTATGGTTCCTTAGGTTGTATTTGATAGTCTGGAAAATTTTTAGGCGATAGGGGTCCGGAGTTCCCGGGTTCACTTTGAAGGCGTGGGCTATAGGACACGAAAATATGGAAATCACGCGGAATTCTAGTTTTTTGGCTGAAAAACGCAAAAGACTAGGAATGATCATGGCGAGGCGGTGACTATGGTTCCTTAGGTCGTATTTGATAGTCCGAAAAAATTTTAGGCGATCCGGCTCCGGGGGCCCGACCCACTCGGAAGGCGTGGGCGATAGCACACAAAAAATATTTGAATCGGGCGGAATTCTAGTTTTTTGGCCAACAATTCAAAAAATGAGGAACGATCATGGCGAGGCGGTGACTATGGTTCCTTAGGTCCTAATTGATGGCCCGAAATATTTTTAGGCGATCCGAGTCCGGTGGCCCGGCCCACTCGGAAGGCGTGGGGCACACAAAAATATGGTAATCGAGCGGAATTCTAGCTTTTTGGCTGAAAAACGCAATAAATGAGGAACGATCATGGTGGGGCGGTGACTATGGTTCCTTAGGTCGTATTTGATAGTCCGTAAAAATTTTAGGCGATAGGGGTCCGGAGTTCCCGGATTCACTTGGAAGGCGTGGGCTATAGGACACGAAAATATGGGAATCGCGCGGAATTCTAGTTTTTTGGCCGAAAAACGGAAAAAACTAGGAACGATCATGGCTGGGCGGTGACTATGGTTCCTTAGGTCTTATTTGATAGTCCGGAAAAATTTTAGGCGATCGGGGTCCGCAGCTCTTGGGACCACTCGGAATGCGTGGGTATAGTACACGAAAATATGGGAATCGGGCGAAATTCTAGTTGTTTGGCCGAAAAACACAAAAAATGAGGAACGATCATGGCGGGGTTGTTACTATGGTTCCTTAGGTCGTATTTGATTGCCCGGAAAAGTTTTAGGCGATCGGGGTTCGGGGTTCCCGGGACCCCTTTGAAGGTGTGGGCTAAAGCACACGAAAATATGGAAATCGCGCGGAATTCTAGTTTTTTGGCTGAAAAACGCAAAAGACTAGGAATGATCATGGTGGGGCGGTGACTATGGTTCCTTAGGTCCTAATTGATGGCCCAAAAATTTTTTAGGCGATCCGAGTCCGGCGGCCCGGCCCACTCGGAAGGCGTGGGGCACACAAAAATATGGTAATCGAGCGGAATTCTATTTTTTGTCGAAAAAAGCAATAAATGAGGAACGATCATGGCGGGGCGGTGACTATGGTTCCTTAGATCGTATTTGATGGCCCAAAAAATTTTAGGCAATCGTGGTCCTTGGCTCCCGGGACCATTCGGAAGGCGTAAGCTATAGCACACGAAAATATGCAAATCGCGCGGAGTTCTAGTTTTTTGGCCGAAAAATGCAAAGCATTTGGAACGATCATGGTGGGGCAGTGACTATGGTACCTTAGGTCGTATTTGATAGTCCAGAAAATTTTTAGGCGATCGGGGTCCGCGGCTCCCCGGACCACTTGGAAGGCGTGGGTATAGCACACGAAAATATGGGAATCGGGCGTAATTCTAGTTTTTTGGCCAAAAAATGCAAAAAATGAGAAACGATGATGGCGGGGTGGTTACTATGGTTCCTTAGGTCGTATTTGACGGCCCCAAAATATTTTAGTCGATCGGGGTCCGGGGTTCCTGGAACCACTTGGAAGGGTGGGCAATAGCACCCAAAAATATTGTAATCGGGCGGAATTCTAGTTTTTGGCCAAAAAACGCAACAAATGAGGAATGATCATGGCTGGGCGGTGACTATGGTTCCTTAGGTCGTATTTGATCGTCCGGAAAAATTTTAGGCGATCGGGGTCCGCGGCTCCCCGGACCACTTGGAAGGCGTGGGTATAGCACACGAAAATATGGGAATCGGGCGTAATTCTAGTTTTTTGGCCGAAAAATATAAAAAATGAGAAACGATGATGGCAGGGCGGTTACTATGGTTCCTTAGGACGTATTTGACAGCCCGGAAATATTTTAGTCGATTGGGGTCCGGGGGTCCCGGAACCACTTGGAAGGGTGGGCAATAGCACACAAAAATATTGTAATCGGGCGGAATTCTAGTTTTTTGGCCGAAAAACGCAAAAAATGAGGAATGATCATGGCTGGGCGGTGACTATGGTTCCTTAGGTTGTATTTGATAGTCTGGAAAATTTTTAGGCGATAGGGGTCCGGAGTTCCCGGGTTCATTTTGAAGGCGTGGGCTATAGGACACGAAAATATGGAAATCACGCGGAATTCTAGTTTTTTGGCTGAAAAACGCAAAAGACTAGGAATGATCATGGCGAGGCGGTGACTATGGTTCCTTAGGTCGTATTTGATAGTCCGAAAAATTTTTAGGCGATCCGGCTCCGGGGGCCCGACCCACTCGGAAGGCGTGGGCGATAGCACACAAAAAATATTTGAATCGGGCGGAATTCTAGTTTTTTGGCCAACAATTCAAAAAATGAGGAACGATCATGGCGAGGCGGTGACTATGGTTCCTTAGGTCCTAATTGATGGCCCGAAATATTTTTAGGCGATCCGAGTCCGGTGGCCCGGCCCACTCGGAAGGCGTGGGGCACACAAAAATATGGTAATCGAGCGGAATTCTAGCTTTTTGGCTGAAAAACGCAATAAATGAGGAACGATCATGGTGGGGCGGTGACTATGGTTCCTTAGGTCGTATTTGATGGCCCGAAAAATTTGAGGCGATTGGGGTCCTCGGCTCCCGGGACCACTCGGAAGGCGTAAGCAATAGCACACAAAAATATGCAACTCGTGCGGAGTTCTAGTTTTTTGGCCGAAAAATGCAAAGCATTTGGAACGATCATGGTGGGGCGGTGACTATGGTACCTTAGGTCGTATTTGATAGTCCGGAAAAATTTTAGGCGATCGGGGTCCGCAGCTCCCCGGACCACTTGGAAGGCGTGGGTATAGCACACGAAAATATGGGAATCGGGCGTAATTCTAGTTTTTTGGCCGAAAAATGCAAAAAATGAGAAACGATGATGGCGGGGCGGTAACTATGGTTCCTTAGGACGTATTTGATGGCCCAAAAATATTTTAGTCGATCGGGGTCTGGGAGTCCCGGAACCACTTGGAAGGGTGGGCAATAGCACACAAAAATATTGTAATCGGGCGGAATTCTAGTTTTTTGGCCGAAAAACGCAATAAATGAGGAATGTTCATGGCTGGGCGGTGACTATGGTTCCTTAGGTCGTATTTGATAGTCCGGAAAATTTTTAGGCGATAGGGGTCCGGAGTTCCCGGGTTCACTTTGAAGGCGTGGGCTATAGGACACGAAAATATGGGAATCGAGCGGAATTCTAGTTTTTTGGCCAAAAACGGAAAAAACTAGGAACGATCATGGCTGGGCGGTTACTATGGTTCCTTAGGTCTTATTTGATAGTCCGGAAAAATTTTAGGCTATCGGGGTCCGCATCTCTTGGGACCACTCGGAATGCGTGGGTATAGCACACGAAAATATGATAATCGAGCGAAATTCTAGTTGTTTGGCCGAAAAATGCAAAAAATGAGGAACGATCATGGCGGGGCGGATACTATGGTTCCTTAGGTCATATTTGATAGTCCAGAAAATTTTTAGGCGATCGGGGTCCGGTGGTCCCGGGACCCCTCGGAAGGCGTGGGCTAAAGCACACGAAAATATGGAATCGCGCGGAATTCTAGTTGTTTGGCCAAAAAACGCAAAAGACTAGGAATGATCATGGCGGGGCGGTGACTATGGTTCCTTAGGTCGTATTTGATAGTCCGGAAAAGTTTTAGTCGATCGGGGTCCGCGGCTCCCCGGACCACTTGGAAGGCATGGGTATAGCACACGAAAATATGGGAATCGGGCGTAATTCTAGTTTTTTGACCGAAAAATGCAAAAAATGAGAAACGATGATCGCGGGGCGGTTACTATGGTTCCTTAGGTCGTAGTTGACAGCCCGGAAAAATTTTAGGCGATCGGGGTCCGGGGGTCCCGAAACCACTTGGAAGGGTGGGCAATAACACACAAAAATATTGTAATCGGGCGGAATTCTAGTTTTTTGGCCGAAAAACGCAACAAATGAGGAGTGATCATGGCTGGGCGGTGACTATGGTTCCTTAGGTCGTATTTGATAGTCCGTAAAAATTTTAGGCGATAGGGGTCCGGAGTTCCCGGATTCACTTGGAAGGCGTGGGCTATAGGACACGAAAATATGGGAATCGCGCGGAATTCTAGTTTTTTGGCCGAAAAACGGAAAAAACTAGGAACGATCATGGCTGGGCGGTGACTATGGTTCCTTAGGTCTTATTTGATAGTCCGGAAAAATTTTAGGCGATCGGGGTCCGCGGCTCTTGGGACCACTCGGAATGCGTGGGTATAGTACACGAAAATTTGGGAATCGGGCGAAATTCTAGTTGTTTGGCCGAAAAACGCAAAAAATGAGGAACGATCATGGCGGGGTGGTTACTATGGTTCCTTAGGTCGTATTTGATGGCCCGGAAAAGTTTTAGGCGATCGGGGTTCGGGGTTCCCGGGACCCCTTTGAAGGTGTGGGCTAAAGCATACGAAAATATGAAAATCGCGTGGAATTCTAGTTTTTTGGCTGAAAAACGCAAAAGACTAGGAATGATCATGGTGGGGCGGTGACTATGGTTCCTTAGGTCCTAATTGATGGCCCAAAATTTTTTTAGGCGATCCGAGTCCGGCGGCCCGGCCCACTCGGAAGGCGTGGGGCACACAAAAATATGGTAATCGAGCGGAATTCTATTTTTTGTCGAAAAAAGCAATAAATGAGGAACGATCATGGCGGGGCGGTGACTATGGTTCCTTAGATCGTATTTGATGGCCCAAAAAATTTTAGACAATCGTGGTCCTTGGCTCCCGGGACCATTCGGAAGGCGTAAGATATAGCACACGAAAATATGCAAATCGCGCGGAGTTCTAGTTTTTTGGCCGAAAAATGCAAAGCATTTGGAACGATCATGGTGGGGCAGTGACTATGGTACCTTAGGTCATATTTGATAGTCCAGAAAATTTTTAGGCGATCGGGGTCCGCGGCTCCCCGGACCACTTGGAAGGCGTGGGTATAGCACACGAAAATATGGGAATCGGGCGTAATTCTAGTTTTTTGGCCAAAAAATGCAAAAAATGAGAAACGATGATGGCGGGGCGGTTACTATGGTTCCTTAGGTCGTATTTGACGGCCCCAAAATATTTTAGTCAATCGGGGTCCGGGGTTCCCGGAACCACTTGGAAGGGTGGGCAATAGCACCTAAAATTATTGTAATCGGGCGGAATTCTAGTTTTTTGGCCGAAAAACGCAACAAATGAGGAATGATCATGGCTGGGCGGTGACTATGGTTCCTTAGGTCGTATTTGATAGTCCGGAAAAATTGTAGGCGATAGGGGTCCGGAGTTCCCGGGTACACTTGGAAGGCGTGGGCTATAGGACACGAAAATATGAGAATAGCGCGGAATTCTAGTTTTTTGGCCGAAAAACAGAACAAACTAGGAACGATCTTGGCTGGGCGGTGACTATGATTCCTTTGGTCTGATTTGATCGTCAGGAAAATTTTTTTGCGATAGGGGTCCGCGTCACTTAGGACTACTCGGAATGCGTGGGTATAGCACACGAAAATATGGGAATGAGGCAAAATTGTAGTTGTTTGGCCGAAAAATGCAAAACAAATGAGGAACGATCATGGCGGGGCGAATACTATGGTTCCTTAGGTCGTATTTGATAGTCCGGAATTTTTTTAGGCGATCGGGGTCCGGAGGTCCCGGGACCCCTCGGAAGGCGTGGGCTAAAACACACAAAAATATGGGAATCGCGCGGAATTCTAGTTGTTTGGCCAAAAAATGCAAAAAATAAGGAACGATCATGGCAGGGCAGATAATATGGTTCCTTAGCTCGTATTTGATTGACCGGAAAAATTTTAGGCGATCGGTGTCCGCGACTCTTGGGACCACTCGGAATGCGTGGGTATAGCACACGAAAATATGGGAATCGGGCGAAATTCTATGTCTTTTTCAGTAACATGCAAAAAATGTGGAAAGATCTTGGCAGGGCGGTGACTATGGTTCCTTTGGTCTTATTTGATAGTCCGGAAAAATATTAGGCGTTAGGGGTCCGGAGGTCCCGGGACCACTCGGAAGGCGTGGGCTATAACACACAAAAATATGGGAATCGCGCGAAATTCTAGTTGTTTGGCCGAAAAACGCAAAAAATGAGGAACGATCATGGAGGGGCGGATACTATGGTTCCTTAGGTCGTATTTGATAGTCCGAAAAAATTTTAGGCGATAGGGGTCAGGGGGTCCCGGGACCACTCGGAAGGCGTGGGCTATAACACACAAAAATATGGGAATCGCGCGGAATTCTTGTTGTTTGGCCAAAAAATGCAAAAAATGAGGAACGATCATGGCGGGGTTGTTACTATTGGTTCCTTAGGTCGTATTTGATGGCCCGGAAATTTTTTAGGCGATCGGGGTTTGGGGTTCCCGGGACCCCTTGGAAGGCGTGGGCTAAAGCACACGAAAATATGGAAATCACGTGGATTTCTAGTTTTTTGGCTGAAAAACGCAAAAGACTAGGAACGATCATGGCTGGGCGGTGACTATGGTACCTTAGGTCTTATTTGATAGTCCGGAAAATTTTTAGGCGATCCGGCTCCGGGGGGCCCGACCCACTCGGAAGGCGTGGGCGATAGCACACAAAAAATATGTGAATCGGGCGGAATTCTAGTTGTTTGGCCAAAAATGCAAAAAATGAGGAACGATCATGGCGAGGCGGTGACTATGGTTCCTTAGGTCCTACTTGATGGCCCGAAATATTTTTAGGCGTTCCGAGTCCGGTGGCCCGGCCCACTCGGAAGGCGTGGGGCACACAAAAATATGGTAATCGGGCGGAATTCTAGTTTTTTGGCCGCAAAACGCAACAAATGAGGAGTGATCATGGCTGGGCAGTGAATATGGTTCCTTAGGTCGTATTTGATAGTCGGTAAAAATTTTAGGAGATAGGGGTCCGGAGTTCCCGGATTCACTTGGAAGGCGTGGGCTATAGGACACGAAAATATGGGAATCGCGCGGAATTCTTGTTTTTTGGCCGAAAAATGCAAAGCATTTGGAACGATCATGGTGGGGCGGTGACTATGGTACCTTAGGTTGTATTTGATAGTCCGGAAAAATTTTAGGCGATCGGGGTCCGCGGCTCCCCGGACCACTTGGAAGGCGTGGGTATAGCACACGAAAATATGGGAATCGGGCGTAATTCTAGTTTTTTGGCCGAAAAATGTAAAAAATGAGAAATGATGATGGCGGGGTGGTTACTATGGTTCCTTAGGACGTATTTGACAGCCCGGAAATATTTTAGTCGATCGGGGTCCGGGGGTCCCGGAACCACTTGGAAGGGTTGGCAATAGCACACAAAAATTTTGTAATCGGGCGGAATTCTAGTTTTTTGGCCGAAAAACGCAAAAAATGAGGAATGATCATGGCTGGGCGGTGACTATGGTTCCTTAGGTCGTATTTGATAGTCCGGAAAATTTTTAGGCGATAGGGGTCCGGAGTTCCCGGGTTCACTTTGAAGGCGTGGGCTATAGGACACGAAAATATGGAAATCACGCGGAATTCTAGTTTTTTCGCTGAAAAACGCAAAAGACTAGGAATGATCATGGCGGGGCGGTGACTATGGTTCCTTAGGTCATATTTGATAGTCCGAAAAATTTTTAGGCAATCCGGCTCCGGGGGGCCCGACCCACTCGGAAGGCGTGGGCGATAGCACACAAAAATTATGTGAATCGGGCGGAATTCTAGTTTTTTGGCCAAAAATGCAAAAAATGAGGAACGATCATGGCGAGGCGGTGACTATGGTTCCTTAGGTCCTAATTGATGGCCCGAAATATTTTTAGGCGATCCGAGTCCGGTGGCCCGGCCCACTCGGAAGGCGTGGGGCACACAAAAATATGGTAATCGAGCGGAATTCTAGCTTTTTGGCTGAAAAACGCAATAAATGAGGAACGATCATGGCGGGGCGGTGACTATGGTTCTTTAGGTCGTATTTGATGGCCCGGAAAATTTTAGGCGATCGGGGTCCTCGGCTCCCGGGACCACTCGGAAGGCGTAAGCAATAGCACACGAAAATATGCAACTCGTGCGGAGTTCTAGTTTTTTGGCCGAAAAATGCAAAGCATTTGGAACGATCATGGTGGGGCGGTAACTATGGTACCTTAGGTCGTATTTGATAGTCCGGAAAAATTTTAGGCGATCGGGGTCCGCGGCTCCCCGGACCACTTGGAAGGCGTGGGTATAGCACACGAAAATATGGGAATCGGGCGTAATTCTAGTTTTTTGGCCGAAAAATGTAAAAAATGAGAAACGATGATGGCGGGGCGGTTACTATGGTTCCTTAGGATGTATTTGACAGCCCGGAAATATTTTAGTCGATCGGGGTCCGGGGGTCCCGGAACCACTTGGAAGGGTGGGCAATAGCACACAAACATTTTGTAATCGGGTGGAATTCTAGTTTTTTGGCCGAAAAACGCAAAAAATGAGGAATGATCATGGCTGGGCGGTGACTATGGTTCCTTAGGTTGTATTTGATAGTCCGGAAAATTTTTAGGCGATAGGGGTCCGGAGTTCCCGGGTTCACTTTGAAGTCGTGGGCTATAGGACACGAAAATATGGAAATCACGCGGAATTCTAGTTTTTTGGCTGAAAAACGCAAAAGACTAGGAATGATCATGGCGGGGCGGTGACTATGGTTCTTTAGGTCGTATTTGATAGTCCGAAAAATTTTTAGGCGATCCGGCTCCGGGGGGCCCGACCCACTCGGAAGGCTTGGGCGATAGTACACAAAAAATATGTGAATCGGGCGGAATTCTAGTTTTTTGGCCAAAAATGCAAAAAATGAGGAACGATCATGGCGAGGCGGTGACTATGGTTCCTTAGGTCCTAATTGATGGCCCGAAATATTTTTAGGCGATCCGAGTCCGGTGGCCCGGCCCACTCGGAAGGCGTGGGGCACACAAAAATATGGTAATCGAGCGGAATTCTAGCTTTTTGGCTGAAAAACGCAATAAATGAGGAACGATCATGGCGGGGCGGTGACTATGGTTCCTTAGGTCGTATTTGATGGCCCGGAAAATTTTAGGCGATCGGGGTCCTCGGCTCCCGGGACCACTCGGAAGGCTTAAGCAATAGCACACGAAAATATGCAACTCGCGCGGAGTTCTAGTTTTTTGGCCGAAAAATGCAAAGCATTTGGAAGGATCATGGTGGGGCGGTGACTATGGTACCTTAGGTCGTATTTGATAGTCCGGAAAAATTTTAGGCGATCGAGGTCCGCGGCTCCCCGGACCACTTGGAAGGCGTGGGTATAGCACATGAAAATATGGGAATCGGGCGTAATTCTAGTTTTTCGGCCGAAAAATGCAAAAAATGAGAAACGATGATGGCGGGGCGGTTACTATGGTTCCTTAGGACGTATTTGACGGCCCGGAAATATTTTAGTCGATCGGGGTCCGGGGGTCCCGGAACCACTTGGAAGGGTGGGCAATAGCACACAAAAATATTGTAATCGGGCGGAATTCTAGTTTTTTGGCCGAAAAACGCAACAAATGAGGAATGATCATGGCTGGGCGGTGACTATGGTTCCTTAGGTCGTATTTGATAGTCCGAAAAATTTTTAGGCGATAGGGGTCCGGAGTTCCCGGGTTCACTTTGAAGGCGTGGGCTATAGGATAATATGGGAATCGCGCGGAATTCTAGTTTTTTGGCCAAAAACGGAAAAAACTAGGAACGATCATGGCTGGGCGGTGACTATGGTTCCTTAGGTCTTTTTATATAGTCCGGAAAATTTTTAGGCTATCGGGGTCCGCGTCTCTTGGGACCACTCGGAATGCGTGGGTATAGCACACGAAAATATGGGAATCGAGCAAAATTCTAGTTGTTTGGCCGAAAAATGCAAAAAATGAGGAACGATCATGGCGGGGCGGATACTATGGTTCCTTAGGTCATATTTGATAGTCCGGAAAATTTTTAGGCGATCGGGGTCCGTTGATCCCGGGACCCCTCGGAAGGCGTGGGCTAAAGCACACGAAAATATGGAATCGCGCGGAATTCTAGTTGTTTGGCCAAAAAACGCAAAAGACTAGGAATGATCATGGCGGGGCGGTGACTATGGTTCCTTAGGTCGTATTTGATAGTCCGGAAAATTTTTAGTCGATCGGGGTCCGCGGCTCCCCAGACCACTTGGAAGGCGTGGGTATAGCACACGAAAATATTGGAATCGGGCGTAATTCTAGTTTTTTGACCAAAAAATGCAAAACATGAGAAACGATGATCGCGGGGCGGTTACTATGGTTCCTTAGGTCGTAGTTGACAGCCCGGAAAAATATTGTAATCGGGCGGAATTCTAGTTTTTTGGCCGAAAAACGCAACAAATGAGGAGTGATCATGGCTGGGCGGTGACTATGGTTCCTTAGGTCGTATTTGATAGTCCGTAAAAATTTTAGGCGATAGGGGTCCGGAGTTCCCGGATTCACTTGGAAGGCGTGGGCTATAGGACACGAAAATATGGGAATCGCGCGGAATTCTAGTTTTTTGGCCGAAAAATGCAAAGCATTTGGAACGATCATGGTGGGGCGGTGACTATGGTACCTTAGGTCGTATTTGATAGTCCGGAAAAATTTTAGGCGATCGGGGTCCGCGGCTCCCCGGACCACTTGGAAGGCGTGGGTATAGCACACGAAAATATGGGAATCGGGTGTAATTCTAGTTTTTGGCCGAAAAATGTAAAAAATGAGAAACGATGATGGCGGGGCGGTTACTATGGTTCCTTAGGTCGTAGTTGACAGCCCGGAAAAATTTTAGGTGATCGGGGTCCGGGGGTCCCGGAACCTCTTGGAAGGGTGGGCAATAGCACACAAAAATATTGTAATCGGGCGGAATTCTAGTTTTTTGGCCGAAAAACACAAAAAATGAGGAATGATCATGGCTGGGCGGTGACTATGGTTCCTTAGGTCGTATTTGATAGTCCGGAAAATTTTTAGGCGATAGGGGTCCGGAGTTCCCGGGTTCACTTTGAAGGCGTGGGCTATAGGACACGAAAATATGGAAATCACGCGGAATTCTAGTTTTTTGGCTGAAAAACGCAAAAGACTAGGAATGATCATGGCGGGGCGGTGACTATGGTTCCTTAGGTCGTATTTGATAGTCCGAAAAATTTTTTAGGCGATCCGGCTCCGGGGGGCCCGACCCACTCGGAAGGCGTGGGCGATAGTACACAAAAAATATGTGAATCGGGCGGAATTCTAGTTTTTTGGCCAAAAATGCAAAAAATAAGGAACGATCATGGCGAGGCGGTGACTATGGTTCCTTAGGTCCTAATTGATGGCCCGAAATATTTTTAGGCGATCCGAGTCCGGTGGCCCGGCCCACTCGGAAGGCGTGGGGCACACAAAAATATGGTAATCGAGCGGAATTCTAGCTTTTTGGCTGAAAAACGCAATAAATGAGGAACGATCATGGCGGGGAGGTGAGTACGGTTCCTTAGGTCGTATTTGATGGCCCAGAAAATTTTAGGCGATCGGGGTCCTCGGCTCCCGGGACCACTCGGAAGGCTTAAGCAATAGCACACGAAAATATGCAACTCGCGCGGAGTTCTAGTTTTTTGGCCGAAAAATGCAAAGCATTTGGAACGATCATGGTGGGGCGGTGACTATGGTACCTTAGGTCGTATTTGATAGTCCGGAAAAATTTTAGGCGATCGAGGTCCGCGGCTCCCCGGACCACTTGGAAGGCGTGGGTATAGCACATGAAAATATGGGAATCGGGCGTAATTCTAGTTTTTTGGCCGAAAAATGCAAAAAATGAGAAACGATGATGGCGGGGCGGTTACTATGGTTCCTTAGGACGTATTTGACGGCCCGGAAATATTTTAGTCGATCGGGGTCCGGGGGTCCCGGAACCACTTGGAAGGGTGGGCAATAGCACACAAAAATATTGTAATCGGGCGGAATTCTAGTTTTTTGGCCGAAAAACGCAACAAATGAGGAATGATCATGGCTGGGCGGTGACTATGGTTCCTTAGGTCGTATTTGATAGTCCGTAAAAATTTTAGGCGATAGGGGTCCGGAGTTCCCGGGTTCACTTGGAAGGCGTGGGCTATAGGACACGAAAATATGGGAATCGCGCGGAATTCTAGTTTTTTGGCTGAAAAACGTAAAAGACTAGGAATGATCATGGCGGGGCGGTGACTATGGTTCCTTAGGTCGTATTTGATAGTCCGAAAAATTTTTAGGCAATCCGGCTCCGGGGGGCCCGACCCACTCGGAAGGCGTGGGCGCACACAAAAAATATGTGAATCGGGAGGAATTCTAGTTTTTTGGCCAAAAATGCAAAAAATGAGGAACGATCATGGCAAGGCGGTGACTATGGTTCCTTAGGTCCTACTTGATGGCCCGAAATATTTTTAGGCGTTCCGAGTCCGGTGGCCCGGCCCACTCGGAAGGCGTGGGGCACACAAAAATATGGTAATCTGGCGGAATTCTAGTTTTTTGGCCGCAAAACGCAACAAATGAGGAGTGATCATGGCGGGGCGGTGACCATGGTTCCTTAGGTCGTATTTGATGGCCCGGAAAATTTTAGGCGATCGGGGTCCACGGCTCCCGGGACCACTCGGAAGGCGTAAGCTATGCACACGAAAATATGCAAATCGCGCGGAGTTCTAGTTTTTTGGCCGAAAAATGCAAAGCATTTGGAACGATCATGGTGGGGAGGTGACTATGGTACCTTAGGTCGTATTTGATAGTCCGGAAAAATTTTAGGCGATTGGGGTCCGCGGCTCCCCGGACCACTTGGAAGGCGTGGGTATAGCACACGAAAATATGGGAATCGGGCGTAATTCTAGTTTTTTGGCCGAAAAATGCAAAAAATGAGAAACGATGATGGCGGGGTGGTTACTATGGTTCCTTAGGACGTATTTGATGGCCCGGAAATATTTTAGTCGATCGGGGTCCGGGGGTCCCGGAACCACTTGGAAGGGTGGGCAATAGCACACAAAAATATTGTAATCGGGCAGAATTCTAGTTTTTTGGCCGAAAAACGCAACAAATGAGGAATGATCATGGCTGGGCGGTGACTATGGTTCCTTAGGTCGTATTTGATAGTCCGGAAAATTTTTAGGCGATAGGGGTCCGGAGTTCCCGGGTTCACTTTGAAGGCGTGGGCTATAGGACACGAAAATATGGGAATCGCGCGGAATTCTAGTTTTTTGGCCAGAAACGAAAAAAACTAGGAACGATCATGGCTGGGCGGTGACTATGATTCCTTAGGTCTTATTTGATAGTCCGGAAAAATTTTAGGCTATCGGGGTCCGCGTCTCTTGGGACTACTCGGAATGCGTGGGTATAGCACATGAAAATATGGGAATCGGGCGAAATTCTAGTTGTTTGGCCGAAAAATTCAAAAAATGAGGAACGATCATGGCGGGGCGGATACTATGGTTCCTTAGGTCATATTTGATAGTCCGGAAAATTTTTAGGCGATCGGGGTCCGGTGGTCCCGGGACCCCTCGGAAGGCGTGGGCCAAAGCACACGAAAATATGGGAATCGGGCGGAATTCAAGTTTTTTGGCCAAAAAATGCAAAAAATGAGGAACGATCATGGCGAGGCGGTGACTATGGTTCCTTAGGTCATATTTGATGGCCCGGAAAATTTTAGGCGATCGGGGTCCACGACTCCCGGGACCACTCGGAAGGCGTAAGCTATAGCACACGAAAATATGCAAATCGCACGGAGTTCTAGTTTTTTGGCCGAAAAATGCAAAGCATTTGGAAAGATCATGGTGGGGCGGTGACTATGGTACCTTAGGTCGTATTTGATAGTCCGGAAAAATTTTAGGCGATCGGGGTCTGCGGCTCCCCTGACCAATTTGGAAGGCGTGGGTATAGCACACGAAAATATGGGAATCGGGCGTAATTCTAGTTTTTTGGTCGAAAAATGCAAAAAATGAGAAACGATGATGGCAGTGCGGTTACTATGGTTCCTTAGGTCGTATTTGACGGCCCGGAAAAATTTTAGTCGATCGGGGTCCGGGGGTCCCGGAACTACTTGGAAGGGTGGGCAATAGCACACAAAAATATTGTAATCGGGCGGAATTCTAGTTTTTTGGCCGAAACACACAACAAATGAGGAATGATCATGGCTGGGCAGTGACTATGGTTCCTTAGGTCGTATTTGATAGTCCGGAAAAATTTTAGGTGATAGGGGTCCGGAGTTCCCGGGTTCACTTGGAAGGCGTGGGCTATAGGACACGAAAATATGGGAATCGAGCGGAATTCTAGTTTTTTGAGCGAAAAACGGAAAAAACTAGGAACGATCATGGCTGGGCGGTGACTATGGTTCCTTAGGACTTATTTGATAGTTCGGAAAAATTTTAGGCGATCGGAGTCCGCGGCTCTTGGGCCCACTCGGAAGGCGTGGGCGAAAGCACACAAAAATATGGTAATCGAGCGGAATTCTAGTTTTTTTCAGTAACATGCAAAAAATGTGGAAAGATCTTGGCAGGGCGGTCACTATGGTTCCTTTGGTCTTATTTGATAGTCCGAAAAAATATTAGGCGATAGGGGTCCGGAGGTCCCGGGACCACTCGGAAGGCGGGGCAGTGACTATAGTTCCTTAGGTCGTATTTGATAGTCCGGAAAATTTTTAGGCGATCCGGCTCCGGGGGGCCTGACCCACTCGGAAGGCGTGGGCGATAGCACACAAAAATATGGGAATCGGGCGGAATTCTAATTTTTTGGCCAAAAATGCAAAAAATGAGGAACGATCATGGCGAGGCGGTGACTATGGTTCCTTAGGTCCTAATTGATGGCCCAAAATTTTTTTAGGCGATCTTAGTCCGGCAGCCCGGCCCACTCGGAAGGCATGGGCAATAGCACACAAAAATATGGTAATCGAGCGGAATTCTAGTTTTTTGGCCGAAAAATGCAATAAATGAGGAACGATCATGGCGGGGCAGTGACTATGGTTCCTTAGGTCGTATTTGATAGTCCAGAAAAATTTTAGGCGATAGGGGTCAGGAGGTCCCGGGACCACTCGGAAGGCGTGTGCTATAACATACAAAAATATGGGAATCGCGCGGAATTCTAGTTGTTTGGCCGAAAAACGCAAAAAATGAGGAACGATCATGGCGGGGTGGTTACTATGGCTCCTTAAGTCGTATTTGATGGCCCGAAAATTTTTTAGGCGATCGGGGTTCGGGGTTCCCGGGACCCCTTGGAAGGCGTGGGCTAAAGCACACGAAAATATGGAAATCGCGCGGAATTCTAGTTTTTTGGCTGAAAAACGCAAAAGACTAGGAACGATCATGGCGGGGCGATGACTATGGTTCCTTAGGTCGTATTTGATAGTCCGGAAAAAATTTTTAGGGGATCCGGCTCCGGGGGGCCCGACCCACTCGGAAGGCGTGGGCGATAGCACACAAAAATATGGGAATCAGGTGGAATTCTATTTTTTTGGCCAAAAAATGCAAAAAATGAGGAATGATCATGGCGAGGCGGTGACTATGGTTCCTTAGGTCCTAATTGATGGCCCAAAAATTTTTCAGGTGATCCGAGTCCGGCGGCCCGGCCCACTCGGAAGGCGTGGGCTAGCACACAAAAATATGGTAATCGAGCGGAATTCTAGTTTTTGGCCGAAAAACACAATAAATGAGGAACGATCATGGCGGGGCGATGACTATGGTTCCTTAGGTCGTATTTGATGGCCCGAAAATTTTTTAGGCGATCGGGGTTCGGGGTTCCCGGGACCCCTTGGAAGGCGTGGGCTAAAGCACACGAAAATATGGAAATCGCGTGGAATTCTATTTTTTGGCTGAAAAATGCAAAAGACTAGGAACGATCATGGCGGGGCGGTGACTATGGTTCCTTAGGTCGTATTTGATAGTCCGGAAAATTTTTAGGGGATCCGGCTCCGGGGGGCCCGACCCACTCGGAAGGCGTGGGCGATAGCACACAAAAATATGGGAATCAGGTGGAATTCTATTTTTTTGGCCAAAAAATGCAAAAAATGAGGAATGATCATGGCGAGGCGGTGACTATGGTTCCTTAGGTCCTAATTGATGGCCCAAAAACTTTTCAGGTGATCCGAGTCAGGCGGCCCGGCCCACTCGGAAGGCGTGGGCTAGCACACAAAAATATGGTAATCGAGCGGAATTCTAGTTTTTTGGCCGAAAAACACAATAAATGAGGAACGATCATGGCGGGGCGATGACTATGGTTCCTTAGGTCGTATTGGATGGCCCAGAAAATTTTAGGCGATCGGGGTCCACGGCTCCCGGGACCACTCGGAAGGCGTAAGCTATTGCACACGAAAATATGCAAATCGCGCGGAGTTCCAGTTTTTTGGCCGAAAAATGCAAAGCATTTGGAACGATCATTGTGGGGCGGTGACTATGGTACCTTAGGTCGTATTTGATAGTCTGGAAAAATTTTAGGCGATCGGGATCCGCGGCTCCCTGGACCACTGGGAAGTCGTCGGTATAGCACATGAAAATATGGGAATCGGGCGTAATTCTAGTTTTTTTGCCGAAAAATGCAAAAAATGAGAAACGATGATCGCGGGGCGGTTACTATGGTTCCTTGGGTTGTATTTGACGGCCCGGAAAATTTTTAGGCGATCGGGGTCCGGGGGTCCCGGAACCACTTGGAAGGGTGGGCAATAGCACACAAAAATATTGTAATCGGGCGGAATTCTAGTTTTTTGGCCGAAACACGCAACAAATGAGGAATGATCATGGCTGGGCGGTGACTATGGTTTCCTAGGTCGTATTTGATAGTACGGAAAAATTTTAGGCGATAGGGGTCCGGAGTTCCCGGATTCCTTGTAAGGCGTGGGCTATAGGACACGAAAATATGGGAATCGAGCGTAATTCTAGTTTTTTGGCCGAAAAATGGAAAAACTAGGAACGATCATGGCTGGGCGGTGACTATGGTTCCTTAGGACTTATTTGATAGTCCGGAAAAATTTTAGGCGATCGGGGTCCGCGGCTCTTGGGAGCACTCGGAATGCGTGGGTATAGCACACGAAAATATGTGAATCAGGCGAAATTCTAGTTGTTTGGCCGAAAAACGCAAAACATGAGGAACGATCATGGCGGGGTGGTTACTATGGTTCCTTAGGTCGTATTGAATGGCCCGGAAAATTTTTAGGTGATCGGGGTTCGGGGTTCCCGGCACCCCTTTGAAGGCGTGGTCTAAAGCATACGAAAATATGGAAATCGCGCAGAATTCTAGTTTTTTGGCTGAAAAACGCAAAAGACTAGGGACGATCATGGCGGGGCGGTGACTATGGTTCCTTAGGTCATATTTGATAGTCCGGAAAATTTTTAGGCGATCCGGCTCCGAGGGCCCCGACCCACTCGGAAGGCGTGGGCGATAGCACACAAAAATATAGGAATCAGGCGGAATTCTCGTTTTATGGCCAAAATTTGCAAAAAGTGAGGAACGAACATGGCGAGGCGATGACTATGGTTCCTTAGGTCTTAATTGATGGCCCGAAATTTTTTTAGGCGATCCGAGTCTGGCGGCCCGGCCCACTCGGAAGGCGTGGGCAATAGCACACAAAAATATGGTAATCGAGCGGAATTCTAGTTTTTTGGCCGAAAAATGCAATAAATGAGGAACGATCATGGCGGGGCGATGACTATGGTTCCTTAGGTCGTATTTGATGACCCGAAAAATTTTAGGAGATTGGGGTCCACGACTCCCGGGACCACTCGGAAGGCGTAAGCCATAGCACACGAAAATATGCAAATCGCGCGGAATTCTAGTTTTTTGGCCGAAAAATGCAAAGCATTTGGAATGATCATGGTGGGGCGGTGACTATGGTACCTTAGGTCGTATTTGATAGTACGGAAAAATGTTAGGCGATCGGAGTCTGCGGCTCCCCGGACCACTTGGAAGGCGTGGGTATAGCACACGAAAATATGGGAATCGGGCGTAATTCAAGTATTTTGGCCAAAAAATGCAAAAAATAAGAAACGATGATGGCGGGGCGGTTACTATGGTTCCTTAGGTCGTATTTGACGGCCCGGAAAAATTTTAGGCGATCGGGATCCGGGTGTCCCGGAACCACTGGGAAGGGTGGGCAATAGCACACAAAAATATGTAATCGGGCGGAATTCTAGTTTTTTGGCCGAAAAACGCAACAAATGAGGAATGATCATGGCTGGGCGGTGACTATGGTTCCTTAGGTCGTATTTGATAGTCCGGAAAATTTTTAGGCGATCCGGCTCCGGGGGCCCGACCCACTCAGAAGGCATGGGCGATAGCACACAAAAATATGAGAATCGGGCGGAATTCTAGTTGTTTGGCCAAAAAATGCAAAAAATGAGGAACGATTATAGCGAGGTAGTGACTATGGTTCCTTAGGTCCTAATTGATGGCCCAAAAAAATTTTAGGCGATCCGAGTCCGGCGGCCCGGCCCAATCGGAAGGCGTGGGCAATAGCACACAAAAATATGGTAATCGAGCGGAATTCTAGTTTTTTGGCCAAAAAATGCAATAAATGAGGAACGATAATGGCGGGGCGGTGACTATGATTCCTTAGGTTGTATTTGATGGCCCGGAAAATTTTAGGCGATCGGGGTCCATGGCTCCCAGGACCACTCGGAAGGTGTAAGCTATAGCATACTAAAATATGCAAATCGCGCGGAGTTCTAGTTTTTTGGCCGAAAAATGCAAAGCATTTGGAACGATCATGATGGGGCGGTGACTTTGGTACCTTAGGTCGTATTTGATAGTACGGAAAAATTTTAGGCGATCGGGGTCCACGGCTTCCCGGACCACTTGGAGGGCGTGGGTATAGCACACGAAAATAGGGGAATCGGGTGTAATTCTAGTTTTTTGGCCGAAAAATGCAAAAAATGAGAAACGATGATGGTGTGGTGGTTACTATGGTTCCTTAGGTCGTATTTGATAGCCCGGAAAAAATTTAGGCGATCGGGGTCCGGGGGTCCCGGAACCACTGGGAAGGGTGGGCAATAGCACACAAAAATATTGTAATCGGGCGGAATTCTAGTTTTTTGGCCGAAAAATGCAACAAATGAGGAATGATCATGGCTGGGCGGTGACTATGGTTCCTTAGGTCATATTTGATAGTCCGGAAAAATTTTAGGCGATAGGGGTCCTGAGGTCCCGGGACCACTCGGAAGGTGTGGGCTATAACACACAAAAATATGGGAATCGCGCGGAATTCTAGTTGTTTGGCCGAAAAACGCAAAAACTAAGGAACGATCATGGCTGGGCGGTGACTATGGTTCCTTAGGTTTTATTTGATAGTCCGGAAAAATTTTAGCACACAAAAATATGGGAATCGGGCGGAATTCTAGTTGTTTAGCCGAAAAATGAAAAAAATGAGAAACGATCATTGCGGGAAGGTGACTATGGTTCCTTAGGTCTTATTTGATAGTCCGAAAATTTTTTTAGGTGATCCGAGTGCGGGGGGCACGGCCCACTCGGAAGGCGTGGGCTATAGCACACGAAAATATGGGAATCGCTGGGAATCCTAGTGGTTTGGCCGAAAAACGCAAAATATAAGGAACGATCATGGCGGGGCGGATACTATGGTTCCTTAGGTCATATTTAATTGCCCGGAAAAATTTTAGGCGATCGGGGTCCGCGGCTCTTGGGACCACTCGGAATGCGTGGGTATAGCACACGAAAATATGGTAATCGGGTGAAATTCTAGGTCTTTTTCAGTAACATGCAAAAAATATGGAAAGATCTTGGTAGGGCGGTGACTATGGTTCCTTTGGTCTTATTTGATAGTCCGGAAAAATATTAGGCGATAGGGGTCCGGAGGTCCCGGGACCACTCGGAAGGCATGGGCTATAACACACAAAAATATGGGAATCGCGCGGAATTCTAGTTGTTTGGCCGAGAAATGCAAAAAATGAGGAACGATCATAGCGGGGCGGATACTATGGTTCCTTAGGTCGTATTTGATAGTCCGGAAAAATTTTAGGCGATAGGGGTCAGGAGGTCCCGGGACCACTCGGAAGGCGTGGGCTATAACACACAAAAATATGGGAATCGCGCGGAATTCTAGTTGTTTGGACGAAAAATGCAAAAAATGAGGAACGATAATGGCGAGGTGGTTACTATGGTTCCTTAGGTCGTATTTGACGGCCCGAAAAAGTTTTAGGCGATCGGGGTTCGGGGTTCCCGGGACCCCTTGGAAGGCGTGGGCTAAAGCACAGGAAAATATGGAAATCGCGCGAAATTCTAGTTTTTTGGCTGAAAAATGCAAAAGACTAGGAACGATCATGGCGTGGTGGTGACTATGGTTCCTTAGGTCATATTTGATAGTCCGGAAAATTTTTAGGCGATCCGGCTCCAGGGGGCCCGACCCACTCGGAAGGCGTGGGCGATAGCACACAAAAATATGAGAATCGGGCGGAATTCTAGTTTTTTGGCCAAAAAATGCAAAAAATGAGGAACGATCACCGCGAGGCGGTGACTATGGTTCCTTAGGTCATATTTGATTTCCCGGAAAATTTTAGGCGATCGGGGTCCACGGCTCCCGGGACCACTCGGAAGGCGTAAGCTATAGCACACGAAAATATGCAAATCGCGCGGAGTTCTAGTTTTTTGGCTGAAAAATGCAAAGCATTTGGAACGATCATGGTGGGGCGGTGACTATGGTACCTTAGGTCGTATTTGATAGTCCGGAAAAATTTTAGGCGATCGGGGTCCGCGGCTTCCCGGACCACTTGGAAGGCGTGGGTATAGCACACAAAAATATGGGAATTGGGCGTAATTCTAGTTTTTTGGCCGAAAAATGCAAAAAATGAGAAACGATGATGGCGGGGCGGTTACTATGGTTCCTTAGGTCGTATTTGATGGCCCGGAAAAATTTTAGGTGATCGGGGTCCACGGCTCCCGGGACCACTCGCAAGGCATAAGCTATAGCACACGAAAATATGCAAATCGCGCGGAGTTCTAGTTTTTTGGCCGAAAAATGCAAAGCATTTGGAACGATCATGGTGGGGCGTGGACTATGGTACCTTAGGTCGTATTTGATAGTCCGGAAAAATTTTAGGCGATCGGGGTCCGCGGCTTCCCAGACCACTTGGAAGGCGTGAGTATAGCACACGAAATATGGGAATCGGGCATAATTCTAGTTTTTTGGCCTAAAAACGCAACAAATGAGGAATGATCATGGCTGGGCGGTGACTATGGTTCCTTAGGTCGTATTTGATAGTCCGGAAAAATTTTAGGCGATAGGGGTCCGAAGTTCCCGGGTTCACTTGGAAGGCGTGGGCTATTATAGCACACAAAAATATGGGAATCGTTCGGAATTCTAGTTGTTTGGCCGAAAAATAGGAACGATGATGGCTGGGCGGTGACTATGGTTCCTTAGGTCTTATTTGATAGTCCGGAAAAATTTTAGTTGATCGGGGTCCGCGGCTCTTGGGACCACTCGGAATGCGTGGGTATAGCACACGAAAATATGGGAATCAGGTGAAATTCTAGTTGTTTAGCCGAAAAACGCAAAAAATGAGGAAAGATAATGGCGGGGTGATTACTATGGTTCTTTAGGTCGTATTTGATGCCCCGGAAAATTTGTAGGCGATCAGGGTTCGGGGTTCCCAGGACCCCTTTGAAGGCGTGGGCTAAAGCACACGAAAATATGGAAATCGCGCGGAATTCTAGTTTTTTGGCTAAAAAACGCAAAAGACTAGGAACGATCATGGCGGGGCGGTGACTATGGTTCCTTAGGTCGTATTTGATAGTCCGGAAAATTTTTAGGCGATCCGGCTCCGGGGTCCCGACCCACTCGGAAGGCGTGGGCGATAGCACACAAAAATATGGGAATCGGGCGGAATTCTCGTTTTTTGGCCAAAAAATGCAAAAAATGAGGAACGATCATGGCGAGGCAGTGACTATGGTTCCTTAGGTCCTAATTGATGGCCCAAAAAGTTTTTAGGCGATCCGAGTCCGGCGGCCCGGCCCACTCGGAAGGCGTGGGCAATAGCACACAAAAATATGGTATTCGAGCGGAATTCTAGTTTTTTGGCCGAAAAATGCAATAAATGAGGAACGATCATGGTGGGGCGGTGACTATGGTTCCTTAGGTCGTATTTGATGGCCCGGAAAACTTTAGGCGATCGGGGTCCACAGCTCCCGGGACTACTCGGAAGCCGTAAGCTATAGCACACTAAAATATGCAAATCGCGCGGAGTTCTAGTTTTTTGGCCGAAAAATGCAAAGCATTTGGAACGATCATGGTGGGGCGGGGACTATGGTACCTTAGGTCGTACTTGATAGTCCGGAAAAATTTTAGGCGATCGGGGTCCGCGGCTCCCCGGACCACTTGGAAGGCGTGGGTATAGCACACGAAAATATGGGAATCGGGCATAATTCTAGTTTTTTGGCCAAAAAATGCAAAAAATGAGAAACGATGATGGCGGGGCGGTTACTATGGTTCCTTAGGTCATATTTGACGGCCCGAAAAAATTTTAGGTGATCGAGGTCCGGGGGTCCCGGAACCACTTGGAAGGGTGGGCAATAGCACACAAAAATATTGTAATCGGGGCGGAATTCTAGTTTTTTGGCCGAAAAATGCAACAAATGAGGAATGATCATGGCTGGGCGGTGACTATGGTTCCTTAGGTCGTATTTGATAGTCCGGAAAAATTTTAGGAGATTGGGGTCCAGAGTTCCTGGGTTCACTTGGAAGGTGTGGGCTATAGGATACGAAAATATGGGAATCGCGCGGAATTCTAGTTGTTTCGCCGAAAAACGCAAAAAATAAGGAACGATCATGGCTAGGCGGTGACTATGGTTCCTTAGGTCTTATTTGATAGTCCGGAAAAATTTTAGGCGATAGGGGTCCGGAGACCCGGGACCACTTGTAAGGCGTGGGTATAGCACACGAAAATATGGGAATCGGGCGGAATTCTAGTTGTTTGGCCGAAAAATGCAAAAAAATGAGAAACGATCATGGCGGGAAGGTGAATATGGTTCCTTAGGTCTTATTTGATGGCCCAAAAACTTTTTAGGTGGTCCGAGTGCCGGGGGCATGGCCCACTCGGAAGGCGTGGGCTATAGCACAGGAAAATATGGGAATCGCGCGGAATTCTAGTTGTTTGGCCGAAAAACGCAAAAAATAAGGAACGATCATGGCGGGGCGGATACTATGGTTCCTTAGGTCGTATTTGATTGCCCGAATAAATTTTAGGCGATCGTGGTCCGCGGCTCTTGGGACCACTCGAAATGCGTAGGTATAGCACACTAAAATATGGGAATCGGGCGTAATTCTAAGTCTTATTCAGTAACATGCAAAAAATATGGAAAGCTCTTGGCAGGGCGGTGACTATGGTTCCATTGGTCTTATTTGATAGTCCGGAAAAATATAAGGCGATAGGGGTCCGGAGGTCCCGGGACCACTCGGAAGGCGTGGGCTATAACACACAAAAATATGGGAATCACGCGAAATTCTAGTTGTTTGGCCGAAAAACGCAAAAAATGAGGAACGATCATGGCGGGGCGGATACTATGGTTCCTTAGGTCGTATTTGATTGTCCGGAAAAATTTTAGGCGATAGGGGTCTGGAGGTCCCGGGACCACTCGGAAGGCATGGGCTATAACACACAAAAATATGGGAATCGCGCGGAATTCTAGTTGTTTGGCCGAAAAATGCAAAAAAAGAGGAACGATCATGGAGGGGTGGTTACTATGGTTCCTTAGGTCGTATTTGATGGCCCGAAATATTTTAAGGAGATCGGGGTTCGGGGTTCCCGGGACCCCTTGGAAGGCGTGGGCTAAAGCACACGAAAATATGGAAATCGCGCGGAATTCTAGTTTTTTGGCTGAAAAATGCGAAAGAATAGGAACGATCATGGTGGGGCGGTGACTATGGTTCCTTAGGTAGTATTTGAAAGTCCGAAAAATTTTTAGGCGATCCGGCTCCGGGGGGCCTGACCCACTCGGAAGGCGTGGGCGATAGCACACAAAAATATGGTAATCGGGCTGAATTCTCATTTTTTGGCCAAAAAATGCAAAAAATAAGGAACGATCATGGCGAGGCGGTGACTATGGTTCCTTAGGTCCTAATTGATGGCCCGAAAAGTGTTTAGGCGATCCGAGTCCGGCGGCCCGGCCCACTCGGAAGTCGTGGGCAATAGCACAAAAAAATATGGTAATCGAGCAAAATTCTAGTTTTTTGGCCGAAAAAGGCAATAAATGAGGAACGATCATGGCGGGGCGGTGACTATGGTTCCTTAGGTCGTATTTGATGGCCCCGAAAAATTTTAGGCGATCGGGGTCCACGGCTCCTGGGACCACTCGGAAGGCGTAAGCTATAGCACACGAAAATATGCAAATCGCGCGGAGTTCTAGTTTTTTGGCCGAAAACTGCAAAGCATTTGGAACGATCATGGTGGGGCGGGGACTATGGTACCTTAGGTCGTATTTGATATTCCGAAAAAATTTTAGGCGATCGGGGTCCGCGGCTCACTGGACCACTTGGAAGGCGTGGGTATAGCACACGAAAATATGGGAATCGGGCATAATTCTAGTTTTTTGGCCAAAAAATGCAAAAAATGAGAAACGATGATGGCGGGGCGGTTACTATGGTTCCTTAGGTCGTAATTGACTGCCCGGAAAACTTTTAGGCGATCGGGGTCCGGGGGTCCCGGAACCACTTGGAAGGGTGGGCAATAGCACACAAACATATTGTAATCGGGTGGAATTCTAGTTTTTGGCCGAAAAACGCAACAAATGAGGAATGATCATGGCTGGGTGGTGACTATGGTTCCTTAGGTGGTATTTGATAGTCCGGAAAAATTTTAGGCGAAAGGGGTCCGGAGTTCCCGGGTTCACTTGGAAGGCGTGGGCTATAGGACACGAAAACATGGGAATCGCGCGGAATTCTAGTTTTTTGGCCGAAAAACGGAAAAAACTAGGAACGATCATGGCTGGGCGGTGACTATGGTTCCTTAGGTCTTATTTGATATTCCGGAAAAATTTTAGGCGATCGGGGTCCGCGGCTCTTGGGACCACTCGGAATGCGTGGGTATAGCACACGAAAATATGGGAATCGGGCGAAATTCTAGTTGTTTGGCCGAAAAATGCAAAAAATGAGGAACGATCATGGCGGGGTGGTTACTATGGTTCCTTAGGTCGTATTTGATGGCCCGGAAAATTTGTAGGCGATCGGGGTTCGGGGTTCCCGGGACCCCTTTGAAGGCGTGGGCTAAAGCACACGAAAATATGGAAATCGCGCGGAATTCTAGTTTTTTGGCTGAAAAACGCAAAAGACTAGGAACGATCATGGCGGGGCGGTGACTATGGTTCCTTAGGTCGTATTTGATAGTCCGAAAAATTTTTAGGCGATCCGGCTCCGGTGGGCCCGACCCACTCGGAAGGCGTGGGCAATAGCACACAAAAATATGGTAATCGAGCGGAATTCTAGTTTTTTGGCCGAAAAATGCAAAAAATGAGGAACGATCATGGCGGGGAGCTGACTATGGTTCCTTAGGTCGTATTTGATGGCCAGGAAAATTTTAGGCGATCGGGGTCCACGGCTCCCGGGACCACTCGGAAGGCGTAAGCTTTAGCACACTAAAATATGCAAATCGCGCGGAGTTCTAGTTTTTAGGCCAAAATATGCAAAGCATTTGGAACGATCATGGTGGGGCGGTGACTATGGTACCTTAGGTCGTATTTGATAGTCCGGAAAAATTTTAGGCGATCGGGGTCCGTAGCTCCCCGGACCACTTGGAAGGCGTGGGTATAGCACACGAAAATATGGGAATCGGGCACAATTCTAGGTTTTTGGCCGAAAAATGCAAAAAATGAGAAACGATGATGGCGGGGCGATTACTATGGTTCCTTAGGTCGTATTTGACGGCCCGGAAAAATTTTAGGCGATCGGGGTCCGGGGGTCCCGGAACCACTTGGAAGGGTGGGCAATAGCACACAAAAATATTGTAATCGGGCGGAATTCTAGTTTTTGGCCGAAAAACGCAACAAATGAGGAATGATCATGGCTGGGCGGTGACTATGGTTCTTTAGGTCGTATTTGATAGTCCGGAAAAATTTTAGGCGATAGGGGTCCGGAGTTCCCGGGTTCACTTGGAAGGCGTGGGCTATAGGACATGAAAATATGGGAATCGCGCGGAATTCTGGTTATTTGGCCGAAAAACGGAAAAAACTTGGAACGATCATGGCTGGGCGGTGACTATGGTTCCTTAGGTCTTATTCGATATTCCGGAAAAATTTTAGGCGATCGGGGTCCGCGGCTCTTGGGACCACTCCGAATGCGTGGGTATAGCACACAAAAATATGGGAATCGGGCGAAATTCTAGTTGTTTTGCTGAAAAATGCAAAAAATAAGGAACGATCATGGCGAGGTGGTTACTATGGTTCCTTAGGTCGTATTTGATGGCCCGGAAAATTTGTAGGCGATCGGGGTTCGGGGTTCCCGGGACCCCTTTGAAGGCGGGGGCTAAAGCACACGAAAATATGGAAATCGCGCCGAATTCTAGTTTTTTGGCTGAAAAACACAAAAGACTAGGAATGATCATGGAGGGGAGGTGACTATGGTTCCTTAGGTCGTATTTGATAGTCCGGAAAATTTTTAGGCGATCCGGCTCCGGGGGGCCCGACCCACTCGGAAGGCGTGGGCGATAGCACACAAAAATATGGAAATCGGGCTGAATTCTCGTTTTTTGGCCAAAAAATGCAAAAAATGAGGAACGATCATGGCGAGGCGGTGACTATGGTTCCTTAGGTCCTAATTGATGGCCCAAAAATTTTTTAGGCGATCCGAGTCCGGCGGCCAGGCCCACTCGGAAGGCGTGGGCAATACCACACAAAAATATGGTAATCAAGTGGAATTCTAGTTTTTTGGCCGAAAAACGCAATAAATGAGGAACGATCATGGCGGGGCGGTGACTATGGTTCCTTAGGTCGTATTTGATGGCCTGGAAAATTTTAGGCGATCGGGGTCCACGGCTCTTGGGACCACTCGGAAGGCGTAAGCTTTAGCACACTAAAATATGCAAATCGCGCGGAGTTCTAGTTTTTTGGCCGAAAAATGCAAAGTATTTGGAACGATCATGGTGGGGCGGTGACTATGGTACCTTAGGTCGTATTTGATAGTCCGGAAAAATTTTAGGCGATCGGGGTCCGCGGCTCCCCAGACCACTTGGAAGGCGTGGGTATAGCACACGAAAATATGGGAATCGGGCGTAATTCTAGTTTTTTGGCCGAAAAATGCAAAAAATGAGAAACGATGATGGTGGGGCGGTTACTATGGTTCCTTGTGTCGTATTTTACGGCCCGGAAAAATTTTAGGCGATCGGGGTCCGGGAGTCTCGGAACCACTGGGAAGGGTGGGCAATAGCACACAAAAATATTGTAATCGGGCGGAATTCTAGTTTTTTGGCCGAAAAATGCAACAAATGAGGAATGATCATGGCTGGGCGGTAACTATGGTTCCTTAGGTTGTATTTGATAGTCCGGAAAAACTTTAGGCAATAGGGGTCCGGAGTTCCCGGGTTCACTTGGAAGGCATGGGTTATAGGACACGAAATTATGGGAATCGCGCAGAATTCTAGTTGTTTGGCCGAAAAACGCAAAATATAAGGAACGATCATGGCTGGGCGGTGACTATGGTTCCTTAGGTCTTATTTGATAGTCCGGAAAAATTTTAGGCGATAGGTGTCCGGAGACGCGGGACCACTTGTAAGGGGTGGGTATAGCACACGAAAATATGGTAATCGGGCGGAATTCTAGTTGTTTTGCCGAAAAATGCACAAAATGAGAAACGATCATGGTGGGAAGGTAAATATGGTTCCTTAGGTCTTATTTGATGGCCCAATAACATTTTAGGTGATCCGAGTGCGGAGGGCACAACCCACTCGGAAGGCGTGGGCTATAGCACACAAAAATATGGGAATCGCGCGGAATTCTAGTTGTTTGGCCGAAAAACGCAAAAAATAAGGAACGATTATGGCGGGGCAGATACTACGGTTCCTTAGGTCATATTTGATTGCCCGGAAAAATTTTAGGCGATCGGGGTCCGCGGCTCTTGGGACCACTCGGAATGCGTGGTTATAGCACACAAAAATATGGGAATCGTGCGAAATTCTAGGTCTTTTTCAGTAACATGCAAAAAATGTGGAAAGATCTTGGAAGGGCGGTGACTATGGTTCCTTTGGTCTTATTTGATAGTCCGGAAAAATATTAGGCGATAGGGGTCCGGAGGTCCCGGGACCACTCGGAAGGCGTGGGCTATAACACACAAAAATATGGGAATCGCGCGGAATTCTAGTTGTTTGGCCGAAAAACGCAAAAAATGAGGACCGATCATGGCGGGGCGGATACTATGGTTCCTTAGGTCGTATTTGAATGTGCGGAAAAATTTTTAGGCGACAGGGGTCAGGAGGTCCCGGGACCACTCGGAAGGCGTGGGCTATATCACACAAAAATATGGGAATCACGCGGAATTCTAGTTGTTTGGCCGAAAAATGCAAAAAATGAGGAACGATCATGGAGGGGTGGTTACTATGGTTCCTTAGGTCGTATTTGATGGCCCGGAAAATTTTTAGGCGATCGGGGTTCCCGGGACCCCTTGGAAGCCGTAGGCTAAAGCACACGAAAATATGGAAATCGCGCAGAATTCTAGTTTTTTGGCTGAAAAACGCAAAAGACTAGGAACGATCATGGCGAGGTGGTGACTATGGTTCCTTAGGTCGTATTTGATAGTCCGGAAAATTTTTAGGCGATCCGGCTCCGGGGGGCCCGACCCACTCGGAAGATGTGGCCGATAGCACACAAAAATAAGGGAATCGGGCGGAATTCTATTTTTTTGGCCAAAAAATGCAAAAAATGAGGAACGATCATGGCGAGGTGGTGACTATGGTTCCTTAGGTCCTAATTGATGGCCTGAAAATTTTTTAGGCGATCCGAGTCCGGCGGCCCGGCCCACTCGGAAGGCGTGGGCAATAGCACACAAAAATATGGTAATCGAGCGGAATTCTAGTTTTTTGGCCGAAAAACGCAATAAATGAGGAATGATCATGGCGGGGCGGTGACTATGGTTCCTTAGGTCGTATTTGGTGGCCCGGAAAATTTTAGGCGATCGGGGTCTACGGCATCCGGGAACACTCGGAAGGCGTAAGCTATAGCACACTAAAATATGCAAATCGCGCGGAGTTCTAGTTTTTTGGCCGAAAAATGCAAAGCATTTGGAACGATCATGGTGGGGCGGTGACTATGGTACCTTAGGTCGTATTGGATAGTCCGTAAAATTTTAGGCGATCGGGGTCCGCGGCTCCCCGGACCACTTGGAAGGCGTGGGTATAGCACACGAAAATATGGGAATCGGGCGTAATTCTAGTTTTTTGGCCGAAAAATGCAAAAAATGAGAAACGATGATGGCGGGGCGGTTACTATGGTTCCTTAGGTCGTATTTGACGGCCCGAAAAAATTTTAGGCGATCGGGGTCCGGGGGTCCCGGAACCACTTGGAAGGGTGGGCAATAGCACACAAAAATATTGTAATCGGGCGGAATTCTAGTTTTTTGGCCAAAAAATGCAACAAATGAGGAATGACTATGGTTCTTAGGTCATATTTGATAGTCCGGAAAAATTTTAGGCGATAGGGGTCCGGAGTTCCTGGGTTCACTTGGAAGGCGTGGGTTATAGGACACGAAAATATGGGAATCGCGCGGAATTCTAGTTGTTTGGCCGAAAAACGCAAAATATAAGGAACGATCATGGCTGGGCGATGACTATGGTTCCTTAGGTACTATTTGATAGTCCAGAAATATTTTAGGCGATAGGGGTCCGGAGACGCGGGACCACTTGTAAGGAGTGGGTATAGCACACGAAAATATGGGAATCGGGCGGAATTCTACTTGTTTTGCCGAAAAATGCAAAAAATGAGAAACGATCATGGCGGGAAGGTGAATATGGTTCCTTAGGTCTTATTTGATGGCCCAAAAACTTTTTAGGTGATCCGAGTGAGGGGGCACGGCCCACTCGGAAGGCGTGGGCTATAGCACAGGAAAATATGGGAATCGCGCGGAATTCTAGTTGTTTGGCCGAAAAACGCAAAAAATAAGGAACGATCATGGCTGGGCAGATACTATGGTTCCTTAGGTCGTATTTGATTGCTCGGAAAATTTTTAGGCGATCGGGGTCCGCGTCTCTTGGGACCACTTGGAATGCGTGGGTATAGCACACAAAAATATGGGAATCGGGCGAAATTCTAGGTCTTTTTCAGTAACATGCAAAAAATGTGGAAAGATCTTGGCAGGGCGGTGACTATGGTTCCTTTGGTTTTATTTGATAGTCCGGAAAAATATTAGGCGATAGGGGTCCGGAGGTCCCGGGACCACTCGGAAGGCGTGGGCTATAACACACAAAAATATTGGAATCGCGCGGAATTCTAGTTGTTTGGCCGAAAAACGCAACAAATGTGGAACGATCATGGAGGGGCAGATACTATGGTTCCTTAGGTCGTAATTTATTGTCCGAAAAAAATTTTGGCGATAGGGATCAGGAGGTCCCGGGACCACTCGGAAGGCATGGGCTATAACACACACAAATATGGGAATCGCGCGGAATTCTAGTTGTTTGGCCGAAAAATGCAAAAAATGAGGAACGATGATGGAGGGGTGGTTACTATGGTTCCTTAGGTCGTATTTGATGGCCCGGAAAATTTTTAGGCGATCGGGGTTCCCGGGACCCCTTGGAAGGCGTGGGCTAAAGCACACAAAAATATGGAAATTGCGCGGAATTCTAGTTTTTTGGCTGAAAAACGCAATAAATGAGGAACGATCATGGCGGGGCGGTGACTATGGTTCCTTAGGTCGTATTTGGTGGCCCGGAAAATTTTAGGCGATCGGGGTCTACGGCTCCCGGGAACACTCGGAAGGCGTAAGCTATAGCACACTAAAATATGCAAATCGCGCTGAGTTCTAGTTTTTTGGCCAAAAAATGCAAAGCATTTGGAACGATCATGGTGGGGCGGTGACTATGGTACCTTAGGTCGTATTTGATAGTCCGTAAAAATTTTAGGCGATCGGGGTCCGCGGCTCCCCGGACCACTTGGAAGGCGTGGGTATAGCACACGAAAATATGGGAATCGGGCGTAATTCTAGTTTTTTGGCCGAAAAATGCAAAAAATGAGAAACGATGATGGCGGGGCGGTTACTATGGTTCCTTAGGTCGTATTTGACGGCCCAAAAAAATTTTAGGCGATCGGGGTCCGGGAGTCTCGGAACCACTAGGAAGGGTGGGCAATAGCACACAAAAATATTGTAATCGGGCGGAATTCTAGTTTTTTGGCCAAAAAATGCAACAAATGAGGAATGACTATGGTTCTTAGGTCATATTTGATAGTCCGGAAAAATTTTAGGCGATAGGGGTCCGGAGTTCCTGGGTTCACTTGGAAGGCGTGGGTTATAGGACACGAAAATATGGGAATCGCGCGGAATTCTAGTTGTTTGGCCGAAAAACGCAAAATATAAGGAATGATCATGGCTGGGCGATGACTATGGTTCCTTAGGTACTATTTGATAGTCCGGAAATATTTTAGGCGATAGGGGTCCGGAGACGCGGGACCACTTGTAAGGCGTGGGTATAGCACACGAAAATATGGGAATCGGGCGAAATTCTACTTGTTTTGCCGAAAAATGCAAAAAATGAGAAACGATCATGGCGGGAAGGTGAATATGGTTCCTTAGGTCTTATTTGATGGCCCAAAAACTTTTTAGGTGATCCGAGTGAGGGGGGCACGGCCCACTCGGAGGGCGTGGGCTATAGCACAGGAAAATATGGTAATCGCGCGGAATTCTAGTTGTTTGGCCGAAAAACGCAAAAAATAAGGAACGATCATGGCTGGGCAGATACTATGGTTCCTTAGGTCGTATTTGATTGCTCGGAAAATTTTTAGGCGATCGGGGTCCGCGTCTCTTGGGACCACTTGGAATGCGTGGGTATAGCACACAAAAATATGGGAATCGGGCGAAATTCTAGGTCTTTTTCAGTAACATGCAAAAAATGTGGAAAGATCTTGGCAGGGCGGTGACTATGGTTCCTTTGGTCTTATTTGATAGTCCGGAAAAATATTAGGCGATAGGGGTCCGGAGGTCCCGGGACCACTCGGAAGGCGTGGGCTATAACACACAAAAATATTGGAATCGCGCGGAATTCTAGTTGTTTGGCCGAAAAACGCAAAAAATGTGGAACGATCATGGAGGGGCAGATACTATGGTTCCTTAGGTCGTAATTTATTGTCCGAAAAAATTTTGGCGATAGGGATCAGGAGGTCCCGGGACCACTCGGAAGGCATGGGCTATAACACACACAAATATGAGAATCGCGCGGAATTCTAGTTGTTTGGCCGAAAAATGCAAAAAATGAGGAACGATGATGGAGGGGTGGTTACTATGGTTCCTTAGGTCGTAATTGATGGCCCGGAAAATTTTTAGGCGATCGGGGTTCCCGGGACCCCTTGGAAGGCGTGGGCTAAAGCACACAAAAATATGGAAATCGCGCAGAATTCTAGTTTTTTGGCTGAAAAATGCAAAAGACTAGGAACGATCATGACGGGTCGGTGACTATGGTTCCTTAGGTTGTATTTGATCGTTCGGAAAAATTTTAGGCGATCCGGCTCCGGGGGCCCGACCCACTCAGAAGGCGTGGGCGATAGCACACAAAAATATGGGAATCGGGCGGAATTCTATTTTTTGGCCAAAAAATGCAAAAAATGAGGAATGATCATGGCGAGGCGGTGACTATGGTTCCTTAGGTCTTTTTTGATAGTCTGGAAAAATATTAGGCGATAAGGGTCAGGAGGTCCCGGGACCACTCGGAAGGCGTGGGCTATAGCACACGAAAATATGGGAATCGCGCGGAATTCTAGTTGTTTGGCCGAAAAACGCAAAAAATGAGGAACGATCATGGCGGGGCGGATACTATGGTTCCTTAGGTCGTATTTGATTGTCCGGAAAAATTTTAGGCGATAGGGGTCAGGAGGTCCCGGGACCACTCGGAAGGCGTGGGCTATACCACACAAAAATATGGGAATGGCGTGGAATTCTAGTTGTTTGGCCGAAAAATGCAAACAAATGAGGAACGATCATGGAGGGGTGGTTACTATGGTTCCTTAGGTGGTATTTGATGGCCCGGAAAATTTTTAGGCAATCGGGGTTCGCGGTTCCCGGGACCCCTTGGAAGGCGAGTGCTAAAGCACACGAAAATATGAAAATCGAGTGGAATTCTAGTTTTTTGGCTGAAAAATGCAAAAGACTAGGAACGATCATGGCGGGGCGGTGACTATGGTTCCTTAGGTCGTATTTGATCGTCCGGTAAATTTTTAGGCGATCCGGCTCCGTGGTGCCCGACCCACTCAGAAGGCGTGGGCGATAGCACACAAAAATATGGGAATCGGGCGGAATTCTATTTTTTGGCCAAAAAATGCAAAAAATGAGGAACGATCATGGCGAGGTGGTGACTATGGTTCCTTAGGTCTTTTTTGATAGTCCGGAAAAATATTAGGCGATAGGGGTCAGGAGGTCCCGGGACCACTCGGAAGGCGTGGGCTATAGCACACGAAAATATGGGAATCGCGCGGAATTCTAGTTGTTTGGCCGAAAAATGCAAAAAATGAGGAACGATCATGGCAGGGCGGATACTATGGTTCCTTAGGTCGTATTTGATTGTCCGGAAAAATTTTAGGCGATAGGGGTCAGGAGGTCCCGGGACCACTCGGAAGGCGTGGGCTATACCACACAAAAATATGGGAATTGCGTGGAATTCTAGTTGTTTGGCCGAAAAATGCAAAAAAATGAGGAACGATCATGGAGGGGTGGTTACTATGGTTCCTTAGGTCGTATTTGATGGCCCGGAAAATTTTTAGGCGATCGGGGTTCGGGGTTCCCGGGACCCCTTGGAAGGCGAGTGCTAAAGCACACGAAAATATGGAAATCGAGTGGAATTCTAGTTTTTGGCTGAAAAATGAAAAAGACTAGGAACGATCATGGCGGGGTGGTGACTATGGTTCCTTAGGTCGTATTTGATAGTCCGGAAATTTTTTAGGCGATCCGGCTCCGCGGGGCCCGACCCACTCGGAAGGCGTGGGCGATAGCACACAAAAATATGGTAATCGAGCGAAATTCTAATTTTTTGGCCGAAAAATGCAATAAATGAGGAACGATCATGGCAGGGCGGTGACTATGGTACCTTAGGTCGTATTTGATAGTCTGGAAAAATTTTAGGCGATCGGGGTCCACTTGGAAGGCGTGGGTATATCACACGAAAATATGGGAATCGGGCGTAATTCTAGTTTTTTGGCGGAAAAATGCAAAAAATGAGAAACGATGATGGCGGGGCGGTTACTATGGTTCCTTAGGTCGTATTTGACGGCCAAAAAAATTTTTAGGCGATCGGGGTCCGGGGGTCCCGGAACCACTGGGAAGGGTGGGCAATAGCACACAAAAATATTGTAATCTGGCGGAATTCTAGTTTTTTGGCCGAAAAACGCAACAAATGAGGAATGATCATGGCTGGGCAGGGACTATGGTTCCTTAGGTCGTATTTGGTAGTCTGGAAATATTTTAGGCGATAGGGGTCCTCAGGTCCCGGGACCACTCGGAAGGTGTGGGCTATAACACACAAAAATATGGGAATCACGCGGAATTCTAGTTGATTGGCCGAAAAATGCAAAAAATAAGAAACGATCATGGCGGGGCGGATACTATGGTTCCTTAGGTCGTATTTGATTGCTCGGAAAAGTTTTATGCGATCGGGGTCTGCATCTCTTGGGACCACTCGGAATGCGTGGGTATAGTGCATGAAAATATGGGAATCGGGCTAAATTCTAGGTCTTTTTCAGTAACATGCAAAAAATGTGGAAAGATCTTGGCAGGGTGATGACTATTGTTCCTTTGGTCTTATTTGATAGTCCGGAAAAATATTAGGCGATTCGGGACCGGAGGTCCCAGGACCACTCGGAAGGCATGGGCTATAACACACAAAAATATGGGAATCGCGCGAACTTCTAGTTGTTTGGCCGAAAAACGCAAAAATAAAAGGAACGATCATGGTGGGGCGGATACTATAGTTCCTTAGGTCGTATTTGACGGCCCGGAAAATTTTTAGGCGATCGGGGTTCGGGGTTCCCGGGACCCCTTGGAAGGCGAGTGCTAAAGTAAACGAAAATATGGAAATCGCGCGGAATTATAGTTTTTTGGCTGAAAAATGCAAAAGACTAGGAACAATCATGGCGGGGCGGTGACTATGGTTCCTTAGGTCGTATTTGATAGTCTGGAAAATTTTTAGGCGATCCGTCTCAGGGGGGCCCGACCCACTCGGAAGGCGTGGGCGATAGCACACAAAAATATGGGAATCGGGCGGAATTCTATATTTTTGGCCAAAAAATGCAAAAAATGAGGAACGATCATGGCGAGGCGGTGACTATGGTTCCTTAGGTCCTAATTGATGGCCCAAAAATTTTTTAGGCGATCCGAGTCCGGCGGCCCGGCCCACTCGGAAGGCGTGGGCAATAGCACACAAAAATATGGTAATCGTGCGAAATTCTAGTTTTTTGGCCGAAAAACGCAATAAATGAGGAACGTTCATGGCAGGGCGGTGACTATGGTTCCTTAGGTCGTATTTAATGTCCCGGAAAATTTTAGGCGATCGGGGTCCACGGCTCCCGGGATCACTCGGAAGGCGTAAGCTATAGCACACGAAAATATGCAAATCGGGCGGAGTTCTAGTTTTTTGGCCAAAAAATGCAAAGCATTTGGAACGATCATTTTGGGGCGGTGACTATGGTACCTTAGGTCGTATTTGATAGTCTGGAAAAATTTTAGGCGATCGGGGTCCGCGTCTCCCCAGACCACTTGGAAGGCGTGGGTATAGCACACGAAAATATGGGAATCGGGCGTAATTCTAGTTTTTTGGCAGAAAAATGGAAAAAATGAGAAACGATGATGGCGGTGCGGTTACTATGGTTCCTTAGGTCGTATTTGACGGCCCAAAAAAATTTTAGGCGATCGGGTTCCGGGGGTCCCGGAACCACTGGGAAGGGTGGGCAATAGCACAAAAAAATATCATAATCGGGCGGAATTCTAGTTTTTTGGCCGAAAAGCGCAACAAATGAGGAATGATCATGGCTGGGCAGTGACTATGGTTCCTTAGGTCGTATTTGATAGTCCGGAAAAATTTTAGGCGATAGGGGTCTTGAGGTCCCGGGACCACTCGGAAGGTGTGGGCTATAACACACAAAAATATGGGAATCGCGCAGAATTCTAGTTGTTTGGCCGAAAAACGCAAAAAATAAGAAACGATCATGGCGGGGCGGATAATATGGTTCCTTAGGACGTATTTGATTGCTCGGAAAAGTTTTACGCGATCGGGGTCCGCATCTCTTGGGACCACTCGGAATGCGTGGGTATAGCACATGAAAATATGGGAATCGGGCGAAATTCTAGGTCTTTTTGAGTAACATGCAAAAAATGTGGAAAGATCTTGGCAGGGTGGTGACTATGGTTCCTTTGGTCTTATTTGATAGTCCGGAAAAATATTAGGCGATAGGGGTCCGGAGGTCCCAGGACCACTCGGAAGGCATGGGCTATAACACACAAAAATATGGGAATTGCACGGAATTCTAGTTGTTTGGCCGAAAAACGCAAAAAAAAAGGGAACGATCATGGCGGGGCAGATACTATGGTTCCTTAGGTCGTATTTGATGGCTCTGAAAATTTTTAGGCGATCGGGGTTCGGTGTTCCCGGGACCCCTTGGAAGGCGTGGGCTAAAGCACACGAAAATATGGAAATCGCGCGGAATTCTAGTTTTTTGGCTGAAAAACGCAAAAGACTAGGAACGATCATGGCGGGGCGGTGACAATGGTTCCTTATGACGTATTTGATAGTCCGGAAAATTTTTAGGCGATCCGGCTCCGGGGGGCTTGACCGACTCGGAAGGCGTGGGCGACAGCACACAAAAATATGGGAATCGGGCGGAATTCTAGTTTTTTGGCCAAAAAATGCAAAAAATGAGAAACGATCTTGGCAAGGCGGTGACTATGGTTCCTTAGGTCCTAATTGATGGCCCGAAAATATTTTAGGCGATCCGAGTCTGGCGGCCTGGCCCACTCAGAAGGCGTGGGCAATAGCACACAAAAATATGGTAATCGAGCGGAATTCTAGTTTTTTGGCCGAAAAACGCAATAAATGAGGAACGATCATGGCAGTGCGGTGACTATGGTTCCTTAGGTCGAATTTAATGGCCCGGAAAATTTTAGGCGATCGGGGTCCACGGATCCCGGGACCACTCGGAAGGCGTAAGCTATGCACACGAAAATATGCAAATCGCGCGGAGTTCTAGTTTTTTGGCAAAAACATGTAAAGCATTTGGAACGATCATGGTGGGGCGGTGACTATGGTACCTTAGGTCGTATTTGATAGTCCGGAAAAATTTTAGGCGATCGGGGTCCGCGGCTCCCCGGACCACTTGGAAGGCGTGATACGAAAATATGGGAATCGGGCGTAATTCTAGTTTTTTGGCCGAAAAATGCAAAAAATGAGAAATGATGATGGCGAGGCAGTTACTATGGTTCCTTAGGTAATATTTGACAGCGCGGAAAAATTTTAGGCGATCGGGGTCTGGGGGTCCCGGAACCACTGGGAAGGGTGGGCAATAGCAGACAAAAATATTGTAATCGGGCGGAATTCTAGTTTTTTAGTCGAACAACGCAACAAATGAGGAATGATCATGGCTGGGCGGTCACTATGGTTCCTTAGGTCGTATTTGATAGTCCGGAAAAATTTTAGGCGATAGGGGTCCTGAGGTCCCGGGACCACTCGGAAGGTGTGGGCTATAACACAAAAAAATATGGGAATGGCGCGGAATTCTAGTTGTTTGGCCAAAAAACGCAAAAAATAAGAAACGATCATGGCGGGGTGGATACTATGGTTCCTTAGGTCGTATTTGATTGCTCGGAAAAATTTTAGGCGATCGGGGTCCACGGCTCTTGGGACCACTCAGAATGCGTGGGTATAGCACACGAAAATATGGGAATCGGGCGAAATTCTAGGTCTTTTTCAATAACATGCAAAAAATGTGGAAAGATCTTGGCAGGGTGGTGACTATGGTTCCTTTGGTCTTATTTGATAGTCCGGAAAAATATTAGGCGATAGGGGTCCGGAGGTCCCAGGACCACTCGGAAGGCGTGGGCTATAACACACAAAAATATGGGAATCGCGCGGAATTCTAGTTGTCTGGCCGAAAAATGCAAAAAAAGAGGAACGATCATGGCGGGGCGGATACTATGGTTCCTTAGGTCGTACTTGACAGTCCAAAAAAATTTTAGGCAATAGGGGTCAGGAGGTCCCGGGACCACTCGGAAGGCGTGGGCTATAACACACAAAAATATGGGATCGCGCGGAATTCTAGTTGTTTGGCGAAAAATGCAAAAAATGAGGAACGATTATGGCGGGGCGGATACTATGGTTCCTTAGGTCATATTTCATAGTCCGGAAAATTTTTAGGCGATAGGGGTCCGGAGGTCCCGGGACCACTCGGAAGGTGTGGGCTATAACACACAAAAATATTGGAATCGCGCGGAATTCTAGTTGTTTGGCCGAAAAACGCAAAAAATGAGGAACGATCATGGCGGGGCGGATACTATGGTTCCTTAGGTCATATTTGATAGTCCGGAAAAATTTTAGGCGATAGGGGTCAGGAGGTCCCGGGACCACTCGGAAGGCGTGGGCTATAACATACAAAAATACGGGAATCACGCGGAATTCTAGTTGTTTGGCCGAAAAACGCAAAAAATGAGGAACGATCATGGCGGGGTGGTTACTATGGTTCCTTAGGTCGTATTTGATGGCCCAGAAAATTTTTAGGCGATCGGGGTTCGGGGTTCCCGGGACCCCTTGGAAGGCATGGGCTAATGCACACGAAAATATGGAAATCGTGCGAAATTCTAGTTTTTTGGCTGAAAAACGCAAAACACTAGGAACGATCATGGCGGGGCGGTGACTATAGTTCCTTAGGTCGTATTTGATAGTCCGAAAAATTCTTAGGCGATCCGGCTCCGGGGGGCCCGACCCACTCGGAAGGCGTGGGCGATAGCACACAAAAATATGGGAATCTGGAGGAATTCTAGTTTTTTGGCCAAAAAATGAGGAACGATCATGGCGAGGCGCTGACTATGGTTCCTTAGGTCTTAATTGATGGCCCGAAAATTTGTTAGGTCATCCGAGACCGGCGGCCCGGCCCACTCGGAAGGCGTGGGCAATAGCACACAAAAATATGGTAATCGAGCGGAATTCTAGTTTTTTGGCCGAAAACGCAATAAATGAGGAACGATCATGGCGGGGCGGTGACTATGGTTCCTTAGGTCATATTTGATGGCCCAGAAAATTTTAGGCGATCGGGGTCCACGGCTCCCGGGACCACTCGGAAGGCGTAAGCTATAGCACACTAAAATATGCAAATCGCTCGGAGTTGTAGTTTTTTGTCCGAAAAATGCAAAGCATTTGGAACGATCATGGTGGGGCGGTGACTATGGTACCTTAGGTCGTATTTGATAGTCCGGAAAAATTTTAGGCGATCGGGGTCCGGAGGTCCCGGGACCACTCGGAAGGCGTGGGCTATAACACACAAAAATATGGGAATCGCGCGGAATTCTAGTTGTTTCGCCGAAAAACGCAAAAAATGAGGAACGATCATGGCGGGGCGGATACTATGGTTCCTTAGGTCGTATTTGATAGTCCGAAAAAATTTTAGGCGATAGGGGTCAGGAGTTCCCGGGTTCACTTGGAAGGCGTGGGCTATAGGACACGAAAATATGGGAATCGCGCGGAATTCTAGTGTTTTGGCCGAAAAACGGAAAAAACTAAGAACTATCATGGCTGGGAGGTGACTATGGTTCCTTAGGTCTTATTTGATAGTCCGGAAAAATTTTAGGCGATAGGGGTCCGGAGACCCGGGACCACTCGGAAGGTGTGGGCTATAACACACAAAAATATGGGATCGCGCGAAATTCTAGTTATTTGGCCGAAAAACGCAAAAAATGAGGAACGATCATGGCGGGGCGGATACTATGGTTCCTTAGGTCGTATTTGATAGTGCAGAAAAATTTCAGGCGATAGGTGTCCGGAGGTCCCGGGACCACTCGGAAGGTGTGGGCTATAACACACAAAAATATGGGAATCGCGCGGAATTCTAGTTGTTTGGCCGAAAAATGAAAAAAACGAGGAACGATCATGGCGGGGTGGTTACTATGGTTCCTTAGGTCGTATTTGATGGCACGAAAAAGTTTTAGGCGATCGGGGTTCGGGGTTCCCGGGACCCCTCGGAAGGCGTGGGCTTTAGCACACGAAAATATGGAAATCGCGCGAAATTCTAGTTTTTTGGCTGAAAAACGCAAAAGACTAGGAACGATCATGGCGGGGCGGTGACTATGGTTCCTTAGGTCGTATTTGATAGTCCGGAAAATTCTTAGGCGATCCGGCTCCGGGGGGCCCGACCCACTCGGAAGGCGTGGGCGATAGCACACAAAAATATGGGAATCGGGAGGAATTCTAGTTTTTTGGCCAAAAAATGCAAAAAATGAGGAACGATCATGGCGAGGCGGTGACTATGGTTCCTTAGGTCTTAATTGATGGCCCAAAAATTTGTTAGGCGATCCGAGACCGGCGGCCCGACCCACTCGGAAAGCGTGGGCAATAGCACACAAAAATATGGTAATCGAGCGGAATTCTAGTTTTTTGGCCGAAAACGCAATAATGAAGAACGATCATGGCGGGGCGGTGACTATGGTTCCTTAGGTCATATTTGATGGCCCGGAAAATTTTAGGCGATCGGGGTCCACGGCTCCCGGGACCATTCAGAAGGCGTAAGCTATAGCACACTAAAATATGCAAATCGCTCGGAGTTCTAATTTTTTGGCCGAAAAATGCAAAGCATTTGGAACGATCATGGTGGAGCGGTGACTATGGTACCTTAGGTCGTATATGATAGTCCGGAAAAATTTTAGGCGATCGGGGTCCGCGGCTCCCCGGACCACTTGAAGGCGTGGGTATAGCACACGAAAATATGGGAATCGGGCGTAATTCTAGTTTTTTGGCCGAAAAATGCAAAAAATGAGAAACGATGATGGCGGGGCGGTTACTATGGTTCCTTAGGTCGTATTTGAAGGCCCAGAAAATTTTTACGCGATCGGGGTCTGGGGTTCCCGGAACCACTTGGAAGGGTGGGCAATAGCACACAAAAATATTGTAATCGGGCGGAATTCTAGTTTTTTGGCCGAAAAACGCAACAAATGAGGAATGATCATGGCTGGATGGTGACTATGGTTCCTTAGGTCATATTTGATAGTCCGGAAAATTTTTAGGCGATAGGGGTCCGGAGTTCCCGGGTTCACTTGGAAGGCGTGGGCTATAGGACACGAAAATATGGGAATCGCGCGGAATTCTAGTTTTGGCCGAAAAACAGAAAAAACTAGGAACGATCATGGCTGGGTGGTGACTATGGTTCCTTAGGTCTTATTTGATAGTCCGGAAAAATTTTAGGCGATAGGGGTCCGGAGACCCGGGACCACTCGGAAGGCGTGGGCTATAACACACAAAAATATGGGATCACGCGGAATTCTAGTTGTTTGGCCGAAAAACACAAAAAATGAGGAACGATCATGGCAGGGCGGATACTATGGTTCCTTAGGTCGTATTTGATAGTCCGGAAAAATTTTAGGCGATAGGGGTCCGGAGGTCCCGGGACCACTCGGAAGGTGTGGGCTATAACACACAAAAATATGGGAATCGTGCGGAATTCTAGTTGTTTGGCCGAAAAACGCAAAAAATAAGGAACGATCATGGCGGGGCGGATACTATAGTTCCTTAGGTCATATTTGATTGCCCGGAAAAATTTTAGGCGATCGGGGTCCGCGGCTCTTGGGACCACTCGGAATGCGTGGGTATAGCACACGAAAAAATGGGAATCGGGGGAAATTCTAGGTCTTTTTCAGTAACATGCAAAAAATGTGGAAAGATCTTGGCAGGGCGGTGACTATGGTTCCTTTGGTCTTATTTGATAGTCCGGAAAAATATTAGGCGATAGGGGTCCGGAAGTCCCGGGACCACTCGGAAGGCGTGGGATATAACACACAAAAATATGGGAATAGTGCGGAATTCTAGTTGTTTGGCCGAAAAAAGCAGAAAATGTGGAACGATCATGGCGGGGCGGATACTATGGTTCCTTAGGTCGTATTTGATAGTCCGGAAATATTTTAGGCGATAGGGTTCAGGAGGTCCCGGGACCACTCGGAAGGCGTGGGATATAACAATAAAAAATATGGGAATCGCGCGGAATTCTAGTTGTTTGGCCGAAAAATGCAAAAAATGAGGAACGATCATGGAGGGGTGGTTACTATGGTTCCTTAGGTCATATTTGATGGCCCGCAAAATTTTTAGGCGATCGGGGTTCGGGGTTCCCGGGACCCCTTGGAAGGCGTGGGCACACGAAAATATGGAAATCGCGCGAAATTCTAGTTTTATGGCTGAAAAACACAAAAGACTAGGAACGATCATAGCGGGGCAGTGACTATGGTTCCTTAGGTCGTATTTGATAGTCCGGAAAATTTTTAGGCGATCTGGCTCCGGGGGGCCCGACCAACTCGGAAGGCATGGGCGATAACACACAAAAATATGGGAATCGGGCAGAATTCTAGTTTTTTGGCCAAAAAATGCAAAAAATGAGGAACGATCATGGCGAGGTGGTGACTATGGTTCCTTAGGTCTTAATTGATGGCCCGAAATATTTTTAGGCGATCCGAGACCGGCGGCCCGGCCCACTCGGAAGGCGTGGGCAATAGCACACAAAAATATGGTAATCGAGCGGAATTCTAATTTTTTGGCCGAAAAACACAATAAATGAGGAACGATCATGGCGGGGCGGTGACTATGGTTCCTTAGGTCATATTTGATGGCCCGGAAAATTTTAGGCGATCGGGGTCCACGGCTCCCGGGACCACTCGGAAGGCCTAAGCTATAGCACACTAAAATATGCAAATCGCACGGAGTTCTAGTTTTTTGGCCGAAAAATGCAAAGCATTTGGAACGATCATGGTGGGGCGGTGACTATGGTACCTTAGTTCGTATTTGATAGTCCGGAAAAATTTTAGGCGATCGGGGTCTGCGGCTCCCCGGACCAGTTGGAAGGCGTGGGTATAGCACACGAAAATATGGGAATCGGGCGTAATTCTAGTTTTTTGGCCGAAAAATGCAAAAAATGAGAAACGATGACGGAGGGGCGGTTACTATGGTTCCTTAGGTCGTATTTGACAGCCCGGAATATTTTTACGCGATCGGGGTCCGGGGTTCCTGGAACCACTTGGAAGGGTGGGCAATAGCACACAAAAATATTGTAATCGGGCGGAATTCTAGTTTTTTGGCCGAAAAATGCAACAAATGAGGAATGATCATGGCTGGATAGTGACTATGGTTCCTTAGGTCATATTTGATAGTCCGGAAAATTTTTAGGCGATAGGGGTCCGGAGTTCCCGGGTTCACTTGGAAGGCGTGGGCTATAGGACACGAAAATATAGAAATCGCGCGGAATTCTAGTTTTTTGGCCAAAAAACAGAAAAAACTAGGAACGATCATGGATGGGTGGTGACTATGGTTCCTGATAGTCCGGAAAATATTTAGGCGATACGGGTCCGGAGACCCGGGACCACTCGAAAGGCGTGGGCTATAACACACAAAAATATAGGATCGCGCGGAATTCTAGTTGTTTGGCCGAAAAACACAAAAAATGAGGAACGATCATAGCGGGGCGGATACTATGGTTCCTTAGGTCGTATTTGATAGTCCGGAAAAATTTTAGGCGATAGGGGTCAGGAGGTCCCGGGACCACTCGGAAGGCGTGGGATATAACACACAAAAATATGGGAATCGCACGGAATTCTAGTTGTTTGGCCGAAAAACGCAAAAAATGAGGAACGATCATGGCGGGGTGGTTACTATGGTTCCTTAGGTCGTATTTGATGGCCCGGAAAATTTTTAGGCGATGGGGGTTCGGGGTTCCCGGGACCCCTTGGAAGGCGTGGGCTAAAGCACACAAAAATATGGAAATCTCGCGAAATTCTAGTTTTTTGGCTGAAAAACGCAAAAGACTAGGAACGATCATGGCGGGGCAGTGACTATGGTTCCTTATGTCGTATTTAATAGTCCGGAAAATTTTTAGGCGATCCGGCTCCTGGGGGCCCGACCCACTCGGAAGGCGTGGGCGATAGCACACAAAAATATGGGAATCGGGCAGAATTCTAGTTTTTTGGCCAAAAAATGCAAAAAAGGAGGAACGATCATGGCGAGGCGGTGACTATGGTTCCTTAGGTCTTAATTGATGGCCCGAAAACTTTTTAGGCGACGCGAGACCGGCGTCCCGGCCCACTCGGAAGGCGTGGGCAATAGCACACAAAAATATGGTAGGTGACTATGGTTTTTTGGAAAGCGGAATTCTAGTTTTTTGGCCGAAAAACACAATAAATGAGGAACGATCATGGCGGGGCGGTGACTAAGGTTCCTTAGGTCATATTTGATGGCCCGGAAAATTTTAGGCGATCGGGGTACACGGCTCCCGTGACCACTCGGAAGGCAAAGCTATAACACACTAAAATATGCAAATCGCGCGGATTTCTAGTTTTTTGCCGAAAAATGCAAAGCATTTGGAACGATCATGGTGGGGCGGTGACTATGGTACCTTAGTTCGTATTTGATAGTCCGGAAAAATTTTAGGCGATCGGGGTTCGCGGCTCCCCGGACCAGTTGGAAGGCGTGGGTATAGCACACGAAAATATGGCAATCGGGCGTAATTCTAGTTTTCTGGCCGAAAAATGCAAAAAATGAGAAACGATGATGGCGGGGCGGTTACTATGGTTCCTTTGGTCGTATTTGACGGCCCGGAAAAATTTTAAACGATCGGGGTCCGGGGGTCCCGGAACCACTGGGAAGGGTGGGCAATAGCACACAAAAATATTGTAATCGAGCAGAATTCTAGTTTTTTGGCCGAAAAATGCAACAAATGAGGAATGATCATGGCTGGGCGGTGACTATGGTTCCTTAGGTCGTATTTGATAGTCCGGAAAACTTTTAGGCGATAGGGGTCTGGAGTTCCCGGTTTCACTTGGAAGCCGTGGGCTATAGGACACGAAAATATGGGAATCGCGCGGAATTCTAGTTTTTTGGGCGAAAAACAGAAAAAACTAGGAACGATCATGGCTGGGAGGTGACTATGGTTCCTTAGGTATTATTTAATAGTCCGGAAAAAATTTAGGCTATAGGGGTCCGGAGACCCGGGACCACTCGGAAGGCGTGGGCTATAACACGCAAAAATATGGGATCGCGCGAAATTCTAGTTGTTTTGCCGAAAAACACAATAAATGAGGAACGATCATGGCGGGGTGGATACTATGGTTCCTTAGGTCGTATTTGATAGTCCGAAAAAATTTTAGGCGATAGGGGTCCGGAGGTCCCGGGACCACTCGGAAGGTGTGGGCTATAACACACAAAAATATGGCAATCGCGCGGAATTCTAGTTGTTTGGCCAAAAAACGCAAAAAATAAGGAACGAACATGGCGGGATGAATACTATGGTTCCTTAGGTCGTATTTGATAGTCCGAAAAAATTTTAGGCGATCGGGGTCAGTGTCTCCCCGGACCACTTGGAAGGCGTGGGTATAGCACACGAAAATATGGAAATCGGGCGTAATTCTATTTTTTTGGCCGTAAAATGCAAAAAATGAGAAATGATGATGGAGGGGTGGTTACTATGATTCCTTAGGTCATATTTGACGGCCCGGAAAAATTTGAAGCGATCGGGGTTCGGGGGTCCCGGAACCACTTGGAAGGGTGGGCAATAGCACACAAAAATATTGTAATCGAGCGGAATTCTAGTTTTTTGGCCGAACAACGCAACAAATGAGGAATGATCATGGCTGGGCGGTGACTATGGTTCCTAAGGTCGAATTTGATAGTCCGGAAAAATTTTAGGCGATAGGGGTCCGGAGTTCCCGGGTTCACTTGGAAGGCGTGGGCTATAGGACACGAAAATATGGGAATCGCGCGAAATTCTAGTTTTTTGGCCAAAAAATAGAAAAAACTAGGAACGATCATGGATGGGCGGTGACTATGGTTCCTTAGGTCTTATTTGATAGTCCGGAAAAAATTTAGGCGATAGGGGTCCGGACACCCGGGACCACTCGGAAGGCGTGGGCTATAACACACAAAAATATGGGATCGCGCGGAATTCTAGTTATTTGGCCGAAAAACACAAAAAATGAGGAACGATCATGGCGGGGCGGATAATATGGTTCCTTAGGTCGTATTTAATAGTCCGAAAAAATTTTAGGCGATAGGGGTCCGGAGGTCCCGAGACCACTCGGAAGGTGTGGGCTATAACACACAAAAATATGGCAATCACGTGGAATTCTAGTTGTTTGGCCGAAAAACGCAAAAAATAAAGAACGATCATGGCGGGACGGATACTATGGTTCCTTGGGTCGTATTTGATTGCCCGGAAAAAATTTAGGCGATCGGGGTCCGCGGCTCTTGGGACCACTCGGAATGCGTGGGTATAGCGCACGAAAATATGGGATTCGGGCGAAATTCTAGGTCTTTTTCAGTAACATGCAAAAAATATGGAAAGATCTTGTAAGGGCGGTGACTATGGTTCCATTGGTCTTATTTGATAGTCCGGAAAAATATTAGGCGATAGGGGTCCGGAGGTCCCGAGGTCCCGGGACCACTCGGAAGGCGTGGGCTATAACACACAAAAATATGGGAATCGCGCGGAATTCTAGTTGTTTGGCCGAAAAATGCAAAAAATGAGGAACGATCATGGCGGGGCGGATACTATGGTTCCTTAGGTCGTATTTGATTGCCCGGAAAAATTTTAGGCGATCGGGGTCTGCGGCTCTTGGGACCACTCGGAATGCGTGGGTATAGCACACGAAAATATGGGAATCGGGCGAAATTCTAGGTCTTTTTCTGTAACATGCAAAAAATGTGGAAAGATCTTGACAGGGCGGTGACTATGGTTCCTTTGGTCTTATTTGATAGTCCTGAAAAATATTAGGCGATAGGGGTCCGGAGGTCCCGGGACCACTCGGAAGGCGTGGGCTATAATACACAAATATGTGGGAATCGCGCGGAATTCTAGTTGTTTGGCCGAAAAATGCAAAAAATGAAGAACGATCATGGCGGGGCACATACTATGGTTCCTTAGGTCGTATTTGATAGTCCGGAAAAATTTTAGGCGATAGGGGTCAGGAGGTCACGGGACCACTCGGAAGGCGTGGGCTATAACACACAAAAATATGGGAATCGCGCGGAATTCCAGTTGTTTAGCCGAAAAATGCAAAAAATGAGGAACGATCATGGCGGGGTGGATACTATGGTTCCTTAGGTCATATTTGATGGCCCGTAAAAGTTTTAGGCGATCGGAGCTCGGGGTTCCCGGGACCCCTTGGAAGGCGTGGGCTAAAGCACACGAAAATATGAAAATCGCGCGAAATTCTAGTTTTTTGGCTGAAAAACGCAAAAGGCTAGGAACGATCATGGCGGGGCGGTGACTATGGTTCCTTAGGTCATATTTGATAGTCCGGAAAATTTTTAGGCGATCCGGCTCCGGGGGCCCGACCAACTCGAAAGGCGTGGGCGATAGCACACAAAAATATGGGAATCGGGCAAAATTCTTGTTTTTTGGCCAAAAAATGCAAAAAATGAGGAACGATCATGGTGAGGCGGTGAATATGGTACCTTAGGTTGTATTTGATAGTCCAGAAAAATTTTAGGCGATCGGAGTCGGCGGCTCCCCGGACCACTTGGAAGGCGTGGGTATAGCACACGAAAATATGGGAATCGGGCGTAATTCTAGTCTTTTGGCAGAAAAATGCAAAAAATGAGAAACGATGATGGCGGGGTGGTTACTATGGTTCCTTAGGTCGTATTTGACGGCCCGTAAAATTTTTAGGCGATCGGGTTTCGGGGTTCCCGGAACCACTTGGAAGGGTGGGAAATAGCACTCAAAAATATTGTAATCGGGCGGAATTCTAGTTTTTTGGTCGAAAAACGCAACAAATGAGGAATGATCAAGGCTGGGCGGTGACTATGGTTCCTTAGGTCGTATTTGATAGTCCGGAAAAATTTTAGGCGATAGGGGTCCGGAGTTCCCGGGTTCACTTCGAAGGCGTGGGCTATAGGACACGAAAATATGGGAATCGCGCGGAATTCTAGTTTTTTGGCCGAAAAACAGAAAAAACTAGGAACGATCATGGCTGGGCGGTGACTATGGTTCCTTAGGTCTTATTTGATAGTCCGGAAATATTTTAGGTGATAGGGGTCCGGAGACCCGGGACCACTCGGAAGGCGTGGGCTATAACACACAAAAATATGGGATAGCGCGAAATTCTAGTTGTTTGGCCGGAAAATGCAAAAAATGAGGAACGATCATGGCGGGGCGGATACTCTGGTTCCTTAGGTCGTATTTGATAGTCTGGAAAAATATTAGGCGATAGGGGTCCGTAGGTCTCGGAACCACTTGGAAGGGTGGGCTATAACACACAAAAATATGGGATCACGCGGAATTCTAGTTGTTTGGCCGAAAAACACAAAAAATGAGGAACGATCATGGCGGGGCGGATACTATGGTTCCTTAGGTCGTATTTGATAGTCCGGAAAAATTTTAGGCGATAGGGGTCCGGAGGTCTCGAGCGAAATTCTAGTCTTTTGGCGGGGCGGTGACTATGGTTCCTTAGGTCATATTTGATGGCTCGGAAAATTTTAGGCGATCGGGGTCCACGGCTCCCGGGACAACTGGGAAGGCGTAAGCTATAGCACACTAATATATGCAAATCGCGCGGAGTTCTAGTTTTTTGGCCGAAAAATTCAAAGCATTTGGACCGATCATGGTGAGGCGGTGACTATGGTACCTTAGGTTGTATTTGATAGTCCAGAAAATTTTTAGGCGATCGGGGTCGGCGGCTCCCCGGACCACTTGGAAGGCGTGGGTATAGCACACGAAAATATGGGAATCGGGCGTAATTCTAGTCTTTTGGCCGAAAAATGCAAAAAATTAGAAACGATGATGGCGGCGTGGTTACTATGGTTCCTTAGGTCGTATTTGACGGCCCGGAAAATTTTTAGGTGATCGGGTTTCGGGGTTCCCGGAACCACTTGGAAGGGAGGGAAATAGCACTCAAAAATATTGTAATCGGGCGGAATTCTAGTTTTTTGGTCGAAAAACGCAACAAATGAGGAATGATCAAGGCTGGGCGGTGACTATGGTTCCTTAGGTCGTATTTGATAGTCCGGAAAAATTTTAGGCGATAGGGGTCCGGAGTTCCTGGGTTCACTTTGAAGGCGTGGGCTATAGGACATGAAAATATGGGAATCGCGTGAAATTCTAGTTTTTTGGCCGAAAAACAGAAAAAACTAGGAACGATCATGGCTGGGCGGTGACTATGGTTCCTTAGGTCTTATTTTATAGTCCAGAAAAATTTTAGGCGATAGGGGTCCGGAGACCCGGGACCACTCGGAAGGCGTGGGCTATAACACACAAAAATATGGGATAGCGCGGAATTCTAGTTGTTTGGCCGAAAAACGCAAAAAATGAGGAACGATCATGGCGGGGCGGATACTATGGTTCCTTAGGTCGTATTTGATACTCCGGAAAAATTTTAGGCGATAGGGGTCAGGAGGTCCCGGGACCACTCGGAAGGCGTGGGCTATAACACCCAAAAATATGGGAATCGCGCGGAATTCTTGTTGTTTGGCCGAAAAACGCAAAAAATGAGGAACGATCATGGAGGGGTGGTTACTATGGTTCCTTAGGTCGTATTTGATGGCCCAGAAAATTTTTAGGCGATCGGGATTCGGGGCTCTTGGGACCACTCGGAAGGCGTAAGATATAGCACACTAAAATATGCAAATCGCGCGGAGTTCTAATTTTTCGCCGAAAAATGCAAAGCATTTGGAACGATCATGGTGGGGCGGTGACTATGGTTCCTTAGGTCGTATTTGATAGTCTGGAAAAATTTTAGGCGATCCGGCTCCGGGGTGCCCGACCCACTCGGAAGGCGTGGGCGATAGCACACAAAAATATGGGAATCGGGCAGAATTCTAGTTTTTTGGCCAAAAAACGCAAAAAATGGGGAACGATCATGGCAGGGTGGTTACTATGGTTCCTTAGGTCCTATTTGATAGTCCGGAAAAATATTAGGCGATAGGGGTCCGGAGGTCCCGGAACCACTCGGAAGGCGTGGGTTATAACACACAAAAATATGGGAATCGCGCGAAATTCTAGTTGTTTGGCCGAAAAACGCAAAAAATGAGGAACGATCATGGCGGGGTGGTTACTATGGTTCCTTAGGTCGTATTTGATGGCCCGGAAAATTTTTAGGCGATCGGGGTTCGGGGCTCCCGGGACCACTCGGAAGGCGTAAGCTATAGCACACTAAAATATGCAAATCGCGCGGAGTTCTAATTTTTTGGCCGAAAAATGCAAAGCATTTGGAACGATCATGGTGGGGCGGTGACTATGGTTCCTTAGGTCGTATTTGATAGTCCGGAAATATTTTAGGCGATCGGGGTCCGCGGCTCCCCGGACCACTTGGAAGGCGTGGGTATTGCACACGAAAATATGGGAATCGGGAGTAATTCTAGTTTTTTGGTCGAAAAATGCAAAAAATGAGAAACGATGATGGCGGGGTGGTTACTATGGTTCCTTAGGTCGTATTTGACGGCCCGAAAAATATTAGGAGATCGGGGTCCGGGGGTCCCGGAACCACTTGAAAGGGTGGGCAATAGCACTCAAAAATATAGTAATCGGGCGGAATTCTAGTTTTTTGGTCGAAAAACGCAACAAGTGAGGAATGATCATGGCTGGGCGGTGACTATGGTTCCTTAGGTCGTATTTGATAGTCCGGAAAAATTTTAGGCGATAGGGGTCCGGAATTCCCGTGTTCACTTCGAAGGCGTGGGCTATAGGACACGAAAATATGTGAATCGCGCGAAATTCTAGTTTTTTGGCCGAAAAACAGAAAAAAATAGGAACGATCATGGCTGGGCGGTGACTATGGTTCCTTAGGTCTTATTTGATAGTCCGGAAAATTTTTAGGCGATAGGGATCCGGAGACCCGGGACCACACGGAAGGCGTGGGCTATAACACCCAAAAATATGGGATAGCGCGGAATTCTAATTGTTTGGCCGGAAAACGCAAAAAATGAGGAACGATCATGGCGGGGCGGATACTATGGTTCCTTAGATCGTATTTGATAGTCCGGAAAAATATTAGGCGATAGGGGTCCGGAGGTCCCGGAACCACTTGGAAGAGTGGGCAATAGCACACAAAAATATTGTAATCGTGCGGAATTCTAGTTTTTTGGTCGAAAAATGCAAAAAATGAGGAATGATCATGGCTGGGCGGTGACTATGGTTCCTTAGGTCGTATTTGATAGTCCAGAAAAATTTTAAGCGATAGGGGTCCGGAGTTCCCGGGTTCACTTCGAAGGCGTGGGCTATAGGACACGAAAATATGGGAATCGCGCGAAATTCTAGTTTTTTGGCCGAAAAACAGAAAAAACTAGGAACGATCATGGCTGGGCGGTGACTATGGTTCCTTAGGTCTTATTTGATAGTCCGGAAAAATTTTAGGCGATAGGGGTCCGGAGACCCGGGACCACGCGGAAGGCGTGGGCTATAACACACAAAAATATGGGATAGCGCGGAATTCAAATTGTTTGGCCGGAAAACGCAAAAAATGAGGAACGATCATGGCGGGGCGGATACTATGGTTCCTTAGGTCGTATTTGATAGTCCGGAAAAATATTAGGCGATAGGGGTCCGGAGGTCCCGGAACCACTTGGAAGGGTGGGCAATAGCACACAAAAATATTGTAATCGTGCGGAATTCTAGTTTTTTGGTCGAAAAATGCAAAAAATGAGGAATGATCATGGCTGGGCGGTGACTATGGTTCCTTAGGTAGTATTTGATAGTCCAGAAAAATTTTAGGTGATAGGGGTCCGGAGTTCCCAGGTTCACTTCGAAGGAGTGGGCTATAGGACACGAAAATATGGGAATCGCGCGAAATTCTAGTTTTTTGGCCGAAAAACAGAAAAAACTAGGAACGATCATGGCTGGGCGGTGACTATGGTTCCTTAGGTCTTATTTGATAGTACGGAAAAATTTTAGGCTATAGGGGTCCGGAGACCCGGGACCACTCGCAAGGTGTGGGCTATAACACACAAAAATATGGGATAGCGCAGAATTCTAGTTGTTTGGCCGGAAAATGCAAAAATTGAGGAACGATCATGGCGGGGCGGATACTATGGTTCCTTAGGTCGTATTAGATAGTCCGGAAAAATATTAGGCGATAGGGGTCCGGAGGTCCCGGAACCACTTGGAAGGGTGGGCAATAGCACACAAAAATATTGTAATCGCGCGGAATTCTAGTTTTTTGGTCGAAAAACGCAAAAAATGAGGGATGATCATGGCTGGGCGGTGACTATGGTTCCTTAGGTCGTATTTGATAGTCCGGAAAAATTTTAGGCGATAGGGGTCCGGAGTTCCCGGGTTCACTTCGAAGGCGTGGGCTATAGGACACGAAAATATGAGAATCGCGCGAAATTCTAGTTTTTTGGCCGAAAAACAGAAAAAACTAGGAACGATCATGGCTGGGCGGTGACTATGGTTCCTTAGGTCTTATTTGATAGTCCGAAAAAATTTTAGGCGATAGGGGTCCGGAGACCCGGGACCACTCGGAAGGCGTGGGATATAACACACAAAAGTATGGGATAGCGCGGAATTCTAGTTGTTTGGCCGAAAAACGCAAAAAATGAGGAACGATCATGGCGGGGCGGATACTATGGTTCCTTAGGTCGTATTTGATAGTCCGGAAAAATTTTAGGCGATAGGGGTCCGGAGGTCCCGGGACCACTCAGAAGGTGTGGGCTATAACACACAAAAATATGGGAAACGCGCGGAATTCTAGTTGTTTGGCCTAAAAATGCAAAAAATGAGGAACGATCATGGTGGGGCGGATACTATGGTTCCTTAGGTCGTATTTGATAGTCTGGAAAAATATTAGGCGATAGGGGTCAGGAGGTCCCGGGACCACTCGGAAGGCGTGGGCTATAACACACAAAAATATGGGAATCGCGCGGTATTCTAGTTGTTTGGCCGAAAAACGGAAAAAATGAGGAACGATCATGGCGGGGTGGTTACTATGGTTCCTTAGGTCATATTTGATGGCCCGGAAAATTTTTAGGCGATCGGGGTTTGGGGTTCCCGGGACCCCTTGGAAGGCGTGGGCTAAAGCACACGAAAATATGGAAAAATTAGGAACGATCATGGCTGGGCGGTGACTATGGTTCCTTAGGTCTTATTTGATAGTACGGAAAAATTTTAGGCTATAGGGGTCCGGAGACCCGGGACCACTCGCAAGGTGTGGGCTATAACACACAAAAATATGGGATAGCGCAGAATTCTAGTTGTTTGGCCGGAAAATGCAAAAATTGAGGAACGATCATGGCGGGGCGGATACTATGGTTCCTTAGGTCGTATTAGATAGTCCGGAAAAATATTAGGCGATAGGGGTCCGGAGGTCCCGGAACCACTTGGAAGGGTGGGCAATAGCACACAAAAATATTGTAATCGCGCGGAATTCTAGTTTTTTGGTCGAAAAACGCAAAAAATGAGGGATGATCATGGCTGGGCGGTGACTATGGTTCCTTAGGTCGTATTTGATAGTCCGGAAAAATTTTAGGCGATAGGGGTCCGGAGTTCCCGGGTTCACTTCGAAGGCGTGGGCTATAGGACACGAAAATATGAGAATCGCGCGAAATTCTAGTTTTTTGGCCGAAAAACAGAAAAAACTAGGAACGATCATGGCTGGGCGGTGACTATGGTTCCTTAGGTCTTATTTGATAGTCCGAAAAAATTTTAGGCGATAGGGGTCCGGAGACCCGGGACCACTCGGAAGGCGTGGGATATAACACACAAAAGTATGGGATAGCGCGGAATTCTAGTTGTTTGGCCGAAAAACGCAAAAAATGAGGAACGATCATGGCGGGGCGGATACTATGGTTCCTTAGGTCGTATTTGATAGTCCGGAAAAATTTTAGGCGATAGGGGTCCGGAGGTCCCGGGACCACTCAGAAGGTGTGGGCTATAACACACAAAAATATGGGAAACGCGCGGAATTCTAGTTGTTTGGCCTAAAAATGCAAAAAATGAGGAACGATCATGGTGGGGCGGATACTATGGTTCCTTAGGTCGTATTTGATAGTCTGGAAAAATATTAGGCGATAGGGGTCAGGAGGTCCCGGGACCACTCGGAAGGCGTGGGCTATAACACACAAAAATATGGGAATCGCGCGGTATTCTAGTTGTTTGGCCGAAAAACGGAAAAAATGAGGAACGATCATGGCGGGGTGGTTACTATGGTTCCTTAGGTCATATTTGATGGCCCGGAAAATTTTTAGGCGATCGGGGTTTGGGGTTCCCGGGACCCCTTGGAAGGCGTGGGCTAAAGCACACGAAAATATGGAAATCGCGCGAAATTCTAGTTTTTTGGCTGAATAACCCAAAAGGCTAGGAACGATTATGGCTGGGCGGTGACTATGGTTCCTTAGGTCGTATTTGATAGTCCGGAAAATTTTTAGGCGATCGGAGTCCGGAGTTCCCGGGTTCACTTGGATGGCGTGGTCTATAGGACACGAAAATATGGAAATAGCGCGGAATTCTAGTTTTTTGGCCGAAAAACAGAAAAAACTAGGAACGATCATGGCTGGGAGGTGACTATGGTTTCTTAGGTCTTATTTAATAGTCCGGAAAAATTTTAGGCGATAGGGGTCCGGAGACCCGGGACCACTCGGAAGGCGTGGGCTATAACACACAAAAATATGGGATAGCGCGGAATTCTAATTGTTTGGCCGGAAAACGAAAAAAATGAGGAACGATCATGGCGGGGCGGATACTATGGTTTCTTAGATCGTATTTGATAGTCCAGAAAAATATTAGGCGATAGGGGTCCGGAGGTCCCGGAACCACTTGGAAGGGTGGGCAATAGCACACAAAAATATTATAATCGTGCGGAATTCTAGTTTTTTGGTCGAAAAACGCAAAAACTGAGGAATGATCATGGCTGGGCGGTGACTATGGTTCCTTAGGTCGTATTTGATAGTCCAGAAAAATTTTAGGCGATAGGGGTCCGGAGTTCCCGGGTTCACTTCGAAGGCGTGGGCTATAGGACACGAAAATATGGGAATCGCGCGAAATTCTAGTTTTTTGGCCGAAAAACAGAAAAAACTAGGAACGATCATGGCTGGGCGGTGACTATGGTTCCTTAGGTCTTATTTGATAGTCCTGAAAAATTTTAGGCGATAGGGGTCCGGAGACCCGGGACCACTCGGAAGGCGTGGGCTATAACACACAAAAATATGGGATCGCGCGGAATTCTAGTTGTTTGGCCGAAAAACGCAAAAAATGAGGAACGATCATGGCGGGGCGGATACTATGGTTCCTTAGGTCGTATTTGATAGTCCGGAAAAATATTAGGCGATAGGGGTCCGGAGGTCCCGGAACCACTTGGAAGGGTGGGCAATAGCACACAAAAATATTGTAATCGTGCGGAATTCTAGTTTTTTGGTCGAAAAATGCAAAAAATGAGGAATGATCATGGCTGGGCGGTGACTATGGTTCCTTAGGTAGTATTTGATAGTCCAGAAAAATTTTAGGCGATAGGGGTCCGGAGTTCCCGGGTTCACTTCGAAGGCGTGGGCTATAGGACACGAAAATATGGGAATCGCGCGAAATTCTAGTTTTTTGGCCGAAAAACAGAAAAAACTAGGAACGATCATGGCTGGGCGGTGACTATGGTTCCTTAGGTCTTATTTGATAGTCCGGAAAAATTTTAGGCGATAGGGGTCCGGAGACCCGGGACCACTCGGAAGGTGTGGGCTATAACACACAAAAATATGGGATAGCGCGGAATTCTAGTTGTTTGGACGGAAAACGCAAAAAATGAGGAACGATCATGGCGGGGCGGATACTATGGTTCCTTAGGTCGTATTAGATAGTCTGGAAAAATATTAGGCGATAGGGGTCCGGAGGTCCCGGAACCACTTGGAAGGGTGGGCAATAGCACACAAAAATATTGTAATCGCGCGGAATTCTAGTTTTTTGGTCGAAAAACGCAAAAAATGAGGGATGATCATGGCTGGGCTGTGACTATGGTTCCTTAGGTCGTATTTGATAGTCCGGAAAAATTTTAGGCGATATGGGTCCGGAGTTCCCGGGTTCACTTCGAAGGCGTGGGCTATAGGACACGAAAATATGGGAATCGCGCGAAATTCTAGTTTTTTGGCCGAAAAACAGAAAAAACTAGGAACGATCATGGCTGGGCGGTGACTCTGGTTCCTTAGGTCTTATTTGATAGTCCGAAAAAATTTTCGGCGATAGGGGTCCGGAGACCCGGGACCACTCGGAAGGTGTGGGCTATAACACACAAAAATATGGGATAGCGCGGAATTCTAGTTATTTGGCCGAAAAACGCAAAAAATGAGGAACGATCTTGGCGGGGCGGATACTATGGTTCCTTAGGTCGTATTTGATAGTCCGGAAAAATTTTAGGCGATAGGGGTCCGGAGGTCCCGGGACCACTCAGAAGGTGTGGGCTATAACACACAAAAATATGGGAAACGCGCGGAATTCTAGTTGTTTGGCCTAAAAACGCAAAAAATGAGGAACGATCATGGCGGGGCGGATACTAAGGTTCCTTAGGTCGTATTTGATAGTCCGGAAAAATATTAGGCGATAGGGGTCAGGAGGTCCCGGGACCACTCGGAATGCGTGGGCTATAACACACAAAAATATGGGAATCACGCGGTATTCTAGTTGTTTGGCCGAAAAACGGAAAAAATGAGGAACGATCATGGCGGGGTGGTTACTATGGTTCCTTAGGTCGTATTTGATGGCCCGGAAAATTTTTAGGCGATCGGGGTTTGGGGTTCCCGGGACCCCTTGGAAGGCGTGGGCTAAAGCACACGAAAATATGGAAATCGCGCGAAATTCTAGTTTTTTGGCTGAAAAACGCAAAAGGCTAGGAACGATCATGGCGGGGCGGTGACTATGGTTCCTTAGGTCGTATTTGATAGTCCGGATAATTTTAGGCGATCCAGCTCCGGGGAGCCCTCCCTACTCGAAAGGCGTAGGCGATAGCACACAAAAATATGGGAATCGGGCGGAATTCTTGTTTTTTGGCCAAAAAATGCAAAGAATGAGGAACGATCATGGCGAGGCGGTGACTATGGTTCCTTAGGTCTTAATTTATGGACCAAAATATTTTTAGGCGATCCGAAACCGGCGGCCCGGCCCACTCGGAAGGCGTGGGCAATAGCACACAAAAATATGGTAATCGAGCGGAATTCTAGTTTTTTGGCCGAAAAACGCAATAAATGAGGAACAATCATGGCGGGGCGGTGACTATGGTTCCTTAGGTCATATTTGATGGGTCGGAAAATTTTAGGCGATCGGGGTCCACGGCTCCCGGGACCACTCGGAAGGCATAAGTTATAGCACACTAAAATATGCAAATCGCGCGGAGTTCTAGTTTTTTGGCCGAAAAATGCAAAGCATTTGGACCGATCATGGTGAGGCGGTGACTATGGTACCTTAGGTCGTATTTTATAGTCCGGAAAAATTTTAGGCGATCGGGGTCGGCGGCTCCCCGGACCACTTGGAAGGCGTGGGTATAGCACACAAAAATATGGGAATCGGGCGTAATTCTAGTCCTTTGGCCGAAAAATGCAAAAAATGAGAAACGATGATGGCGGGGTGGTTACTATTGTTCATTAGGTCGTATTTGACGGCCCGGAAAAATTTTAGGCGATCGGGGTCCGGGGGTCCCGGAACCACTTGGAAGGGTGGGAAATAGCACTCAAAAATATTATAATCGGGCGGAATTCTAGTTTTTTGGTCGAAATGATCAAGGCTGGGCGGTGACTATTGTTCCTTTGGTCGTATTTGATAGTCCGAAAAAATTTTAGGCGATAGGGGTCCGGAGTTCCCGGGTTCACTTCGAAGGCGTGGGCTATAGGACACGAAAATATGGGAATCGCGCGGAATTCTAGTTTTTTGGCCGAAAAATAGAAAAAACTAGGAACGATCATGGCTGGGCGGTGACTAGGGTTCCTTAGGTCTTATTTCATAGTCCGTAAAAATTTTAGGCGATAGGGGTCCGGAGACCCGGGACCACTCGGAAGGCGTGGGCTACAACACACAAAAATATGGGATAGCGCGGAATTCTAGTTGTTTGGCCGAAAAACGCAAAAAATGAGGAATGATCATGGCGGGGCGGATACTATGGTTCCTTAGGTCGTATTTGATAGTCCGGAAAAATATTAGGCGATAGGGGTCCGGAGGTCCCGTAACCACTTGGAAGGGTGGGCAATAGCACACAAAAATATTGTAATCGGGCCGAATTCTAGTTGTTTGGCCGAAAAACGCAAAAAATGAGGAACGATCATGGAGGGGCGGATACTATGGTTCCTTAGGTCATATTTGATAGTCCGGAGAATTTTTAGGCGATAGGGGTCTGGAGTTACCGGGACCACTCGGAAGGCGTGGGCTATAACACACAAAAATATGGGAAACGCGCGGAATTCTAGTTGTTTGGCCGAAAAACGCAAAAAATGAGGAACGATCATGGCAGGGCGGATACTATGGTTCCTTAAGTCGTATTTGATAGTCCGGAAAAATATTAGGCGATAGGGGTCAGGAGGTCCCGGGACCACTCGGAAGGCGTGGGCTATAACACACAAAAATATGGGAATCGCGCAAAATTCTAGTTTTTTGGCCGAAAAACAGAAAAAACTAGGAACGATCATGGCTGGGCGGTGACTATGGTTCCTTAGGTCTTATTTGTTAGTCCGGAAAAATTTTAGGCGATAGGGGTCCGGAGACCCGGGACCACTCGGAAGGGGTGGGCTATAACACACAAAAATATGGGATAGCGCAGAATTCTAGTTGTTTGGCCGTAAAACGCAAAAAATGAGGAACAATCATGGCGGGGCGGATACTATGGTTCCTTAGGTCGTATTTGATAGTCCGGGAAAATTTTAGGCGATAGGGGTCCGGAGGTCCGAGGACCACTCGGAAGGTGTGGGCTATAAAACACAAAAATATGGGAAACGCGCGGAATTCTAGTTGTTTGGCCGAAAAACGGTAAAAATGAGGAACGATCATGGCGGGGCGGATACTATGGTTCCTTAAGTTGTATTTGATAGTCCGGAAAAATATTAGGCGATAGGGGTCAGGAGGTCCCGGGACCACTCGGAAGGCGTGGGCTATAACGCACAAAAAGATGGAAATCGCGCGAAATTCTTTTTTTTTGGCCGAAAAACGCAAAAAATGAGGAACGATCATGGCGGGGTGGTTACTATGGTTCCTTAGGTCGTATTTGATGGCCCGGAAAATTTTCAGGTGATCGGGGTTCGGGGCTCCCGGGGCCACTCGAAAGGCGTAAGCTATAGCACACTAAAATATGCAAATCGCGCGGAGTTCAAATTTTTGGCCGAAAAATGCAAAGCATTTGGAACGATCATGGTGGGGCGGTGACTATGGTTCCTTAGGTCGTATTTGATAGTCCGAAAATATTTTAGGCGATCGGGGTCCGCGGCTCCCCGGACCACTTGGAAGGCGTGGGTATTGCACACGAAAATATGGGAATCGGGAGTAATTCTAATTTTTTGGCCGAAAAATGCAAAAAATGAGAAACGATGATGGCGGGGTGGTTACTATGGTTCCTTATGTCGTATTTGACGGCCCGGAAAAATTTTAGGAGATCGGGGTCCGGGGGTCCCGAAACCACTTGGAAGAGTGGGCAATAGCACTCAAAAATATAGTAATCGGGCGGAATTCTAGTTTTTTGGTCGACAAACGCAACAAATGAGGAACGATCATGGTGGGGCGGTGACTTTGGTTCCTTAGGTCGTATTTGATAGTCCGGAAAAATTTTAGGCGATAGGGGTCCGGAATTCCCGGGTTCACTTCGAAGGCGTGGGCTATAGGACACGAAAATATGGGAATCGCGCGGAATTCTAGTTTTTTGGCCGAAAAACAACAAAACTAGGAACTATCATGGCTGAGCGGTGACTATGGTTCCTTAGGTCTTATTTGATAGTCTGGAAAAATTTTAGGCGAAAGGGGTCCGGAGGCCCGGGACCACTCGGAAGGCGTGGGCTATAACACACAAAAATATGGGATAGCGCGGAATTCAAATTGTTTGGCCGGAAAACGCAAAAAATGAGGAACGATCATGGCGGGGCGGATACTATGGTTCCTTAGGTCGTATTTGATAGTCCGGAAAAATATTAGGCGATAGGGGTCCGGAGGTCCCGGAACCACTTGGAAGGGTGGGCAATAGCACACAAAAATATTGTAATCGCGCGGAATTCTAGTTTTTTGGTCGAAAAATGCAAAAAATGAGGAATGATCATGGCTGGGAGGTGGCTATGGTTCCTTAGGTCGTATTTGATAGTCCGGAAAAATTTTAGGCGATAGGGGTCCGGAGTTCCCGGGTTCACTTCGAAGGCGTGGGCTATAGGACACGAAAATATGGGAATCGCGCGAAATTCTAGTTTTTTGGCCGAAAAACAGAAAAAACTAGGAACGATCATGGCTGGGTGGTGACTATGGTTCCTTAGGTCTTATTTGATAGTCCGGAAAAATTTTATGCGATAGGGGTCCGGAGACCCGGGACCACTCGTAAGGCGTGGGCTATAACACACAAAAATATGGGATAGCGCGGAATTCTAGTTGTTTGGCCCGAAAACGCAAAAAATGAGGAACAATCATGGCGGGGCAGATACTATGGTTCCTTAGGTCGTATTTGATAGTCCTGAAAAATATTTGGCGATAGGGGTCCGGAGGTCCCGGAACCACTTGGAAGGGTGGGCAATAGCACACAAAAATATTGTAATCGGGCGGAATTCTAGTTGTTTGGCCGATAAACGCAAAAAATGAGGAACGATCATGGAGGGGCAGATACTATGGTTCCTTAGGTCATATTTGATAGTCCGGAAAATTTTTAGGCGATAGGGGTCTGGAGTTCCCGGGACCACTCGGAAGGCGTGGGCTATAGGACACGAAAATATGGGAATCACGCAAAATTCTAGTTTTTTGGCCGAAAAACAGAAAAAACAAGGAACGATCATGGCTGGGCGGTGACTATGGTTCCTTAGGTCTTATTTGATAGTCCGGAAAAATTTTAGGCGATAGGGGTCCGGAGACCCGGGACCACTCGGAAGGCGTGGGCTATAACACACAAAAATATGGGATAGCGCAGAATTCTAGTTGTTTGGCCGAAAAACGCAAAAAATGAGGAACGATCATGGCGGGGCGGATACTATGGTTCCTTAGGTCGTATTTGATAGTCCGGGAAAATTTTAGGCGACAGGGGTCCGGCAGTCCCGGGACCACTCGGAAGGTGTGGGCTATAACACAAAAATATGGGAAACGCGCGGAATTCTAGTTGTTTGGCCGAAAAACGCAAAAAATGAGGAACGATCATGGCGGGGCGGATACTATGGTTCCTTAAGTCGTATTTGATAGTCCGGAAAAATAATAGGCGATAGGGGTCAGGAGGTCCCGGGACCACTCGGAAGGCGTGGGCTATAACACACAAAAATATGGGAATCGCGCGGAATTCTTTTTTTTTGGCCGAAAAACGAAAAAAATGAGGAACGATCATGGCGGGGTGGTTACTATGGTTCCTTAGGTCGTATTTGATGGCCCGGAAAATTTTTAGGCGATCAGGGTTCGGGGCTCCCGGGACCACTCGAAAGGCGTAAGCTATAGCACACTAAAATATGCAAATTGCGCGGAGTTCTAATTTTTGGCCGAAAAATGCAAAGCATTTGGAACGATCATGGTGGGGCGGTGACTATGGTTCCTTAGGTCGTATTTGATAGTCCGGAAATATTTTAGGCGATCGGGGTCCGCGGCTCCCCGGACCACTTTGAAGGCGTGGGTATTGCACACGAAAATATGGGAATCGGGAGTAATTCTAGTTTTTTGGCCGAAAAATGCAAAAAATGAGAAACGATGATGGCGGGGTGGTTACTATGGTTCCTTAGGTCGTATTTGACGGCCCGGAAAAATTTGAGAAGATCGGGGTCCGGGGGTCCCGGAACCACTTGGAAGAGTGGGCAATAGCACTCAAAAATATAGTAATCGGGCGGAATTCTAGTTTTTTGGTCGACAAACGCAACAAATGAGGAATGATCATGGTGGGGCGGTGACTATGGTTCCTTAGGTCGTATTTGATAGTCCGGAAAAATTTTAGGCGATAGGGGTCCGGAATTCCCGGGTTCACTTCGAAGGCGTGGGCTATAGGACACGAAAATATGGGAATCGCGCGGAATTCTAGTTTTTTGGCCGAAAAACAAAAAAAACTAGGAACTATCATGGCTGGGCGGTGACTATGGTTCCTTAGGTCTTATTTGATAGTCCGGAAAAATTTTAGGCGATAGGGGTCCGGAGACCCGGGACCACTCGGAAGGTGTGGGCTATAACACACAAAAATATGGGATAGCGCGGAATTCTAGTTGTTTGGCCGGAAAACGCAAAAAATGAGGAACGATCATGGCGGGGCGGATACTATGGTTCCTTAGGTCGTATTTGATAGTCCGGAAAAATATTAGGCGATAGGGGTCCGGAGGTCCCGGAACCACTTGGAAGGGTGGGCAATAGCACACAAAAATATTGTAATCGCGCGGAATTCTAGTTTTTTGGTCGAAAAACGCAAAAAATGAGGAATGATCATGGCTGGGAGGTGACTATGGTTCCTTAGGTCGTATTTGATAGTCCGGAAAACTTTTAGGCGATAGGGGTCCGGAGTTCCCGGGTTCACTTCGAAGGCGTGGGCTATAGGACACGAAAATATGGGAATCGCGCGAAATTCTAGTTTTTTGGCCGAAAAACAGAAAAAACTAGGAACGATCATGGCTGGGCGGTGACTATGGTTCCTTAGGTCTTATTTGATAGTCCGGAAAAATTTTAGGCGATAGGGGTCCGGAGACCCGGGACCACTCGGAAGGCGTGGGCTATAACACACAAAAATATGGGAATCGCGCGGAATTCTAGTTGTTTGGCCGAAAAATGGAAAAAATGAGGAACGATCATGGCGGGGTGGTTGCTATGGTTCCTTAGGTCATATTTGATGGCCCAGAAAATTTTTAGGCGATCGGGGTTCGGGGCTCCCGGGACCACTCGGAAGGCGTAAGCTATAGCACACTAAAATATGCAAATCGCGCGGAGTTCTAATTTTTGGCCGAAAAATACAAAGCATTTGGAACGATCATGGTGGGGCGGTGACTATGGTTCCTTAGGTCGTATTTGATAGTGCGGAAAAATTTTAGGCGATCGGGGTCCGCGGCTCCCCTTACCACTTGGAAGGTGTGGGCTATAACACACAAAAATATGGGATAGCGCGGAATTCTAGTTGTTTGGCCGGAAAACGCAAAAAATGAGGAACGATCATGGCGGAGCGGATACTATGGTTCCTTAGGTCGTATTTGATAGTCCGGAAAAATATTAGGCGATAGGGGTCCGGAGGTCCCGGAACCACTTGGAAGGGTGGGCAATAGCACACAAAAATATTGTAATCGGGCGGAATTCTAGTTTTTTGGTCGAAAAACTCAAAAAATGAGGAATGATCATGGCTGGGCGGTGACTATGGTTCCTTAGGTCGTATTTGATAGTCCGGAAAATTTTTAGGCGATATGGGTCCGGAGTTCCCGGGTTCACTTCGATGGCGTGGGCTATAGGACACGAAAATATGGGAATCGCGCGAAATTCTAGTTTTTTGGCCGAAAAACAGAAAAAACTAGGAACGATCATGGCTGGGCGGTGACTATGGTTCCTTAGGTCTTATTTGATAGTACGGAAAAATTTTAGGCGATAGGGGTCCGGAGACCCGGGACCACTCGGAAGGCGTGGGCTATAACACACAAAAATATGGGATAGCGCGGAATTCTAGTTGTTTGGCCGAAAAATGCAAAAAATGAGGAACGATCATGGCGGGCCGGATACTATGGTTCCTTAGGTCGTATTTGATAGTCCGGAAAAATTTTAGGCGATAGGGGTCCGGAGGTCCCGGGACCACTCAGAAGGTGTGGGCTATAACACACAAAAATATGGGAAACGCGCGGAATTCTAGTTGTTTGGCCGAAAAACGCAAAAAATGAGGAACGATCATGGCGGGGCGGATACTATGGTTCCTTAGGTCGTATTTGATAGTCCGGAAAAATATTAGGCGATAGGGGTCAGGAGGTCCCGGGACCACTCGGAAGGCGTGGGCTATAACACACAAAAATATGGGAATCGCGCGAAATTCTAGTTGTTTGGCCGAAAAATGGAAAAAATGAGGAACGATCATGGCGGGGTGGTTACTATGGTTCCTTAGGTCGTATTTGATGGCCCGGAAAATTTTTAGGTGATCGGGGTTCGGGGCTCCCGGGACCATTCGGAAGGCGTAAGCTATAGCACACTAAAATATGCAAATCGCGCGGAGTTCTAATTTTTTGCCGAAATATGCAAAGCATTTGGAACAATCATGGTGGGGCGGTGACTATGGTTCCTTAGGTCGTATTTGATAGTCTGGAAAAATTTTAGGCGATCGGGGTCCGCGGCTCCCCGGACCACTTGGAAGACGTGGGTATAGCACACGAAAATATGGGAATCGGGCGTAATTCTAGTTTTTTGGCCAAAAAATGCAAAAAATGAGAAACGATGATGGCGGGGTGGTTACTATGGTACCTTAGGTCGTATTTGACGGCCCGGAAAAATTTTAGGCGATCGGGGTCCGGGGGTCCCGGAACCACTTGGAAGGCGTGGGTATTGCACACGAAAATATGGGATTCGGGAGTAATTCTAGTTTTTTGGCCAAAAAATGCAAAAAATGAGAAACGATGATGGCGGGGTGGTTAATATGGTTCCTTAGGTCGTATTTGATAGTCCGGAAAAATTTTAGGAGATCGGGGTCCGGGGGTCCCGGAACCACTTGGAAGAGTGGGCAATAGCACTCAAAAATATAGTAATCGGGCAGAATTCTAGTTTTTTGGTCGACAAACGCAACAAATGAGGAACGATCATGGTGGGGCGGTGACTATGGTTCCTTAGGTCGTATTTGATAGTCCGGAAAAATTTTAGGCGATAGGGGTCCGGAATTCCCGGGTTCACTTCGAAGGCGTGGGCTATAGGTCACGAAAATATGGGAATCGCGCGGAATTCTAGGTTTTTGGCCGAAAAATAGAAAATACTAGGAACTATCATGGCTGGGCGGTGACTATGGTTCCTTAGGTCTTATTTGATAGTCCGGAAAAATTTTAGGCGATAGGGGTCCGGAGACCCAGGACCACTCGGAAGGTGTGGGCTATAACACACAAAAATATGGGATAGCGCGGAATTCTAGTTGATTGGCCGGAAAATGCAAAAAATGAGGAACGATCATGGCGGGGCGGATACTATGGTTCCTTAGGTCATATTTGATAGTCCGGAAAAATATTAGGCGATAGGGGTCCGGAGGTCCCGGAACCACTTGGAAGGGTGGGCAATAGCACACAAAAATATTGTAATCGCGCGAAATTCTAGTTTTTTGGTCGAAAAACACAAAAAATGAGGAATGATCATGGCTGGGAGGTGACTATGGTTCCTTAGGTCGTATTTGATGGTCCGGAAAAATATTAGGCGATAGGGGTCAGGAGGTCCCGGGACCACTCGGAAGGCGTGGGCTATAAAACACAAAAATATGGTAATCGCGCGGAATTCTAGTTGTTTGGCCGAAAAACGCAAAACATGAGGAATGATCATGGCGGGGCGGTTACTATGGTTCCTTAGGTCTTATTTGATGGCCCGGAAAATTTTTAGGCGATCGGGGTTCGGGGTTCCCGGGACCCCTTGGAAGGCGTGGGCTAAAGCACACGAAAATATGGAAATCGCGCGGAATTCTAGTTTCTTGGCTGAAAAACGCAAAAGACTAGGAACGATCATGGCGGGGCGGTGACTATGGTTCTTTAGGTCGTATTTGATAGTCCGAAAAATGTTTAGACGATCCGGCTCCGGGGGGCCCGACCCACTCGGAAGGCGTGGGCGATAGCACACAAAAATATGGGAATCGGGCGGAATTCTAGTTTTTTGGCAAAAAAAATGCAAAACATGAGGAACGATCATGGCGAGGCGGTGACTATGGTTCATTAGGTCCTAATTGATGGCCCAAAAATTTTTTAGGCGATCCGTGTCCGGCGGCCTGGCCCACTCGGAAGGCGTGGGCGCACACAAAAATATGGGAATCACGCGAAATTCTAGTTGTTTGGCCGAAAAACGCAAAAAATGAGGAACGATCATGGCGGGGCGGTGACTATGGTTCCTTAGGTCGTATTTGATGGCCCGGAAAAGTTTTAGGCGATAGGGGTCAGGAGGTCCCGGCCCACTCGGAAGGCGTGGGCGCACACAAAAATATGGGAATCGCGCGAAAATCTAGTTGTTTGGCCGAAAAACGCAAAAAATGAGGAACGATCATGGCGGGGTGGTTGCTATGGTTCCTTAGGTCGTATTTGATGGCCCGGAAAATTTTTAGGCGATCGGGGTTCGGGGCTCCCGGGACCACTCGGAAGGCGTAAGCTATAGCACACTAAAATATGCAAATCGCGCGGAGTTCTAATTTTTTGGCCGAAAAATGCAAAGCATTTGGAACGATCATGGTGGGGCGGTGACTATGGTTCCTTAGGTCGTATTTGATAGTCCGGAAAATTTTTAGGCGATCGGGGTCCACGGTTCCCCGGACCACTTGGAAGGCCTGGGTATTGCACACGAAAATATGGGAATCGGGAGTAATACTAGTTTTTTGGCCGAAAAATGAAAAAAATGAGAAACGATGATTGCGGGGTGGTTACTATGGTTCCTTAGGTCGTATTTGACGGCCCGAAAAAATTTTAGGAGATCAGGGTCCGGGGGTCCCGGAACCACTTGGAAGGGTGGGCAATAGCACTCAAAAATATTGTAATCGGGCGGAATTCTAGTTTTTTGGTCGAAAAACGCAACAAATGAGGAATGATCATGGCTGGGCGGTGACTATGGTTCCTTAGGTCGTATTTGATAGTCCGGAAAAATTTTAGGCGATAGGGGTCCGGAGTTCCCGGGTTCACTTCGAAGGTGTGGGCTATAGGACACGAAAATATGGGAATCGCGCGGAATTCTAGTTTTTTGGCCGAAAAATAGAAAAAACTAGGAACGATCATGGCTGGGCGGTGACTATAGTTCCTTAGGTCATATTTGATAGTCCGAAAAAATTTTAGGCGATAGGGGTTCGGAGACCCGGGACCACTCGGAAGGCGTGGGCTATAACACACAAAAATATGGGATAGCGCAGAATTCTAGTTGTTTGGCTGATAAACGCAAAAAATGAGGAACCATCATGGCGTGGCGGATACTATGGTTTGTTAGGTCGTATTTGATAGTCCCGCAAAATATTAGGCGATAGGGGTCCGGAGGTCCCGGGACCACTCGGAAGGTGTGGGCTATAACACACAAAAATATGGGAATCGCGCGGAATTCTAGTTGTTTGGCCGAAAAACGCAAACAATGAGGAACGATCATGGCGGGGCGGATACTATGGTTCCTTAGGTCATATTTGATAGTCCGGAAAAATATTAGGCAATAGGGGTCAGGAGGTCCCGGGACCACTCGGAAGGCGTGGGCTATAATAAACAAAAATATGGGAATCGCGCGGAATTCTAGTTGTTTGGCCGAAAAACGCAAAAAATGAGGAACGATCATGGCGGGGTGGTTACTATGGTTCCTTAGGTCGTATTTGATGGCCCGGAAAATTTTTAGGCGATCGGGGTTCGGGGTTCCCGGGACCCCTTGGAAGGCATGGGCTAAAGCACACGAAAATATGAAAATCGCGCGGAATTCTAGTTTTTTGGCTGAAAAACGCAAAAGACTAGGAACGATCATGGCGGGGTGGTGAATATGGTTCTTTAGGTCGTATTTGATAGTCCGAAAAATTTTTAGGCGCTCCGGCTCCGGGGGCCCGACCCACTCGGAAGGCGTGGGCGATAGCACACAAAAATATGGGAATCGGGCGGAATTCTAGTTTATTGGCCAAAAAATGCAAAACCTGAAGAACGATCATGGCAAGGCGGTGACTATGGTTCATTAGGTCCTAATTGATGGCCCGAAAATGTTTTAGGTGATCCGTGTCCGGCGACCCGGCCCACTCGGAAGGCGTGGGCGCACACAAAAATATGGGAATCACGCGAAATTCTAGTTGTTTGGCCGAAAAACGCAAAAAATGAGGAACGATCATGGCGGGGCGGTGACTATGGTTCCTTAGGTCGTATTTGATGGCCCGGAAAAGTTTTAGGCGATAGGGGTCAGGAGGTCCCGGCCCACTCGAAAGGCGTGGGCGCACACAAAAATATGGGAATCGCGCGAAATTCTAGTTGTTTGGCCGAAAAACGCAAAAAATGAGGAACGATCATGGCGGGGTGGTTACTATGGTTCCTTAGGTCGTATTTGATGGCCCGAAAAACTTTTAGGCGATCGGGGTTCGGGGCTCCCGGGACCACTCGGAAGGCGTAAGCTATAGCACACTAAAATATGCAAATCGCGCGGAGTTCTAATTGTTTGGCCGAAAAATGCAAAGCATTTGGAACGATCATGGTGGGGCGGTGACTATGGTTCCTTAGGTCGTATTTGATAGTCCGGAAAATTTTTAGGCGATCGGGGTCCACGGTTCCCCGGACCACTTGGAAGGCCTGGGTATTGCACACGAAAATATGGGAATCGGGAGTAATTCCAGTTTTTTGGCCGAAAAATGCAAAAACTGAGAAACGATGATGGCGGGGTGGTTACTATGGTTCCTTAGGTCGTATTTGACGGCCCCGAAAAATTTTAGGAGATCAGGGTCCGGGGGTCCCGGAACCACTTGGAAGGGTGGGCAATAGCACTCAAAAATATTGTAATCGGGCGGAATTCTAGTTTTTTGGTCGAAAAGCGCAACAAATGAGGAATGATCATGGCTGGGCAGTGACTATGGATCCTTAGGTCGTATTTGATAGTCCGGAAAAATTTTAGGTGATAGGGGTCCGGAGTTCCCGGGTTCAATTCGAAGGCGTCGGCTATAGGACACGAAAATATGGGAATCGCGCGGAATTCTAGTTTTTTGGCCGAAAAACAGAAAAAACTAGGAACGATCATGGCTGGGCGGTGACTATGGTTCCTTAGGTCTTATTTGATAGTCCGGAAAAATTTTAGGAGATAGGGGTCCAGAGACCCGGGACCACTCGGAAGGCGTGGGCTATAACACACAAAAATATGGGATAGCGCAGAATTCTAGTTGTTTGGCCGAAAAACGCAAAAAATGAGGAACGATCATGGCGGGGTGGTTACTATGGTTCCTTAGGTCGTATTTGATGGCCCGGAAAATTTTTAGGCGATCGGGGTTCGGGGCTCCCGGGACCACTCGGAAGGCGTAAGCTATAGCACACTAAAATATGCAAATCGCGCGGAGTTCTAATTTTTTGGCCGAAAAATGCAAAGCATTTGGAACGATCATGGTGGGGCGGTGACTATGGTTCCTTAGGTCGTATTTGATAGTCCGGAAAATTTTTAGGCGATCGGGGTCCACGGTTCCCCGGACCACTTGGAAGGCCTGGGTATTGCGCACGAAAATATGGGAATCGGGAGTAATTCTAGTTTTTTGGCCGAAAAATGCAAAAAATGAGAAACGATGATGGCGGGGCGGTTACTATGGTTCCTTAGGTAGTATTTGACGGCCCGAAAAATTTTTAGGAGATCAGGGTCCGGGGGTCCCGGAACCACTTGGAAGGGTGGGCAATAGCACTCAAAAATATTGTAATCGGGCGGAATTCTAGTTTTTTGGTCGAAAAACACAACAAATGAGGAATGATCATGGCTGGGCGGTGACTATGGTTCCTTAGGTCGTATTTGATAGTCCGAAAAAATTTTAGGCGATAGGGGTCCAGAGTTCCCGGGTTCACTTGGAAGGCGTGGGCTATAGGACACGAAAATATGGGAATCGCGCGGAATGCTAGTTGTTTGGCCGAAAAACGCAAAAAATGAGGAACGATCATCGCGGGGCGGATACTATGGTTCCTTTGGTCGTATTTGATAGTCCGAAAAAATATTAGGCGATAGGGGTCAGGAGGTCCCGGGACCACTCGAAAGGCGTGGGCTATAACACACAAAAATATGGGAATCGCGCGGAATTCTAGTTGTTTGGCCGAAAAACGCAAAAAATGAAGAACGATCATGGCGGGGTGGTTACTATGGTTCCTTAGGTCGTATTTGATGGCCCGAAAATTTTTTAGGCGATCGGGGTTCCTGGGACCCCTTGGAAGGCGTGGGCTAAAGCACACGAAAATATGGAAATCGCGCGGAATTCTAGATTTTTGGCTGAAAAACGTAAAAGACTAGGAACGATCATGGCGCGGCGGTGACTATGGTTCCTTAGGTCGTATTTGACGGCCCGGAAAATTTTAGGCGATCCGGCTCCGGGGGCCCGACCCACTCGGAAGGCGTGGGCGATAGCACACAAAAATATGGGAATCGGGCGGAATTCTAGTTTTTTGGCCAAAAAATGCAAAAAATGAGGAACGATCATGGCGAGGCGGTGACTATGGTTCCTTAGGTCCTAATTGATGGCCCGAAAACTTTTTAGGCGTTCCGAGTCCGGCGGCCCGGCCCACTCGGAAGGCGTGGGCAATAGCACACAAAAATATGGTAATCGATAGGAATTCTAGTTTTTTGGCCGAAAAATGCAATTAATGAGGAACGATCATGGCGGGGCGGTGACTATGGTTCCTTAGGTCGTATTTGATGGCCCGGAAAATTTTAGGCGATCGGGGTCCTCGGCTCCCGGGACCACTCGGAAGGCATAAGCTATAGCACACGAAAATATGCAAATCGCGCGGAGTTCTAGTTTTTTGGCCGAAAAATGCAAAGCATTTGGAACGATCATGGTGGGGCGGTGACTATGGTACCTTAGGTAGTATTTGATAGTCCGGAAAAATTTTAGGCGATCGGGGTCCGCGACTCCCCGGACCACTTGGAAGGCGTGGTATAGCACACGAAAATATGGGAATCGGGCGTAATTCTAGTTTTTTGGCCGAAAAATGCAAATAATGAGAAACGATGATGGCGGGGCGGTTACTATGGTTCCTTAGGTCGTATTTGACGGCCCGAAAAAATTTTAGGCGATCGGGGTCCGGGGGTCCCGGAACCACTTGGAAGGGTGGGCAATAGCACCCAAAAATATTGTAATGGGGCGGAATTCTAGTGTTTTGGGCGAAAACGCAACAAATGAGGAATGATCATGGCTGGGCGGTGACTATGGTTCCTTAGGTCGTATTTGATAGTCCGGAAAAATTTTAGGCGATAGGGGTCTGGAGTTCCCGGGTTCACTTCGAAGGCGTCGGCTATAGGACACGAAAATATGGGAATCGCGCAGAATTCTAGTTTTTTGGCCGAAAAATGGAAAACACTAGGAACGATCATGGCTGGGCGGTGACTATGGTTCCTTAGGTCTTATTTGATAGTCCGGAAAAATTTTAGGCGATAAGGGTCCGGAGACCCGGGACCACTCAGAAGGCGTGGGCTATAACACACAAAAATATGGGATAGCGCGGAATTCTAGTTGTTTGGCCCAAAAATGCAAAAAACGAGGAACGATCATGGCGGGGCGGATAGTATGGTTCCTTAGGTCGTATTTGATAGTCCGGAAAAATTTTAGGCGATAGGGGTCCGGAGGTCCCGGGACCACTCGGAAGGTGTGGGCTATAACACACAAAAATATGGGAATCGCGCGAAATTCTAGTTGTTTGGCCGAAAAATGCAAAAAATGAGGAACGATCATGGAGGGGTGGTTACTATGGTTCCTTAGGTCGTATTTGATGGCCCGAAAAATTTTTAGTCGATCGGGGTTCAGGGTTCCCGGGACCACTTGGAAGGCGTGGGCTAAAGCACACGAAAATATGGAAATCGCGCGGAATTCTAGTTTTTTGGCTGAAAAACGCAAAAGACTAGGAACGATCATGGCAGGGCGGTGACTATGGTTCCTTAGGTCGTATTTGATATTCCGGGAAATTTTTAGGCGATCCGGCTCCGGGGGGCCCGACCCACTCGGAAGGCGTGGGCGATAGCACACAAAAATATGGGAATCGGGCGGAATTATATTTTTTTGGCCAAAAAATGCAAAAAATGAGGAAGGATCATGGCGAGGCGGTGACTATGGTTCATTAGGTCCTAATTGATGGCCCGAAATTTTTTTAGGCGATCCGAGTCCGGCGGCCCGGCCCACTCGGAAGGCGTGGGCAATAGCACACAAAAATATGGTAATCGAGCGAAATTCTAGTTTTTTTGCCGAAAAATGCAATAAATGAGGAACGATCATGGCGGGGCTGTGACTATGGTTCCTTAGGTCGTATTTGATGGCCCGAAAAATTTTAGGCGATCGGGGTCCACGGCTCCCGGGACTACTCGATAGGCGTAAGCTATAGCACACTAAATTATGCAAATCGCACGGAGTTCTAGTTTTTTGGCCGAAAAATGCAAAGCATTTGGAACGATCATGGTGGGGCGGTGAATATGGTACCTTAGGTCGTATTTGATAGTCCGGAAAAATTTTAGGCGATCGGGGTCCGCGGCTCCCCGGACCACTTTGAAGGCGTGGATATAGCACACGAAAATATGGGAATCGGGCGTAATTCTAGTTTTTTGGCCGAAAAATGCAAAAAATGAGAAACGATGATGGCGGGGCGGTTACTATGGTTCCTTAGGTCATATTTGACGGCCCGAAAAAATTTTAGGCGATCGGGGTCCGGGGGTCCCGGAACCACTTGGAAGGTTGGGCAATAGCACACAAAAAAATTGTAATCGGGCGGAATTCTAATTTTTTGGCCGAAAAACGCAAAAAATGAGGAATGATCATGGCTGGGCGGTGACTATAGGACACGAAAATATGGGAATCGCGCGGAATTCTAGTTTTTTGGCCGAAAAATGGAAAAAACTAGGAACGATCATGGCTGGGCGGTGACTATGGTTCCTTAGGTCTTATTTGATAGTCCGGAAAAATTTTAGGAGATAGGGGTCCAGAGACCCGGGACCACTCGGAAGGCGTGGGCTATAACACACAAAAATATGGGATAGCGCAGAATTCTAGTTGTTTGGCCGAAAAACGCAAAAAATGAGGAACGATCATGGCGGGGTGGTTACTATGGTTCCTTAGGTCGTATTTGATGGCCCGGAAAATTTTTAGGCGATCGGGGTTCGGGGCTCCCGGGACCACTCGGAAGGCGTAAGCTATAGCACACTAAAATATGCAAATCGCGCGGAGTTCTAATTTTTTGGCCGAAAAATGCAAAGCATTTGGAACGATCATGGTGGGGCGGTGACTATGGTTCCTTAGGTCGTATTTGATAGTCCGGAAAATTTTTAGGCGATCGGGGTCCACGGTTCCCCGGACCACTTGGAAGGCCTGGGTATTGCACACAAAAATATGGGAATCGCGCGGAATTCTAGTTGTTTGGCCGAAAAATGCAAAAACTGAGGAACGATCATGGCGGGGCGGATACTATGGTTCCTTAGGTCGTATTTGATGGTCCGGAAAAATTTTAGCCAATAGGGGTCAGGAGGTCCCGGGACCAGTCGAAAGGCGTGGGCTATAACACACAAAAATATGGGAATCGCGCGGAATTAGAGTTGTTTGGCTGAAAAACGCAAAAAATGAGGAACGATCTTGGCGGGGTGGTTACTATGGTTCCTTAGGTCGTATTTAATGGCCCGGAAAATTTTTAGGCGATCAGGGTTCGGGGTTCCCTGGACCCCTTGGAAGGCGTGGGCTTAAGCACACGAAAATATGAAAATCGCGCGGAATTCTAGTTTTTTGGCTGAAAAACGCAAAAGACTAGGAACGATCATGGCGGGGCACTGACTATGGTTCCTTAGGTCGTATTTGATAGTCCGGACAATTTTTAGGCGATCCGGCTCCTGGGGGCCCGACCCACTCGGAAGACGTGGGCGATAGCACACAAAAATATGGGAATCGGGCGGAATTCTAGTTTTTTGGCCAAAAAATGCAAAAAATGAGGAACGATCATGGCGAGGCGGTTACTATTGTTCCTTAGGTCCTAATTGATGGCCCGAAAATTTTTTAGGCGATCCGAGTCCGGCGGCCCGGCCCACTCGGAAGGCGTGGGCAATAGCACACAAAAATATGGTAATCGAGCGGAATTATAGTTTTTTGGCCGAAAAATGCAATAAATGAGGAACGATCATGGCGGGGCGGTGACTATGGTTCCTTAGGTCGTATTTGATGGCCCGAAAATGTTTTAGGCGATCGGAGTCAGGAGGTCCCGGGACCACTCGGAAGGCGTGGGCTATAACACACAAATATATGGGAATCGCGCGGAATTCAAGTTGTTTGGCCGAAAAACGCAAAAAATGAGGAACGATCATGGCAGGGTGGTTACTATGGTTCCTTAGGTCGTATTTGATGGCCCAGAAAATTTTTAGGCGATCGGGGTTCGGGGTTCCCGGGACCCCTTGGAAGGCGTGGGCTAAAGCACACGAAAATATGGAAATCGCGCGGAATTCTAGTTTTTTGGCTGAAAAATGCAAAAGACTAGGAACGATCATGGCGGGGCGGTGACTATGGTTCCTTAGGTCGTATTTGATAGTCCGGCAAATTTTTAGGAGATCCGGCTCCGGGGGGCCCAACCCACTCGGAAGGCGTGGGTGATAGCACACAAAAATATGGGAATCGGGCGGAATTCTAGTGTTTTGGCCAAAAAATGCAAAAAATGAGGAACGATCATGGCGAGGCGATGACTATGGTTCATTAGGTCCTAATTGATGGCCCGAAAAATTTTTAGGCGATCCGAGTCCGGCGGCCCGGCCCACTCGGAATGCGTGGGCAATAGCACACAAAAATATGGTAATCTAGCGGAATTCTAGTTTTTTGGCCGAAAAATGCAATAAATGAGGAACGATCATGGCGGGGCGGTGACTATGGTTCCTTAGGTAGTATTTGATGGCCCGGAAAATTTTAGGCGATCGGGGTCCACGGCTCCCGGGACCAATCGGAAGGCGTAAGCTATAGCACACTAAAATATGCAAATCGCGCGGAGTTCTAGGTTTTTGGCAGAAAAATGCAAAGCATTTGGAATGATCATGGTGGGGCGGTGACTATGGTACCTTTGGTCGTATTTGATAGTCCGGAAAACTTTTAGGCGATCGGGGTCCGCGGCTCCTCGGACCACTTGGAAGGCGTGGGTATAGCACACGAAAATATGGGAATCGGGCGTAATTCTAGTTTTTTGGACGAAAAATGCAAAAAGTGAGAAACGATGATGGCGGGGCGGTTACTCTGGTTCCTTAGGTCGTATTTGACGGCCCGGAAAAATTTTAGGCGATCGGGGTCCGGGGGTCCCGGAACCACTTGGAAGGGTGGGCAATAGCACACAAAAATATTATAATCGGGCGGAATTCTAGTTTTTTGGCTGAAAAATGCAACAAATGAGGAATGATCATGGCTGGGCGGTGACTATGGTTCCTTAGGTCATATTTTATAGTCCGGAAAAATTTTAGGCGTTAGGGGTCCGGAGTTCCCGGGTTCACTTCGAAGGCGTGGGCTATAGGACACGAAAATATGGGAATCGCGCGGAATTCTAGTTTTTTGGCCGAAAAACGGAAAAAACTAGGAACGATCATGGCTGGGCGGTGACTATGGTTACTTTGGTCTTATTTGATATTCCGGAAAAATTTTAGGCGATAGGGGTCCGGAGACCCGGGACCACTCGGAAGGCGTGGGCTATAACACACAAAAATATGGGATAGCACGGAATTCTAATTGTTTGGCCGAAAAACGCAAAAAATGAGGAACGATCATGGCGGGGCGGATACTATGGTTCCTTAGGTCGTATTTGATAGTTCAGAAAAATTTTAGGCGATAGGGGTCCGGAGGTCCCGGGACCACTCGGAAGGCGTGGGCTATAACACAAAAAAATATGGGAATCGCGCGGAATTCTAGTTGTTTGGCCGAAAAATGCAAAAACTGAGGAACGATCATGGCGGGGCAGATACTATGGTTCCTTAGGTCGTATTTGATAGTCCGGAAAAATTTTAGGCAATAGGGGTCAGGAGGTCCCGGGACCACTCGGAAGGCGTGGGCTATAACACACAAAAATATGGGAATCGCGCGGAATTCTAGTTGTTTGGCCGAAAAACGCAAAAAATGAGGAACGATCTTGGTGGGGTGGTTACTATGGTTCCTTAGGTCGTATTTAATGGCCCGGAAAATTTTTAGGCGATCGGGGTTCGGGGTTCCCGGGACCCCTTGGAAGGCGTGGGCTAAAGCACAAGAAAATATGGAAATCACGCGGAATTCTAGTTTTTTCGCTGAAAAAAGCAAAAGACTAGGAACGATCATAGCGGGGCGGTAACTATGGTTCCTTAGGTCATATTTGATAGTCCGAAAAATTTTTTGGCGATCCGGCTCTGGGGGGCCCGACCCACTCGGAAGGCGTGGGCGATAGCACACAAAAATATGGGAATCAGGCGGAATTCTAGTTTTTTGGCCAAAAAATGCAAAAAATGAGGAACGATCATGGGGAGGCGGTGACTATGGTTTCTTAGGTCCTAATTGATGGCCTGAAATTTTTTTAGGCGATCCGAGACCGGCGGCCCGACCCATTCGGAAGGCGTGGGCAATAGCACACAAAAATATGGTAATCGAGCGGAATTCTAGTTTTTTGGCCGAAAAATGTAATAAATGAGGAACGATCATGGCGGGGCGGTGACTATGGTTCCTTAGGTCATATTTGATGGCCCAGAAAATGTTAGGCGATCGGGGTCCACGGCTCCCGGGACCACTCGGAAGGCGTAAGCTATAGCACACTAAAATATGCAAATCGCGCGGAGTTCTAGTTTTTTGGCCGAAAAATGCAAAGCATTTGGAACGATCATGGTGGGGAGGTGACTATGGTACCTTAGGTCGTATTTGATAGTCCTGAAAAATTTTAGGCGATCGGGGTCCGCGGCTCCCCGGACCACTTGGAAGGCGTGGGTATAGCACACGAAAATATGGGAATCGGGCGTAATTCTAGTTTTTTGGCCGTAAAATACAAAAAATGAGAAACGATGATGGCGGGGCGGTTACTATGGTTCCTTAGGTTGTATTTGACGGCCTGGAAAAATTTTAGGCGATCGGGGTCCGGGGGTCCCGGAACCACTTGGAAGGGTGGGCAATAGCACACAAAAATATTGTAATCGGGCGGAATTCTAAATATTGTAAATGAGGAATGATCATGGCTGGGCGGTGACTATGGTTCCATAGGTCATATTTGATAGTCCATAAAAATTTTAGGCGATAAGGGTCCGGATTTCCCGGGTTTACTTGGAAGGCTTGGGCTATAGGATGCGAAAATATGGGAATCGCGCAGAATTCTAGTCTTTTGGCCGAAAAACAGAAAAAACTAGGAACGATCATGGCTGGGCGGTGACTATGGTTCCTTAGGTCTTATTTGATAGTCCGAAAAAATTTTAGGGAATAGGGGACCGAAGACCCGACACCACACGGAAGGCGTGGGCTATAACACACAAAAATATGGGATCGCGCGGAATTCTAGTTGTTTGGCCGAAAAACGCAAAAGATGAGTAACGATCATGGCGAGGCGGATACTATGGTTCCTTAGGTCGTATTTGATAGTCCGGAAAAATTTTAGGTGATAGGGGTCCGGAGGTCCCGGGACCACTCGGAAGGTGTGGGCTATAACACACAAAAATATGGGAATCGCGCGGAATTCTAGTTGTTTGGCCGAAAAATGCAAAAAATAAGGAACGATCATGGCGGGGCGGATACTATGGTTCCTTAGGTCGTATTTGATTGCCCGGAAAAAAATTTTAGGCGATCGGGGTACGCGGTTCTTGGGACCACTCGGAATGCGTGGGTATAGCACACGAAAATATGGGAATCGGGCGAAATTCTAGGTCTTTTTCAGTAACATGCAAAAAATGTGGAAAGATCTTGGCAGGGCGGTGACTATGGTTCCTTTGGTCTTATTTGATAGTCCGGAAAAATATTAGGCGATAGGGGTCCGGAGGTCCCGTGACCACTCGGAAGGCGTGGGCTATAACACAAAAAAAAATGGGAATCGTGCGGAATTCTAGTTGTTTGGCCGAAAAACGCAAAACATTAGGAATGATCATGGCGGGGTGGTTACTATGGTTCCTTAGGTCGTATTTGATGGCCCGGAAAATTTTTAGACGATCGGGGTTCAGGGTTCCCGGGACCCCTTGGAAGGCGTGGGCTAAAGCACACGAAAATATGGGAATCGGGCGGAATTCTACTTTTTTGGCCAAAAAATGGATAAAATAAGGAACGATCATGGCGAGGCGGTGACTATTGTTTCTTAGGTCCTAATTGATGCCCCGAAAATTTTTTAGGCGATCCGAGTCCGACGGCCCAGCCCACTCGGAAGGTGTGGGCAATAGCACAAAAAAATATGGTAGTCGAGCGGAATTCTAGTGTTTTGGCCGAAAAACGCAATAAATGAGGAACGATCATGGCTGGGCGGTGACTATGGTTCCTTAGGTCATATTTGACGGCCCAGAAAATTTTAGGCGATCGGGGTCCACGGCTCCCGGGACCACTCAGAAGGCGTAAGCTATAGCACACTAAAATATGCAAATGGCGCGGAGTTCTCATTTTTTGGCCGAAAAATGCAAAGCATTTGGAACGATCATGGTGGGGCGGTGACTACCTTAGGTCGTATTTGATAGTCCGGAAAAATTTTAGGCGATCGGGGTCCGCGGCTCCCCGAACCACTTGCAAGGCGTGGGTATAGCACACGAAAATATGGGAATCGGGCGTAATTCTAGTTTTTTGGCCAAAAAATGCAAAAAATGAGAAACGGTGATGGCGGGGTGGTTACTATGGTTCCTTAGGTCGTATTTGACGGCCCAGAAATATTTTAGGTGATCGGGGTCCGGGGGTCCCGGAACCACTTGGAAGGGTGGCAATAGCACACAAAAATATTGTAATCGGGCGGAATTCTAGTTTTTTGGCCGAAAAACGCAACAAATGAGGAATGATCATGGCTGGGCAGTGACTATGGTTCCATAGGACGTATTTGATAGTCCGTAAAAATTTTAGGCGATAGGGGTCCGGAGTTCCCGGGTTCACTTGGAAGGCGTGGGCTATAGGACACGAAAACATGGGAATCGCGCAGAATTCTAGTTTTTTGGCTGAAAAACGGAAAAAACTAGGAACGATCATGGCTGGGCGGTGACTATGGTTCCTTAGGTCTTATTTGATAGTCCGAAAAAATTTTAGGGGATAGGGGTCCGGAGACCCGGGACCACACGGAAGGCGTGGGCTATAACACACAAAAATTTGGGATCGCGCGAATTTCTAGTTGTTTGGCCGAAAAATGCAAAAAGATGAGGAACGATCATGGCGGGGCGGATACTATGGTTCCTTAGGTCGTATTTTATAGTCCGGAAAAATTTTAGGCGATAGGGGTCCGGAGGTCCCGGGTCCACTCGGAAGGTGTGGGCTATAACACACAAAAATATGGGAATCGCGCGGAATTCTAGTTGTTTGGCCGAAAAATGCAAAAATAAGGAACGATCATGGCGGGGCGGATACTATGGTTCCTTAGGTCGTATTTGATTGCCCGAAAAATTTTTAGGCGATCGGGGTACGCGGTTCTTGGGACCACTCGGAATGCGTGGGTATAGCACACGAAAATATAGGAATCGGGCGAAATTCTAGGTCTTTTTTAGTAACATGCAAAAAACGTGGAAAGATCTTGGTAAGGCGGTGACTATGGTTCCTTTGGTCTTATTTGATAGTCCGGAAAAATATTAGGCGATAGGGGTCCGGAGGTCCCGGGACCACTCGGAAGGCGTGGGCTATAACACAAAACAAAATGGGAATCGTGCGGAATTCTAGTTGTTTGGCTGAAAAACGCAAAACACGAGGAATGATCATGGCGGGGTGGTTACTAAGGTTCCTGAGGTCGTATTTGATAGTCCGAAAAAAATTTAGGCTATAGGGGTCAGGAGGTCCCGGGAACACTCGGAAGGCGTGCGCTATAACACACAAAAATATGGGAATCGCGCGGAATTCTAGTTGTTTGGCCGAAAAACGCAAAAAATAAGGAACGATCATGGCGGGGTGGTTACTATGGTTCCTTAGGTTGTATTTGATGGCCCGGAAAATTTTTAGACGATCGGGGTTCAGGGTTCCCGGGACCCCTTGGAAGGCGTGGGCTAAAGCACACGAAAATATGGGAATCGGGCGGAATTCTAGTTTTTTGGCCAAAAAATGGAAAAAATAAGGAACGATCATGGCGAGGCGGTGACTATGGTTCCTTAGGTCCTAATTAATGGCCCAAAAATTTTTTAGGCGATCCGAGTCCGACGGCACGGCCCACTCGGAAGGCGTGGGCAATAGCACACAAAAATATGGTAATTGAGCGGAATTCTAGTTTTTTGGCCGAAAAACGCAATAAATGAGGAACGATCATGGCTGGGCGGTGACTATGGTTCCTTAGGTCGTATTTGATGGCATGGAAAATTTTAGGCGATCGGGGTCCACGGCTCCCGGGACCACTCGGAAGGCGTAAGCTATAGCACACTAAAATATGCAAATCGCGCGGAGTTCTAGTTTTTTGGCCGAAAAATGCAAAGCATTTGGAACGATCATTGTGGGGCGGTGACTATGGTACCTTAGGTAGTATTTGATAGTCCGGAAATATTTTAGGCGATCGGGGTCCGCGGCTCCCCGGACCACTTGGAAGGCGTGGGTATAGCACACGAAAATATGGGAATCGGGCGTAGTTCTAGTGTTTTGGCCAAAAAATGCAAAAACTGAGAATTGGTGATGGCGGGGCGGTTACTATGGTTCCTTAGGTCGTATTTGACAGCCCACAAAAATTTTAGGCGATCGGGGTCCGGGGGTCCCGGAACCACTTGGAAGGGTGGGCAATAGCACACAAAAATATTGTAATCGGGCGGAATTCTAGTTTTTTGGCCGAAAAACGCAACAAATGAGGAATGATCATGGTTGGGTGGTGACTATGGTTCCTTAGGTCGTATTTGATAGTCGGGAAAAATTTTAGGCGATAGGGGTCCGGAGTTCCTGGGTGCACTTCGAAGGCGTGGGCTATAGGACACGAAAATATGGGAATCACGCGGAATCCTAGTTTTTGGGCCGAAAAACGGAAAAAACTAGGAACGATCATGGCTGGGCGGTGACTATGGTTCCTTAGGTCTTATTTGATAGTCCGGAAAACTTTTAGGCGATAGGGGTCCGGAGACCCGGGACCACTCGGAAGGTGTGGGCTATAACACACAAAAATATGGGAATCGCGCGGAATTCTAGTTGTTTGGCCGAAAAACGCAAAAAATAAGGAACGATCATGGCGGGGCGGATACTATGTTTCCTTAGGTGGTATTTGATAGTCCGGAAAAATTTTAGGCGAAAGGGGTCCGGAGGTCCCGGGACCACTCGGAAGGTGTGGGCTATAACACACAAAAATATGGTAATCGCGCGGAATTCTAGTTGTTTGGCCGAAAAACGCAAAAAATGAGGAACGATCATGGCGGGCCGGATACTATGTTTCCTTAGGTCGTATTTGATAGTCCGGAAAACTTTTAGGCGATAGGGGTCCGGAGGTCCCGGGACCACTCGGAAGGTGTGGGTATAACACAAAAACATATGAAAATCGCGCGGAATTCTAGTTGTTTGGCCGAAAAACGCAAAAAATGAGGAACGATCATGGCGGGGCGGATACTATGGTTCCTTAGGTCGTATTTGATAGTCCGGAAAAATATTGGGGGATAAGGGTCAGGAGGTCCCGGGACCACTCGGAAGGCGTGGGCTATAACACACAAAAATATGGGAATCGCGCGGAATTCTAGTTGTTTGGCTGAAAAACGCAAAACATGAGGAACGATCATGGCGGGGTGGTTACTATGGTTCCTTAGGTCGTATTTGATGGCCCGAAAACTTTTTAGGTGATCGGGGTTCGGGGTTCTCGGGACCACTTGTAAGGCGTGGGCTAAAGCACACGAAAATATGGAAATCGCGCGGAATTCTAGTTTTTTGGCTGAAAAACACAAAAGACTAGGAACGATCATGGCGGGGCGGTGACTATGGTTCATTAGGTCGTATTCGATAGTCCGTAAAATTTTTAGGCGATCCGGCTCCGGGGGGCCCGACCCATTCGGAAGGCGTGGGCGATAGCACACAAAAATATGGGAATCGGGCGGAATTCTAGTTTTTTGGCCAAAAAATGCAAAAAATGAGGAACGATCATGGGGAGGCAGTGACTATGGTTCCTTAGGTCCTAATTGATGGCCCGAAAAAGTTTTAGGCGATCCGAGTCCGGCGGCCCGGCCCACTCGGAAGGCGTGGGCAATAGCACAAAAAAATATGGTAATCGAGCGGAATTCTAGTTTTTTGGCCGAAAAATGCAATAAATGAGGTACGATCATGGCGGGGCGGTGACTATGGTTCCTTAGGTCGTATTTGATAATCCGGAAAATTTTTAGGCGATCCGGCTCCGGGGGGCCTGACCCACTCGGAAGGCGTGGGCGATAGCACACAAAAATATGGGAATCAGGCGGAATTCTAGTTGTTTGGCCGAAAAACGCAAAAAATGAGGAACGATCATGGCGGGGCGGATACTATGGTTCCTTAGGTCGTATTTGATAGTCCGGAAAAATATTGGGGGATAAGGGTCAGGAGGTCCCGGGACCACTCGGAAGGCGTGGGCTATAACACACAAAAATATGGGAATCGCGCGGAATTCTAGTTGTTTGGCTGAAAAATGGAAAACATGAGGAACGATCATGGCGGGGTGGTTACTATGGTTCCTTAGGTCGTATTTGATGGCCCGAAAATTTTTTAGGTGATCGGGGTTCGGGGTTCTCGGGACCCCTTGTAAGGCGTGGGCTAAAGCACACGAAAATATGGAAATCGCGCGGAATTCTAGTTTTTTGGCTGAAAAACACAAAAGACTAGGAACGATACTGGCGGGGCGGTGACTATGGTTCCTTAGGTCGTATTCGATAGTCCGTAAAATTTTTAGGCGATCCGGCTCCGGGGGGCCCGACCCATTCGGAAGGCGTGGGCGATAGCACACAAAAATATGGGAATCGGGCGGAATTCTAGTTTTTTGGCCAAAAAATGCAAAAAATGAGGAACGATCATGGGGAGGCAGTGACTATGGTTCTTTAGGTCCTAATTGATGGCCCGAAAAAGTTTTAGGCGATCCGAGTCCGGCGGCCCGGCCCACTCGCAAGGCGTGGGCAATAGCATAAAAAAATATGGTAATCGAGCGGAATTCTAGTTTTTTGGCCGAAAAACGCAATAAATGAGGAACGATCATGGCGGGGTGGTGACTATGGTTCCTTAGGTCATATTTGATGGACCGGAAAATTTTAGGCGATCGGGGTCCACGGCTCCCGGGACCACTCGGAAGGCGTAAGCTATAGCACACTAAAATATGCAAATGGCGCGGAGTTCTAGTTTTTTGGCCGAAAAATGCAAAGCATTTGGAACGATCATGGTGGGGCGGTGACTATGGTACCTTAGGTAGTATGTGATAGTCCGGAAAAATTTTAGGCGATCGGGGTCCGCGGCTCCCCGGACCACTTGGAAGGCATGGGTATAGCACACGAAAATATGGGAATCGGGCGTAATTCTAGTTTTTTGGCCGAAAAATGCAAAAAATGAGAAACGGTGATGCCGGGGCGGTTACTATGGTTCCTTAGGTCGTATTTGACAGCCCGCAAAAATTTTAGGCGATCGGGGTCCGGGGGTCCCGGAACCACTTGGAAGGGTGGGCTAGCACACAAAAATATGGTAATTGAGCGGAATTCTAGTTTTTTGGCCGAAAAACGCAATAAATGAGGAACGATCATGGCTGGGCGGTGACTATGGTTCCTTAGGTCGTATTTGATGGCATGGAAAATTTTAGGCGATCGGGGTCCACGGCTCCCGGGACCACTCGGAAGGCGTAAGCTATAGCACACTAAAATATGCAAATCGCGCGGAGTTCTAGTTTTTTGGCCGAAAAATGCAAAGCATTTGGAACGATCATTGTGGGGCGGTGACTATGGTACCTTAGGTAGTATTTGATAGTCCGGAAATATTTTAGGCGATCGGGGTCCGCGGCTCCCCGGACCACTTGGAAGGCGTGGGTATAGCACACGAAAATATGGGAATCGGGCGTAATTCTAGTGTTTTGGCCAAAAAATGCAAAAACTGAGAATTGGTGATGGCGGGGCGGTTACTACGGTTCCTTAGGTCGTATTTGACAGCCCACAAAAATTTTAGGCGATCGGGGTCCGGGGGTCCCGGAACCACTTGGAAGGGTGGGCAATAGCACACAAAAATATTGTAATCGGGCGGAATTCTAGTTTTTTGGCCGAAAAACGCAACAAATGATGAATGATCATGGTTGGGTGGTGACTATGGTTCCTTAGGTCGTATTTGATAGTCGGGAAAAATTTTAGGCGATAGGGGTCCGGAGTTCCTGGGTGCACTTCGAAGGCGTGGGCTATAGGACACGAAAATATGGGAATCGCGCAGAATTCTAGTTTTTTGGCCAAAAAACGGAAAAAACTAGGAACGATCATGGCTGGGCGGTGACTATGGTTCCTTAGGTCTTATTTGATAGTCCGGAAAACTTTTAGGCGATAGGGGTCCGGAGACCCGGGACCACTCGGAAGGTGTGGGCTATAACACACAAAAATATGGGAATCGCGCGGAATTCTAGTTGTTTGGCCGAAAAACGCAAAAAATGAGGAACGATCATGGCGGGGCGGATACTATGTTTCCTTAGGTCGTATTTGATAGTCCGGAAAAATTTTAGGCGATAGGGGTCCGGAGGTCCCGGGACCACTCGGAAGGTGTGGGCTATAACACACAAAAATATGGTAATCGCGCGGAATTCTAGTTGTTTGGCCGAAAAACGCAAAAAATGAGGAACGATCATGGCGGGCCGGATACTATGTTTCCTTAGGTCGTATTTGATAGTCCGGAAAACTTTTAGGCGATAGGGGTCCGGAGGTCCCGGGACCACTCGGAAGGTGTGGGTATAACACAAAAACATATGAAAATCGCGCGGAATTCTAGTTGTTTGGCCGAAAAACGCAAAAAATGAGGAACGATCATGGCGGGGCGGATACTATGGTTCCTTAGGTCGTATTTGATAGTCCGGAAAAATATTGGGGGATAAGGGTCAGGAGGTCCCGGGACCACTCGGAAGGCGTGGGCTATAACACACAAAAATATGGGAATCGCGCGGAATTCTAGTTGTTTGGCTGAAAAACGCAAAACATGAGGAACGATCATGGCGGGGTGGTTACTATGGTTCCTTAGGTCGTATTTGATGGCCCGAAAACTTTTTAGGTGATCGGGGTTCGGGGTTCTCGGGACCCCTTGTAAGGCGTGGGCTAAAGCACACGAAAATATGGAAATCGCGCGGAATTCTAGTTTTTTGGCTGAAAAACACAAAAGACTAGGAACGATCATGGCGGGGCGGTGACTATGGTTCCTTAGGTCGTATTCGATAGTCCGTAAAATTTTTAGGCGATCCGGCTCCGGGGGGCCCGACCCATTCGGAAGGCGTGGGCGATAGCACACAAAAATATGGGAATCGGGCGGAATTCTAGTTTTTTGGCCAAAAAATGCAAAAAATGAGGAACGATCATGGGGAGGCAGTGACTATGGTTCCTTAGGTCCTAATTGATGGCCCGAAAAAGTTTTAGGCGATCCGAGTCCGGCGGCCCGGCCCACTCGGAAGGCGTGGGCAATAGCACAAAAAAATATGGTAATCGAGCGGAATTCTAGTTTTTTGGCCGAAAAATGCAATAAATGAGGTACGATCATGGCGGGGCGGTGACTATGGTTCCTTAGGTCGTATTTGATAATCCGGAAAATTTTTAGGCGATCCGGCTCCGGGGGCCCGACCCACTCGGAAGGCGTGGGCGATAGCACACAAAAATATGGGAATCAGGCGGAATTCTAGTTGTTTGGCCGAAAAACGCAAAAAATGAGGAACGATCATGGCGGGGCGGATACTATGGTTCCTCAGGTCGTATTTGATAGTCCGGAAAAATATTGGGGGATAAGGGTCAGGAGGTCCCGGGACCACTCGGAAGGCGTGGGCTATAACACACAAAAATATGGGAATCGCGCGGAATTCTAGTTGTTTGGCTGAAAAACGCAAAACATGAGGAACGATCATGGCGGGGTGGTTACTATGGTTCCTTAGGTCGTATTTGATGGCCCGAAAATTTTTTAGGTGATCGGGGTTCGGGGTTCTCGGGACCCCTTGTAAGGCGCGGGCTAAAGCACACGAAAATATGGAAATCGCGCGGAATTCTAGTTTTTTGGCTGAAAAACACAAAAGACTAGGAACGATCATGGCGGGGCGGTGACTATGGTTCCTTAGGTCGTATTCGATAGTCCGTAAAATTTTTAGGCGATCCGGCTCCGGGGGGCCCGACCCATTCGGAAGGCGTGGGCGATAGCACACAAAAATATGGGAATCGAGCAGAATTCTAGTTTTTTGGCCAAAAAATGCAAAAAATGAGGAACGATCATGGGGAGGCAGTGACTATGGTTCCTTAGGTCCTAATTGATGGCCCGAAAAAGTTTTAGGCGATCCGAGTCCGGCGGCCCGGCCCACTCGCAAGGCGTGGGCAATAGCATAAAAAAATATGGTAATCGAGCGGAATTCTAGTTTTTTGGCCGAAAAACGCAATAAATGAGGAACGATCATGGCGGGGTGGTGACTATGGTTCCTTAGGTCATATTTGATGGACCGGAAAATTTTAGGCGATCGGGGTCCACGGCTCCCGGGACCACTCGGAAGGCGTAAGCTATAGCACACTAAAATATGCAAATGGCGCGGAGTTCTAGTTTTTTGGCCGAAAAATGCAAAGCATTTGGAACGATCATGGTGGGGCGGTGACTATGGTACCTTAGGTAGTATGTGATAGTCCGGAAAAATTTTAGGCGATCGGGGTCCGCGGCTCCCCGGACCACTTGGAAGGCATGGGTATAGCACACGAAAATATGGGAATCGGGCGTAATTCTAGTTTTTTGGCCGAAAAATGCAAAAAATGAGAAACGGTGATGCCGGGGCGGTTACTATGGTTCCTTAGGTCGTATTTGACAGCCCGCAAAAATTTTAGGCGATCGGGGTCCGGGGGTCCCGGAACCACTTGGAAGGGTGGGCAATAGCACACAAAAATATTGTAATCGGGCGGAATTCTAGTTTTTTGACCGAAAAACGCAACAAATGAGGAGTGATCATGGTTGGGTGGTGACTATGGTTCCTTAGGTTGTATTTGATAGCCGGGAAAAATTTTAGGCGATAGGGGTCCGGAGTTCCCGGGTTCACTTCGAAGGCGTGGGCTATAGGACACGAAAATATGGGAATCGCGCAGAATTCTAGTTTTTTGGCCGAAAAATGGAAAAAACTAGTAACGATCATGGCTGGGGAGTGACTATGGTTCCTTAGGTCTTATTGGATAGTCCGGAAAACTTTTAGGCGATAGGGGTCCGGAGACCCGGGACCACTCGGAAGGCGTGGGCTATAACACAAAAAAATATGGGATAGCGCGGAATTCTAGTTGTTTGGCCGAAAAACGCAACAAATGAGAAACGATCATGGCGGGGCGGATACTATGTTTCCTTAGGTCGTATTTGATAGTCCGGAAAAATTTTAGGCGATAGGGGTCCGGAGGTCCCGGGACCACTCGGAAGGTGTGGGCTATAACACACAAAAATATGGTAATCTCGCGGAATTCTAGTTGTTTGGCCGAAAAACGCAAAAAATGAGGAACGATCATGGCGGGGCGGATACTATGGTTCCTTAGGTCGTATTTGATAGTCCGGAAAAATATTGGGGGATAAGGGTCAGGAGGTCCCGGGACCACTCGGAAGGCGTGGGCTATAACACACAAAAATATGGGAATCGCGCGGAATTCTAGTTGTTTGGCCGAAAAACGCAAAAAATGATAACGATCATGGCGGGGCGGATACTATGGTTCCTTAGGTCGTATTTGATAGTCTGGAAAAATATTAGGGGATAGGGGTCAGGAGGTCCCGGGACCACTCGGAAGGCGTGGGCTATAACACACAAAAATATGGGAATCGCGCGGAATTCTAGTTGTTTGGCCGAAAAACGCAAAAAATGAGGAACGATCATGGCGGGGTGGTTAATATGGTTCCTTAGGTCGTATTTGATGGCCCGGAAAATTTTTAGGTGATCGGGGTTCGGGGTTCTCGGGACCCCTTGGAAGGCGTGGGCTAAAGCACACGAAAATATGGAAATCGCGCGGAATTCTAGTTTTTTGGCTGAAAAATGCAAAAGACTAGGAACGATCATGGCGGGGCGGTGACTATGGTTCCTTAGGTCGTATTTGATAGTCCGGAAAATTTTTAGGCGATCCGGCTCCGGGGGGCCCGACCCACTCGGAAGGCGTGGGCGATAGCACACAAAAATATGGGAATCGGGCGGAATTCTTGTTTTATGGCCAAAAAATGCACAAAATGAGGAACGATCATGGAGAGGCAGTGACTATGGTTCCTTAGGTCCTAATTGATGGCCAGAAAAATTTTTAGGCAATCCGATTCCGGCGGCCCGGCCCACTCGGAAGGCCTGGGCAATAGCACAAAAAAATATGGTAATCGTGCGGAATTCTAGTTTTTTGGCTGAAAAATGCAATAAATGAGGAACGATCATGGCGGGGCGGTGACTATGGTTCCTTAGGCCGTATTTGATAGTCCGAAAAAATATTAGGGAATAGGGGTCAGGAGGTCCCGGGACCACTCGGAAGGCGTGGGCTATAACACACATAAATATGGGAATCGCGCAGAATTCTAGTTGTTTGGCCGAAAAACGCAAAAGATGAGGAACGATCATGGCGGGGTGGTTAATATGGTTCCTTAGGTCGTATTTGATGGCCTGGAAAATTTTTAGGTGATCGGGGTTCGGGGTTCTCGGGACCCCTTGGAAGGCGTGGGCTAAAGCACACGAAAATATGGAAATCGCGCGGAATTCTAGTTTTTTGGCTGAAAAATGCAAAAGACTAGGAACGATCATGGCGGGGCGGTGACTATGGTTCCTTAGGTCGTATTTGATAGTCCGGAAATTTTTTAGGCGATCCGGCTCCGGGGGGCCTGACCCACTCGGAAGGCGTGGGCGATAGCACACAAAAATATGGGAATCGGGCGGAATTCTAGTTTTTTGGCCAAAAAATGCAAAAAATGAGGAACGATCATGGCGAGGCAGTGACTATGGTTCCTTAGGTCCTAATTGATGGGCCGAAAAATTTTTAGGCGATCCGAGTCCGGCGGCCCGGCCCACTCGCAAGGCGTGGGCAATAGCATAAAAAAATATGGTAATCGAGCGGAATTCTAGTTTTTTGGCCGAAAAACGCAATAAATGGGGAACGATCATGGCGGGGCGGTGACTATGGTTCCTTAGGTCGTATTTGATGGACCGGAAAATTTTAGGCGATCGGGGTCCACGGCTCCCGGGACCACTTGGAAGGAGTAAGCTATAGCACACTAAAATATGCAAATCGCGCGGAGTTCTAGTTTTTTGGCCGAAAAATGCAAAGCATTTGGAACGATCATGGTGGGGCGGTGACTATGGTACCTTAGGTCGTATTTGATAGTCCGGAAAAATTTTAGGCGATCGGGGTCCGCGGCTCCCCGGACCACTTAGAAGGCGTGGGTATAGCACACAAAAATATGGGAATCGGGCGTAATTCCAGTTTTTTGGCCGAAAAATGCAAAAAATGAGAAACGATGATGGCGGGGCGGTTACTATGGTTCCTTAGGTCGTATTTGACCGCCCGAAAAAATTTTAGGCGATCGGGGTCCGGGGGTCCCGGAACCACTTGGAAGGGTGGGCAATTGCACACAAAAATATTGTAATCGGGCGGAATTCTAGTTTTTTGGCCGAAAAATGCAACAAATGAGGAATGATCATGGCTGGGCGGTGACTATGGTTCCTTAGGTCCTAATTGATGGCCCGAAAAATTTTTAGGCGATCCGAGTCCGCCGGCCCGGCCAACTCGGAAGGCGTGGGCAATAGCATAAAAAATATGGTAATCGAGCGGAATTCTAGTTTTTTGGCCGAAAAATGCAATAAATGAGGAATGATCATGGCGGGGCGGTGACTATGGTTCCTTAGGTCGTATTTGATGGACCGGAAAATTTTAGGCGATCGGGGTCCTCGGCTCCCGGGACCACTCGGAAGGCGTAAGCTATAGCACACTAAAATATGCAAATCGCACGGAGTTCTAGTTTTTTGGCCGAAAAATGCAAAGCATTTGGAACGATCATGGTGGGGCGGTGACTATGGTACCTTAGGTAGTATTTGATAGTCCGGAAAAATTTTAGGCGATCGGGGTCCGCGGCTCCCCGGACCACTTGGAAGGCGTGGGTATAGCACACGAAAATATGGGAATCGGGCGTAATTCTAGTTTTTTGGCCGAAAAATGCAAAAAATGAGAAACGGTGATGGCGGGGCGGTTACTATGGTTCCTTAGGTCGTATTTGACAGCCCGCAAAAATTTTACGCGATCGGGGTCCGGGGGTCCCGGAACCACTAGGAAGGGTGGGCAATAGCACACAAAAATATTGTAATCGGGCGGAAATCTAGTTTTTTGGCCGAAAAACGCAACAAATGAGGAATGATCATGGTTGGGTGGTGACTATGGTTCCTTAGGTCGTATTTGATAGTCGGGAAAAATTTTAGGCGATAGGGGTCCGGAGTTCCCGGGTTCACTTCGAAGGCGTGGGCTATAGGACACGAAAATATGGGAATCGCGCAGAATTCTAGTTTTTTGGCCGAAAAACGGAAAAAACTAGGAACGATCATGGCTGGGTGGTGACTATGGTTCCTTAGGTCTTATTTGATAGTCCGGAAAACTTTTAGGCGATAGGGGTCCGGAGACCCGGGACCACTCGGAAGGCGTGGGCTATAACACAAAAAAATATGGGATAGCGCGAAATTCTAGTTGTTTGGCCAAAAAACGCAACAAATGAGGAACGATCATGGCGGGGCGGATACTATGTTTCCTTAGGTCGTATTTGATAGTCCAGAAAAATTTTAGGCGATAGGGGTCCGGAGGTCCCGGGACCACTCGAAAGGTGTGGGCTATAACACACAAAAATATGGTAATCGCGCGGAATTCTAGTTGTTTGGACGAAAAATGCAAAAAATGAGGAACGATCATGGCGGGGCGGATACTATGTTTCCATAGGTCGTATTTGATAGTCCGAAAAAATTTTAGGCGATAGGGGTCCGGAGGTCCCGGGACCACTCGGAAGGTGTGGGCTATAACACAAAAAAATATGGGAATCGCGCGAAATTCTAGTTGTTTGGCCGAAAAAATGCAAAAAATGAGGAACGATCATGGCGGGGCGGATACTATGGTTCCTTAGGTCGTATTTGATAGTCTGGAAAAATATTAGGGGATAGGGGTCAGGAGGTCCCGGGACCACTCGGAAGGCGTGGGCAATAGCACAAAAACATATGGTAATCGAGCGAAATTCTAGTTTTTTGGCCGAAAAATGCAATAAATGAGGAACGATCATGGCGGGGCGGTGACTATGGTTCCTTAGGTCGTATTTGATAGTCCGGAAAATTTTTAGGCGATCCGGCTCCGGGGGCCCGACCCACTCGGAAGGCGTGGGCGATAGCACACAAAAATATGGGAATCGGGAGGAATTCTAGTTTTTTGGCCAAAAAATGCAAAAAATGAGGAACGATCATGGCGAGGTGGTGACTATGGTTCCTTAGGTCCTAATTGATGGCCCGAAAAATATTTAGGCGATCCGAGTCCGGCGGCCCGGCCCACTCGGAAGGCGTGGGCAATAGCACAAAAAAATATGGTAATCGAGCGGAATTCTATTTTTTGGCCGAAAAATGCAATAAATGAGGAACGATCATGGCGGGGCGGTGACTATGGTTCCTTAGGTCGTATTTGATAGTCCGGAAAATTTTTAGGCGATCCGGCTCCGGGGGCCCGACCCACTCGGAAGGCGTGGGCGATAGCACACAAAAATATGGGAATCGGGCGGAATTCTAGTTTTTTGGCCAAAAAATGCATAAAATGAGGAACGATCATGGCGAGGCGGTGACTATGGTTCCTTAGGTCCTAATTGATGGCCCGAAAAAATTTTAGGCGATCCGAGTCCGGCGGCCCGGCCCACTCGCAAGGCGTGGGCAATAGCATAAAAAATATGGTAATCGAGCGGAATTCTAGTTTTTTGGCCGAAAAACGCAATAAATGGGGAACGATCATGGCGGGGCGGTGACTATGGTTCCTTAGGTCGTATTTTATGGACCGGAAAATTTTAGGCGATCGGGGTCCACGGCTCCCGGGACCACTCGGAAGGCGTAAGCAATAGCACACGAAAATATGCAACTCGCGCGGAGTTCTAGTTTTTTGGCCGAAAAATGCAAAGCATTTGGAACGATCATGGTGGGGCGGTGACTATGGTACCTTAGGTCGTATTTGATAGTCCGGAAAAATTTTAGGCGATCGGGGTCCGCGGCTCCCCGGACCACTTGGAAGGCGTGGGTATAGCACACAAAAATATGGGAATCGGGCGTAATTCTAGTTTTTTGGCCGAAAAATGCAAAAAATGAGAAACGATGATGGCGGGGCGGTTACTATGGTTCCTTAGGTCGTATTTGACCGCCCGGAAAAATTTTAGGCGATCGGGGTCCGGGGGTCCCGGAACCACTTGGAAGGGTGGGCAATTGCACACAAAAATATTGTAATCAGGCGGAATTCTAGTTTTTTGGCCGAAAAATGCAACAAATGAGGAATGATCATGGCTGGGCGGTGACTATGGTTCCTTAGGTCCTAATTGATGGCCCGAAAAATTTTAGGCGATCCGAGTCCGGCGGCCCGGCCCACTCGGAAGGCGTGGGCAATAGCATAAAAAAATATGGTAATCGAGCGGAATTCTAGTTTTTTGGCCGAAAAATGCAATAAATGAGGAACGATCATGGCGGGGCGGTGACTATGGTTCCTTAGGTCGTATTTGATGGACCGGAAAATTTTAGGCGATCGGGGTCCTCGGCTCCCGGGACCACTCGGAAGGCGTAAGCTATAGCACACTAAAATATGCAAATCGCGCGGAGTTCTAGTTTTTTGGCCGAAAAATGCAAAGCATTTGGAACGATCATGGTGGGGCGGTGACTATGGTACCTTAGGTAGTATTTGATAGTCCGGAAAAATTTTAGGCGATCGGGGTCCGCGGCTCCCCGGACCACTTGGAAGGCGTGGGTATAGCATACGAAAATATGGGAATCGGGCGTAATTCTAGTTTTTTGGCCGAAAAATACAAAAAATGAGAAACGGTGATGGCGGGGCGATTACTATGGTTCCTTAGGTCATATTTGACAGCCCGCAAAAATTTTAGGCGATCAGGGTCCGGGGGTCCCGGAACCACTTGGAAGGGTGGGCAATAGCACACAAAAATATTGTAATCGGGCGGAAATCTAGTTTTTTGGCCGAAAAACGCAACAAATGAGGAATGATCATGGTTGGGTGGTGACTATGGTTCCTTAGGTCGTATTTGATAGTCGGGAAAAATTTTAGGCGATAGGGGTCTGGAGTTCCCGGGTTCACTTCGAAGGCGTGGGCTATAGGACACGAAAATATGGGAATCGCGCAGAATTCTAGTTTTTTGGCCGAAAAATGGAAAAAACTAGGAACGATCATGGCTGGGCGGTGACTATGGTTCCTTAGGTCTTATTTGATAGTCCGAAAAACTTTTAGGCGATAGGGGTCCGGAGACCCGGGACCACTCGGAAGGCGTGGGCTATAACACAAAAAAATATGGGATAGCGCGAAATTCTAGTTGTTTGGCCAAAAAACGCAACAAATGAGGAACGATCATGGCGGGGCGGATACTATGTTTCCTTAGGTCGTATTTGATAGTCCGGAAAAATTTTAGGCGATAGGGGTCCGGAGGTCCCGGGACCAGTCGAAAGGTGTGGGCTATAACACACAAAAATATGGTAATCGCGCGGAAATCTAGTTGTTTGGCCGAAAAACGCAAAAAATGAGGAACGATCATGGCGGGGCGGATACTATGTTTCCTTAGGTCGTATTTGATAGTCCGAAAAAATTTTAGGCGATAGGGGTCCGGAGGTCCCGGGACCACTCGGAAGGTGTGGGCTATAACACAAAAAAATACGGGAATCGCGCGGAATTCTAGTTGTTTGGCCGAAAAACGCAAAAAAATGAGGAACGATCATGGCGGGGCGGATACTATGGTTCCTTAGGTCGTATTTGATAGTCCGGAAAAATATTAGGCGATAGGGGTCAGGAGGTCCCGGGACCACTCGGAAGGCGTGGGCTATAACACATAAAAATATGGGAATCGCGCGGAATTCTAGTTGTTTGGCCGAAAAACGCAAAAAATGAGGAACGATCATGGCGGGGCGGATGGTCCCTTAGGTCGTATTTGATAGTCCGGAAAATTTTTAGGCGATCCGGCTCCGGGGGCCCGACCCACTCGGAAGGCGTGGGCGATAGCACACAAAAATATGGGAATCGGGCGGAATTCTAGTTTTTTGGCCAAAAAATGCAAAAAATGAGGAACGATCATGGCGAGGCAGTGACTATGGTTCCTTAGGTCCTAATTGATGGCCCGAAAAATATTTAGGCGATCCGAGTCCGGTGGCCCGGCCCACTCGGAAGGCGTGGGCAATAGCACAAAAACATATGGTAATCGAGCAGAATTCTAGTTTTTTGGCCGAAAAATGCAATAAATGAGGAACGATCATGGCAGGGCGGTGACTATGGTTCCTTAGGTCATATTTGATAGTCCGGAAAATTTTTAGGCGATCCGGCTCCGGGGGGCACGACCCACTCGGAAGGCGTGGGCGATAGCACACAAAAATATGGGAATCGGGCGAAATTCTAGTTTTTTGGCCAAAAAATGCAAAAAATGAGGAACGATCATGGCGAGGTGGTGACTATGGTTCCTTAGGTCCTAATTGATGGCCCGAAAAAATTTTAGGCGATCCGAGTCCAGCGGCCCGGCCCACTCGGAAGGCGTGGGCAATAGCATAAAACAATATGGTAATCGAGCGGAATTCTAGTTTTTTGGCCGAAAAACGCAATAAATGGGGAACGATCATGGCGGGGCGGTGACTATAGTTCCTTAGGTCGTATTTGATGGACCGGAAAATTTTAGGCGATCGGGGTCCACGGCTCCCGGGACCAATCGGAAGGCGTAAGCTATAGCACACTAAAATATGCAAATCGCGCGGAGTTCTAGTTTTTTGGCTGAAAAAAGCAAAGCATTTGGAACGATCATGGTGGGGCGGTGACTATGGTACCTTAGGTAGTATTTGATAGTACGGAAATATTTTAGGCGATCGGGGTCCGCGGCTCCCCGGACCACTTGGAAGGCGTGGGTATAGCACACGAAAATATGGGAATCGGGCGTAATTCTAGTGTTTTGGCCGAAAAATGCAAAAAATGAGGAACGATCATGGCGAGGTGGTGACTATGGTTCCTTAGGTCCTAATTGATGGCCCGAAAAAGTTTTAGGCGATCCGAGTCCAGCGGCCCGGCCCACTCGGAAGGCGTGGGCAATAGCATAAAACAATATGGTAATCGAGCGGAATTCTAGTTTTTTGGCCGAAAAACGCAATAAATGGGGAACGATCATGGCGGGGCGGTGAATATAGTTCCTTAGGTCGTATTTGATGGACCGGAAAATTTTAGGCGATCGGGGTCCACGGCTCCCGGGACCAATCGGAAGGCGTAAGCTATAGCACACTAAAATATGCAAATCGCGCGGAGTTCTAGTTTTTTGGCTGAAAAATGCAAAGCATTTGGAACGATCATGGTGGGGCGGTGACTATGGTACCTTAGGTAGTATTTGATAGTACGGAAATATTTTAGGCGATCGGGGTCCGTGGCTCCCCGGACCACTTGGAAGGCGTGGGTATAGCACACCAAAATATGGGAATCGGGCGTAATTCTAGTGTTTTGGCCGAAAAATGCAAAAATTTAGAAACGATGATGGCGGGGCGGGTACTATGGTTCCTTAGGTCGTATTTGATGGCCCGGAAAAAATTTAGGAGATCGGGGTCCGGGGGTCCCGGAACCACTTGGAAGGGTGGGCAATTGCACACAAAAATATTGTAATCGGGCGGAATTCTAGTTTTTTGGCCGAAAAATGCAACAAATGAGGAATGATCATGGCTGGGCGGTGACTATGGTTCCTTAGGTCGTATTTGATAGTCTGGAAAAATTTTAGGCGATAGGGGTCCGGAGTTCCCGAGTTCACTTGGAAGGCGTGGGCTATAGGACACGAAAATATGGGAATCGCGCGGAATTCTAGTGTTTTGGCCGAAAAACGGAAAAAACTAGGAACGATCAAGGCTCGGCGGATACTATGCTTCCTTAGGTCGTATTGGATAGTCCGGAAAAATTTTAGGCGATAGGGGTCCGGAGTTCCCGGGTTCACTTCGATGGTGTGGGCTATAACATACAAAAATATGGGAATCGCGCGAAATTCTAGTTGTTTGGCCGAAAAATGCAAAACATAAGGAACGATCATGGCGAGGCGGATACTATGGTTCCTTAGGTCGTATTTGATTGCCCGGAAAAATTTTAGGCGATCGGGGTCCGCGGCTCTTGGGACAACTCGGAATGCGTGGGTATAGAACACGAAAATATGGGAATCGGGCAAAATTCTAGGTCTTTTTCAGTAACATGCAAAAAATGTGGAAACATCTTGGCAGGGCGGTGACTATGGTTCCTTTGGTCTTATTTGATAATCCGGAAAAATATTAGGCGATAGGGGTCCGGAGGTCCAGTGACCACTCGGAAGGCGTGGGCTATAACACACAAAAATATGGGAATCGCGCGGAATTCTAGTTGTTTGGCCGAAAAATGCTAAAAATAAGGAACGATCATGGCGGGGCGGATACTATGGTTCCTTAGGTCAAATTTGATAGTCCGGAAAAATTTTAGGCGATAGGGGTCTGAAGGTCCCGGGACCACTCGGAAGGTGTGGGCTATAACACACAAAAATATGTGAATCAGGCGAAATTCTAGGTCTTTTTCAGTAACATGCAAAAAATGTGGACAGATCTTGGCAGGGCGTTGACTATGGTTCCTTTGGTCTTATTTGATAGTCCGGAAAAATATTAGGCGATAGGGGTCCGGAGGTCCCGGGACCACTCGGAAGGCGTGGGCTATAACACACAAAAATATGGGATCGCACGGAATTCTAGTTGTTTGGCCGAAAAACACAAAACAATGAGGAACGATCATGGCGGGGTGGATACTATGGTTCCTTAGGTCGTATTTGATTGTCCGGAAAAATTTTAGGCGATAGGGGTCCGGAGGTCCCGGGACCACTCGGAAGGTGTGGGCTATAACACACAAAAATATGGGAATCGCGCGGGAATTCTAGTTGTTTGGCCGAAAAACGCAAAAAATGAGGAACGATCATGGCGGGGCGGATACTATGGTTCCTTAGGTCGTATTTGATAGTCCGGAAAAATTTTAGGTGATAGGGGTCCGGAGGTCCCGGGACCACTCGGAAGGCGTGGGCTATAACACACAAAAATATGGGAATCACGCGGAATTCTAGTTGTTTGGCCGAAAAAGGGAAAAAATAAGGAACGATCATGGCGGGGTAGATACTATGGTTCCTTAGGTCGTATTTGATTGCCCAGAAAAATTTTAGGCGATCGGGGTCCGCGGCTCTTGGGACCACTCAGAATGCGTGGGTATAGCACACGAAAATATGGGAATTGGGCGAAATTCTAGGTCTTTTTCAGTAACATGCAAAAAATGTGGAAAGATCTTGGCAGGGCGGTGACTATGGTTCCTTTGGTCTTATTTGATAGTCCAGAAAAATATTAGGCGATAGGGGTCCGGAGGTCCCGGGACCACTCGGAAGGCATGGGCTATAACACACAAAAATATGGGAATCGCACAGAATTCTAGTTGTTTGGCTGAAAAAACGCAAAAAATGAGGAACGATCATGGCAGGGTGGTTACTATGGTTCCTTAGGTCGTATTTGATGGCCCAGAAAATTTTTAGGCGCTCGGGGTTCGGGGTTCCCGGGACCCCTTGGAAGGCATAGGCTAAAGCACACGAAAATATGGGAATCTGGCGGAATTCTAGTTTTTTGGCCAAAAAATGCAAAAAATAAGGAACGATCATTTCGAGAAGGTGACTACGGTTCCTTAGGTCCTAATTGATGGCCCAAAAATTTTTTAGGCGATCCGAGTCCGGCGGCCCGGCCCACTCGGAAGGCGTGGACAATAACACACAAAAATATGGTAATCGAGCGGAATTCTAGTTTTTTGGCCAAAAAACACAATAAATGAGGAACGATCGTGGCTGGGCGGTGACTATGGTTCCTTAGGTCGTATTTGATGGCCCGGAAAATTTTAGGCGATCGGGGTCCACGGCTCCCGGGACCACTCGGAAGGCGTAAGCTATAGCACACTAAAATATGCAAATCGCGCGGAGTTCTAGTTTTTTGGCCGAAAAATGCAAAGCATTTGGAACGATCATGGTGGGGCGGTGACTATGGTACCTTAGGTCGTATTTGATAGTCCGGAAAAATTTTAGGCGATCGGGGTCTGCGGCTCCCCGGACCACTTGGAAGGCGTGGGTATAGCACACGAAAATATGGGAATCGGGCGTAATTATAGTTTTTTGGCCGAAAAATGCAAAAAATGAGAAACAATCATGGCTGGGCGGTGACTATGGTTCCTTAGGTCTTATTTGATAGTCCAGAAAAATTTTAGGCGATAGGGGTCCGGAGGTCCCGGGACCACTCGGAAGGCGTGGGCTATAGGACACGAAAATATGGGAATCGCACGGAATTCTAGTTGTTTGGCCGAAAAACGCAAAAAATGAGGAACGATCATGGCGGGGCGGATACTATGGTTCCTTAGGTCGTATTTGATAGTCCGGAAAAATTTTAGGCGATAGGGGTCCGGAGGTCCCGGGACCACTCGGAAGGCGTGGGCTATAACACACAAAAATATGGGAATCGCGCGGAATTCTATTTGTTTGGCCGAAAAACGCAAAAAATGAGGAACGATCATGGCGGGGCTGATACTATGGTTCCTTAGGTCGTATTTGATAGTCCAGAAAATTTTTAGGTGATAGGGGTCAGGAGCTCCCGGGACCACTCGGAAGGCGTGGGCTATAACACACAAAAATATGGGAATCGCGCGGAATTCTAGTTGTTTGGCCGAAAAACGCAAAAAATGAGGAACGATCATGGCGGGGTGGTTACTATGGTTCCTTAGATCGTATTTGATGGCCCGGAAAATTTTTAGGCGATCGGGGTTCGGGGTTTCCGGGCCCCTTGGAAGGCGTGGGCTAAAGCACAAGAAAATATAGAAATCGCGCGGAATTCTAGTTTTTTGGCTGAATAACGCAAAAGACTAGGAACGATCATGGCGGGGCGGTGACTATGGTTCCTTAGGTCGTATTTGATAGTCCGGAAAATTTTTAGGTGATCCGGCTCCGGGGGGCCTGACCCACTCGGAAGGCGTGGGCGATAGCACACAAAAATATGGGAATCGGGCGGAATTCTAGTTTTTTGGCCAAAAAATGAAAAAAATGAGGAACGATCATGGCGAGGCGGTGACTTTGGTTCTTTAGGTCCTAATTGATGGCCCGAAAATTTTTTAGGCGATCCGAGTCCAGCAGCCCGGCCCACTCGGAAGGCATGGGCGCACACAAAAATATGGTAATCGAGCGGAATTCTAGTTTTTTGGCCGAAAAACGCAATAAATGAGGAACGATCATGGCTAGGCGGTGACTATGGTTCCTTAGGTCGTATTTGATGACCCGGAAAATTTTAGGCGATCAGGGTCCACGGCTCCCGGGACCACTCGGAAGGCGTAAGCTATAGCACACGAAAATATGCAAATCGCGCAGAGTTCTAGTTTTTTGGCCGAAAAATGCAAAGCATTTGGAACGATCATGGTGGGGAGGTGACTATGGTACCTTAGGTCGTATTTGATAGTCCGGAAAAATTTTAGTCGATCGGGGTCGGCGGCTCCCCGGACCACTTGGAAGGCATGGGTATAGCACACGAAAATATTGGAATCGGGCGTAATTCTAGTTTTTTGGCCGAAAAATGCAAAAAATGAGAAAAGATCATGGCTGGGCGGTGACTATGGTTCCTTAGGTATTATTTCATAGTCCAAAAAAATTTTAGGCGATAGGGGTCCAGAGACCCGGAACCACTCGGAAGGCTTGGGCTATAACACACAAAAATATGGGATGGCGCGAAATTCTAGTTGTTTGGCCGAAAAACGAAAAAAATGAGGAACGATCATGGCGGGGTGGTTACTATGGTTCCTTAGGTCGTATTTGATAGCCCGGAAAAATTTTAGGCGATCGGGGTCCGGGGGTCCCGGTACCACTTGGAAGGGTGGGCAATAGCACACAAAAATATTGTAATCGGGCGGAATTCTAGTTTATTGGCCGAAAAACGCAACAAATGAGGAATGATCATGGCTGGGCGGTGACTACGGTTCCTTTGGTCTTATTTGATAGTCCGGAAAAATATTAGGCGATAGGGGTCCGGTGGTCACGGGACCACTCGGAAGGCGTGGGCTATAGGACACGAAAATATGGGATTGCGCGGAATTCTAGTTGTTTGGCCGAAAAACGCAAAAAATGAGGAACGATCATGGCGGGGCGGATACTATGGTTCCTTAGGTCGTATTTGATAGTCCGGAAAAATTTTAGGCGATAGGGGTCCGGAGGTCCCGGGACCACTCGGAAGGCGTGGGCTATAACACACAAAAATATGGGAAACGCGCGGAATTCTAGTTGTTTGGCAGAAAAATGCAAAAAATGAGGAACGATCATGGCGGGGCGGATACTATGGTTCCTTAGGTCGTATTTGATAGTCCGAAAAATTTTTAGGCGATAGGGGTCAGGAGGTCCCGGGACCACTCGGAAGGCGTGGGCTATAGGACACGAAAATATGGGAATCGCGTGGAATTCTAGTTTTTTGGCCGAAAAACGGAAAAAACAAGGAACGATCATGGCTGGGCGGTGAATATGGTTCCTTAGGTCTTATTTGAAAGTCCGGAAAAATTTTAGGCGATAGGGGTCCGGAGACCCGGGACCACTCGGAAGGCGTGGGCTATATAACACACAAAAATATGGGATCGCGCGAAATTCTAGTTGTTTGGCCGAAAAATGCAAAAAATGAGGAACGATCATGGCGGGGTGGTTACTATGGTTCCTAAGGTCGTATTTGATGGCCCGGAAAATTTTTAGGCGATCGGGATTCGGGGTTCCCGGGAACCCTTAGAAGGCGTGGGCTAAAGCACACGAAAATATGGAAATCGTGCGAAATTCTAGTTTTTTGGCTGAAAAACGCAAAAGACTAGGAACGATCATGGCGGGGCGGTGACTATGGTTCCCTAGGTCGTATTTGATAGTCCGGAAAATTTTTAGGCGATCCGGCTCCGGGGGGCCCGACCCACTCGGAAGGCGTGGGCGATAGCACACAAAAATATGGGAATCGGGCGGAATTCTAGTTTTTTGGCCAAAAAATGCAAACAATGAGGAACGATCATGGCGAGGCAGTGACTATGGTTCCTTAGGTCGTATTTGATAGTCCGGAAAAATTTTAGGCGATGGGGGTCCGCGGCTCCCGGGACCACTCGGAAGGCGAAAGCTATAGCACACGAAAATATGCAAATCGCGCGGAGTTCTAGTTTTTTGGCCAAAAAATGCAAAGCATTTGGAACGATCATGGTGGGGCAGATACTATGGTTCCTTAGGTTGTATTTGATAGTCCGGAAAAATTTTAGGCGATAGGGGTCCGGAGGTCCCGGGACCACTCGGAAGGCGTGGGCTATAACACACAAAAATATGGGAATCGCGCGAAATTCTAGTTTTTTGGCTGAAAAATGCAAAAAATGAGAAACGATGATGGCGGGGCGGTTACTATGGTTCCTTAGGTCGTATTTGATGGCCCGGAAAAATTTTAGGCGATCGGGGTCCGGGGGTCCCGGAACCACTTGGAAGGGTGGGCAATAATATCACACAAAAATATTGTAATCGGGCGGAATTCTAGTTTTTTGGCCGAAAAATGCAACAAATGAGGAATGATCATGGCTGGGCGGTGACTATGGTTCCTTTGGTCTTATTTGATAGTCCGGAAAAATATTAGACGATAGGGGTCCGGAGGTCCCGGGACCACTCGGAAGGCGTGGGCTAAAAGACACAAAAATATGGGAATCGCGCGGAATTCTAGTTGTTTGGCCGAAAAATGCAAAAAATGAGGAACGATCATGGCGGGGCGGATACTATGGTTTCTTAGGTCGTATTTGATAGTCCGGAAAATTTTTAGGTGATAGGGGTCAGGAGGTCCCGTGACCACTCGGAAGGCGTGGGCTATAACACACAAAAATATGGGAATCGCGCGGAATTCTAGTTGTTTGGTCGAAAAATGCAAAAAATGAGGAACGATCATGGCGGGGTGGTTACTATGGTTCCTTAGGTCATATATGATAGTCCGGAAAAATTTTAGGCGATAGGGGTCAGGAGGTCCCGGGACCACTCGGAAGGCGTGGGCTATAACACACAAAAATATGGGAATCGCGCGGAATTCTAGTTGTTTGGTCGAAAAATGCAAAAAATGAGGAACGATCTTGGCGGGGTGGTTACTATGGTTCCTTAGGTCGTATTTGATGGCACGGAAAATTTTTAGGCGATCGGGGTTCGGGGTTTCCGGGACCCCTTGGAAGGCGTGGGATAAAGCACACGAAAATATGAAAATCGCGCGGAATTCTAGTTTTTGGGCTGAAAAACGCAAAAGACTAGGAACGATCATGGCGGGGCGGTGACTATGGTTCCTTAGATCGTATTTGATAGTCCGGAAAATTTTTAGGCGATCCGGCTCCGAGGGTCCCGACCCACTCGGAAGGCGTGGGCGATAGCACACAAAAATATGGAAATCGGGCGGAATTCTAGTTTTTTGGCCAAAAAAGGCAAAAAATAAGGAACGATCATGGAGAGGCGGTGACTATGGTTCCTTAGGTCCTAATTGATGGCTCGAAAATTTTTTAGGCGATCCGAGTCCGGCGGCCCGGCCCACTCGGAAGGCGTGGGCAATAGCACACAAAAATATGGTAATCGAGCGGAATTCTAGTTTTTTGGCCGAAAAACGCAATAAATGAGGAACGATCATGGTGGGGCGGTGACGATGATTCCTTAGGTCGTATTTGATATCCCGGAAAATTTTAGGCGATCGGGGTCCACGGCTCCCGGGACCACTCGGAAGGCGTAAGCTATAGCACACGAAAATATGCAAATCGCGTGGAGTTCTAGTTTTTTGGCCGAAAAATGCAAAGCATTTTGAACGATCATGGTGGGGCGGTGACTATGGTACCTAAGGTTGTATTTGATAGTTCGGAAAATTTTAGGCGATCGGGGTCCGCTGCTCCCCGGACCACTTGGAAGGCGTGAGTATAGCACACGAAAATATGGGAATCGGGCGTAATTCTAGTTTTTTGGCCGAAAAATGCAAAAAATGAGAAACGTTGATGGCGGGGCGGTTACTATGGTTCCTTAGGTCGTATTTGACGGCCCGGAAAAATTTTAGGCGATCGGGGTCCGGGGGTCCCGGAACCACTTGGAAGGGTGGGCAATAATATCACACAAAAATATTGTAATCGGGCGGAATTCTAGTTTTTTGGCCGAAAAACGCAACAAATGAGGAATGATCATGGCTGGGCGGTGACTATGGTTCCTTTGGTCTTATTTGATAGTCCGAAAAATATTAGGCGATAGGGGTCCGGAGGTCCCGGGACCACTCGGAAGGCGTGGGCTATAACACACAAAAATATTGGAATCGCGCGGAATTATAGTTGTTTGGCCGAAAAACGCAAAAAATGAGGAACGATCATGGCGGGGCAGATACTATGATTCCTAAGGTCATATTTGATAGTCCCAAAAAATTTTAGGTGATAGGGGTCAGGAGGTCCCGGGACCACTCGGAAGGCGTGGGCTATAACACACAAAAATATGGGAATCGCGCGAAATTCTAGTTGTTTGTCCGAAAAATGCAAAAAATGAGGAACGATCATGGCGGGGTGGTTACTATGGTTCCTTAGGTCGTATTTGATGGCCTGGAAAATATTTAGGCGATCGGGGTTCAGGGTTCCCGGGACCCCTTGGAAGGCGTGGGCTAAAGCACACGAAAATATGGAAATCGCGCGGAATTCTAGTATTTTGGTTGAAAAACACAAAATACTAGGAACGATCATGGAGGGGCGATGACTATGGTTCCTTAGGTCGTATTTGATAGTCCGGAAAATTTTTAGGCGATCCGGCTCCGGGGGGCCCGACCCACTCGGAAGGCGTGGGCGATAGCACACAAAAATATGGGAATCGGGCGGAATTCTAGTTTTTTGGCCAAAAAATGCAAAAAATGAGGAACAATCATGGCGAGGCGGTGACTATGGTTCCTTAGGTCCTAATTGATGGCCCAAAATGTTTTTAGGCGATCCGAGTCCGGCGGCCCGGCCCACTCGGAAGGCGTGGTCAATAGCACACAAAAATATGGTAATCGAGCGAAATTCTAGTTTTTTGGCCGAAAAACGCAATAAATGAGGAACGATCATGGCGAGGTGGTGACTATGGTTCCTTAGGTCGTATTTGATGGCCCAGAAAATTTTAGGCGATCGGGGTCCGGGGGTCCCGGAACCACTTGGAAGGGTGGGCAATAATATCACACAAAAATATTGTAATCGGGCGGAATTCTAGTTTTTTGGCCGAAAAACGCAACAAATGAGGAATGATCATGGCTGGGCGGTGACTATGGTTCCTTTGGTCTTATTTGATAGTCCGGAAAAATATTAGGCGATAGGGGTCCGGAGGTCCCGGGACCACTCGGAAGGCGTGGGATATAACACACAAAAATATGGGAATCGCGCGGAATTATAGTTGTTTGGTCGAAAAACACAAAAAATGAGGAACGATCATGGCGGGGTGGTTACTATGGTTCCTTAGGTCGTATTTGATGGCCCGGAAAATTTTTAGGCGATCGGGGTTCGGGGTTCCCGGGACCCCTTGGAAGGCGTGGGCTAAAGCACACGAAAATATGGAAATCGCGCGGAATTCTAGTTTTTTAGCTGAAAAACGCAAAAGACTAGAAACGATCATGGCGGGGCGGTGACTATGGTTCCTTAGGTCGTATTTGATAGTCCGAAAAAATTTTAGGCGATCCGGCTGCAGGGGGCCTGACCGACTCGGAAGGCGTGGGCGATAGCACACAAAAATATGGGAATCGAGCGGAATTCTAGTTTTTTGGCCAAAAAAAGCAAAAAATGAGGAACGATCATGGCGAGGCGGTGACTATGGTTCCTTAGGTCCTAATTGATTGCCCAAAATTTTTTAGGCGATCCGAGTCCGGCGGCCCGGCCCACTCGGAAGGCTTGGGCAATAGCACACAAAAATATGGTAATCGAGCGGAATTCTAGTTTTTTGGCCGAAAAATGCAATAAATGAGGAACGATCATGGCAGGGCGGTGACTATGGTTCCTTAGGTCGTATTTGATGGCCCGGAAAATTTTAGGCGATCGGGGTCCACGGCTCCCGGGACCACTCGGAAGGCGTAAGCTATATCACACGAAAATATGGAAATCGCGCGGAGTTCTAGTTTTTTGGCCGAAAAATGCAAAGCATTTGGAACGATCATGGTAGGGCGGTGACTATGGTACCTTAGGTCGTATTTGATAGTCCGGAAAAAATTTAGGCGATCGGGGTCCGCGGCTCCCCGGACCACTTGGAAGGCGTGGGTATAGCACACGAAAATATGGGAATCGGGCGTAATTCTAGTTTTTTGGTCGAAAAATGCAAAAAATGAGAAACGATGATGGCGGGGCGGTTACTATGGTTCCTTAGGTCATATTTAACGGCCCGGAAAAATTTTAGGCGATCGGGGTTCGGGATTCCCGGGACCCCTTGGAAGGCGTGGGCTAAAAGCACACGAAAATATGGAAATCGTGCGGAATTCTAGTTTTTTGGCTGAAAAACGCAAAAGACTAGGAACGATCATGGCGGGGCGGTGACTATGGTTCCTTAGGTCGTATTTGATAGTCCGGAAAAATTTTAGGCGATCGGGGTCCGCGGCTCCCCGGACCACTTGGAAGGCGTGGGTATAGCACACGAAAATATGGGAATCGGGCGTAATTCTAGTTTTTTGGCCGAAAAATGCAAAAAATGAGAAACGATGATGGCGGGGCGGTTACTATGGTTCCTTAGGTCGTATTTGACGGCCCAGAAAAATTTTAGGCGATCGGGGTCCCGGAACCACTTGGATGGGTGGGCAATAGCACACAAAAATATTGTAATCGGGCGGAATTCTAGTTTTTGGCCGAAAAACGCAACAAATGAGGAATGATCATGGCTGGGCGGTGACTATGGTTCCTTTGGTCTTATTTGATAGTCCGGAAAAATATTAGGCGATAGGGGTCCGGAGGTCCCGGGACCACTCGGAAGGCGTGGGCTATAACACAGAAAAATATGGGAATCGCGCGGAATTCTAGTTGTTTGGCCGAAAAACGCAAAAAATGAGGAACGATCATGGCGGGGTGGTTACTATGGTTCCTTAGGTCGTATTTGATGGCCCGAAAATTTTTTAGGCGATCGGGGTTCGGGGTTCCCGGGACCCCTTGGAAGGCGTGGGCTAAAGCACACGAAAATATGGAAATCGCGCGGAATTCTAGTTTTTTGGCTGAAAAACGCAAAAGACTAGGAACGATCATGGCGGGGCGGTGACTATGGTTCCTTAGGTCGTATTTGATAGTCCGGAAAAATTTTAGGCGATCCGGCTCCGGGGGGCCCGACCCACTCGGAAGGCGTGGGCGATAGCACACAAAAATATGGGAATCGGGCGGAATTCTAGTTTTTTGGCCAAAAAATGCAAAAAATGAGGAACGATCATGGCGAGGCGGTGACTATGGTTCCTTAGGTCGTAATTGATGGCCCGAAAAATTTTAGGCGATCGGGGTCCACGGCTCCCGGGACCACTCGGAAGGCGTAAGCTATAGCACACGAAAATATGCAAATCGCGCGGAGTTCTAGTTTTTTGGCCGAAAAATGCAAAGCATTTGGAACGATCATGGTGGGGCGTTGACTATGTTGATAGTCCGGAAAAATTTTAGGCGATCGGGGTCTGCGGCTCCCCAGACCGCTTGGAAGGCGTGGGTATAGCACACGAAAATATGGGAATCGGGCGTAATTCTAGTTTTTTGGCCGAAAAATGCAAAAAATGAGAAACGATGATGGCGGGGCTGTTACTATGGCTCCTTAGGTCGTATTTGACGGCCCGCAAAAATTTTAGGCGATCGGGGTCCGGGTGTCCCGGAAACACTTGGAAGGGTGGGCAATAGCACACAAACATATTATAATCGGGCAGAATTCTAGTTTTTTGGCCGAAAAACGCAGCAAATGAGGAATGATCATGGCTGGGAGGTGACTATGGTTCCTTTGGTCTTATTTGATAGTCCGGAAAAATATTAGGCGATAGGGGTCCGGAGGTCCCGGGACCACTCGGAAGGCGTGGGCTATAACACACAAAAATATGGGAATCGCGCGGAATTCTAGTTGTTTGGTCGAAAAACGCAAAAAATGAGGAACGATCATGGCGGGGTGGTTACTATGGTTCCTTAGGTCGTATTTGATGGCCCGGAAAATTTTTAGGCGATCGGGGTTCGGGGTTCCCGGGACCCCTTGGAAGGCGTAGGCTAAAGCACACGAAAATATGGAAATCGCGCGGAATTCTAGTTTTTTGGCTGAAAAAAAGCAAAAGACTAGAAACGATCATGGCAGGGCGGTGACTATAGTTCCTTAGGTCGTATTTGATAGTCCGGAAAATTTGTAGGCGATCCGGCTCCGGGGGGCCCGACCCATTCGGAAGGCGTGGGCTATAACACACAAAAATATGGGAATCGGGCGAAATTCTAGTTTTTTGGCCAGAAAATGCAAAAAATGAGGAACGATCATGGCGAGGCGGTGACTATGGTTCCTTAGGTCCTAATTGATGGCCCGTAAATTTTTTAGGCGATCCGAGTCCGGTGGCCCGGGCCACTCGGAAGGCGTGGGCAATAGCACACAAAAATATGGTAATCGAGCGAAATTCTAGTTTTTTGGCCGAAAAACGCAATAAATGAGGAACGATCATGGCGGGGCGGTGACTATGGTTCCTTAGGTCGTATTTGATGGCCCGGAAAATTTTAGGCGATCGGGGTCCACGGCTCCCGGGACCACTCAGAAGGCGTAAGCTATAGCACACGAAAATATGCAAATCGCGCGGAGTTCTAGTTTTTTGGCCAAAAAATGCAAAGAATTTGGAACGATCATGGTGGGGCGGTGACTATGGTACCTTAGGTCGTATTTGATAGTCCGGAAAAATTTTAGGCAAACGGGGTCCGCGGCTCCCCGGACCACTTGGAAGGCGTGGGTATAGCACACGAAAATATGGGAATCGGGCGTAATTCTAGTTTTTTGGCCGAAAAATGCAAAAAATGAGAAACGATGATGGCGGGGCGGTTACTATGGTTCCTTAGGTCGTATTTGACAGCCCGGAAAATTTTTAGGAGATCGGGGTCCGGGGGTCCCGGAACCACTTGGAAGGGTGGGCTATGCACACAAAAATATTGTAATCGGGCGGAATTCTAGTTTTTTGGCCGAAAAACGCAACAAATTAGGAATGATCATGGCTGGGCGGTGACTATGGTTCCTTTGGTCTTATTTGATAGTCCGGAAAAATATTAGGCGATAGGGGTCCGGAGGTCCCGGGACCCCTTGGAAGGCGTGGGCTAAAGCACACGAAAATATGGAAATCGTGCGGAATTCTAGTTTTTTGGCTGAAAAACGCAAAAGACTAGGAACGATCATGGCGGGCCGGTGACTATGGTTCCTTAGGTCGTATTTGATAGTCCGGAAACATTTTAGGCGATTCGGCTCCTGGGGGCCTGACCCAGTCGGAAGGCGTGGGCGATAGCACACAAAAATATGGGAATCGGGCGGAATTCTAGTTTTTTGGCCAAAAAATGCAAAAAATGAGGAACGATCACGGCGAGGCGGTGACTATGGTTCCTTAGGTCCTAATTGATGGCCCGAAATTTTTTTAGGCGATCCGAGTTCGGCGGCCCGGCCCACTCGGAAGGCGTGGGCAAAGCACACAAAAATATGGTAATCGAGCAGAATTCTAATTTTTTGGCCAAAAAACGCAATAAATGAGGAATGATCATGGCGGGGCGGTGACTATGGTTCCTTAGGTCGTATTTGATGGCCCGGAAAATTTTAGGCGATCGGGGTCCACGGCTCCCGGGACCACTCGGAAGGCGTAAGCTATAGCACACGAAAATATGCAAATCGCGCGGAGTTCTAGTTTTTTGGCCGAAAAATGTAAAGCATTTGGAACGATCATGGTGGGGCGTTGACTATGTTGATAGTCCGGAAAAATTTTAGGCGATCGGGGTCTGCGGCTCCCCGGACCGCTTGGAAGGCGTGGGTATAGCACACGAAAATATGGGAATCGGGCGTAATTCTAGTTTTTTGGCCGAAAAATGCAAAAAATGAGAAACGATGATGGCGGGGCTGTTACTATGGTTCCTTAGGTCGTATTTGACGGCCCGAAAAAATTTTAGGCGATCGGGGCCTGGGGGTCCCGGAACCACTTGGAAGGGTGGGCAATAGCACACAAACATATTGTAATCGGGCGGAATTCTAGTTTTTTGGCCGAAAAATGCAACAAATGAGGAATGATCATGGCTGGGAGGTGACTATGGTTCCTTTGGTCTTATTTGATAGTCCGGAAAAATATTAGGCGATAGGGGTCCGGAGGTCTCGAGACCACTCGGAAGGCGTGGGCTATAACACACCTAAATATGGGAATCGCGCGGAATTCTAGTTGTTTGGTCGAAAAATGCAAAAAATGAGGAACGATCATGGCGGGGTGGTTACTATTGTTCCTTAGGTCGTATTTGATGGCCCGGAAAATTTTTAGGCGATCGGGGTTCGGGGTTCCCGGGACCCCTTGGAAGGCGTGGGCTAAAGCACACGAAAATATGGAAATCGCGCGGAATTCTAGTTTTTTGGCTGAAAAACGCAAAAGACTAGAAACGATCATGGCGGGGCGGTGACTATTGTTCCTTAGGTCGTATTTGATAGTCCGGAAAATTTGTAGGCGATCCGGCTCCGTGGGGCCCGACCCACTCGGAAGGCGTGGGCTATAGCACACAAAAATATGGGAATCGGGCGAAATTCTAGTTTTATGGCCAAAAAATGCAAAAAATGAGGAACGATCATGGCGAGGCGGTGACTATGGTTCCTTAGGTCCTTATTGATGGCCCATAAATTTTTTAGGCGATCCGAGTCCGGTGGCCCGGGCCACTCGGAAGGCGTGGGCAATAGCACACAAAAATATGGTAATCGAACGGAATTCTAGTTTTTTGGCCGAAAAACGCAATAAATGAGGAACGATCATGGCGGGGCGGTGATATGGTTCCTTAGGTCGTATTTGATGGCCCGGAAAATTTTAGGCGATCGGGGTCCACGGCTCCCGGGACCACTCGGAAGGCGTAAGCTATAGCACACAAAAATATGCAAATCGCGCGGAGTTCTAGTTTTTTGGCCAAAAAATGCAAAAAATTTGGAACGATCATGGTGGGGCGGTGACTATGGTACCTTAGGTCGTATTTGATAGTCCGGAAAAATTTTAGGCAAATGGGGTCCGTGGCCCCCCGGACCACTTGGAAGGCGTGGGTATAGCACACGAAAATATGGGAATCGGGCGTAATTCTAGTTTATTGGCCGAAAAATGCAAAAAATGAGAAACGATGATGGCGGGGCGGTTACTATGGTTCCTTAGGTCATATTTGACGGCCCGGAAAATTTTTAGGCGATCGAGGTCCGGGGATCCCGGAACCACTTGGAAGGGTGGGCTATGCACACAAAAATATTGTAATCGGGCGGAATTCTAGTTTTTTGGCCGAAAAACGCAACAAATGAGGAATGATCATGGCTGGGCGGTGACTATGGTTCCTTTGGTCTTATTTGATAGTCCGGAAAAATATTAGGCGATAGGGGTCCGGAGGTCCCGGGACCCCTCGGAAGGCGTGGGCTATAACACACAAAAATATGGGAATCGCGCGGAATTCTAGTTGTTTGGCCGAAAAACGCAAAAAATGAGGAACGATCATGGCGGGCCGGATACTATGGTTCCTTAGGTCGTATTTGATAGTTCGGAAAAATTTTAGGCGATAGGGGTCAGGAGGTCCCGGGACCACTCGGTAGGCGTGGGCTATAACACACAAAAATATAGGAATCGCACGGAATTCTAGTTTTTTGGCTGAAAAACGCAAAAGACTAGAAACGATCATGGCGGGGCGGTGACTATGGTTCCTTAGGTCGAATTTGATAGTCCGGAAAATTTTTAGGCGATCCGGCTCCGGGGGGCCTGACCCACTCGGAAGGCGTGGGCGATAGCACACAAAATTATGGGAATCGGGCGGAATTCTAGTTTTTTGGCCAAAAAATGCAAAAAATGAGGAACGATCATGGCGAGGCGGTGACTATGGTTCCTTAGGTCCTAATTGATGGCCCGAAAATTTTTTAGGCGATCCGAGTCCGGTGGCCCGGCCCACTCGGAAGGCGTGGGCAATGGCACACAAAAATATGGTAATCGAGCGGAATTCTAGTTTTTTGGCCGAAAAATGCAATAAATGAGGAACGATCATGGCGGGGCGGTGACTATGGTTCCTTAGGTCGTATTTGATAGTCCGGAAAAATTTTAGGCGATCGGGGTCTGCGGCTCCCCGGACCGCTTGGTAGGCGTGGGTATAACACACGAAAATATGGGAATCGGGCGTAATTCTAGTTTTTTGGCCGAAAAATGCAAAAAATGAGATCCGATGATGGCGGGGCGGTTACTATGGTTCCTTAGGTCGTATTTGACGGCCCGAAAAAATTTTAGGCAATCGGGGTCCGGGGGTCCCGGAACCACTTGGAAGGGTGGGCAATAGCACACAAACATATTGTAATCGGGCGGAATTCTAGGTTTTTGGCCGAAAAACGCAACAAATGAGGAATGATCATGGCTGGACGGTGACTATGGTTCCTTTGGTCTTATTTGATAGTCCGGTAAAATATTAGGCGATAGGGGTCCGAAGGTCCTGAGACCACTCGGAAGGCGTGGGCTATAACACACAAAAATATGGGAATCGCGCGGAATTCTAGTTGTTTGGTCGAAAAACGCAAAAAATGAGGAACGATCATGGCGGGGTGGTTACTATGGTTCCTTAGGTCGTATTTGATGGCCCGGAAAATTTTTAGGCGATCGGGGTTCGGGGTTCCCGGGACCCCTTGGAAGGCGTGGGCTAAAGCACACGAAAATATGGAAATCGCGCGGAATTCTAGTTTTTTGGCTGAAAAACGCAAAAGAGTAGAAACGATCATGGCGGGGCGGTGACTATGGTTCCTTAGGTCGTATTTGATAGTTCGGAAAATTTTTAGGCGATCCGGCTCCGGGGGGCCTGACCCACTCGGAAGGCGTGGGCGATAGCACACAAAATTATGGGAATCGGGCGGAATTCTAGTTTTTTGGCCAAAAAATGCAAAAAATGAGGAACGATCATAGCGAGGCGGTGACTATGGTTCCTTAGGTCCTAATTGATGGCCCGAAAATTTTTTAGGCGATCCGAGTCCGGTGGCCCGGCCCACTCGGAAGGCGTGGGCAATGGCACACAAAAATATGGTAATCGAGCAAAATTCTTGTTTTTTGGCCGAAAAATACAATAAATGAGGAACGATCATGGCGGGGCGGTGACTATGGTTCCTTAGGTCGTATTTGATAGTCCGGAAAAATTTTAGGCGATCGGGGTCTGCGGCTCCCCGGACCGCTTGGTAGGCGTGGGTATAACACACGAAAATATGGGAATCGGGCGTAATTCTAGTTTTTTGGCCGAAAAATGCAAAAAATGAGATCCGATGATGGCGGGGCGGTTACTATGGTTCCTTAGGTCGTATTTGACGGCCCGAAAAAATTTTAGGCAATCGGGGTCCGGGGGTCCCGGAACCACTTGGAAGGGTGGGCAATAGCACACAAACATATTGTAATCGGGCGGAATTCTAGGTTTTTGGCCGAAAAACGCAACAAATGAGGAATGATCATGGCTGGGCGGTGACTATGGTTCCTTTGGTCTTATTTGATAGTCCAGTAAAATATTAGGCGATAGGGGTCCGAAGGTCCCGAGACCACTCGGAAGGCGTGGGCTATAACACACAAAAATATGGGAATCGCGCGGAATTCTAGTTGTTTGGTCGAAAAACGCAAAAAATGAGGAACGATCATGGCGGGGTGGTTACTATGGTTCCTTAGGTCATATTTGATGGCCCGGAAAATTTTTAGGCGATCGGGGTTCGGGGTTCCCGGGACCCCTTGGAAGGCGTGGGCTAAAGCACACGAAAATATGGAAATCGCGCGAAATTCTAGTTTTTTGGCTGAAAAACGCAAAAGACTAGGAACGATCATGGCGGGGCGGTGACTATGGTTCCTTAGGTCGTATTTGATAGTCCGGAAAATTTTTAGGCGATCCGGCTCCGGGGGGCCCGACCCACTCGGAAGGCGTGGGCTATAGCACACAAAAATATGGGAATCGGGCGAAATTCTAGTTTTTTGGCCAAAAAATTCAAAAAATGAGGAACGATCATGGCGAGGCGGTGACTATGGTTCCTTAGGTCCTAATTGATGGCCCGTAAATATTTTAGGCGATCCGAGTCCGGTGGCCCGGGCCACTCGGAAGGCGTGGGCAATAGCACACAAAAATATGGTAATCGAGCGGAATTCTAGTTTTTTTGCCGAAAAACGCAATAAATGAGGAACGATCATGGCGGGGCGGTGACTATGGTTCCTTAGGTCGTATTTGATGGCCCGAAAAATTTTAGGCGATCGGGGTCCACGGCTCCCGGGACCACTCCGAAGGCGTAAGCTATAGCACATGAAAATATGCAAATCGCGCGGAGTTCTAGTTTTTTGGCCGAAAAATGCAAAGCATTTGGAACGATCATGGTGGGGCGGTGACCATGGTAACTTAGGTCGTATTTGATAGTCCGGAAAAATTTTAGGCAAACGAGGTCCGCGGCTCCCCGGACCACTTGGAAGGCGTGGGTATAGCACACGAAAATATGGGAATCGGGCGTAATTCTAGTTTTTTGGCCGAAAAATCCAAAAAATGAGAAACGATGATGGCGGGGCGGTTACTATGGTTCCTTAGGTCGTATTTGACGGCTCGGAAAATTTTTAGGCGATCGGGGTCCGGGGGTCCCGGAACCACTTGGAAGGGTGGGCTATGCACACAAAAATATTGTAATCGGGCGGAATTCTAGTTTTTTGGCCGAAAAACGCAACAAATGAGGAATGATCTTGGCTGGGCGGTGACTATGGTTCCTTTGGTCTTATTTGATAGTCCGGAAAAATATTAGGCGATAGGGGTCCGGAGGTCCCGGGACCCCTCGGAAGGCGTGGGCTATAACACACAAAAATATGGGAATCGCACAGAATTCTAGTTGTTTGGCCGAAAAATGCAAAAAATGAGGAACGATCATGACGGGCCGGATACTATGGTTCCTTAGGTCGTATTTGATAGTTCGGAAAAATTTTAGGCGATAGGGGTCAGGAGGTCCCGGGACCACTCGGTAGGCGTGGGCTATAACACACAAAAATATAGGAATCGCACGGAATTCTAGTTTTTTGGCTGAAAAACGCAAAAGACTAGAAACTATCATGGCGGGGCAGTTACTATGGTTCCTTAGGTCGTATTTGATAGTCCGAAAAAGTTTTAGGCGATCCGGCTCCGGGGGCCTGACCCACTCGGAAGGCGTGGGCGATAGCACACAAAAATATGGGAATCGGGCGGAATTCTAGTTTTTTGGCCAAAAAATGCAAAAAAATGAGGAACGATCATGGCGAGGCGGTGACTATGGTTCCTTAGGTCCTAATTGATGGCCCGAAAATTTTTTAGGCGATCCGAGTCCGGTGGCCCGGCCCACTCGGAAGGCGTGGGCAATAGAACACAAAAATATGATAATCGAGCGGAATTCTAGTTTTATGGCTGAAAAACGCAATAAATGAGGAACGATCATGGCGGGGCGGTGACTATGGTTCCTTAGGTCGTATTTGATGGCCCGGAAAATTTTAGGCGATCGGGGTCCACGGCTCCCGCGACCACTCCGAAGGCGTAAGCTATAGCACATGAAAATATGCAAATCGCGCGGAGTTCTAGTTTTTTGGCCGAAAAATGCAAAGCATTTGGAACGATCATGGTGGGGCGATGACTATGGTACCTTAGGTCGTATTTGATAGTCCGGAAAAATTTTAGGCGAACAGGGTCCGCGGCTCCACGGACCACTTGGAAGGCGTGGGTATAGCACACGAAAATATGGGAATCGGGCATAATTCTAGTTTTTTGGCCGAAAAATGCAAAAAATGAGAAACGATGATGGCGGGGCGGTTACTATGGTTCCTTAGGTCGTATTTGACGGCCCGGAAAAATTTTAGGCGATCGGGGTCCGGGGGTCCCGGAACCACTTGGAAGGGTGGGCAATAGCACACAAAAATATTGTAATCGCGCAGAATTCTAGTTGTTTGGCCGAAAAATGCAAAAAATGAGGAACGATCATGGCGGGCCGGATACTATGGTTTCTTAGGTCGTATTTGATAGTACGGAAAAATTTTAGGCGATAGGGGTCAGGAGGTCCCGGGACCACTCGGAAGGCGTGGGCTATTACACACAAAAATATGGAAATCCCGCGGAATTCTAGTTTTTTGGTTGAAAAACGCAAAAGACTAGGAACGATCATGGCGGGGCGGTGACTATGGTTCCTTAGGTCGTATTTGATAGTCCGGAAAATTTTTAGGCGATCCGGCTCCGGGGGGCCCGACCCACTCGCAAGGCGTGGGCGATAGCACACAAAAATATGGGAATCGGGCGGAATTCTAGTTTTTTGACCATAAAATGCAAAAAATGAGGAACGATCATAGCGAGGCAGTGACAATGGTTCCTTAGGTCCTAATTGATGGCCCGAAATATTTTTAGGCGATCCGAGTCCGGCGGCCCGGCCCACTCGGAAGGCGTGGGCAATAGCACACAAAAATATGGTAATCGAGCGGAATTCTAGTTTTTTGTCGAAAAACGCAATAAATGAGGAACGATCATGGCGGGGCGGTGACTATGGTTCCTTAGGTCGTATTTGATGGCCCGGAAAATTTTAGGCGATCGGGGTCCACAGCTCCCGGGACCACTCGGAAGGCGTAAGCTATAGCACACGAAAATATGCAAATCGCGCGGTGTTCTAGTTTTTTGGCCGAAAATTGAAAAGCATTTGGAATGATCATGGTGGGGCGGTGACTATGGTACCTTAGGTCGTATTTGATAGTCCGGAAAAATTTTAGGTGATCGGGGTCCGCGGCTCCCCGGACCACTTGGAAGGCGTGGGTATAGCACACGAAAATATGGGAATCGGGCGTAATTATAGTTTTTTGGCCGAAAAATGCAAAAAATGAGAAACGATGATGGCGGGGCGGTTACTATGGTTCCTTAGGTCGTATTTGATGGCCCGGAAAAATTTTAGGCGATCGGGGTCCGAGGGTCCCGGAACCACTTGGAAGGGTGGGCAATAGCACACAAAAATATTGTAATCGGGCGGAATTCTAGTTTTTTGGCAGAAAAACGCAATAAATGAGGAACAATCATGGCGGGGCGATGATTATGGTTCCTTAGGTCGTATTTGATGGCCCGGAAAATTTTAGGCGATCGGGGTCCACGGCTCCCGGGACCACTCGGAATGCGTAAGCTATAGCACACGAAAATATGCAAATCGCGCGGAGTTCTAGTTTTTTGGCCGAACAATGCAAAGCATTTGGAACGATCATGGTGGGGCGGTGACTATGGTACCTTAGGTCGTATTTGATAGTCAGGAAAAATTTTAGGCGATCGGGGTCCGCGGCTCCCCGGACCACTTGGAAGGCGTGGGTATAGCACACGAAAATATGGGAATCGGGCGTAATTCTAGTTTTTTGGCCGAAAAATGCAAAAAATGAGAAACGATGATGGCAGGGCGGTTACTATGGTTCCTTAGGTCGTATTTGACGGACCGAAAAAATTTTAGGCGATCGGGGTCCGGGGGTCCCGGAACCACTTGGAAGGGTGGGCAATAGCACACAACAATATTGTAATCGGGCGGAATTCTAGTTTTTTTGCCGAAAAATTCAACAAATGAGGAATGATCATGGCTGGGCGGAGACTATGGTTTCTTTGGTCTTATTTGATAGTCCGGAAAAATATTAGGCGATAGGGGTCCGGAGGTCCCGGGATCACTCGGAAGGCGTGGGCTATAACACACAAAAATATGGGTATCGCGCGGAATTCTAGTTGTTTGGTCGAAAAACGCAAAAAATGAGGAACGATCATGGCGGGGTGGTTACTATGGTTCATTAGGTCGTATTTGATGGCCCGGAAAATTTTTTGGCGATCGAGGTTCGGGGTTCCCGGGACCCCTTGGAAGGTGTGGGCTAAAGCACACGAAAATATGGAAATCGCGCGGAATTCTAGTTTTTTGGCTGAAAAACGCAAAAGACTAGGAACGATCATGGCGGGGCGGTGACTATGGATCCTTAGTTCGTATTTGATATTCCGGAAAATTTTTAGGCGATCGGGGTTCGGGGTTCCCGGGACCCCTTGGAAGGCGTGGGCTAAAGCACACGAAAATATGGAAATCGCGCGGAATTCTAGTTTTTTGGATGAAAAATGCAAAAGACTAAGAACGATCATGGCGGGGCGGTGACTATGGTTCCTTAGGTCGTATTTGATAGTCTGGAAAATTTTTAGGCGATCCGGCTCCGGGGGCCCGACCCACTCGGAAGGCGTGGGCGATAGCACACAAAAATATGGGAATCGGGCGGAATTCTAGTTTTTGGCCAAAAAATGCAAAAAATGAGGAACGATCATGGCGAGGCGGTGACTATGGTTCCTTAGGTCTTAATTGATGGCCTGAAAAAATTTTTAGGCGATCCGAGTCCGGCGGCCCCGCCCACTCGGAAGGCATGGGCAATAGCACACAAAAATATGGTAATCGAGTGGAATTCTAGTTTTTTGGCCGAAAAACGCAATAAATAAGGAACGATCATGGCGGGGCGGTGATTATGGTTCCTTAGGTCGTATTTGATGGCCCAGAAAATTTTAGGCGATCGGGGTCCACGGCTCCTGGGACCACTCGGAAGGCGTAAGCTATAGCACACGAAAATATGCAAATCGCGCGGAGTTCTAGTTTTTTGGCCGAAAAATGCAAAGCATTTGGAACGATCATGGTGGGGCGGTGACTATGGTACCTTAGGTCGTATTTGATAGTCCGGAAAATTTTAGGCGATTGGGGTCCGCGGCTACCCGGACCATTTGTAAGGCGTGGGTATAGCACACGAAAATATGGGATATATGGCGTAATTCTAGTTGTTTGGCCGAAAAATGCAAAAAATGAGAAACGATGATGGCGGGGCGGTTACTATGGCTCCTTAGGTCGTATTTGACGGCCCAGAAAAATTTTAGGCGATCGGGGTCCGGGGGTCCCGGAACCACTTGGAAGGGTGGGCAATAGCACACAAAAATATTGTAATCGGGCGGAATTCTAGTTTTTTTGTCGAAAAACGCAACAAATGAGGAATGATCATGGCTGGGCGGTGACTATGGTTCCTTTGGTCTTATTTGATAGTCCGGAAAAATATTAGGCGATAGGGTTCCGGAGGTCCCGGGATCACTCGGAAGGCGTGGGCTATAACACACAAAAATATGGGAATCGCGCGGAATTCTAGTTGTTTGGTCGTAAAACGCAAAACACGAGAAACGATCATGGCGGGGTTGTTACTATGGTTCCTTAGGTCGTATTTGATGGCCCGAAAAATTTTTTGGCGATCGAGGTTCGGGGTTCCCGGGACCCCTTGGAAGGCGTGGGCTAAAGCACACGAAAATATGGAAATCGCGCGGAATTCTAGTTTTTTGGATGAAAAACGCAAAAGACTAGGAACGATCATGGCAGGGCGGTGACTATGGTTCCTTAGGTCGTATTTGATAGTCCGGAAAATTTTTAGGCGATCCTGCTCCGGGGGGCTCGACCCACTCGGAAGGCGTGGGCGATAGCACACAAAAATATGGGAATCGGGCTGAATTCTAGTTTTTTGGCCAAAAAATGCAAAGAATGAGGAACGATCATGGCGAGGCGGGGACTATGGTTCCTTAGGTCCTAATTGATGGCCCGAAAAATTTTTAGGCGATCCGAGTCCGGTGGCCCGGCCCACTCGGAAGGCATGGGCAATAGCACACAAAAATATGGTAATCGAGCGGAATTCTAGTTTTTTGGCCGAAAAACGCAATAAATGAGGTACGATCATGGCGGGGCGGTGACTATGGTTCCATAGGTCATATTTGATGGCCCAAAAAATTTTAGGCGATCGGGGTCCACGGCTCCCGGGACCACTCGGAAGGCGTAAGCTATAGCACACGAAAATATGCAAATCGCGCGGAGTTCTAGCTTTTTGGCCGAAAAATGCAAAGCATTTGGAACGATCATGGTGGGGCGGTGACTATGGTACCTTAGGTCGTATTTGATAGTCCAGAAAAATTTTAGGCGATCGGGGTCCGCGGCTCCCCGGACAACTTGGAAGGCGTGGGTATAGCACACGAAAATATGGGAATCGGGCGTAATTCTAGTTTTTTGGCCGAAAAATGTAAAAAATGAGAAACGATGATGGCGGGGCGGTTACTATGGTTCCTTAGGTCGTATTTGACGGCCCGGAAAAATTTTAGGCGATCGGGGTCCGGGGGTCCCGGAACCACTTGGGAGGGTGGGCAATAGCACACAAAAATATTGTAATCAGGCGAAATTCTAGTTTTTTGACCGAAAAACGCAAAAAATGTGGAAAGATCTTGGCAGGGCGGTGACTATGGTTCCTTTGGTCTTATTTGATAGTCCGGAAAATTATTAGGCGATAGGGGTCCGGAGGTCCCGGGACCACTCGGAAGGCGTGGGCTATAACACACAAAAATATGGGAATCGCGCGGAATTCAAGTTGTTTGGTCAAAAACGCAAAAAATGAGGAACGATCATGGCGGGGTGGTTACTATGGTTCCTTAGGTCGTATTTGATGGCCCGGAAAATTTTTAGGCGATCGGGGTTCGGGGTTCCTGGGACCCCTTGGAAGGCGTGGGCTAAAGCACACGAAAATATGGAAATCGCGCGAAATTCTAGTTTTTTGGCTGAAAAATGCAAAAGACTAGGAACGATCATGGCGGGGCGGTGACTATGGTTCCTTAGGTCGTATTTGATCGTCCGGAAAATTTTTTGGCGATCGGGGTTCGGGGTTCCCGAGACCCCTTGGAAGGCGTGGGCTAAAGCACACTAAAATATGGAAATCGCGCGGAATTCTAGTTTTTTGGGTGAAAAACGCAAAAGACTAGGAATGATCATGGCGGGGCGGTGACTATGATTCCTTAGGTCGTATTTGATAGTTCGGAAAATTTTTAGGTGATCCGGCTCCGGGGGGCTCGACCCACTCGGAAGGCGTGGGCGATAGCACACAAAAATATGGGAATCGGGCGGAATTCTAGTTTTTAGGCCAAAAAATGAGGAACGATCATGGCGAGGCAGTAACTATGGTTCCTTAGGTCCTTATTGATGGCCCGAAAATTTTTTAGGCGATCCGAGTCCGGCGGCCCGGCCCACTCGGAAGGCGCGGGCAATAGCACACAAAAATATGGTAATCGAGCGGAATTCTAGTTTTTTGGCCGAAAAACGCAATAAATGAGGAAAGATCATGGCGGGCGATGACTATGGTTCCTTAGGTCGTATTTGATGGCCCGGAAAAATTTAGGCGATCGGGGTCCACAGCTCCCGGGACCACTCGGAAGGCGTAAGCTATAGCACACGAAAATATGCAAATCGCGCGGAGTTCTAGTTTTTTGGCCGAAAAATGCAAAGCATTTGGAACGATCATGGTGGAGCGGTGACTATGGTACCTTAGGTCGTATTTGATAGTCCGAAAAAATTTTAGGCGATCGGGGTCCGCGGCTACCCGGACCATTTGGAAGGCGTGGGTATAGCACACGAAAATATGGGAATCTGGCGTAATTCTAGTTTTTTGGCCGAAAAATGCAAAAAATGAGAAACGATGATGGCGGGGCGGTTACTATGGTTCCTTAGGTCGTATTTGACGGCCCGGAAAATTTTTAGGCGATCGGGGTCGGGGGGTCCCGGAACCACTTGGAAGGGTGGGCAGTAGCACACAAAAATATTGTAATCGGGCGGAATTCTAGTTTTTTGGCCGAAAAACGCAACAAATGAGGAATGATCATGGCTGGGCGGTGACTATGGTTCCTTCGGTCTTATTTAATAGTCCGGAAAAATATTAGGCGATAGGGGTCAGGAGGTTCCAGGACCACTCGGAAGGCGTGGGCTATGACACACAAAAATATGGGAATCGTGCGGAATTCTAGTTGTTTGGTCGAAAACGCAAAAAATGAGGAACGATCATGGCAGGGCGGTGACTATGGTTCCTTAGGTCGTATTTGATAGTCCGGAAAATTTTTTGGCGATAGGGGTCCGGAGGTCCCGGGACCACTCGGAAGGCGTGGGCTATAACACACAAAAATATGGGAATCGCACAGAATTCTAGTTGTTTGGCCGAAAAATGCAAAAAAATGAGGAACGATCATGGCGGGGCGGTGACTATGGTTCCTTAGGTCGTATTTGATGGCCCAGAAAATTTTTGGCGATCGGGGACCACGGCTCCCGGGACCACTCGGAAGGCGTAAGCTATAGCACACGAAAATATGCAAATCGCGCGGAGTTCTAATTTTTTGGCCGAAAAATGCAAAGAATTTTGAACGATCATGGTGGGGCGGTGACTATGGTACCTTAGGTCGTATTTGATAGTCCGAAAAAATTTTAGGTGATCGGGGTCCGCGGCTCCCCGGACCACTTGGAAGGCGTGGGTATAGCACACGAAAATATGGGAATCGGGCGTAATTCTAGTTTTTTGGCCGAAAAATGCAAAAAGTGAGAAACGATGATGGCAGGGCGGTTACTATGGTTCCTTAGGTCGTATTTGACGGCCCGGAAAAATTTTAGGCGAACGGGGTTCAGGGGTCCCGGAACCACTTGGAAGGGTGGGCAATATCACACAAAAATATTGTAATCGGGCGGAATTCTAGTTTTTTGGCCGAAAAACGCAACAAATGAGGAATGATCATGGCTGGGCGGTGACTATGGTTCCTTTGGTCTTATTTGATAGTCCGGAAAAATATTAGGCGATAGGGTTCCGGAGGTCCCGGGATCACTCGGAAGGCGTGGGCTATAACACACAAAAATATGGGAATCGCGCGGAATTCTAGTTGTTTGGTCGAAAAACGCAAAAAATGAGGAACAATCATGGCGGGGTGGTTACTATGGTTCCTTAGGTCGTATTTGATGGCCCGGAAAATTTTTAGGCGATCGAGGTTCGGGGTTCCCGGGACCCCTTGGAAGGCGTGGGCTAAAGCACACGAAAATATGGAAATCACGCGGAATTCTAGTTTTTTGGCTGAAAAACGCAAAAGACTAGGAACGATCATGGCGGGGCGGTGACTATGGTTCCTTAGGTCGTATTTTATAGTCCGGAAAATTTTTAGGCGATCGGGGTTCGGGGTTCCCGGGACCCCTTGGAAGGCGCGGGTTAAAGCACACGAAAATATGGAAATCGCGCGGAATTCTAGTTTTTTGGATGAAAAACGCAAATGACTAGGAACGATCATGGCGGGGCGGTGACTATGGTTCCTTAGGTCGTATTTGATAGTCCGGAAAATTTTTAGGCGATCCGGCTCCGAGGGGCCCGACCCACTCGGAAGGCGTGGGCGATAGCACACAAAAATATGGGAATCGGGCGGAATTCTAGTTTTTAGGCCAAAAAATGCAAAAAATGAGGAACGATCATTGCGAGGCGGTGACTAAGGTTCCTTAGGTCCTAATTGATAGCCCGAAAAATTTTTTAGGCGATCCGAGTCCGGCGGCCCGGCCCACTCGGAAGGCATGGGCAATAGCACACAAAAATATGGTAATCGAGCGGAATTCTAGTTTTTTGGCCGAAAAATGCAATAAATGAGGAACGATCATGGCAGGGCGGTGACTATGGTTCCTTAGGTCGTATTTGATGGCCCGGAAAATTTTTGGCGATCGGGGTCCACGGCTCCCGGGACCACTCGGAAGGCGTAAGCTATAGCACACGAAAATATGCAAATCGCGCGGAGTTCTAGTTTTTGGCCGAAAAATGCAAAGAATTTTGAACGATCATGGTGGGGCGGTGACTATGGTACCTTAGGTCGTATTTGATAGTCCGAAAAAATTTTAGGTGATCGGGGTCCGCGGCTCCCCGGACCACTTGGAAGGCGTGGGTATAGCACACGAAAATATGGGAATCGGGCGTAATTCTAGTTTTTTGGCCGAAAAATGCAAAAAGTGAGAAACGATGATGGCAGGGCGGTTACTATGGTTCCTTAGGTCGTATTTGACGGACCGGAAAAATTTTAGGCGATCGGGGTCCGGGGGTCCCGGAACCACTTGGAAGGGTGGGCAATAGCACACAACAATATTGTAATCGGGCGGAATTCTAGTTTTTTTGCCGAAAAATGCAACAAATGAGGAATGATCATGGCTGGGCGGTGACTATGGTTCCTTTGGTCTTATTTGATAGTCCGGAAAAATATTAGGCGATCGAGGTTCGGGGTTCCCGGGACCCCTTGGAAGGTGTGGGCTAAAGCACACGAAAATATGGAAATCGCGCGGAATTCTAGTTTTTTGGCTGAAAAACGCAAAAGACTAGGAATGATCATGGCGGGGCGGTGACTATGGATCCTTAGTTCGTATTTGATATTCCGGAAAATTTTTAGGCGATCGGGGTTCGGGGTTCCCGGGACCCCTTGGAAGGCGTGGGCTAAAGCACACGAAAATATGGAAATCGAATTCTAGTTTTTTGGATGAAAAATGCAAAAGACTAAGAACGATCATGGCGGGGCGGTGACTATGGTTCCTTAGGTCGTATTTGATAGTCTGGAAAATTTTTAGGCGATCCGGCTCCGAGGGGCCCGACCCACTCGGAAGGCGTGGGCGATAGCACACAAAAATATGGGAATCGGGCGGAATTCTAGTTTTTTGGCCAAAAAATGCAAAGAATGAGGAACGATCATGGCGAGGCGGGGACTATGGTTCCTTAGGTCCTAATTGATGGCCCGAAAATTTTTTAGGCGATCCGAGTCCGGCGGCCCCGCCCACTCGGAAGGCATGGGCAATAGCACACAAAAATAAGGTAATCGAGCGGAATTCTAGTTTTTTGGCCGAAAAACGCAATAAATGAGGAACGATCATGGAGGGGCGGTGGTTATGGTTCCTTAGGTCGTATTTGATGGCCCGGAAAATTTTAGGCGATCGGGGTCCACGGCTCCCGGGACCACTCGGAAGGAGTAAGCTATAGCACACGAAAATATGCAAATCGCGCGGAGTTCTAGTTTTTTGGCCGAAAAATGCAAAGCATTTGGAACGATCATGGTAGGGCGGTGACTATGGTACCTTAGGTCGTATTTGATAGTCCGGAAAAATTTTAGGCGATCGGGGTCCGCGGCTACCCGGACCATTTGGAAGGCGTGGGTATAGCACACGAAAATATGGGAATCTGGCATAATTCTAGTTGTTTGGCCGAAAAATGCAAAAAATGAGAAACGATGATGGCGGGGTGGTTACTATGGTTCCTTAGGTCGTATTTGACGGCCCGAAAAAATTTTAGGCGATCGGGGTCCGGGGGTCCCGGAACCACTTGGAAGGGTGGGCAATAGCACACAAAAATATTGTAATCGGGCGGAATTCTAGTTTTTTGGTCGAAAAACGCAACAAATGAGGAATGATCATGGCTGGGCGGTGACTATGGTTCCTTTGGTCCTATTTGATAATCCGAAAAAATATTAGGCGATAGGGTTCCGGAGGTCCCGGGATCACTCGGAAGGCGTGGGCTATAACACACAAAAATATGGGAATCGCGCGGAATTCTTGTTGTTATGTCGAAAAATGCAAAACACGAGAAACGATCATGGCGGGGTGGTTACTATGGTTCCTTAGGTCGTATTTGATGGCCCGGAAAATTTTTTGGCGATCGAGGTTCGGGTTTTCCGGGACCCCTTGGAAGGCGTGGGCTAAAGCACATGAAAATATGGAAATCGCGCGGAATTCTAGTTTTTTGGCTGAAAAACCCAAAAGACTAGGAACGATCATGGCAGGGCGGTGACTATGGATCCTTAGGTCGTATTTTATAGTCCGAAAAATTTTTAGGCGATGGGGGTTCGGGGTTCACGGGACCCTTTGGAAGGCGTGGGCTAAAGCACACGAAAATCTGGAAATCGCGCGGAATTCTAGTTTTTTGGATGAAAAACGCAAACGACTAGGAATGATCATGGCGGGGCGGTGACTATGGTTCTTTAGGTCGTATTTGATAGTCCGGATAATTTTTAGGCGATCCTGCTCCGGGGGGCTCGACCCACTCGGAAGGCGTGGGCGATAGCACACAAAAATATGGTAATCGGGCTGAATTCTAGTTTTTTGGCCAAAAAATACAAAAAATGAGGAACGATCATGGCTAGGCAGGGACTATGGTTCCTTAGGTCCTAATTGATGGCCCGAAAACTTTTTAGGCGATCCGAGTCCGGCGGCCCGGCCTACTCGGAAGGCATGGGCAATAGCACACAAAAATATGGTAATCGAGCGGAATTCTAGTTTTTTGGCCGAAAAACGCAATAAATGAGGTACGATCATGGCGGGGCGGTGACTATGGTTCCTTAGGTCGTATTTGATGGCCCGAAAAATTTTAGGCGATCGGGGTCCACGGCTCCCGGGACCACTCGGAAGGCGTAAGCTATAGCACACGAAAATATGCAAATCGCGCGGAGTTCTAGTTTTTTGGCGAAAAATGCAAAGCATTTGGAACGATCATGGTGGGGCGGTGACTATGTTACCTTAGGTCGTATTTGATAGTCCAGAAAAATTTTAGGCGATCGGGGTCCGCGGCTCCCCGGACAACTTGGAATGCGTGGGTATAGCACACGAAAATATGGGAATCGGGCGTAATTCTAGTTTTTTGGCCGAAAAATGCAAAAAATGAGAAACGATGATGGCGGGGAGGTTACTATGGTTCCTTAGGACGTATTTGACGGCCCGGAAAAATTTTAGGCGATCGGGGTCCGGGGGTCCCGGAACCACTTGGAAGGGTGGGCAATAGCACACAAAAATATTGTAATCGGGCGGAATTCTAGTTTTTGGCCGAAAAACGCAACAAATGAGGAATGATCATGGCTGGGCGGTGACTATGGTTCCTTAGGTCGTATTTGATAGTCCGGAAAAATTTTAGGCGATAGGGGTCCGGAGTTCCCGGGTTCACTTGGAAGGCGTGGGCTATAGATGGTTCGCACCAGCGTTATTTGACTCGCTTAGTCCATCGCTGCTTGGGCGTGGGCTATAGGACACGAAAATATGGGAATCGCGCAGAATTCTAGTTTTTTGGCCGAAAAACGGAAAAAACTAGGAACGATCATGGCTGGGCGGTGACTATAGTTCCTTAGGTCTTGTTTGATAGTCCGGAAAAATTTTAGGCGATAGGGGTCCGCGTATCTTGGGACCACTCGGAATGCGTGGGTATAGCACACGAAAATATGGGAATCGGGCGAAATTCTAGGTCTTTTTCAGTAACATGCAAAAAATGTGGAAAGATCTTGGCAGGGCGGTGACTATGGTTCCTTTGGTCTTATTTGATAGTCTGCAAAATATTTAGGCGATCGGGGTCCGGAGGTCCCGGGACCCCCACGGAAGGCGTGGGCTATAAAAAAACTAGAATTCCGCCCGATTCCCATATTTTTGTGTGCTATCGCCCACGCCTTCCGAGCGGGTCGGGCCCCCCGGAGCCGGATCGCCTAAAAATTTTGCGGACTATCAAATACGACCTAAGGAACCATAGTCACAACCCCGCCATGATCGTTCCTAGTCTTTTGCGTTTTTCAGCCAAAAAACTAGAATTCCGCGCGATTTCCATATTTTCGTGTGCTTTAGCCCACGCCTTCCAAGGGGTCCCGGGAACCCCGAACCCCGATCGCCTAAAAATTTTCCGGGCCATCAAATACGACCTAAGGAACCATAGTAACCACCCCGCCATGATCGTTCCTTATTTTTTGCATTTTTCGGCCAAACAACTAGAATTCCGCGCGATTCCCATATTTTTGTGTGTTATAGCCCACGCCTTCCGAGTGGTCCCGGGACCTCCTGACCCCTATCGCCTAAAATTTTTCCGGACTATCAAATATGACCTAAGGAACCATAGTATCCGCCCCGCCATGATCGTTTCTCATTTTTTGCATTTTTCGGCCAAACAACTAGAATTTCGCCCGATTCCCATATTTTCGTGTGCTATACCCACGCTTTACAAGTGGTCCCGGGTCTCAGGACCCCTATCGCCAAAAACCTTTCCGGACTATCAAATAAGACCTAAGGAACCATAGTCACCGCCCAGCCATGATCGTTCCTTATTTTTTGTGTTTTTCAGCCAAACAACTAGAATTCCGCGCGATTCCTATATTTTTGTGTGTTATAGCCCACACCTTCCGAGTGGTCCCGGGACCTCAGGACCCCTATCGCCTATAATTTTTCCGGACTATCAAATACGACCTAAGGAACCATAGTCACTGCCCAGCCATGATCATTACTCATTTGTTGCGTTTTTCGGCCAAAAAACTAGAATTCCGCCCGATTACAATATTTTTGTGTGCTATTGCCCACCCTTCCCAGTGGTTCCGGGACTCCCGGACCCCGATCGCCTAAATATTTTTTTCCGGGCCGTCAAATACGACCTAAGGAACCATAGTAACTGCCCCGCCTTCATCGTTTCTCATTTTTTGCATTTTTCGGCCAAAAAACTAGAATTACGCCCGATTCACATATTTTCGTGTGCATATGCCTTCCAAGTGGTCCGGGGAGCCGCGGACCCCGATCGCCTAAACTTTTTCTAGACTATCATATACGACCTAAGGTACCATAGTCACCGCCCCACCATGATCGTTCCAAATGCTTTGCATTTTTCGGCCAAAAAATTAGAAATCCACGCGATTTGCATATTTTCGTGTGCTATAGCTTACGCTTTCCGAGTGGTCCCGGGAGCCGTGGACCGCGATCGCCTAAAATTTTCCGGGCCATCAAGTACAACCTAAGGAACCATAGTCACCGGCCGCCATGATCGTTCCTCATTTATTGCGTTTTTCGGCTAAAAAACTAGAATTCCGCTCGATTACTATATTTTTGTGTGCTATTGCCCACGCCTTCCGAGTGGACCGGGCCGCCGGACTCGGATCGCCTAAAAAAAATTCGGGCCATCAATTAGGACCTAAGGAAACATAGTCACCGCCTCGCCATGATCGTTCCTCATTTTTTGCATTTTTTCGCCAATAAACTAGAATTCCGCCCGATTCTCATATTTTTGTGTGCTATCGCCCACGCCTTCCGAGTGGGTCGGGCCCCCGGAGCCGGATCGCCTAAAAATTTTCCGGACTATCAAATACGACCTAAGGAACCATAGTCACCGCCCCACCATGATCGTTCCTAGTCTTTTGCATTCTTCAGCCAAAAAACTAGAACTCCGCGCGATTTCCATATTTTCGTGTGCCCACGCCTTCAAAGGTGTCCCGGGAACCCCGATCGCCTAAAAATTCTCCGGGCCATCAAATACGACCTAAGGAACGATAGTAACCACCCCACCATTATCGTTCCTCATTTTTTGCATTTTTCGTCCAAACAACTAGAATTCCGTGCGATTCTCATATTTTTGTGTGTTATAGCCCACACCTTCCGAGTGGTCCCAGAACCTCTTCACCCCTATCGCCTAAAAATTTTCCGGACGATCAAATACGACCTAAGGAACCATAGTATCCGCCCCGCCATGATCGTTCCTCATTTTTTGCATTTCTCGGCCAATCAACTAGAATTCCGCGCGATTCCCATATTTTTGTGTGTTATAGCCCACGCCTTCCGAGTGGTCCCGGGACCTCCGGACCCCTATCGCCTAATATTTTTCCGGACTATCAAATAAGACCAAAGGAACCATAGTCACCGCCCTGCCATGATCATTCCTCATTTGTTGCATTTTTCGGCCAAAAAACTAGAATTCCGCCCGATTACAATATTTTGTGTGCTATTGCCCACCCTTCCATGTGGTTCCGGGACCCCCGGACCCCGATCGCCTAAAATTTTTCCGGGCCGTCAAATACGACCTAAGGAACCATCTCATTTTTTGCATTTTTCGGCCAAAAAACTAGAATTACACCCGATTCACATATTTTCGTATGCTATACCCACGCCTTACAAGTGGTCCCGGGTCTCCGGACCCCTATCGCCTAAAACTTTTCCGGACTATCAAATAAGACCTATGGAACCATAGTCACCGCCTAGCCATGATCGTTCCTTATATTTGGCATTTTTCGGCCAAACAACTAGAATTCTGCGCGATTCCCATATTTTTGGGTGTTATAGCCCACACCTTCCGAGTGGTCACGGGACCTCAGGACCCCTATCGCCTAAAATTTTTCTGGACTATCAAATACGACCTAAGGAACCATAGTCACCGCCCAGCCATGAGCATTCAACATTTGTTGCGTTTTTCGGCCAAAAAACTAGAATTCCGCCCGATTACAATATTTTTGTGTGCTTTTATTGCCCACCCTTCCCAGTGGTTCCAGGACCCCCGGACCCCGATTGCCTAAAATTTTTCCGGGCCGTCAAATACGACCTAAGGAACCATAGTAACCGCCCCGCCATCATCGTTTCTCATTTTTTGCATTTTTCGGCCAAAAAACTAGCATTACGCCCGATTCCCATATTTTCGTGTGTTATACCCACGCCTTCCAAGTGGTCCGGGGAGCCGCGGACCCCGATCGCCTAAAAATTTTCCGGACTATCAAATGCGACCTAAGGTACCATAGTCACTGCCCCACCATGATCGTTCCAAATGCTTTGCATTTTTCGGCCAAAAAACTAGAACTCCGCGCGATTTGCATATTTTAGTGCGCTATAGCTTACGCCTTCCGAGTGGTCCCGGGAGCCGTGGACCCCGATCGCCTAAAATTTTCCGGGCCATCTAATATGACCTAAGGAACCATAGTCATCGCCCCGCCATGATCGTTCATCATTTATTGCATTTTTCGGCCAAAAAACAAGAATTTCGCTCGATTACCATATTTTTGTGTGCTATAGCTTACGCCTTCCGAGTGGTCCCGGGAGCCGTGGACCCCGATCGCCTAAAATTTTTCGGGCCATCAAATACGACCTAAGGAACCATAGTCACCGCCCCACCATGATCGTTCCAAATGATTTGCATTTTTCGGCCAAAAAACTAGAACTCCGTGCGATTTGCATATTTTCGTGTGCTATAGCTTACGCCTTCCGAGTGGTCCCAGGAGCCGTGGACCCCGATCGCCTAAAATTTTCCGGGCCATCAAATACGACCTAAGGAACCATAGTCACCGCCCCGCCATGATCGTTCCTCATTTATTGCATTTTTCGGCCAAAAAACTAGAATTCCGCTCGATTACCATATTTTTGTGTGCTATTGCCAACGCCTTCCGAGTGGGCCGGGCCGCCGGACTCGGATCGCCTAAAAAATTTTCGGGCCATCAATTAAGACCTAAGGAACCTTAGTCACCGCCTCGCCATGATCGTTCCTCATTTTTTGCATTGTTTGGCCAAAATACTAGAATTCCGCCCGATTGCCATATTTTTGTGTGCTATCGCCTACGCCTTCCGAGTGGGCCGGGCCGCCGGACTCGGATCGCCTAAAAAATTTTTGGCCATCAATTAGGACCTAAGGAACCATATTCACCGCCTCGCCATGATCGTTCCTCATTTTTTGCGTTTTTCGGCCAAACAACTAGAATTCCGCGCGATCCCATATTTTTGTGTGTTATAACCCACGCCTTCCGAGTGGTCCCGGGTCTCCGGAACCCTATCGCCTAAAATTTTTCCGGACTATCAAATAAGACCTAAGGAACCATAGTCACCGCCCAGCCAGGATCGTTCCTAGTTTTTTCCGTTTTTCGGCCAAAAAACTAGAATTCCGCCCGATTCCCATATTTTTGTGTGCTATCGCCCACGCCTTCCGAGTGGGTCGGGCCCCACGGAGCCGGATCGCCTAAAAATTTTCCGGACTATCAAATACGACTTAAGGAACCATAGTCACCGCCCCGCCATGATCGTTCCTAGTCTTTTGCATTTTTCAGCCAAAAAACTAGAATTCCATGCGATTTCCATATTTTCGTGTGCTTTAGCCCACGCCTTCCAAGGGGTCCCGGGAACCCCGAACCCCGATCGCCTAAAAATTTTCCGGGCCATCAAATACAACCTAAGGAACCATAGTAACCACCCCGCCATGATCGTTCCTCATTTTTTGCGTTTTTCGGCCAAACAACTAGAATTCCGCGCGATCCCATATTTTTGTGTGTTATAACCCACGCCTTCCGAGTGGTCCCGGGTCTCCGGAACCCTATCGCCTAAAATTTTTCCGGACTATCCAATACGACCTAAGGAACCATAGTCACCGCCCAACCATGATCATTCCTCATTTGTTGCGTTTTTCGGCCAAAAACTAGAATTTCGCCCGATTACAATATTTTTGTGTGTTATTAGCCACGCCTTCCGAGTGGTCCCGGGACCTCCTGACCCCTATCGCCTAAAATTTTTCCGGACTATCATATACGACCTAAGGAACTATAGTAACCGCCCCGCCATCATCATTTCTCATTTTTCGGCCAAAAAACTAGAATTATGCCCGATTCCCAAATTTTCGTGTGCTATACCCACGCCTTCCAAGTGGTCCGGGGAGCCGCTGACCCCGATCGCCTAAAGATTTTCCGGACTATCAAATACGACCTAAGGTACCATAGTCACCGCCCCACCATGATCGTTCCAAATGCTTTGCATTTTTTGGCCCAAAAATTAGAACTCCACGCGATTTGCATATTTTAGTGTGCTATAGCTTACGCCTTCCGAGTGGTCCCGGGAGCCATGGACCCCGATCGCCTAAAATTTTCCGGGCCATCAAATACGACCTAAGGAACCGTAGTCACCGCCCCGCCATGGTTGTTCCTCATTTATTGCGTTTTTCGGCCAAAAAACTAGAATTCCGCTCGATTACCATATTTTTGTGTGCTATTGCCCACGCCTTCCGAGTGGATCGGGCCCCCGGAGCCGGATCGCCTAAAAATTTTCCGGACTATCATATACGACATAAGGAACCATAGTCACCGCCCCACCATGATCGTTCCTAGTCTTTTGCATTTTTCAGCCAAAAAACTAGAATTCCGCGCGGTTTCCATATTTTTGTGTGCTTTAACCCACGCCTTCCAAGGGGTCCCGGGAACCCCGAACCCCGATCGCCTAAAAATTTTCCGGGTCATCAAATACCACCTAAGGAACCATAGTAACCAACCCGCCATGTGCGTTCCTCATGTTTTGCGTTTTTCGGCCAAACAACTAGAATTTCGCCCAATTACAATATTTTTGTGTGCTATTGCCCACCCTTCCAAGTGGTTCCGGGACCCCCGGACCCCGATCGCTTAAAATTTTTCCGGGCCGCAAATACGACCTAAGGAACCATAGTAACAGCCCCGCCATCATCGTTTCTCATTTTTTGCATTTTTCGGCCAAAAACCTAGAATTACGCCCGATTCCCATATTTTCGTGTGCTATACCCACGCCTTCCAAGTGGTCCGGGGAGCCGCGGATCCCGATCGCCTAAAAATTTTCCGGACTATCAAATACGACCTAAGATCCATAGTCACCGCCCCACCATGATCGTTCCAAATGCTTTGCATTTTTCGGCCAAAAAACTAGAACTCCGCGCGATTTGCATATTTTAGTGTGCTATAGCTTACGCCTTCCGAGTGGTCCCGGGAGCTGTGGACCCCGATCGCCTAAAATTTCCGGGCCATCAAATACGACCTAAGGAACAATAGTCACCGCCCCGCCATGATCGTTCCTTATTTACTGCGTTTTTCGGCCAAAAAACTAGAATTCCGCTCGATTACCAGATTTTTGTGTGCTATTGCCCACCCTTCCAAGTGGTTTCAGGACCCCCGGACCCCGATCGCCTAAAATTTTTCCGGGCCGTCAAATATGACCTAAGGAACCATAGTAACAGCCCCGCCATCATCGTTTCTCATTTTTTGCATTTTTTGGCCAAAAAACTAGAATTAAGCCCGATTTCCATATTTTCGTGTGCTATACCCACGCCTTCCAAGTGGTCCGGGGAGCCGCGGATCCCGATCGCCTAAAAAATTTCCGGACTATCAAATACGACCTAAGGTACCATAGTCACCGCCCCACCATGATCGTTCCAAATGCTTTGCATTTTTCGGCCTAAAAACTAGAACTCCGCGCGATTTGCATATTTTAGTGTGCTATAGCTTACGCATTCCGAGTGGTCCCGGGAGCCGTGGACCCCAATCGGCTAAAATTTTCCGGGCCATCAAATACGACCTAAGGAACCATAGTCACTGCCCCGCCATGGTCGTTCCTCATTTATTGCATTTTTCGGCCAAAAAACTAGAATTCCGCTCGTTTACCATATTTTTATGTGCTATTGCCCACGCCTTCCGAGTGGGCCGGGCCCCCCGGAGCCGGATCGCCTAAAAATTTTTCGGACTATCATATACGACCTAAGGAACCATAGTCACTGCCCCACCATGATCGTTCCTGGTCTTTTGCATTTTTCAGCCAAAAAACTAGAATTCTGCGCGGTTTCCATATTTTCGTGTGCTTTAGCCCACGCCTTCCAAGGGGTCCCGGGAACCCCGAACCCCGATCGCCTAAAAAATTTTCGGGCCATCAAATACCACCTAAGGAACCATAGTCACCGCCCCACCATGATCGTTCCTAGTCTTTTGCATTTTTCAGCCAAAAAACTAGAATTCCGCGCGGTTTCCATATTTTTGTGTGCTTTAGCCCACGCCTTCCAAGGGGTCCCGGGAACCCCGAACCCCGATCGCCTAAAAATTTTCCGGGCCATCAAATACCACCTAAGGAACCATAGTAACCAACCCGCCATGAGCGTTCCTCATTTTTTGCGTTTTTCGGCCAAACAACTAGAATTTCGCCCAATTACAATATTTTTGTGTGCTATTGCCCACCCTTCCAAGTGGTTCCGGGACCCCCGGACCCCGATCGCCTAAAATTTTTCCGGGCCGCAAATACGACCTAAGGAACCATAGTAACAGCCCCGCCATCATCGTTTCTCATTTTTTGCATTTTTCGGCCAAAAACCTAGAATTACGCCCGATTCCCATATTTTCGTGTGCTATACCCACGCCTTCCAAGTGGTCCGGGGAGCCGCGGATCCCGATCGCCTAAAAATTTTCCGGACTATCAAATACGACCTAAGATCCATAGTCACCGCCCCACCATGATCGTTCCAAATGCTTTGCATTTTTCGGCCAAAAAACTAGAACTCCGCGCGATTTGCATATTTTAGTGTGCTATAGCTTACGCCTTCCGAGTGGTCCCGGGAGCTGTGGACCCCGATCGCCTAAAATTTCCGGGCCATCAAATACGACCTAAGGAACCATAGTCACTGCCCCGCCATGATCGTTCCTTATTTATTGCGTTTTTCGGCCAAAAAACTAGAATTCCGCTCGATTACCATATTATTGTGTGCTATTGCCCACCCTTCCAAGTGGTTTCAGGACCCCCGGACCCCGATCGCCTAAAATTTTTCCGGGCCGTCAAATATGACCTAAGGAACCATAGAAACAGCCCCGCCATCATCGTTTCTCATTTTTTGCATTTTTTGGCCAAAAAACTAGAATTAAGCCCGATTTCCATATTTTCGTGTGCTATACCCACGCCTTCCAAGTGGTCCGGGGAGCCGCGGATCCCGATCGCCTAAAAAATTTCCGGACTATCAAATACGACCTAAGGTACCATAGTCACCGCCCCACCATGATCGTTCCAAATGCTTTGCATTTTTCGGCCTAAAAACTAGAACTCCGCGCGATTTGCATATTTTAGTGTGCTATAGCTTACGCATTCCGAGTGGTCCCGGGAGCCGTGGACCCCAATCGGCTAAAATTTTCCGGGCCATCAAATACGACCTAAGGAACCATAGTCACTGCCCCGCCATGGTCGTTCCTCATTTATTGCATTTTTCGGCCAAAAAACTAGAATTCCGCTCGTTTACCATATTTTTATGTGCTATTGCCCACGCCTTCCGAGTGGGCCGGGCCCCCCGGAGCCGGATCGCCTAAAAATTTTTCGGACTATCATATACGACCTAAGGAACCATAGTCACCGCCCCACCATGATCGTTCCTGGTCTTTTGCATTTTTCAGCCAAAAAACTAGAATTCCGCGCGGTTTCCATATTTTCGTGTGCTTTAGCCCACGCCTTCCAAGGGGTCCCGGGAACCCCGAACCCCGATCGCCTAAAAATTTTTCGGGCCATCAAATACCACCTAAGGAACCATAGTCACCGCCCCACCATGATCGTTCCTAGTCTTTTGCATTTTTCAGCCAAAAAACTAGAATTCCGTGCGGTTTCCATATTTTTGTGTGCTTTAGCCCACGCCTTCCAAGGGGTCCCGGGAACCCCGAACCCCGATCGCCTAAAAATTTTCCGGGCCATCAAATACCACCTAAGGAACCATAGTAACCAACCCGCCATGAGCGTTCCTCATTTTTTGCGTTTTTCGGCCAAACAACTAGAATTTCGCCCAATTACAATATTTTTGTGTGCTATTGCCCACCCTTCCAAGTGGTTCGGGGACCCCCGGACCCCGATCGCCTAAAATTTTTCCGGGCCGCAAATACGACCTAAGGAACCATAGTAACAGCCCCGCCATCATCGTTTCTCATTTTTTTCATTTTTCGGCCAAAAACCTAGAATTACGCCCGATTCCCATATTTTCGTGTGCTATACCCACGCCTTCCAAGTGGTCCGGGGAGCCGCGGATCCCGATCGCCTAAAAAATTTCCGGACTATCAAATACGACCTAAGATCCATAGTCACCGCCCCAACATGATCGTTCCAAATGCTTTGCATTTTTCGGCCAAAAAACTAGAACTCCGCGCGATTTGCATATTTTAGTGTGCTATAGCTTACGCCTTCCGAGTGGTCCCGGGAGCTGTGGACCCCGATCGCCTAAAATTTCCGGGCCATCAAATACAACCTAAGGAACCATAGTCACCGCCCCGCCATGATCGTTCCTTATTTATTGCGTTTTTCGGCCAAAAAACTAGAATTCCACTCGATTACCATATTTTTGTGTGCTATTGCCCACCCTTCCAAGTGGTTTCGGGACCCCCGGACCCCGATCGCCTAGAATTTTTCCGGGCCGTCAAATATTACCTAAGGAACAATAGTAACAGCCCCGCCATCATCGTTTCTCATTTTTTGCATTTTTTGGCCAAAAAACTAGAATTACGCCTGATTTCCATATTTTCGTGTGCTATACCCACGCCTTCCAAGTGGTCCGGGGAGCCGCGGATCCCGATCGCCTAAAAAATTTCCGGACTATCAAATACGACCTAAGGTACCATAGTCACCGCCCCACCATGATCGTTCCAAATGCTTTGCATTTTTCGACCTAAAAACTAGAACTCCGCGCGATTTGCATATTTTAGTGTGCTATAGCTTACGCATTCCGAGTGGTCCCGGGAGCCGTGGACCCCAATCGCCTAAAATTTTCCGGGCCATCAAATACGACCTAAGGAACCATAGTCACTGCCCCGCCATGGTCGTTCCTCATTTATTGCGTTTTTCGGCCAAAAAACTAGAATTCCGCTCGATTACCATATTGTTGTGTGCTATTGCCCACGCCTTCCGAGTGGGCCGGGCCCCCCGGAGCCGGATCGCCTAAAAAATTTTCGGACTATCATATACGACCTAAGGAACCATAGTCACCGCCCCACCATGATCGTTCCTGGTCTTTTGCATTTTTCAGCCAAAAAACTAGAATTCCGCGCGGTTTCCATATTTTCGTGTGCTTTAGCCCACGCCTTCCAAGGGGTCCCGGGAACCCCGAACCCCGATCGCCTAAAAATTTTCCGGGCCATCAAATACCACCTAAGGAACCATAGTCACCGCCCCACCATGATCGTTCCTAGTCTTTTGCATTTTTCAGCCAAAAAACTAGAATTCCGCGCGGTTTTCATATTTTCGTGTGCTTTAGCCCATGCCTTCCAAGGGGTCCGGGGAACCCCAAACCCCGATCGCCTAAAAATTTTCCGGGCCATCAAATACCACCTAAGGAACCATAGTAACCAACCCGCCATGAGCGTTCCTCATTTTTTGCGTTTTTCGGCCAAACAACTAGAATTTCGCCCAATTACAATATTTTTGTGTGCTATTGCCCACCCTTCCAAGTGGTTCCGGGACCCCCGGACCCCGATCGCCTAAAATTTTTTCGGGCCGCAAATACGACCTAAGGAACCATAGTAACAGCCCCGCCATCATCGTTTCTCATTTTTTGCATTTTTCGGCCAAAAACCTAGAATTACGCCCGATTCCCATATTTTCGTGTGCTATACCCACGCCTTCCAAGTGGTCCGGGGAGCCGCGGACCCCGATCGCCTAAAAATTTTCCGGACTATCAAATACGACCTAAGGTACCATAGTCACCGCCCCACCATGATCGTTCCAAATGCTTTGCATTTTTCGGCCAAAAAACTAGAACTCCGCGCGATTTGCATATTTTAGTGTGCTATAGCTTACGCCTTCCGAGTGGTCCGGGAGCTGTGGACCCCGATCGCCTAAAATTTTCGGGCCATCAAATACGACCTAAGGAACCATAGTCACCGCCCCGCCATGGTTGTTCCTCATTTATTGCGTTTTTCGGCCAAAAAACTAGAATTCCGCTCGATTACCATATTTTTGTGTGCTATTGCCCACGCCTTCCGAGTGGGCCGGGCCCCCCGGAGCCGGATCGCCTAAAAAATTTTCGGACTATCATATACGACCTAAGGAACCAAAGTTACCGCCCCACCATGATCGTTCCTGGTCTTTTGCATTTTTCAGCCAAAAAACTATAATTCCGCGCGGTTTCCATATTTTCGTGTGCTTTAGCCCACGCCTTCCAAAGGGTCCCGGGAACCCCGAACCCCGATCGCCTAAAAATTTTCTGGGCCATCAAATACCACCTAAGGAACCATAGTCACCGCCCCACCATGATCGTTCCTAGTCTTTTGCATTTTTCAGCCAAAAAACTAGAATTCCGCGCGGTTTCCATATTTTTGTGTGCTTTAGCCCACGCCTTCCAAGGGGTCCCGGGAACCCCGAACCCCGATCGCCTAAAAATTTTCCGGGCCATCAAATACCACCTAAGGAACCATAGTAACCAACCCGCCATGAGCGTTCCTCATTTTTTGCATTTTTTGGCCAAACAACTAGAATTTCGCCCAATTACAATATTTTTGTGCGCTATTGCCCACCCTTCCAAGTGGTTCCGGGACCCCCGGACCCCGATCGCCTAAAATTTTTCCGGGCCGCAAATACGACCTAAGGAACCATAGTAACAGCCCCGCCATCATCGTTTCTCATTTTTTGCATTTTTCGGCCAAAAACCTAGAACTACGCCCGATTCCCATATTTTCGTGTGCTATACCCACGCCTTCCAAGTGTCCGGGGAGCCGCGGATCCCGATCGCCTAAAAATTTTCCGGACTATCAAATACGACCTAAGATCCATAGTCACCGCCCCAACATGATCCTTCCAAATGCTTTGCATTTTTCGGCCAAAAAACTAGAACTCCGCGCGATTTGCATATTTTAGTGTGCTATAGCTTACGCCTTCCGAGTGGTCCCGGGAGCTGTGGACCCCGATCGCCTAAAATTTTCGGGCCATCAAATACTACCTAAGGAACCATAGTCACCGCCCCGCCATGATCGTTCCTTATTTATTGCGTTTTTCAGCCAAAAAACTAGAATTCCGCTCGATTACCATATTTTTGTGTGCTATTGCCCACCCTTCCAAGTGGTTTCGGGACCCCCGGACCCCGATCGCCTAAAATTTTTCCGGGCCGTCAAATATGACCTAAGGAACCATAGTAACAGCCCCGCCATCATCGTTTCTCATTTTTTGCATTTTTTGGCCAAAAAACTAGAATTACGCCTGATTTCCATATTTTCGTGTGCTATACCCACGCCTTCCAAGTGGTCCGGGGAGCCGCGGATCCCGATCGCCTAAAAAATTTCCGGACTATCAAATACGACCTAAGGTACCATAGTCACCGCCCCACCATGATCGTTCTAAATGCTTTGCATTTTTCGGCCTAAAAACTAGAACTCCGCGCGATTTGAATATTTTATTGTGCTATAGCTTACGCATTCCGAGTGGTCCCGGGAGCCGTGGACCCCAATCGCCTAAAATTTTCCGGGCCATCAAATACGACCTAAGGAACCATAGTCACTGCCCCGCCATGGTCGTTCCTCATTTATTGCGTTTTTCGGCCAAAAAACTAGAATTCCGCTCGTTTACCATATTTTTATGTGCTATTGCCCACGCCTTCCGAGTGGGCCGGGCCCCCCGGAGCCGGATCGCCTAAAAAATTTTCGGACTATCATATACGACCTAAGGAACCATAGTCACCGCCCCACCATGATCGTTCCTGGTCTTTTGCATTTTTCAGCCAAAAAACTAGAATTCCGCGCGGTTTCCATATTTTCGTGTGCTTTAGCCCACGCCTTCCAAGGGGTCCCGGGAACCCCGAACCCCGATCGCCTAAAAATTTTCCGGGCCATCAAATACCACCTAAGGAACCATAGTCACCGCCCCACCATGATCGTTCCTAGTCTTTTGCATTTTTCAGCCAAAAAACTAGAATTCCGCGCGGTTTTCATATTTTCGTGTGCTTTAGCCCACGCCTTCCAAGGGGTCCCGGGAACCCCGAACCCCGATCGCCTAAAAATTTTCCGGGCCATCAAATACCACCTAAGGAACCATAGTAACCAACCCGCCATGAGCGTTCCTCATTTTTTGCGTTTTTCGGCCAAACAACTAGAATTTCGCCCAATTACAATATTTTTGTGTGCTATTGCCCACCCTTCCAAGTGGTTCCGGGACCCCCGGAAACCGATCGCCTAAAATTTTTTCGGGCCGCAAATACGACCTAAGGAACCATAGTAACAGCCCCGCCATCATCGTTTCTCATTTTTTGCATTTTTCGGCCAAAAACCTAGAATTACGCCCGATTCCCATATTTTCGTGTGCTATACCCACGCCTTCCAAGTGGTCCGGGGAGCCGCGGACCCCTATCGCCTAAAAATTTTCTGGACTATCAAATACGAACTAAGGTACCATAGTCACCGCCCCACCATGATCGTTCCAAATGCTTTGCATTTTTCGGCCAAAAAACTAGAACTCCGCGCGATTTGCATATTTTAGTGTGCTATAGCTTACGCCGTCCGAGTGGTCCCGGGAGCCGTGGACCCCGATTGCCTAAAATTTTCGGGCCATCAAATACGACCTAAGGAACCATAGTCACCGCCCCGCCATGGTTGTTCCTCATTTATTGCGTTTTTCGGCCAAAAAACTAGAATTCCGCTCGATTACCATATTTTTGTGTGCTATTGCCCACGCCTTCCGAGTGGGCCTGGCCCCCCGGAGCCGGATCGCCTAAAAATTTTCCGGACTATCATATACGACATTAGGAACCATAGTCACCGCCCCACCATGATCGTTCCTAGTCTTTTGCATTTTTCAGCCAAAAAACTAGAATTCCGCGCGGTTTCCATATTTTCGTGTGCTTTAGCCCACGCCTTCCAAGGGGTCCCGGGAACCCCGAACCCCGATCGCCTAAAAATTTTCCGGGCCATCAAATACCACCTAAGGAACCATAGTAACCACCCCGCCATGAGCGTTCCTCATTTTTTGCGTTTTTCGGCCAAACAACTTGAATTTCGCCCAATTATAATATTTTTGTGTGCTATTGCCCACCCTTCTAAGTGGTTCCGGGACCCCCGGACCCCGATCGCCTAAAATTTTTCCGGGCCGCAAATACGACCTAAGGAACCATAGTAACAGCCCCGCCATCATCGTTTCTCATTTTTTGCATCTTTCGGCCAAAAAACTAGAATTACGCCCGATTCCCATATTTTCGTGTGCTATACCCACGCCTTCCAAGTGGTCCGGGGAGCCGCGGACCCCGATCGCCTAAAAATTTTCCGGACTATCAAATACGACCTAAGGTACCATAGTCACCGCCCCACCATGATCGTTCCAAATGCTTTGCATTTTTGGCCAAAAAACTAGAACTCCGCGCGATTTGCATATTTTAGTGTGCTATAGCTTACGCCTTCCGAGTGGTCCCGGGAGCCGTGGACCCCGATCACCTAAAATTTCCGGGCCATCAAGTATGACCTAAGGAACCATAGTCACCACCCCGCCATGATCGTTCCTTATTTATTGCGTTTTTCGGCCAAAAAACTAGAATTCCGCTCGATTACCATATTTTTGTGTGCTATTGCCCACCCTTCCAAGTGGTTTCGGGACCCCCGGACCCCGATCGCCTAAACTTTTTCCGGGCCGTCAAATACGACCTAAGGAACCATAATAACAGCCCCGCCATCATCGTTTCTCATTTTTTGCATTTTTTGGCCAAAAAACTAGAATTACGCCCGATTTCCATATTTTCGTGTGCTATACCCACGCCTTCCAAGTGGTCCGGGGAGCCGCGGATCCCGATCGCCTAACAAATTTTCGGACTATCAAATACGACCTAAGGTACCATAGTCACCGCCCCACCATGATCGTTCCAAATGCTTTGCATGTTTCGGCCAAAAAACTAGAACTCCGCGCGATTTGCATATTTTAGTGTGCTATAGCTTACGCATTCCGAGTGGTCCCGGGAGCCGTGGATCCCAATCGCCTAAAATTTCCCGGGCCATCAAATACGACCTAAGGAACCATAGTCACCGCCCCTCCATGATCGTTCCTCATTTATTGCGTTTTTCGGCCAAAAAACTAGAATTCCGCTCGATTACCATATTTTTGTGTGCTATAGCTTACGCCTTCTGAGTGGTCCCGAGAGCCGTGGACCCCGATCGCCTAAAATTTTCCGGGCCATCAAATACGACCTAAGGAACCATAGTCACCGCCCCGCCATGATCGTTCCTCATTTATTGCGTTTTTCAGCCAAAAAACTAGAATTCCGCTCGATTACCATATTTTTGTGTGCTATTGCCCACGCCTTCCGAGTGGGCCAGGCCGCCGGACTCGGATCGCCTAAAAAACTTTATGGGCCATCAATTAGGACCTAAGGAACCATAGTCACCGCCTCGACATGATCGTTCCTCATTTTTGGCATTTCTTGGCCAAAAAACTAGAATTCCGCCCGATTCCCATATTTTTGTATGCTATCGCCCACGCCTTCCGAGTGGGTCGGGCCCCCGGAGCCGGATCGCCTAAAAATTTTCCTGACTATCAAATACGACCTAAGGAACCATAGTCACCACCCCGCTATGATCGTTCCTAGTCTTTTACGTTTTTCAGCCAAAAAACTAGAATTCCGTGCGATTTCCATATTTTCGTGCGCTTTAGCCCACGCCTTCCAAGGGGTCCCCGGAACCCTGAACCCCGATCGCCTAAAAAATTTTCTGGCCATCAAATACGACCTAAGGAACCTTAGTAACCACCCCGCCATGATCGTTCCTCAATTTTTGCGTTTTTCGGCCAAACAACTAGAATTCCGCGCGATCCCATATTTTTGTGTGTTATAGCCCACGCCTTCCGAGTGGTCCCGGGTCTCCGGACCCCTATCGCCTAAAATTTTTCCGGACTATCAAATAAGACCTAAGGAACCATAGTCACCGCCCAGCCATGATCGTTCCTAGTTTTTCCGTTTTTCGGCCAAAAAACTAGAATTCCGCGCGATTCTTATATTTTCGTGTCTTATAGCCCACGCTTTCCGAGTGGTCCCGGGTCTCCGGACCCCTATCGCCTAAAATTTTTCCGGACTATCAAATAAGACCTAAGGAACCATAGTCACCGCCCATCCATGATCGTTCCTCATTTATTGCGTTTTTTAGCCAAAAAACTAGAATTCCGCTCGATTACCATATTTTTTTGTGCTATTGCCCACGCCTTCCGAGTGGGCCGGACCGCCGGACTCGGTTCGCCTAAAAATATTTCGGGCCATCAATTAGGACCTTAGGAACCATAGTCACCACCTCGCCATGATCGTTCCTCATTTTTTGTATTTCTTGGCCAAAAAACTAGAATTCCGCCCGATTCCCATATTTTTGTGTGCTATCGCCCACACCTTCCGAGTGGGTCGGCCCCCCCGGAGCCGGATCGCCTAAAAATTTTCCGGACTATCAAATACGACCTAAGGAACCATAGTCACCACCCCGCCATGATCGTTCCCAGTCTTTTGCGTTTTTCAGCCAAAAAACTAGAATTCCGCGCGATTTCCATATTTTCGTGTGCTTTAGCCCACGCCTTCCAAGGGGTCCCGGGAAACCCGGACCCCGATCGCCTAAAATTTTTCCGGGCCATCAAATACGACCTAAGGAACCATAGTAACAGCCCCGCCATCATCGTTTCTCATTTTTTGCATTTTTCGGCCAAAAAACTAGAATTACGCCCGATTCCCATATTTTCGTGTGCTATACCCATGACTTCCAAGTGGTCCGGGGAGCCGCGGACCCCGATCGCCTAAAAAATTTTCCGGACTATCAAATACGACCTAAGGTACCATAGTCACTGCTCCACCATGATCGTTCCAAATGCTTTGCATTTTTCGGCCAAAAAACTAGAACTCCGCGCGATTTGCATATTTTAGTGTGCTATAGCTTACGCCTTCCAAGTGGTCCCGGAAGCCGTGGACCCCTATCGCCTAAAATTTCCTGGGACATCAAATGCGACCTAAGGAACCATATTCACCGCCCCGCCATGATCTTTCCTCATTTATTGCATTTTTCGGCCAAAAAACTAGAATTCCGCTCGATTACCATATTTTTGTGTGCTATAGCTTACGCCTTCCGAGTAGTCCCGGGAGCCGTGGACCCCGATCGTCTAAAATTTTCGGGGCCATCAAATACGACCTAAGGAACCATAGTCACCGCCCCGCCATGATCGTTCCTCATTTATTGCGTTTTTTGGCCAAAAAACTTGAATTCCGCCCGATTACAATATTTTTGTGTGCTATTGCCCACCCTTCCAAGTGGTTCCGGGACCCCCGGACCCCGATCGCCTAAAATTTTTCCGGGCCGTCAAATACGACCTAAGGAACCATAGTAACAGCCCCGCCATCATCGTTTCTCATTTTTTGCATCTTTCGGCCAAAAAACTAGAATTACGCCCGATTCCCATATTTTCGTGTGCTATACCCACGCCTTCCAAGTGGTCCGGGGAGCCGCGGACCCCGATCGCCTAAAAATTTTCCGGACTATCAAATACGACCTAAGGTACCATAGTCACCGCCCCACCATGATCGTTCCAAATGCTTTGCATTTTTGGCCAAAAAACTAGAACTCCGCGCGATTTGCATATTTTAGTGTGCTATAGCTTACGCCTTCCGAGTGGTCCCGGGAGCCGTGGACCCCGATCACCTAAAATTTCCGGGCCATCAAGTATGACCTAAGGAACCATAGTCACCACCCCGCCATGATCGTTCCTTATTTATTGCGTTTTTCGGCCAAAAAACTAGAATTCCGCTCGATTACCATATTTTTGTGTGCTATTGCCCACCCTTCCAAGTGGTTTCGGGACCCCCGGACCCCGATCGCCTAAACTTTTTCCGGGCCGTCAAATACGACCTAAGGAACCATAATAACAGCCCCGCCATCATCGTTTCTCATTTTTTGCATTTTTTGGCCAAAAAACTAGAATTACGCCCGATTTCCATATTTTCGTGTGCTATACCCACGCCTTCCAAGTGGTCCGGGGAGCCGCGGATCCCGATCGCCTAACAAATTTTCGGACTATCAAATACGACCTAAGGTACCATAGTCACCGCCCCACCATGATCGTTCCAAATGCTTTGCATGTTTCGGCCAAAAAACTAGAACTCCGCGCGATTTGCATATTTTAGTGTGCTATAGCTTACGCATTCCGAGTGGTCCCGGGAGCCGTGGATCCCAATCGCCTAAAATTTCCCGGGCCATCAAATACGACCTAAGGAACCATAGTCACCGCCCCTCCATGATCGTTCCTCATTTATTGCGTTTTTCGGCCAAAAAACTAGAATTCCGCTCGATTACCATATTTTTGTGTGCTATAGCTTACGCCTTCTGAGTGGTCCCGAGAGCCGTGGACCCCGATCGCCTAAAATTTTCCGGGCCATCAAATACGACCTAAGGAACCATAGTCACCGCCCCGCCATGATCGTTCCTCATTTATTGCGTTTTTCAGCCAAAAAACTAGAATTCCGCTCGATTACCATATTTTTGTGTGCTATTGCCCACGCCTTCCGAGTGGGCCAGGCCGCCGGACTCGGATCGCCTAAAAAACTTTATGGGCCATCAATTAGGACCTAAGGAACCATAGTCACCGCCTCGACATGATCGTTCCTCATTTTTGGCATTTCTTGGCCAAAAAACTAGAATTCCGCCCGATTCCCATATTTTTGTATGCTATCGCCCACGCCTTCCGAGTGGGTCGGGCCCCCCGGAGCCGGATCGCCTAAAAATTTTCCTGACTATCAAATACGACCTAAGGAACCATAGTCACCACCCCGCTATGATCGTTCCTAGTCTTTTACGTTTTTCAGCCAAAAAACTAGAATTCCGTGCGATTTCCATATTTTCGTGCGCTTTAGCCCACGCCTTCCAAGGGGTCCCCGGAACCCTGAACCCCGATCGCCTAAAAAATTTTCTGGCCATCAAATACGACCTAAGGAACCTTAGTAACCACCCCGCCATGATCGTTCCTCAATTTTTGCGTTTTTCGGCCAAACAACTAGAATTCCGCGCGATCCCATATTTTTGTGTGTTATAGCCCACGCCTTCCGAGTGGTCCCGGGTCTCCGGACCCCTATCGCCTAAAATTTTTCCGGACTATCAAATAAGACCTAAGGAACCATAGTCACCGCCCAGCCATGATCGTTCCTAGTTTTTCCGTTTTTCGGCCAAAAAACTAGAATTCCGCGCGATTCTTATATTTTCGTGTCTTATAGCCCACGCTTTCCGAGTGGTCCCGGGTCTCCGGACCCCTATCGCCTAAAATTTTTCCGGACTATCAAATAAGACCTAAGGAACCATAGTCACCGCCCATCCATGATCGTTCCTCATTTATTGCGTTTTTTAGCCAAAAAACTAGAATTCCGCTCGATTACCATATTTTTTTGTGCTATTGCCCACGCCTTCCGAGTGGGCCGGACCGCCGGACTCGGTTCGCCTAAAAATATTTCGGGCCATCAATTAGGACCTTAGGAACCATAGTCACCACCTCGCCATGATCGTTCCTCATTTTTTGTATTTCTTGGCCAAAAAACTAGAATTCCGCCCGATTCCCATATTTTTGTGTGCTATCGCCCACACCTTCCGAGTGGGTCGGCCCCCCCGGAGCCGGATCGCCTAAAAATTTTCCGGACTATCAAATACGACCTAAGGAACCATAGTCACCACCCCGCCATGATCGTTCCCAGTCTTTTGCGTTTTTCAGCCAAAAAACTAGAATTCCGCGCGATTTCCATATTTTCGTGTGCTTTAGCCCACGCCTTCCAAGGGGTCCCGGGAAACCCGGACCCCGATCGCCTAAAATTTTTCCGGGCCATCAAATACGACCTAAGGAACCATAGTAACAGCCCCGCCATCATCGTTTCTCATTTTTTGCATTTTTCGGCCAAAAAACTAGAATTACGCCCGATTCCCATATTTTCGTGTGCTATACCCATGACTTCCAAGTGGTCCGGGGAGCCGCGGACCCCGATCGCCTAAAAAATTTTCCGGACTATCAAATACGACCTAAGGTACCATAGTCACTGCTCCACCATGATCGTTCCAAATGCTTTGCATTTTTCGGCCAAAAAACTAGAACTCCGCGCGATTTGCATATTTTAGTGTGCTATAGCTTACGCCTTCCAAGTGGTCCCGGAAGCCGTGGACCCCTATCGCCTAAAATTTCCTGGGACATCAAATGCGACCTAAGGAACCATATTCACCGCCCCGCCATGATCTTTCCTCATTTATTGCATTTTTCGGCCAAAAAACTAGAATTCCGCTCGATTACCATATTTTTGTGTGCTATAGCTTACGCCTTCCGAGTAGTCCCGGGAGCCGTGGACCCCGATCGTCTAAAATTTTCGGGGCCATCAAATACGACCTAAGGAACCATAGTCACCGCCCCGCCATGATCGTTCCTCATTTATTGCGTTTTTTGGCCAAAAAACTTGAATTCCGCCCGATTACAATATTTTTGTGTGCTATTGCCCACCCTTCCAAGTGGTTCCGGGACCCCCGGACCCCGATCGCCTAAAATTTTTCCGGGCCGTCAAATACGACCTAAGGAACCATAGTAACAGCCCCGCCATCATCGTTTCTCATTTTTTGCATTTTTCGGCCAAAAAACTAGAATTACGCCCGATTCCCATATTTTCGTGTGCTATACCCACGACTTCCAAGTGGTCCGGGGAGCCGCGGACCCCGATCGCCTAAAAAATTTTCCGGACTATCAAATACGACCTAAGGTACCATAGTCACTGCCCCACCATGATCGTTCCAAACGCTTTGCATTTTTCGGCCAAAAAACTATAACTCCGCGCGATTTGCATATTTTAGTGTGCTATAGCTTACGCCTTCCGAGTGGTCCCGGGAGGCGTGGACCCCGATCGCCTAAAATTTTCCGGGCCATCAAATATGACCTAAGGAACCATAGTCATCGCCCCGCCATGATCGTTCCTCATTTATTCCGTTTTTCGGCCAAAAAACTAGAATTTCGCTCGATTACCATATTTTTGTGTGCTATAGCTTACGCCTTCCGAGTGGTCCCGGGAGCCGTGGACCCCGATCGCCTAAAATATTCCGGGCCATCAAATACGACCTAAGGAACCATAGTCACCGCCCCGCCATGATCGTTCCTCATTTATTGCATTTTTCAGCCAAAAAACTAGATTTCCGCTCGATTACCATATTTTTGTGTGCTATTGCCCACGCCTTCCGAGTGGGCCGGGCCGCCGGACTCGGATCGCCTAAAAACTTTTCGTGTCATCAATTAGGACCTAAGGAACCATAGTCACTGCCTTGCCATGATCGTTCCTCATTTTTTGCATTTCTTGGCCAAAAAACTAGAATTTCGCCCGATTCCCATATTTTTGTGTGCTATCGCCCACGCCTTCCGAGTGGGTCGGGCCCCCCGGAGCCAGATCGCCTAAAAATTTTCCGGACTATCAAATACGACCTAAGGAATCATATTCACCGCCCCGCCATGATCGTTCCTAGTCTTTTGCGTTTTTCAGCCAAAAAACTAGAATTCCGCGCGATTTCCAAGGGGTCCAAGTGTCTCCGGACCCCTATCGCCTAAAAATTTTCCGGGCCATCAAATACGACCTAAGGAACCATAGTAACCACCTAGCCATGATCATTCCTAGTTTTTTCCGTTTTTCGGCCAAACAACTAGAATTCCACGCGATTCTTATATTTTCGTGTCCTATAGCCCACGCCTTCCGAGTGGTCCCGGGTCTCCGGACCCCTATCGCCTAAAATTTTTCCGGACTATCAAATAAGACCTAAGGAACCATAGTCACCGCCCATCCATGATCATTCCTCATTTGTTGCGTTTTTCGGCCAAAAAACTAGAATTCCGCCCGATTACAATATTTTTGTGTGCTATTGCCCACCCTTCAAAGTGGTTCCGGGACCCCCGGACCCCGATCGCCTAAAGATTTTCCGGACTATCAAATACAACCTAAGGTACCATAGTCACCGCCCCACCATGATCGTTCCAAATGCTTTGCATTTTTCGGCCAAAAAATTAGAACTCCGCACGATTTGCATATTTTAGTGTGCTATAGCTTACGCCTTCCGAGTGGTCCCGAGAGCCGTGCACCCCAATCGCCTAAAATTTTCCGGGCCATCAAATACGACCTAAGGAACCATAGTCATCGCCCCGCCATGATCGTTCCTCATTTATTGCATTTTTCGGCCAAAAAACTAGAATTCCGCTCGATTACCATATTTTTGTGTGCTATTGCCCACGCCTTCCGAGTGGGCCGGGCCGCCGGACTCGGATCGCCTAAAATCTTTTCGGGCCATCGATTAGGACCTAAGGAACCATAGTCACCTCCTCGCCATGATCATTCCTCATTTTTTGCATTTTTTTGCCAAAAAGATAGAATTTCGCTCGATTACCATATTTTTGTGTGCTATTGCCCACACCTTCCAAGTGGGCCGGGCCGGCGGACTCGGATCGTCTAAAAAAATTTCGGGCCATCAATTAGGACCTAAGGAACCATAGTCACCGCCTCGCCATGATCGTTCCTCATGTTTTGTATTTTTTGGCCAAAAAACTAGAATTCCGCCCGATTCCCATATTTTTGTGTGCTATCGCCCACGCCTTCCGAGTGGGTTGGGCCCCCCGGAGCCGGATCACCTAAAAATTTTCCGGACTACCAAATACAACCTAAGGAACCATAGTCACCGCCCCGCCATGATCATTCCTAGTCTTTTGCGTTTTTCAGCCAAAAAACTAGAATTCCGCGCGATTTCCATATTTTCGTGTGCTTTAGCCCACGCCTTCCAAGGGGTCCTGGGAACCCCAATCGCCTAAAAATTTTCCGGGCCATCAAATACGACCTAAGGAACCATAGTAACCACCCAGCCATGATCATTCCTCATTTTTTGCATTTTTCGGCCAAACAATTAGAATTCCGCGCGATTCACATATTTTTGTGTGTTATAGCCCACGCCTTCCGAGTGGTCCCGGGACCTCCTGACCCCTATCGCCTAAAATTTTTCTGGACTATCAAATACGACCTAAGGAACCATAGTATCCGCCCCGCCATCATCGTTTCTCATTTTTTGCATTTTCCGGCCAAAAAACTAGAATTACGCCCGATTCCCATATTTTCGTGTGCTATACCCATGCCTTCCAAGTGGTCCGGGGAGCCGCGGACACCGATCGCCTAAAAATTTTCCGGTCTATCAAATACGACCTAAGGTACCATAGTCACCGCCCCACCATGATCGTTCCAAATGCTTTGCATGTTTCGGCCAAAAAAACTAGAACTCCGCGCGATTTGCATATTTTAGTGTGCTATAGCTTACGCCTTCCGAGTGGTCCCAGGAGCCGTGGGCCCCGATCGCCTAAAATTTTCCGGGCCATCAAATACGACCTAAGGAACCATAGTCACCTCCCCGCCATGATCGTTCCTCATTTATTGCGTTTTTCGGCCAAAAAACTAGAATTCCGCTCGATTACCATATTTTTGTGTGCTATTGCCCACGCCTTCCGAGTGGGCCGTGCCGCCGGACTCAGATCGCCTAAAAATTTTCGGGCCATCAATTAGGACCTAAGGAACCATAGTCACTGCCTCGCCATGATCGTTCCTCATTTTTTGCATTTTTTGGCCAAAAAAATAAAATTCCGCTCGATTACCATATTTTTGTGTGCTATTGCCCACGCCTTCCGAGTGGGCCGGGCCGCCGGAGCCGGATCGCCTAAAAATTTTCCGGACTATCAAATACGACCTAAGGAACCATAGTCACCACCCCGCCATGATCGTTCCTAGTCTTTTGCGTTTTTCAGCCAAAAAACTAGAATTCCGCACGATTTCCATATTTTCGTGTGCTTTAGCCCACGCCTTCCAAGAGGTCCCGGGAACCCCGAACCCCTAAAAATTTTCCGGGCCATCAAATACGACCTAAGGAACCATAGTAACCACCCCGCCATGATCATTCCTCATTTTTTGCATTTTTCAGCCAAACAATTAGAATTCCGCGCGATTCACATATTTTTGTGTGTTATAGCCCACGCCTTCCGAGTGGTCCCGGGACCTCCTGACCCCTATCGCCTAAAATTTTTCTGGACTATCAAATACGACCTAAGGAACCATAGTATCCGCCCCGCCATCATCGTTTCTCATTTTTTGCATTTTCCGGCCAAAAAACTAGAATTACGCCCGATTCCCATATTTTCGTGTGCTATACCCATGCCTTCCAAGTGGTCCGGGGAGCCGCGGACACCGATCGCCTAAAAATTTTCCGGTCTATCAAATACGACCTAAGGTACCATAGTCACCGCCCCACCATGATCGTTCCAAATGCTTTGCATGTTTCGGCCAAAAAAACTAGAACTCCGCGCGATTTGCATATTTTAGTGTGCTATAGCTTACGCCTTCCGAGTGGTCCCAGGAGCCGTGGGCCCCGATCGCCTAAAATTTTCCGGGCCATCAAATACGACCTAAGGAACCATAGTCACCTCCACGCCATGATCGTTCCTCATTTATTGCGTTTTTCGGCCAAAAAACTAGAATTCCGCTCGATTACCATATTGTTGTGTGCTATTGCCCACGCCTTCCGAGTGGGCCGTGCCGCCGGACTCCGATCGCCTAAAAATTTTCGGGCCATCAAATATGACCTAAGGAACCATAGTCATCGCCCCGCCATGATCGTTCCTCATTTATTGCGTTTTTCGGCCAAAAAACTAGAATTTCGCTCGATTACCATATTTTTGTGTGCTATAGCTTACGCCTTCCGAGTGGTCCCGGGAGCCGTGGACCCCGATCGCCTAAAATATTCCGGGCCATCAAATACGACCTAAGGAACCATAGTCACCGCCCCACCATGATCGTTCCTCATTTATTGCATTTTTCAGCCAAAAAACTAGAATTCCGCTCGATTACCATATTTTTGTGTGTTATTGCCCACGCCTTCTGAGTGGGCCGGCCGCCGGACTCGGATCGCCTAAAAACTTTTCGTGTCATCAATTAGGACCTAAGGAACCATAGTCACTGCCTTGCCATGATCGTTCCTCATTTTTTGCATTTCTTGGCCAAAAAACTAGAATTTCGCCCGATTCCCATATTTTTGTGTGCTATCGCCCACGCCTTCCGAGTGGGTCGGGCCCCCCGGAGCCAGATCGCCTAAAAATTTTCCGGACTATCAAATACGACCTAAGGAACCATATTCACCGCCCCGCCATGATCGTTCCTAGTCTTTTGCGTTTTTCAGCCAAAAAACTAGAATTCCGCGCGATTTCCAAGGGGTCCAAGTGTCTCCGGACCCCTATCGCCTAAAAATTTTCCGGGCCATCAAATTACGACCTAAGGAACCATAGTAACCACCTAGCCATGATCATTCCTAGTTTTTTCCGTTTTTCGGCCAAACAACTAGAATTCCACGCGATTCTTATATTTTCGTGTCCTATAGCCCACGCCTTCCGAGTGGTCCCGGGTCTCCGGACCCCTATCGCCTAAAATTTTTCCGGACTATCAAATAAGACCTAAGGAACCATAGTCACCGCCCATCCATGATCATTCCTCATTTGTTGCGTTTTTCGGCCAAAAAACTAGAATTCCGCCCGATTACAATATTTTTGTGTGCTATTGCCCACCCTTCAAAGTGGTTCCGGGACCCCCGGACCCCGATCGCCTAAAGATTTTCCGGACTATCAAATACAACCTAAGGTACCATAGTCACCGCCCCACCATGATCGTTCCAAATGCTTTGCATTTTTCGGCCAAAAAATTAGAACTCCGCACGATTTGCATATTTTAGTGTGCTATAGCTTACGCCTTCCGAGTGGTCCCGAGAGCCGTGCACCCCAATCGCCTAAAATTTTCCGGGCCATCAAATACGACCTAAGGAACCATAGTCATCGCCCCGCCATGATCGTTCCTCATTTATTGCATTTTTCGGCCAAAAAACTAGAATTCCGCTCGATTACCATATTTTTGTGTGCTATTGCCCACGCCTTCCGAGTGGGCCGGGCCGCCGGACTCGGATCGCCTAAAATCTTTTCGGGCCATCGATTAGGACCTAAGGAACCATAGTCACCTCCTCGCCATGATCATTCCTCATTTTTTGCATTTTTTTGCCAAAAAGATAGAATTTCGCTCGATTACCATATTTTTGTGTGCTATTGCCCACACCTTCCAAGTGGGCCGGGCCGGCGGACTCGGATCGTCTAAAAAAATTTCGGGCCATCAATTAGGACCTAAGGAACCATAGTCACCGCCTCGCCATGATCGTTCCTCATGTTTTGTATTTTTTGGCCAAAAAACTAGAATTCCGCCCGATTCCCATATTTTTGTGTGCTATCGCCCACGCCTTCCGAGTGGGTTGGGCCCCCCGGAGCCGGATCACCTAAAAATTTTCCGGACTACCAAATACGACCTAAGGAACCATAGTCACCGCCTCGCCATGATCATTCCTAGTCTTTTGCGTTTTTCAGCCAAAAAACTAGAATTCCGCGCGATTTCCATATTTTCGTGTGCTTTAGCCCACGCCTTCCAAGGGGTCCTGGGAACCCCAATCGCCTAAAAATTTTCCGGGCCATCAAATACGACCTAAGGAACCATAGTAACCACCCCACCATGATCATTCCTCATTTTTTGCATTTTTCGGCCAAACAACTAGAATTCCGCGCGATTCACATATTTTTGTGTGTTATAGCCCACGCCTTCCGAGTGGTCCCGGGACCTCCTGACCCCTATCGCCTAAAATTTTTCTGGACTATCAAATACGACCTAAGGAACCTTAGTATCCGCCCCGCCATCATCGTTTCTCATTTTTTGAATTTTTCGGCCAAAAAATTAGAATTACGCCCGATTCCCATATTTTCGTGTGCTATACACACGCCTTCCAAGTGGTCCGGGGAGCCGCGGACCCCGATTGCCTAAAAATTTTCCGGTCTATCAAATACGACCTAAGGTACCATAGTCACCGCCCCACCATGATCGTTCCAAATGCTTTGCATTTTTCGGCCAAAAAACTAGAACTCCGCGCGATTTGCATATTTTAGTGTGCTATAGCTTACGCCGTCCGAGTGGTCCCGGGAGCCGTGGACCCCGATTGCCTAAAATTTTCGGGCCATCAAATACGACCTAAGGAACCATAGTCACCGCCCCGCCATGGTTGTTCCTCATTTATTGCGTTTTTCGGCCAAAAAACTAGAATTCCGCTCGATTACCATATTTTTGTGTGCTATTGCCCACGCCTTCCGAGTGGGCCGGGCCCCCGGAGCCGGATCGCCTAAAAATTTTCCGGACTATCATATACGACATAAGGAACCATAGTCACCGCCCCACCATGATCGTTCCTAGTTTTTTGCATTTTTTGGCCAAAAACCTAGAATTACGCCCGATTCCCATATTTTCGTGTGCTATACCCACGCCTTCCAAGTGGTCCGGGGAGCCGCGGACCCCGATCGCCTAAAAATTTTCCGGATTATCAAATACGACCTAAGGTACCATAGTCACCGCCCCACCATGATCGTTCCAAATGCTTTGCATTTTTCGGCCAAAAAACTAGAACTCCGCGCGATTTGCATATTTTAGTGTGCTATAGCTTACGCCTTCCTAGTGGTCCCGGGAGCCATGGACCCCGATCGCCTATAATTTTCCGGGCCATCAAATACGACCTAAGGAACCATAGTCACCGCCCCGCCATGATCGATCCTCATTTATTGCGTTTTTCGGCCAAAAAACTAAAATTCCGCTCGATTACCATATTTTTGTGTGCTATTGCCCACGCCTTCCGAGTGGGCTGGGCCGCCGGACTCGGATCCCCTAAAAACTTTTCGGGCCATCAATTAGGACCAAAGGAACCATAGTCACCACCTCGCCATGATCGTTGCTCATTTTTTTGCATTTTTTGGCCAAAAAATTAGAATTCCGCCCGATTCAAATATTTTTGTGTGCTATCGCCCACGCCTTCCGAGTGGGTCGGGCCCCCAGGAGCCGGATCGCCTAAAAATTTTCCGGACTATCAAATACGACCTAAGGAACCATAGTCACCGCCCCGCCATGATCGTTCCTAGTCTTTTGCGTTTTTCAGCCAAAAAACTAGAATTTCGCATGATTTCCATATTTTCGTGTGCTTTAGCCCACGCCTTCCAAGGGGTCCCGGGAACCCCGAACCCCGATCGCCTAAAAATTTTCCGGGCCATCATATACGACCTAAGGAACAATATTAACCACCCCGCCATGATCGTTCCTCATGTTTTGCGTCTTTCGGCGAAACAACTAGAATTTCGCGCGATTCCCTTATTTTTGTGTGTGCCCACGCCTTCCGAGTGGTCCCAGGACCTCCTGACTCCTATCGCCTAAAATTTTTCCGTACTATCAAATATGACCTAAGGAACTATAGTATCCGCCCCGCCATCATCGTTTCTCATTTTTTGCATTTTTCGGCCAAAAAACTAGAATTACGCCCGATTCACATATTTTCGTGTGCTATTCCCACGCCTTCCAAGAGGTCAGGGGAGCCGCGGACCCCGATAGCCTAAAAATTTCCTGGTCTATCAAATATGACCTAAGGTACCATAGTCACCGCCCCACCATGATCGTTCCAAATGCTTTGCATTTTTCGGCCAAAAAACTAGAACTCCGCGCGATTTGCATATTTTAGTGTGCTATAGCTTACGCCTTCCGAGTGGTCCCGGGAGCCGTAGACACCGATCGCCTAAAATTTTCCGGGCCATCAAATACGACCTAAGGTACCATAGTCACCGCCCCGCCATGATCGTTCCTCATTTATTGCGTTTTTCGGCCAAAAAACTAGAATTCCGCTCGATTATCATATTTTTGTGTGCTATTGCCCACGCCTTCCGAGTGGGCCGGGCCGCCGGACTCAGATCGCCTAAAAACTTTTTGGGCCATCAATTAGGACCTAAGGAACCATAGTCACCGCCTCGCCATGATCGTTCCTCATTTTTTGCATTTTTTGGCCAAAAAAATAGAATTTCGCTCGATTACTATATTTTTGTGTGCTATTGCCCACGCTTTCCGAGTGGGCCGGGCCGCCGGACTCGGATCGCCTAAAAACATTTCGGGCGATCAATTAGGAACTAAGGAACCATAGGTACCGCCTCGCCATGATCGTTCCTCATTTATTGCATTTTTCATCCAAAAAACTAGAATTCCGCTCGATTATCATATTTTTGTGTGCTATTGCCCACGCCTTCCGAGTGGGCCGGGCCGCCGAACTCGGATCGCCTAAAAACTTTTCGAGCCATCAATTAGGACCTAAGGAACCATAGTCACCGCTTCGCCATGATCGTTCCTCATTTTTTGCATTTTTTGGCCAAAAAAATAGAATTCCGCTCGATTACCATATTTTTGTGTGCTATTGCCCACGCCTTCCGAGTGGGCCGGGCCGCCGGACTCGGATCGCCTAAAAATATTTTGGGCCATCAATTAGGAACTAAGGAACCATAGGTACCGCCTCGCCATGATATTTCCTCATTTATTGCATTTTTCATCCAAAAAACTAGAATGCCGCTCGCTTATCATATTTTTGTGTGCTATTGCCCACGCCTTCAGAGTGGGCCGGGCCGCCGGACTCGGATCGCCTAAAAACTTTTCGGGCCATCAATTAGGACCTAAGGAACCATAGTCACCGCCTCGCCATGAACGTACCTCATTCTTTGCATTTTTCAGCCAAACAACTAGAATTTCGCGCGATTTCCATATTTTCGTGTGCTTTAGCCCACGCCTTCCAAGGGGTCCCGGGAACCCCGAACCCCGATCGCCTAAAAAATTTTCGGGCCATCAAATACCACCCAAGGAACCATAGTAACCACCCCGCAATGATCGTTCCTCCTATTTTGCGTTTATCGGCCAAACAACTAGAATTACACGCGATTCCCATATTTTTGTGTGTTATAGCCCACGCCTTCCGAGTGGTCCCGGGACCTCCGGACCCCTATCGCCTAAAATTTTTCCGGACTATGAAATACGACATAAGGAACCATAGTATCCGCCCCGCCATCATGGTTTCTCATTTTTTGCATTTTTCATCCAAAAAACTAGAATTACGCCCGATTCCCATATTTTCGTGTGCTATACCCATGCCTTCCAAGTGGTCCGGGGAGCCGCGGACACCGATCGCCTAAATATTTTTCGGTCTATCAAATACGACCTAAGGTACCATAGTCACCGCCCCACCATGATCGTTCCAAATGCTGTGCATGTTTCGGCCAAAAAACTAGAACTCCGCGCGATTTGCATATTTTAGTGTGCTATAGCTTACGCCGTCTGAGTGGTCCCGGGAGCCGTGGACCCCGATTGCCTAAAATTTTCGGGCCATCAAATACGACCTAAGGAACCATAGTCACCGCCCCGCCATGGTTGTTCCTCATTTATTGCATTTTTCGGCCAAAAAACTAGAATTCCGCTCGATTACCATATTTTTGTGTGCTATTGCCCACGCCTTCCGAGTGGGCCGGGCCCCCCGGAGCCGGATCGCCTAAAAATTTTCCGGACTATCATATACGACATAAGGAACCATAGTCACCGCCCCACCATGATCGTTCCTAGTCTTTTGCATTTTTCAGCCAAAAAACTAGAATTCCGCGCGGTTTCCATATTTTCGTGTGCTTTAGCCCACGCCTTCCAAGGGGTCCCGGGAACCCCGAACCCCGATCGCCTAAAAATTTTCCGGGCCATCAAATACCACCTAAGGAACCATAGTAACCACCCCGCCATGAGCGTTCCTCATTTTTTGCGTTTTTCGGCCAAACAACTAGAATTTCGCCCAATTATAATATTTTTGTGTGCTATTGCCCACGCCTTCCGAGTGGGCCGGGCCGCCGGATTCGGATTGCCTAAAAACTTTTCGGGCCATCAATTAGGACCTAAGGAACCATAGTCACCGCCTCGCCATGATCGTTCCTCATTTTTTGCATTTTTCAGCCAAAAACTAGGATTCCGCGCAATTTCCATATTTTCGTGTGCTTTAGCCCACGCCTTCCAAGGGGACCCGGGAACCCCGAACCCCGATCGCCTAAAAAATTTTCGGGCCATCAAATACCACCTAAGGAACCATAGTAACTACCCCGCCATGATCATTCCTCATATTTTGCGTTTTTCGGCCAAACAACTAGAATTACACGCGATTCCCATATTTTTGTGTGTTATAGCCCATGCCTTCCGAGTGGTCCCGGGACCTTCTGACCCCTATCGCCTAAAAATTTTCCGGACTATCAAATACGACCTAAGGAACCATAGTATCCGCCCCGCTATGATCGTTCCTTATTTTTTGCGTTTTTCGGCCAAACAACTAGAATTCCGCGCGATTCCCATATTTTTGTGTGTTATAGCCCACACCTTCCGAGTGGTCCCGGGACCTCCGGACCCCTATCGCCTAAAATTTTTCCGGACTATGAAATACGACATAAGGAACCATAGTATCCGCCCCGCCATCATGGTTTCTCATTTTTTGCATTTTTCATCCAAAAAACTAGAATTACGCCCGATTCCCATATTTTCGTGTGCTATACCCATGCCTTCCAAGTGGTCCGGGGAGCCGCGGACACCGATCGCCTAAATATTTTTCGGTCTATCAAATACGACCTAAGGTACCATAGTCACCGCCCCACCATGATCGTTCCAAATGCTTTGCATGTTTCGGCCAAAAAACTAGAACTCCGCGCGATTTACATATTTTAGTGTGCTATAGCTTACGCCTTCCGAGTGGTCCCGGGAGCCGTGGGCCCCGATCGCCTAAAATTTTCCGGGCCATCAAATACGACCTAAGGAACCATAGTCACCTCTCCGCCATGATCGTTCCTCATTTATTGCGTTTTTTGGCCAAAAAACTAGAATTTCGCTCGATTATCATATTTTTGTGTGTTATTGCCCACACCTTCCGAGTGGGCCGGGCCGCCGGACTCAGATCGCCTAAAAACTTTTCGGGCCTTCAATTAGGACCTAAGGAACCATAGTCACCGCCTTGCCATGATCGTTCCTCATTTTTTGCATTTTTTGGCCAAAAAAATAGAATTCCGCTCGATTACCATATTTTTGTGTGCTATTGCCCACGCCTTCCGAGTGGGCCTGGCCGCCGGACTCGGATCGCCTAAAAAAATTTCGGGCCATCAATTAGGAACTAAGGAACCATATGTACCGCCTCGCCATGATCGTTCCTCATTTATTGCATTTTTCATCCAAAAAACTAGAATTCCGCTCGATTATCATATTTTTGTGTGCTATTGCCCACGCCTTCCGAGTGGGCCGGGCCGCCGGACTCGGATCGCCTAAAAACTTTTCGGGCCATCAATTAGGACCTAAGGAACCATAGTCACCGCCTCGCCATGATCGTTCCTCATTTTTTGCATTTTTCAGCCAAAAACTAGGATTCCGCGCGATTTCCATATTTTCGTGTGCTTTAGCCCACGCCTTCCAAGGGGACCCGGGAACCCCGAACCCCGATCGCCTAAAAAATTTTCGGGCCATCAAATACCACCTAAGGAACCATAGTAACTACCCCGCCATGATCGTTCCTCATATTTTGCGTTTTTCGGCCAAACAACTAGAATTACACGCGATTCCCATATTTTTGTGTGTTATAGCCCACGCCTTCCGAGTGGTCCCGGGATCTCCTGACCCCTATCGCCTAAAAATTTTCCGGACTATCAAATACGACCTAAGGAACCATAGTATCTGCCCCGCCATGATCGTTCCTTATTTTTTGCGTTTTTCGGCCAAACAACTAGAATTCCGCGCGATTCCCATATTTTTGTGTGTTATAGCCCACACCTTCCGAGTGGTCCCGGGACCTCCGGACCCCTATCGCCTAAAATTTTTCCGGACTATGAAATACGACATAAGGAACCATAGTATCCGCCCCGCCATCATGGTTTCTCATTTTTTGCATTTTTCATCCAAAAAACTAGAATTACGCCTGATTCCCATATTTTCGTGTGCTATACCCATGCCTTCCAAGTGGTCCGGGGAGCCGCGGACACCGATCGCCTAAAAATTTTCCGGTCTATCAAATACGACCTAAGGTACCATAGTCACCGCCCTACCATGATCGTTCCAAATGCTTTGCATGTTTCGGCCAAAAAACTAGAACTCCGCGCGATTTGCATATTTTAGTGTGCTATAGCTTACGCCTTCCGAGTGGTCCCAGGAGCCATGGGCCCCGATCGCCTAAGGAACCATAGTCACCTCCCCTCCATGATCGTTCCTCATTTATTGCGTTTTTCAGCCAAAAAACTAGAATTCCGCTCGATTACCATATTTTTGTGTGCTATTGCCCACGCCTTCCGAGTGGGCTGGGCCGCCAGACTCGGATCCCCTAAAAACTTTTCGGGCCATCAATTAGGACCTAAGGAACCATAGTCACCGCCTCGCCATGATCGTTGCACATTTTTTTTCATTTTTTGGCCAAAAAATTAGAATTCCGCCCGATTCCCATATTTTTGTGTGCTATCGCCCACGCCTTCCGAGTGGGCCGGGCCACCGGACTCGGATCGCCTTAAAACTTTTCGGGCCATCAATTAGGACCTAAGGAACCATAGTCACCGCCTCGCCATGATCGTTCCTCATTTTTTGCATTTTTTGGCCAAAAAACTAGAATTCCGCCCGATTCCCATATTTTTGTGTGCTATCGCCCACGCCTTCCGAGTGGGTCGGTCCCCCGGAGACGGATCGCCTAAAAATTTTCTGGACTATCAAATACGACCTAAGTAACCATAGTCACCGCCTCGCCATGATCGTTCCTCATTTTTTGCATTTTTTTGGCCAAAAAAATATAATTTCGCTCGATTAGCATATTTTTGTGTGCTATTGCCCACGCCTTCCGAGTGGGCCGGGCCACCGGACTCGGATCGCCTAAAAAATTTTCGGGCCATCAATTAGGACCTAAGGAACCATAGTCACTGCCTCGCCATGATCGTTCCTCATTTTTTGCATTTTTTGGCCAAAAAACTAGAATTCCGCCCGATTCCCATATTTTTGTGTGCTATCGCCCACGCCTTCCAAGTGGGTCGGGCCCCCCGGATCCGGATCGCCTAAAAATTTTCCGGACTATCAAATACGACCTAAGGAACCATATTCACTGCCCCACCATGATCGTTCCTAGTCTTTTGCGTTTTTCAGCCAAAAAACTAGAATTCCGCACGATTTCCATATTTTCGTATGCTTTAGCCCACGCCTTCCAAGGGGTCCCGGGAACCCCGAACCCCGATCGCCTAAAAATTTTCCGGTCCATCAAATACCACCTAAGGAACAATATTAACCACCCCGCCATGATCGTTCCTCCTTTTTTGCGTTTTTCGGCCAAACAACTAGAATTCCGCGCGATTCCCTTATTTTTGTGTGTTATAGCCCACGCCTTCCGAGTGGTCCCGGGACCTCCTGACTCCTATCGCCTAAAATTTTTTCGTACTATCAAATATGACCTAAGGAACTATAGTATCCGCCCCGCCATCATCGTTTCTCATTTTTTGCATTTTTCGGCCAAAAAACTAGAATTACGCCCGATTCCCATATTTTCATGTGCTATACCCACGCCTTCCAAGAGGTCAGGGGAGCCGCGGACCCCGATCGCCTAAAAATTTCCTGCTCTATCAAATATGACCTAAGGTACGATAGTCACCGCCCCACCATGATCGTTCCAAATGCTTTGCATTTTTCGGCCAAAAAACTAGAACTCCGCGCGATTTGCATATTTTAGTGTGCTATTGCCCACGCCTTCCGAGTGGGCCGGGCCGCCGGACTCGGATCGCCTTAAAACTTTTCGGGCCGTCAATTAGGACCTAAGGAACCATAGTCACCTCCTCGCCATGATCGTTCCTCATTTTTTGCATTTTTTGGCCAAAAAACTAGAATTCCGCCCGATTCCCATATTTTTGTGTGCTATCGCCCATGCCTTCCGAGTGGGTCAGGCCCCCCGGAGCCGGATTGCCTAAAAATTTTCTGGACTATCAAATATGAACTAAGGAACCATAGTCACCGCCTCGCCATGATTGTTACTCATTTTTTGCATTTTTTGGCCAAAAAAATAGAATTCCGCTCGATTACCATATTTTTATGTGCTATTGCCCACGCCTTCCGAGTGGGCCGGGCCGCCAGACTCGGATCGCCTTAAAACTTTTTGGGCCATCAATTAGGACCTAAGGAACCATAGTCACCGCCTCGCCATGATCGTTCCTCATTTTTTGCATTTTTTGGCCAAAAAACTAGAATTCCGCCCGATTCCCATATTTTTGTGTGCTATCGCCCACGCCTTCCGAGTGGGTCAGGCCCCCCGGAGCCGGATCGCCTAAAAATTTTCCGGACTATCAAATACGACCTAAGGAACCATAGTCACCGCCCCGCCATGATCGTTCCTAGTCTTTTGCGTTTTTCAGCCAAAAAACTAGAATTCCGCGCGATTTCCATATTTTCGTGTGCTTTAGCCCACGCCTTCCAAGGGGTCCCGGGAACCCCAAACCCCGATCGCCTAAAAATTTTCCGTGCCATCAAATACGACCTAAGGAACCATAGTAACCACCCCGCCATGATCGTTCCTCATTTTTTGCGTTTTTCGGCCAAACAACTAGAATTCCGCGCGATCCCATATTTTTTTGTGATATAGCCCACTCCTTCCGAGTAGTCCCGGGTCTCCGGACCCCTATCGCCTAAACTTTTTTCGGTCTATCAAATAAGACCTAAGGAACCATAGTCACCGCCCATCCATGATCGTTCCTCATTTGGTGCATTTTTCGGCCAAAAAACTAGAATTCCGCCCGATTTCAATATTTTTGTGTACTATTGCCCACCCTTCCAAGTGGTCCATCAAATACGACCTAAGGAACCATAGTAACCACCCCGCCATCATCGTTTCTCATTTTTTGCATTTTGCGGCCAAAAAACTAGAATTACGCCCGATTCCCATATTTTCGTGTGCTATACCCATGCCTTCCAATTGGTCCAGGGAGCCGCGGACCACGATCGCCTAAAAATTTTCCGGACTATCAAATACGACCTAAGGTACCATAGTCACCTCCCCACCATGATCGTTCCAAATGCTTTGCATTTTTCGGCCAAAAAACTAGAACTCCGCGCGATTTGCATATTTTAGTGTGCTATAGCTTACGCCTTCCGAGTGGTCCCAGGAGCCGTGGACCCCGATCGCCTAAAATTTTTCGGGCCATCAAATACGACCTAAGGAACCATAGTCACCCCCCCGCCATGATCGTTACTCATTTATTGCGTTTTTCGGCCAAAAAACTAGAATTCCGCTCGATTACCATATTTTTGTGTGCTATTGCCCACGCCTTCCGAGTGGGCCGGGCCGTCGGACTCGGATAGCCTAAAAACTTTTCGGGCCATCAATTAGGACCTAAGGAACCATAGTCACCGCCTCGCCATGATCGTTCCTCATTTTTTGCATTTTTTGGCAAAAAAAATAGAATTCCGCTCGATTACCATATTTTTATATGCTATTGCCCACGCATTCCGAGTGGGCCGGGCCGCCGAACTCGGATCGCCTAAAAAGTTTTCGGGCCATCAATTAGGACCTAAGGAACAATAGTCACTGCCTTGCCATGATCGTTCCTCATTTTTTGCATTTTTTGGCCAAAAAACTAGAATTCCGCCCGATTCCCATATTTTTGTGTGCTATCGCCCACGCCTTCCGAGTGGGTCGGGGCCCCCGGAGCCGGATAGCCTAAACGTTTTCCGGACTATCAAATACGACCTAAGGAACCATAGTCACCGCCCAGCCATGATCGTTCCTCATTTTTTGCATTTTTCGGCCAAACAACTAGAATTCCGCGCGATTCCCATATTTTTGTGTGTTATAGCCCACGCCTTCCGAGTGGTCCCGGGACCTCCATACCCCCATCGCCTAAAATTTTTCCGGACTATCAAATACGACCTAAGGTACCATAGTCACCGCCCCACCATGATCGTTCCAAATACTTTGCATTTTTCGGCCAAAAAACTAGAATTCCACGCGATTTCCATATTTTCGTGTGCTTTAGCCCACGCCTTCCAAGGGGTCCTGGGAACCCCGAACCCCGATCGCCTAAAAATTTTCCGGGCCATAAAATACGACCTAAGGAACCATAGTAACCACCCCGCCATGATCGTTCCTCATTTTTTGCATTTTTCGGCCAAACAACTAGAATTCCGCGCGATTCCCATATTTTTGTGTGTTATAGCCCACGCCTTCCGAGTGGTCCCGGGACCTCCGGACCCCCATCGCCTAATATTTTTCCGGACAATCAAATAAGACCAAAGGAACCATAGTCACCGCCCTGCCAAGATCTTTCCATATTTTTTGCATGTTACTGAAAAAGACCTAGAATTTCGCCTGATTCCCATATTTTCTAGTGCTATACCCACGCATTCCGAGTGGTCCCAAGAGTCGCGGACCCCGATCACCTAAAATTTTTCCGGGCAATCAAATACGACCTAAGGAACCATAGTATCCGCCCCGCCATGATCGTTCCTTATTTTTTTGCGTTTTTCGGCCAAACAACTAGAATTCTGCAAGATTCCCATATTTTTGTGTGTTATAGCCCACACCTTCCGAGTGGTCCCGGGTCTCCGTACCCCTATCGCCTAAAATTTTTCCGGACTATCAAATAAGACCTAAGGAACCATACTCACCGCCCAGCCATGATCGTTCCTAGTTTTTTCCGTTTTTCGGCCAAAACACTAGAATTCCGCGCGATTGCCATATTTTCGTGTCCTATAGCCCACGCCTTCCAAGTGAACCCGGGAACTCCGGACCCCTATCGCCAAAAATTTTTCCGGACTATCAAATACGAACTAAGGAACCATAGTATCCGCCCCGCCATGATCGTTCCTCATTTTTTTCGTTTTTCGGCCAAACAACTAGAATTCCGCGCGATTTCCATATTTTTGTGTGTTATAGCCCACGCCTTCCGAGTGGTCCCGGGACCTCCGGACCCCTATCGCCTAATATTTTTCCGGACTATCAAATAAGACCGAAGGAACCATAGTCACCGCCCTGCCAAGATCTTTCCACATTTTTTGCATGTTACCGAAAAAGACCTAGAATTTCGCTCGATTCCCATATTTTCGTGTGCTATACCCACGCATTCCGAGTGGTCCCAAGTGCCGGGGACCCTGATCGCCTAAAATTTTTCCGGGAAATCAAGTACGACCTAAGGAACCATAGTATCCGCCCCGCCATGATCGTTCCTTATTTTTTGCGTTTTTCGGCCAAACAACTAGAATTCCGCGCGATTCCCTTATTTTTTTGTGTTATAGCCCACACCTTCCGAGTGGTCCCGGGACCTCCGGACCCCTATCGCCTAAAATTTTTCCGGACTATCAAATAAGACCTAAGGAACCATACTCACCGCCCAGCCATGATCGTTCCTAGTTTTTTCCGTTTTTCGGCCAAAAAACTAGAATTCCGCCCGATTCCCATATTTTTGTGTGCTATCATTCACGCCTTCCGAGGGGGTCGGGCCCCCCGGAGCCGGATCGCATAAAGGTTTTCCGGACTATCAAATACGACCTAAGGAACCATAGTCACCGCCCCGCCATGATCGTTCCTCATTTTTTGCGTTTTTCGGCCAAACAACTAGAATTCCGCGCGATTCCCATATTTTTGTGTGTTATAGCCCACGCCTTCCGAGTGGTCCCGGGACCTCCGGACCCCTATCGCCTAATATTTTTCCGGACTATCAAATAAAACCAAAGCAACCATAGTCACCGCCCTGCCAAGATGTTTCCACATTTTTTGCATGTTACTGAAAAAGACCTAGAATTTCGCTCGATTCCCATATTTTCGTGTGCTATACCCACGCATTCCGAGTGGTCTCAAGAGCCGCGGACCCCGATCGCCTAAAATTTTTCCGGGAAATAAAATACAACCTAAGGAACCATAGTATCCGCCCCGCCATGATCGTTCCTTATTGTTTTGCGTTTTTCGGCCACACAACTAGAATTCCGCGCGATTCCCATATTTTTGTGTGTCCCACACCTTCCGAGTGGTCCCGGGTCTCCGGACCCCTATCGCCTAAAATTTTTCCGGACTATCAAATAAGACCTAAGGAACCATAGTCACCGCCTAGCCATGATCGTTCCTAGTTTTTTTCCGTTTTTCGGCCAAAAAACTAGAATTCCGCGCGATTCCCATATTTTCGTGTCCTATAGCCCACGCCTTCCAAGTGAACCCGGGAACTCCGGACCCCTATCGCCTAAAATTTTACCGGACTATCAAATACGACCTAAGGAACCATAGTATCCGCCCCGCCATGATCGTTCCTCATTTTTTGCATTTTTCGGCCAAACAACTAGAATTTCGCGCGATTCCCATATTTTTGTGTGTTATAGCCCACGCCTTCCGAGTGGTCCCGGGACCTCCGGACCCCTATCGCCTAATATTTTTCCGGACTATCAAATAAGACCGAAGGAACCATAGTCACCGCCCTGCCAAGATCTTTCCACATTTTTTGCATGTTACTGAAAAAGACCTAGAATTTCGTCCGATTCCCATATTTTCGTGTGCTATACCCACGCATTCCGAGTGGTCCCAAGAGCCGCGGACCCCGATCGCCTAAAATTTTTCCGGACTATCAAATAAGACCTAAGGAACCATAGTCACCGCCTAGGCATGATCGTTCCTAGTTTTTTCCGTTTTTCGGCCAAAAACTAGAATTCCGCGCGATTCCCATATTTTTGTGTGTTATAGCCCACACCTTCCGAGTGGTCCCGGGACCTTCGGACGCCTATCGCCTAAAATTTTTCCGGACTATGAAATACGACCTAAGGACCATAGTATCCCCCAGCCATGATCGTTCCTAGTTTTTTCCGTTTTTCGGGAAAAAAACTAGAATTCCGCTCGATTCCCATATTTTTGTGTGTTATAGCCCACGCCTTCCGAGTAGTCCCGGGACCTCCGGACCCCTATCTCCTAATATTTTTCCGGACTATCAAATAAGACCAAAGGAACCATAGTCACCTCCCAGCCATGATCTTTCCACATTTTTTGCGTTTTTCGGCCAAACAACTAGAATTCCGCGCGATCACATATTTTTGTGGGTTATAGCCCACACCTTCCGATTGGTCCCGGGTCTCCGGACCCCTATCGCCTAAAATTTTTCCGGACTGTCAAATAAGACCTAAGGATCCATGGTCACCGCCCAGCCATGATCGTTCCTAGTTTTTTCCGTTTTTCGGCCAAAAAACTAGAATTCCGCGCGATTCCCATATTTTCGTGTCCTATAGCCCACGCCTTCCAAGTGAACCCGGGAACTCCGGACCCCTATCGCCTAAAATTTTTCGGACTATCAAATACGACCTAAGGAACCATAGTCACCACCCAGCCATGATCGTTCCTCATTTTTTGCGTTTTTCGGCCAAACAACTAGAATTCCACGCGATTCCCATATTTTTGTGTGTTATAGCCCACGCCTTCCGAGTGGTCCCGGGACCTCCGGACCCCCATCGCCTAATATTTTTCCGGACAATCAAATAAGACCAAAGGAACCATAGTCACCGCCCTGCCAAGATCTTTCCACATTTTTTGCATGTTACTGAAAAAGACCTAGAATTTCGCCCGATTCCCATATTTTCGTGTGCTATACCCACGCATTCCGAGTGGGCCCAAGAGCCGCGGACCCCGATCGCCTAAAAAATTTTCGGGCAATCAAATACAACCTAAGGAACCATAGTATCCGCCCCGCCATGATCATTCCTTATTTTTTGCGTTTTTCGGCCAAACGACTAGAATTCCGTGCGATTCCCATATTTTTGTGTGTTATAGCCCACACCTTCCGAGTGGTCCCGGGACCTCCGGACTCCTATCGCCTAAAATTTTTCCGGACTATCAAATACGACTTAAGGAACCATAGTCACCGCCCAGCCATGATCGTTCCTCATTTTTTGCATTTTTCGGCCAAACAACTAGAATTCCGCGCGATTCCCATATTTTTGTGTGTTATAGCCCACGCCTTCCGAGTGGTCCCGGGACCTCCGGACCCCCATCGCCTAATATTTTTCCGGACAATCAAATAAGACCAAAGGAACCATAGTCACCGCCCTGCCAAGATCTTTCCACATTTTTTGCATGTTACTGAAAAAGACCTAGAATTTCGCCCGATTCCCATATTTTCGTGTGCTATACCCACGCATTCCGAGTGGGCCCAAGAGCCGCGGACCCCGATCGCCTAAAAATTTTTCGGGCAATCAAATACGACCTAAGGAACCATAGTATCCGCCCCGCCATGATCATTCCTTATTTTTTGCGTTTTTCGGCCAAACAACTAGAATTCCGCGCTATTCCCATATTTTTGTGTGTTATAGCCCTCACCTTCCGAGTGGTCCCGGGACCTCCGGACTCCTATCGCCTAAAATTTTTCCGGACTATGAAATACGACCTAAGGAACCATAGTATCCGCCCCGCCATGATCCTTCCTCATTTTTTGCATTTTTCTGCCAAACAACTAGTATTCCGCGCGATTGCCATATTTTTGTGTGTTATAGCCCACGCCTTCCGAGTGGTCCCGGGACCTCCGGACCCCTATTGCCTAATATTTTTCCGGACTATCAAATAAGACCAAAGGAACCATAGTCACCGCCCTGCCAAGATCTTTCCACATTTTTTGCATGTTACTGAAAAAGACCTAGAATTTCGCCTGATTCTCATATTTTCGTGTGCTATACCCACGCATTCCGAGTGGTCCCAAGTGCCGCGGACCCCGATCGCCTAAAATTTTTTCGGGCATTCAAATACGACCTAAGGAACCATAGTTATCCGCCCCGCCATGATCGTTCCTTATTTTTTGCGTTTTTCGGCCAAACAACTAGAATTCCGCGCGATTCCTATATTTTGGTGTGTTATAGCCCACACCTTCCGAGTGGTCCCGGGACCTCCGGACCCCTATCGCCTAAAATTTTTCCGGACTACCAAATACGACCAAAGGAACCATAGTCACTGCCCAGCCATGATCGTTCCTCATTTTTTGCGTTTTTCGGCCAAACAACTAGAATTCTGCGCGATCTCATATTTTTGTGTGTTATAGTCCACGCCTTCCGAGTGGTCCCGGGTCTCCGGACCCCTATAGCCTGAAATTTTTCTGGACTATCAAATAAGACCTAAGGAACCATAGTCACCGCCCAGCCATGATCGTTCCTAGTTTTTTTCATGTTTCGGCAAAAAACTAGAATTCCGCGCGATTCCCATCTTTTCATGTCTTATAGCCCACGCCTTCCAAGTGAACCCGGGAACTCCGGACCCCTATCGCCTAAAATTTTTCCGGACTATCAAATACGACCTAAGGAACCATAGTCACCGCCCAGCCATGATCGTTCCTCATTTTTTGCATTTTTCGGCCAAACAACTAGAATTCCGCGCGATTCCCATATTTTTGTGTGTTATAGCCCACGCCTTCCGAGTGGTCCCGGGACCTCCATACCCCCATCGCCTAAAATTTTTCCGGACTATCAAATACGACCTAAGGTACCATAGTCACCGCCCCACCATGATCGTTCCAAATACTTTGCATTTTTCGGCCAAAAAACTAGAATTCCACGCGATTTCCATATTTTCGTGTGCTTTAGCCCACGCCTTCCAAGGGGTCCTGGGAACCCCGAACCCCGATCGCCTAAAAACATTTTGGGCCATAAAATACGACCTAAGGAACCATAGTAACCACCCCGCCATGATCGTTCCTCATTTTTTGCATTTTTCGGCCAAACAACTAGAATTCCGCGCGATTCCCATATTTTTGTGTGTTATAGCCCACGCCTTCCGAGTGGTCCCGGGACCTCCGGACCCCCATCGCCTAATATTTTTCCGGACAATCAAATAAGACCAAAGGAACCATAGTCACCGCCCTGCCAAGATCTTTCCATATTTTTTGCATGTTACTGAAAAAGACCTAGAATTTCGCCTGATTCCCATATTTTCTAGTGCTATACCCACGCATTCCGAGTGGTCCCAAGAGCCGCGGACCCCTTTCACCTAAAATTTTTCCGGGCAATCAAATACGACCTAAGGAACCATAGTATCCGCCCCGCCATGATCGTTCCTTATTTTTTTGCGTTTTTCGGTCAAACAACTAGAATTCTGCAAGATTCCCATATTTTTGTGTGTTATAGCCCACACCTTCCGAGTGGTCCCGGGTCTCCGTACCCCTATCGCCTAAAATTTTTCCGGACTATCAAATAAGACCTAAGGAACCATACTCACCGCCCATCCATGATCGTTCCTAGTTTTTTCCGTTTTTCGGCCAAAACACTAGAATTCCGCGCGATTGCCATATTTTCGTGTCCTATAGCCCACGCCTTCCAAGTGAACCCGGGAACTCCGGACCCCTATCGCCTAAAATTTTTCCGGACAATCCAATACGACTTAAGGAACCATAGTCACCGCCCAGCCATGATCGTTCCTCATTTTTTGTGTTTTTCGGCCAAACAACTAGAATTCCGCGCGATTCCCATATTTATGTGTGTTATAGCCCAGGCCTTCCGAGTGGTCCCGGGACCTCCGGACCCCCACCGCCTAATATTTTTCCGGACAATCAAATAAGACCAAAGGAACCATAGTCACCGCTCTGCCAAGATCTTTCCACATTTTTTGCATGTTACTGAAAAAGACCAAGAATTTCGCCCGATTCCCATATTTTCGTGTGCTATACACACGCATTCCGAGTGGTCCCAAGAGCCGCGGACCCCGATCGCCTAAAATTTTTCCGGGAAATCAAATACGACCTAAGGAACCATAGTATCTACCCCGCCATGATCGTTCCTTATTTTTTTGCGTTTTTCGGCCAAACAACTAGAATTCTGCAAGATTCCCATATTTTTGTGTGTTATAGCCCACACCTTCCGAGTGGTCCCGGGTCTCCGTACCCCTATCGCCTAAAATTTTTCCGGACTATCAAATAAGACCTAAGGAACCATACTCACCGCCCAGCCATGATCGTTCCTAGTTTTTTCCGTTTTTCGGCCAAAAAACTAGAATTCCGCGCGATTGCCATATTTTCGTGTCCTATAGCCCACGCCTTCCAAGTGAACCCGGGAACTCCGGACCCCTATCGCCTAAAATTTTTCCGGACTATCCAATACGACTTAAGGAACCATAGTCACTGCCCAGCCATGATCGTTCCTCATTTTTTGCGTATTTCGGCCAAACAACTAGAATTCCTCGCGATTCCCATATTTTTGTGTGTTATAGCCCACGCCTTCCGAGTGGTCCCGGGACCTCCGGACCCCTATCTCCTAATATTTTTCCGGACAATCAAATAAGACCAAAGGAACCATAGTCACCGCCCTGCCAAGATCTTTCCATATTTTTTGCATGTTACTGAAAAAGACCTAGAATTTCGCCCGATTCCCATATTTTCGTGTGCTATACCCACGCATTCCGAGTGGTCCCAAGAGCCGGGGACCCTGATCGCCTAAAATTTTTCCGGGAAATCAAGTACGACCTAAGGAACCATAGTATCCGCCCCGCCATGATCGTTCGTAGTTTTTTTTCGTTTTTCGGCCAAAAAACTAGAATTCCGCGCGATTGCCATATTTTCGTGTCCTATAGCCCACGCCTTCCAAGTGAACCCGGGAACTCCGGACCCCTATCGCCTAAAATTTTTCCGGACAATCCAATACGACTTAAGGAACCATAGTCACCGCCCAGCCATGATCGTTCCTCATTTTTTGCATTTTTCGGCCAAACAACTAGAATTCCGCGCGATTCCCATATTTTTGTGTGTTATAGCCCACGCCTTCCGAGTGGTCCCGGGACCTCCGGACCCCCATCGCCTAATATTTTTCCGGACAATCAAATAAGACCAAAGGAACCATAGTCACCGCCCTGCCAAGATCTTTCCATATTTTTTGCATGTTACTGAAAAAGACCTAGAATTTCGCCTGATTCCCATATTTTCTAGTGCTATACCCACGCATTCCGAGTGGTCCCAAGAGTCGCGGACCCCGATCACCTAAAATTTTTCCGGGCAATCAAATACGACCTAAGGAACCATAGTATCTACCCCGCCATGATCGTTCCTTATTTTTTTGCGTTTTTCGGCCAAACAACTAGAATTCTGCAAGATTCCCATATTTTTGTGTGTTATAGCCCACACCTTCCGAGTGGTCCCGGGTCTCCGTACCCCTATCGCCTAAAAATTTTCCGGACTATCAAATAAGACCTAAGGAACCATACTCACCGCCCAGCCATGATCGTTCCTAGTTTTTTCCATTTTTCGGCCAAAACACTAGAATTCCGCGCGATTGCCATATTTTCGTGTCCTATAGCCCACGCCTTCCAAGTGAACCCGGGAACTCCGGACCCCTATCGCCTAAAATTTTTCCGGACAATCCAATACGACTTAAGGAACCATAGTCACCGCCCAGCCATGATCGTTCCTCATTTTTTGTGTTTTTCGGCCAAACAACTAGAATTCCGCGCGATTCCCATATTTATGTGTGTTATAGCCCAGGCCTTCCGAGTGGTCCCGGGACCTCCGGACCCCCACCGCCTAATATTTTTCCGGACAATCAAATAAGACCAAAGGAACCATAGTCACCGCCCTGCCAAGATCTTTCCACATTTTTTGCATGTTACTGAAAAAGACCAAGAATTTCGCCCGATTCCCATATTTTCGTGTGCTATACACATGCATTCCGAGTGGTCCCAAGAGCCGCGGACCCCGATCACCTAAAATTTTTCCGGGAAATCAAATACGACCTAAGGAACCATAGTATCTACCCCGCCATGATCGTTCCTTATTTTTTTGCGTTTTTCGGCCAAACAACTAGAATTCTGCAAGATTCCCATATTTTTGTGTGTTATAGCCCACACCTTCCGAGTGGTCCCGGGTCTCCGTACCCCTATCGCCTAAAATTTTTCCGGACTATCAAATAAGACCTAAGGAACCATACTCACCGCCCAGCCATGATCGTTCCTAGTTTTTTCCGTTTTTCGGCCAAAAAACTAGAATTCCACGCGATTGCCATATTTTCGTGTCCTATAGCCCACGCCTTCCAAGTAAACCCGGGAACTCCGGACCCCTATCGCCTAAAATTTTTCCGGACTATCCAATAAGACTTAAGGAACCATAGTCACCGCCCAGCCATGATCGTTCCTCATTTTTTGCGTATTTCGGCCAAACAACTAGAATTCCTCGCGATTCCTATATTTTTGTGTGTAATAGCCCACGCCTTCCGAGTGGTCCCGGGACCTCCGGACCCCTATCTCCTAATATTTTTCCGGACAATCAAATAAGACCAAAGGAACCATAGTCACCGCCCTGCCAAGATCTTTCCATATTTTTTGCATGTTACTGAAAAAGACCTAGAATTTCGCCCGATTCCCATATTTTCGTGTGCTATACCCACGCATTCCGAGTGGTCCCAAGAGCCGGGGACCCTGATCGCCTAAAATTTTTCCGGGAAATCAAGTACGACCTAAGGAACCATAGTATCCGCCCCGCCATGATCGTTCCTTATTTTTTGCGTTTTTCGGCCAAACAACTAGAATTCCGCGCGATTCCCTTATTTTTTTGTGTTATAGCCCACACCTTCCGAGTGGTCCCGGGACCTCCGGACCCCTATCGCCTAAAATTTTTCCGGACTATCAAATAAGACCTAAGGAACCATACTCACCGCCCAGCCATGATCGTTCCTAGTTTTTTCCGTTTTTTGGCCAAAAAATTAGAATTCCGCCCGATTCCCATATTTTTGTGTGCTATCATTCACGCCTTCCGAGGGGGTCGGGCCCCCCGGAGCCGGATCGCCTAAAGGTTTTCTGGACAATCAAATACGACCTAAGAAATCATAGTCACCGCCCCGCCATGATCGTTCCTCATTTTTTGCGTTTTTCGGCAAAACAACTAGAATTCCGCGCGATTCCCATATTTTTGTGTGTTATAGCCCACGCCTTCTGAGTGGTCCCGGGACCTCCGGACCCCTATCGCCTAATATATTCCGGACTATCAAATAAAACCAAAGAAACCATAGTCACCGCCCTGCCAAGATGTTACCACATTTTTTGCGTTTTTCGTCCAAACAACTAGAATTCCGCGCGATTCCCATATTTTTGTGTGTTATAGCCCACGCCTTCCAAGTGGTCCCGGGACCTCCGGACCCCCATCGCCTAATAATTTTCTGGACAATCAAATAAGACCAAAGGAACCATAGTCACCGCCCTGCCAAGATCTTTGCACATTTTTTGCATGTTACTGAAAAAGACCTAGAATTTCGCCTGATTCCCATATTTTCGTGTGCTATACCCACGCATTCCGAGTGGTCCCAAGAGCCGCGGACCCCAATCGCCTAAAATTTTTCCGGGCAATCAAATTCGACCTAAGGAACCATAGTATCTGCCCTGCCTTGATCGTTCCTTATTTTTTTGCGTTTTTCGGCCAAACAACTAGAATTCTGCAAGATTCCCATATTTTTGTGTGTTATAGCCCACACCTTCCGAGTGGTCCCGGGTCTCCGGACCCCTATCGCCTAAAATTTTTCCGGACTATCAAATAAGACCTAAGGAACCATACTCACCGCCCAGCCACGATCGTTCCTAGTTTTTTCCGTTTTTCGGCCAAAACACTAGAATTCCGCGCGATTGCCATATTTTCGTGTCCTATAGCCCACGCCTTCCAAGTGAACCCGGGAACTCCGGACCCCTATCGCCTAAAATTTTTTTGGACTATCCAATACGACTTAAGGAACCATAGTGACCGCCCAGCCATGATCGTTCCTCATTTTTTGTGTTTTTCGGCCAAACAACTAGAATTCCGCGCGATTCCCATATTTTTGTGTGTTATAGCCCAGGCCTTCCGAGTGGTCCCGGGACCTCCGGACCCCCATCGCCTAATATTTTTCCGGACAATCAAATAAGACCAAAGGAACCATAGTCACCGCCCTGCCAAGATCTTTCCACATTTTTTGCATGTTACTGAAAAAGACATAGAATTTCGCCCGATTCCTATATTTTCGTGTGCTATACCCACGCATTCCGAGTGGTCCCAAGAGCCGCGGACCCCGATCGCCTAAAATTTTTCCGGGAAATCAAATACGACCTAAGGAACCATAGTATCCGCCCCGCCATGATCGTTCCTTATTTTTTTGCGTTTTTCGGCCAAACAACTAGAATTCTGCAAGATTCCCATATTTTTGTGTGTTTATAGCCCACACCTTCCGAGTGGTCCCGGGTCTCCGGACCCCTATCGCCTAAAATTTTTCCGGACTATCAAATAAGACCTAAGGAACCATACTCACCGCCCAACCATGATCGTTCCTAGTTTTTTCCATTTTTCGGCCAAAAAACTAGAATTCCGCGCGATTGCCATATTTTCGTGTCCTATAGCCCACGCCTTCCAAGTGAACCCGGGAACTCCGGACCCCTATCGCCTCAAATTTTTCCGGACTATCCAATACGACTTAAGGAACCATAGTCACCTCCCAGCCATGATCGTTCCTCATTTTTTGCATTTTTCGGCCAAACAACTAGAATTCCTCGCGATTCCCATATTTTTGTGTGTTATAGCCCACGCCTTCCGAGTGGTCCCGGGACCTCCGGACCCCTATCTCCTAATATTTTTCCGGACAATCAAATAAGACCAAAGGAACCATAGTCACCGCCCTGCCAAGATCTTTCCATATTTTTTGCATGTTACTGAAAAAGACCTAGAATTTCGCCCGATTCCCATATTTTCGTGTGCTATACCCACGCATTCCGAGTGGTCCCAAGAGCCGCGGACCCCGATCGCCTAAAATTTTTCCGGGAAATCAAATACGACCTAAGGAACCATAGTATCCGCCCCGCCATGATCGTTCCTTATTTTTTGCGTTTTTCGGCCAAACAACTAGAATTCCGCGCGATTCCCTTATTTTTTTGTGTTATAGCCCACACCTTCCGAGTGGTCCCGGGACCTCCGGACCCCTATCGCCTAAAATTTTTCCGGACTATCAAATAAGACCTAAGGAACCATACTCACCGCCCAGCCATGATCGTTCGTAGTTTTTTCCGTTTTTCGGCCAAAAAACTAGAATTCCGCGCGATTGCCATATTTTCGTGTCCTATAGCCCACGCCTTCCAAGTGAACCCGGGAACTCCGGACCCCTATCGCCTAAAATTTTTCCGGACTATCCAATACGACTTAAGGAACCATAGTCACCACCCAGCCATGATCGTTCCTCATTTTTTGCGTTTTTCGGCCAAACAACTAGAATTCCGCGCGATTCCCATATTTTTGTGTGTTATAGCCCACGCCTTCCGAGTGGTCTCGGGACCTCCGGACCCCCATCTCCTAATATTTTTCCGGACAATCAAATAAGACGAAAGGAACCATAGTCACCGCCCTGCCAAGATCTTTCCATATTTTTTGCATGTTACTGAAAAAGACCTAGAATTTCGCCCGATTCCCATATTTTCGTGTGCTATACCCACGCATTCCGAGTGGTCCCAAGAGCCGCGGACCCCGATCGCCTAAAATTTTTCCGGGAAATCAAATACGACCTAAGGAACCATAGTATCCGCCCCGCCATGATCGTTCCTTATTTTTTGCGTTTTTCGGCCAAACAACTAGAATTCCGCGCGATTCCCTTATTTTTTTGTGTTATAGCCCACACCTTCCGAGTGGTCCCGGGACCTCCGGACCCCTATCGCCTAAAATTTATCCGGACTATCAAATATGACCTAAGGAACCATAGTATCCGCCCCGCCATGATCGTTCCTCATTTTTTGCGTTTCTCGGCCAAACAACTAGAATTCCACGCGATCCCATATTTTTGTGTGTTATAGCCCACGCCTTCCGAGTGGTCCTGGGTCTCCGGACCCTTATCGCCTAAAATTTTTCCGGACTATCAAATAAGACCTAAGGAACCATAGTCACCACCCATCCATGATCGTTCCTAGTTTTTTCCGTTTTTCGGCCAAAAAACTAGAATTTTGCGCGATTCCCATATTTTCGTGTCCGATAGCCCACGCTTTCCAAGTGAACCTGGGAACTCCGGACCCCTATCGCCTAAAATTTTTCCGGACTATCAAATACGACCTAAGGAACCATAGTCACCGCCCAGCCATGATCATTCCTCATTTGTTGCGTTTTTTGGCCAAAAAACTAGAATTCCGCCCGATTACAATATTTTTGTGTGCTATTGCCCACCCTTCCAAGTGGTTCCGGGACCCCCGGACCCCGATCGCCTAAAATTTTTCCAGGCCGTCAAATACGACCTAAGGAACCATAGTAACAGCCCCGCCATTATCGTTTCTTTTTTGCATTTTTCGGCCAAAAAACTAGAATTACGCCCGATTCCCATATTTTCGTGTGCTATACCCATTCCTTCCAAGTGGTCCGGGGAGCCGCGGACCCCGATCGCCTATAAATTTTCTGGATTATCAAATACGACCTAAGGTACCATAGTCACCGCCCCACCATGATCGTTCCAAATGCTTTTCATTTTTCGGCCAAAAAACTAGAACTCCGCGCGATTTGCATATTTTAGTGTGCTATAGCTTACGCCTTTCGAGTGGTCCCGGGAGCCGTGGACCCCGATTGTCTAAAATTTTCCGGGCCATGAAATACGACCTAAGGAACCATAGTTACTGCCCCGCCATGATCGTTCCTCATTTATTGCTTTTTCGAACAAAATACTAGAATTCCGCTCGATTACCATATTTTTGTGTGCTATTGCCCACACCTTTCGAGTGGGCCGGGCCGCCGGACTCGGATCGCCAAAAGAATTTTCGAACCATCAATTAGGACCTAAGGAACCATAGTCACCGCCTCGCCATGGTCGTTCCTCATTTTTTGCATTTTTTGGCCAAAAAACTAGAATTCCGCCCGATTCCCATATTTTTGTGTGCTATCGCCCACGCCTTCCTAGTGGGTCGGGCCCCCCGGAGCCGGATCGCCTAAAAATTTTCTGGACTATCAAATACGACCTAAGGAACCATAGTCACCGCCCTGCCATGATCATTCCTAGTCTTTTGCGTTATTCAGCCAAAAAACTAGAATTCTGCGCGATTCCCATATTTTTGTGTGTTATAGCCCATGCCTTCCAAGTGGTCCCGGGACCTCCTGACCCCTATCGCCTAAAATTTTTTCCGGACTATCAAATACGACCTAAGGAACCATATTATCCGCCACGCCATGATCGTTCCTCATTTTTTGCGTTTTTCGGCCAAACAACTAGAATTCTGCGCGATTCCCATATTTTTGTGTGTTATAGACCACGCCTTCCGAGTGGTCCCGGGACCTCCGGACCCCTATCGCCTAATATTTTTCCGGACTATCAAATAAGACCAAAGGAACCATAGTCACCGCCCAGCCACAATCATTCCTCATTCTTTGCGTTTTTCGGCCAAAAAACTAGAATTTCTCCCGATTACAATATTTTTGTGTGCTATTGCCCACCCTTCCAAGTGGTTCCGGGACCCCCGGACCCCGATCGCCTAAAATTTTTCCGGGCAGTCAAATACGACCTAAGGAACCATAGTAACTGCCCCTCCATCATCGTTTCTCATTTTTTGCATTTTTCGGCCAAAAACCTAGAATTATGCCCGATTCCCATATTTTCGTGCGCTATACCCACGCCTTCCAAGTGGTCCGGGGTACCGAGGACCCCGATCGCCTAAAAGTTTTCCGGACTATCAAATACGACCTAAGGTACCATAGTCATCGCCCCACCATGATCGTTCCAAATGCTTTGCATTTTTCGGCCAAAAAACTAGAACTCCGCGCGATTTGCATATTTTCGTGTGCTATAGCTTACGCCTTCCGAGTGGTCCCGGGAGCCATGGACCCCGATCGCCTAAAATTTTCCGGGCCATCAAATACGACCTAAGGAACCATAGACACCGCCCCGCCATGATAGTTCCTCATTTATTGCGTTTTTCGGCCAAAAAACTAGAAATCCGCTAGATTACCATATTTTTGTGTGCTATTGCCCACGCCTTCCGAGTGGGCCGGGCCGCCGGACTCGGATCGCCTAAAATATTTTTGGGCCATCAATAAGGACCTAAGGAACCACAGTCAACGTCTCGCCATGATCGTTCCTCATTTTTTGCATTTTTTTGGCCAAAAAACTAGAATTCCGCCCGATTCCCATATTTTTGTGTGCTATCGCCCACGCCTTCCGAGTGGGTCGGGTCCCCCGGAGCCGGATTGCCTAAAAATTTTTCGGGCCATCAAATACGACCTAAGGAACCATAGTAACCACCCCGCCATGATCGTTCCTCATTTTTTGCGTTTTTCATCCAAACAACTAGAATTCCGCGATTTCCATATTTTCGTGTGCTTTAGCCCACGCCTTCCAAGGGGTCCCGGGACCTCCTGACCCCTATCGCCTAAAATTTTTCCGGACTATAAAATATGACCTAATGAACCATAGTATCCGCCCTGCCTTGATCATTCCTCATTTTTAGCGTTTTTCGGCCAAACAACTAGAATTCCGCGCGATTCCCATATTATTGTGTGTTATAGACCACGCCTTCCGAGTGGTCCCGGGACCTCCTAACCCCTGTCGCCTAAAATTTTTCCGGACTATCAAATACGACCTAAGGAACCATAGTATCCGCCTCGCCATGATCGTTCCTCATTTTTTGCATTTTTCGGCCAAAAACTAGAATTCCGCCCGATTACAATATTTTTGTGTGGTATTGCCCACCCTTCCAAGTGGTTCCGGGACCCCCGGACCCCGATCGCCTAAAATTTTTCCGGGCAGTCAAATACGACCTAAGGAACCATAGTAACCGCCCCGCCATCATCGTTTCTCATTTTTTGCATTTTTCGGCCAAAAACCTAGAATTACGCCCGATTCCCATATTTTCATGTGCTATACCCACGCCTTCCAAGTGGTCCGGGGTACCGAGGACCCCGATCGCCTAAAAGTTTTCCGGACTATCAAATACGACCTAAGGTACCATAGTCATCGCCCCACCATGATCGTTCCAAATGCTTTGCATTTTTCGGCCAAAAAACTAGAACTCCGCGCGATTTGCATATTTTCGTGTGCTATAGCTTACGCCTTCCGAGTGATCCCGGGAGCCGTGGACCCCGATCGCCTAAAATTTTCTGGACCATCAAATACGACCTAAGGAACCATAGTCACCGCCCCGCCATGATAGTTCCTCATTTATTGCGTTTTTCGGCCAAAAAACTAGAAATCCGCTAGATTACCATATTTTTGTGTGCTATTGCCCACGCCTTCCGAGTGGGCCGGGCCGCCGGACTCGGATCGCCTAAAATATTTTTGGGCCATCAATAAGGACCTAAGGAACCACAGTCACCGCCTCGCCATGATCGTTCCTCATTTTTTGCATTTTTTGGCCAAAAAATTAGAATTCCGCCCGATTCCTATATTTTTGTGTGCTATCGCCCACGCCTTCCGAAAGGGTCGGGTCCCCCGGAGCCGGATCGCCTAAAAATTTTTCGGGCCATCAAATATGACATAAGGAACCATAGTAACCACCCCGCCATGATCGTTCCTCATTTTTTACGTTTTCCAGCCAAACAACTAGAATTCCGCGATTTCCATATTTTCGTGTGCTTTAGCCCACGCCTTCCAAGGGGTCCCGGGACCTCCTGACCCCTATCGCCTAAAATTTTTCCGGACTATAAAATATGACCTAAGGAACCATAGTATCCGCCCCGCCTTGATCTTTCCTCATTTTTAGCGTTTTTCGGCCAAACAACTAGAACTCCGCGCGATTTGCATATTTTCATGTGCTATAGCTTACGCCTTCCGAGTGGTCCCGGGAGCCGTGGACCCCGATCGCCAAAAATTTTCCGGGCCATCAAATACGACCTAAGGAACCATATTCACCGCCCCGCCATGATCGTTCCTCATTTTTTGTATTTTTCGGCCAAACAACTAGAATTCCGTGCGATTCCCATATTTTTGTGTGTTATAGCCCACGCCTTCCGAGTGGTCCCGGGACCTCCGGACCCCTATCGCCTAATATTTTTCCGGACTATCAAATAAGACCAAAGGAACCATAGTCACCGCCCAGCCATGATCATTCCTCATTTATTGCGTTTTTCGGCCAAAAAACTAGAATTCCGCCCGATTCCCATATTTTCGTGTGCTATTGCCCACCCTTCCAAGTGGTTCTGGGACCCACGGACCCCGATCGCCTAAAATTTTTCCGGGCCGTCAAATATGACCTAAGGAACCATAGTAACCACCCCACCATGATCGTTCCTCATTTTTTGCATTTTTCGGCCAAACAACTAGAATTCCGCACGATTCCCACATTTTTGTGTGTTATAGCCCACGCCTTCCGAGTGGTCCCGGGACCTCCTGACCCCTATCGCCTAATATTTTTCCGGACTATTAAACAAGACCGAAGGAACCATAGTCACTGCCCAGCCATGATCATTCCTCATTTGTTGCGTTTTTCGGCCAAAAAACTAGAATTCCGCCCGATTACAATATTTTTGTGTGCTATTGCCCACCCTTCCAAGTGGTTCCGAGACCTCCGGACCCCGATCGCCTAAAATTTTACCAGGCCGACAAATACGACCTAAGGAACCATAGTAATCGCTCCGCCATCATCGTTTCTCATGTTTTGCATTTTTCGGCCAAAAAACTAGAATTATGCCAGATTCCCATATTTTCGTGTGCTATACCCACGCCTTCCAAATGGTCCGGGTAGCCGCGGACCCCGATCGCCTAAAATTTTTCCGGACTATCAAATACGACCTAAGGTACCATAGTCACCGCTCCACCATGATCGTTCCAAATGCTTTGCATTTTTCGGCCAAAAAACTAGAACTCAGCGTGATTTGCATATTTTCGTGTGCTATAGCTTACGCCTTCCGAGTGGTCCCGGGAGCCGTGGACCCCGATCGCCTAAAATTTTCCGGGCCATCAAATACAACCTAAGGAACCATAGTCACCGCCCCGCCATGATCGTTCCTCATTTATTGCGTTTTTCGGCCAAAAAATTAGAATTCCGCTCGATTACCATATTTTTGTGTGATATTGCCCATGCCTTACGAGTGGGCCGGGCCGCCGGACTCGGATCGCCTAAAAATATTTCGGGCCATTAATTAGGACCTAAGGAACCATAGTCCCCGCCTCGCCATGATCGTTCCTCATTTTTAGCATTTTTTGGCCAAAAAAACTAGAATTCCGCCCGATTCCCATATTTTTGTGTGCTATCGCCCACGCCTTCCGAGTGGGTCGAGCCCCCCGGAGCCGGATCACCTAAAAATTTTCCGAACTATCAAATACGACCTAAGGAACCATAGTCACCGCCCCGCCATGATCGTTCCAAGTCTTTTGCGTTTTTCAGCCAAAAAACTTGAATTCCGCGCGATTTCCATATTTTAGTGTGCTTTAGCCCACGCCTTACAAGGGGTCTCGGGAACCCCGAACCCCGATCGCCTAAAAATTTTCCGGACTATCAAATACGACCTAAGGAACCATAGTCACCGCCCCGCCATGATCGTTCCTAGTCTTTTGCATTTTTCAGCCAAAAACCTAGAATTCCGCGCGATTTCCATATTTTCGTGTGCTTTAGCCCACGCCTTCCAAGGAGTCCCGGGAACCCCGAACCCCGATCGCCTAAAAATTTTCCGAACTATCAAATACGACCTAAGGATCCATAGTCACTGCCCCACCATGATCGTTCCTAGTCTTTCGCTTTTTTCAGCCAAAAAACTAGAATTCCGCGCGATTTCCATATTTTCGTGTGCTTTAGCCCACGCCTTCCAAGGGGTCCCGGGAACCCCGAACCTCGATCGCCTAAAAATTTTCCGGGCCATCAAATACGACCTAAGGAACCATAGTAACCACCCCGCCATGATCGTTCCTCATTTTTTGTGTTTTTCGACCAAACAACTAGAATTCCGCGCGATTCCCATATTTTTGTGTGTTATAGCCCACGTCTTCCGAGTGGTCCCGGGACCTCCGGACCCCTATCGCCTAATATTTTTCCGGACTATCAAATAAGACCAAAGGAACCATAGTCACCGCCCAGCCATGATCATTCCTCATTTGTTGCGTTTTTCGGCCAAAAAACTAGAATTCCGCCCGATTACAATATTGTTGTGTGCTATTGCCCACCCTTCCAAGTGGTTCCGGGACCCCCGGACCCCGATCGCCTAAAATTTTTGCGGGCCATCAAATACGACCTAAGGAACCATAGTAACCGCTCCGCCATCATCGTTTCTCATTTTTTGCATTTTTCGGCCAAAAAACTAGAATTACGCCCGATTCCCATATTTTTGTGTGCTATACCCACGCCTTCCAAGTGGTCCGGGGAGCCGCGGACCCCGATCACCTAAAATATTTCCGGACTATCAAATACGACCTAAGGAACCATAGTCACCGCCCCACCATGATCGTTCCAAATGCTTTGCATTTTTCGGCCAAAAAACTAGAACTCCGCGCGATTTACATATTTTCGTGTGCTATAGCTTACGCCTTCCGAGTGGTACCGGGAGCTGCGGACCCTGATCGACTAAAATTTTCCGGGCCATCAAAAATGACCTAAGGAACCATAGTCACCGCCCCACCCTGATCGTTCCTCATTTATTGCGTTTTTCGGCCAAAAAACTAGAATTCCGCTCGATTACCATATTTTTGTGTGCTATTGCCCACGCCTTCCGAGTGGGCGGGGCCGCCGGACTCGGATCGCCTAAAAAAATTTCGGGCCATCAATTAGGACCTAAGGAACCATAGTCACCACCTCGCCATGATCGTTCCTCTTTTTTTGCATTTTTTGGCCAAAAAACTAGAATTCCGCCCGATTCCCATATTTTTGTGTGCTATCCCCCACGCCTTCCGAGTGGGTCGAGCCCCCGGAGCCGGATCACCTAAAAATTTTCCGAACAATCAAATACGACCTAAGGAACCATAGTCACCGCCCCTCCATGATCGTTCCTTGTCTTTTGTGTTTTTCAGCCAAAAACTAGAATTACGCGCGATTTCAATATTTTAGTGTGCTTTAGCCCACGCCTTACAAGGGGTCTCGGGAACCCCGAACCCCGATCGCCTAAAAATTTTTCGGACTATCAAATACGACCTAAGGAACCATAGTCACTGCCCCGCCATGATCGTTCCTAGTCTTTTGCATTTTTCAGCCAAAAAACTAGAATTCCGCGCGATTTCCATATTTTCGTGTGCTTTAGCCCACGCCTTCCAAGGGGTCCCAGGAACCCCGAACCCCGATCGCCTAAAAATTTTCCGGGCCATCAAATACGACCAAAGGAAGCATAGTAACCACCCCGCCATGATCGTTCCTCATTTTTTGCGTTTTTCGACCAAACAACTAGAATTCCGCGCGATTCCCATATTTTTGTGTGTTATAGCCCACGCCTTCCGAGTGGTCCCGGGACCTCCGGACCCCTATCGCCTAATATTTTTCCGGACTATCAAATAAGACCAAAGGAACCATAATCACGGCCCAGCCATGATCATTCCTCATTTGTTGCATTTTTCGGCCAAAAAACTAGAATTCCACCCGATTACAATATTTTTGTGTGCTATTGCCCACCCTTCCAAGTGGTTCCGGGACCCCCGGACCCCGATCGCCTAAAATTTTTGCGGGCCATCAAATACGACCTAAGGAACCATAGTAACCGCCCCGCCATCATCGTTTCTCATTTTTTGCATTTTTCGGCCAAAAAACTAGAATTACGCCCGATTCCCATATTTTCGTGTGCTATACCCACGCCTTCCAAGTGGTCCGGGGAGCCGCGGACCCCGATCACCTAAAATTTTTCCGGACTATCAAATACGACCTAAGGTACCATAGTCACTGCCCCACCATGATCGTTCCAAATGCTTTGCATTTTTCGGCCAAAAAACTAGAACTCCGCGCGATTTACATATTTTCGTGTACTATAGCTTACGCCTTCCGAGTGGTCCCGGGAGCTGCGGACCCCGATCGCCTAAAATTTTCCAGGCCATCAAAAATGACCTAAGGAACCATAGTCACCGCCCCGCCCTGATCGTTCCTCATTTATTGCGTTTTTCGGCCAAAAAACTAGAATTCCGCTCGATTACCATATTTTTGTGTGCTATTGCCCACGCCTTCCGAGTGGGCCGGGCCGCCGGACTCGGATCGCCTAAAAAAATTTCGGGCCATCAATTAGAACCTAAGGAACCATAGTCACCACCTCGCCATGATCGTTCCTCATTTTTTGCATTTTTTGGCCTAAAAACTAGAATTCCGCCCGATTCCCATATTTTTGTGTGCTATCGCCCACGCCTTCCGAGTGGGTCGGGCCCCTCGGAGCCGGATCGCCTAAAAATTTTCCGGACTATCAAATACGACCTAAGGAACCATAGTCACCGCCCCGCCATGATCGTTCCTAGTCTTTTGCGTTTTTCAGCCAAAAAATTAGAATTCCGCGCGATTTCCATATTTTAGTGTGCTTTAGCCCATGCCTTACAAGGGGCCTCGGGAACCCCGAACCACGATCGCCTAAAAATTTTCCGGACTATCAAATACGACCTAAGGAACCATAGTCACCGCCCCGCCATGATCGTTCCTAGTCTTTTGCATTTTTCAGCCAAAAAACTAGAATTCCGCGCGATTTCCATATTTTCGTGTGCTTTAGCCCACGCCTTCCAAGGGGTCCCAGGAACCCCGAACCCCGATCGCCTAAAAATTTTTCGGGCCATCAAATACGACCAAAGGAACCATAGTAACCAACCCCGCCATGATCGTTCCTCATTTTTTGCGTTTTTCGACCAAACAACTAGAATTCCGCGCGATTCCCATATTTTTGTGTGTTATAGCCCACGCCTTCCGAGTGGTCCCGGGACCTCCGGACCCCTATCGCCTAATATTTTTCCGGACTATCAAATAAGACCAAAGGAACCATAGTCACCGCCCAGCCATGATCATTCCTCATTTGTTGCGTTTTTCGGCCAAAAAACTAGAATTCCACCCGATTACAATATTTTTGTGTGCTATTGCCCACCCTTCCAAGTGGTTCCGGGACCCCCGGACCCCGATCGCCTAAAATTTTTGCGGGCCATCAAATACGACCTAAGGAACCATAGTAACCGCCCCGCGATCATCGTTTCTCATTTTTTGCATTTTTCGGCCAAAAAACTAGAATTACGCCCGATTCCCATATTTTCGTGTGCTATACCCACGCCTTCCAAGTGGTCCGGGGAGCCGCGGACCCCGATCACCTAAAATTTTTCCGGACTATCAAATACGACCTAAGTTACCATAGTCACCGCCCCACCATGATCGTTCCAAATGCTTTGCATTTTTCGGCCAAAAAACTAGAACTCCGCGCGATTTACATATTTTCGTGTGCTATAGCTTACGCCTTCCGAGTGGTACCGGGAGCTGTGGACCCCGATCGCCTAAAATTTTCCGGGCCATCAAAAATGACCTAAGGAACCATAGTCACCGCCCCACCCTGATCGTTCCTCATTTATTGCGTTTTTCGTCAAAAAAATTAGAATTCCGCTCGATTACCATATTTTTGTGTGCTATTGCCCACGCCTTCCGAGTGGGCCGGGCCGCCGGACTCGGATCGCCTAAAAAAATTTCGGGCCATCAATTAGGACCTAAGGAACCATAGTCACCACCTCGCCATGATCGTTCCTCATTTTTTGCATTTTTTGGCCAAAAAACTAGAATTCCGCCCGATTCCCATATTTTTGTGTGCTATCGCCCACGCCTTCCGAGTGGGTCGAGCCCCCCGGAGCCGGATCACCTAAAAATTTTCCGAACTATCAAATACGACCTAAGGAACCATAGTCACCGCCCCGCCATGATCGTTCCTTGTCTTTTGCGTTTTTCAGCCAAAAAACTAGAATTCCGCGCGATTTCCATATTTTAGTGTGCTTTAGCCCACGCCTTACAAGGGGTCTCGGGAACCCCGAACCCCGATCGCCTAAAAATTTTCCGGACTATCAAATACGACCTAAGGAACCATAGTCACCGCCCCGCCATGATCGTTCCTAGTCTTTTGCATTTTTCAGCCAAAAAACTAGAATTCCGCGCGATTTCCATATTTTAGTGTGCTTTAGCCCATGCCTTACAAGGGGCCTCGGGAACCCCGAACCACGATCGCCTAAAAATTTTCCGGACTATCAAATACGACCTAAGGAACCATAGTCACCGCCCCGCCATGATCGTTCCTAGTCTTTTGATTTTTCAGCCAAAAAACTAGAATTCCGCGCGATTTCCATATTTTCGTGTGCTTTAGCCCACGCCTTCCAAGGGGTCCCAGGAACCCCGAACCCCGATCGCCTAAAAATTTTCCGGGCCATCAAATACGACCAAAGGAACCATAGTAACCACCCCACCATGATCGTTCCTCATTTTTTGCGTTTTTCGACCAAACAACTAGAATTCCGCGCGATTCCCATATTTTTGTATGTTATAGCCCACGCCTTCCGAGTGGTCCCGGGACCTCCGGACCCCTATCGCCTAGTATTTTTCCGCACTATCAAATAAGACCAAAGGAACCATAGTCACCGCCCAGCCATGATCATTCCTCATTTGTTGCGTTTTTCGGCCAAAAAACTAGAATTCCACCCGATTACAATATTTTTGTGTGCTATTGCCCACCCTTCCAAGTGGTTCCGGGACCCCCGGACCCCGATCGCCTAAAATTTTTGCGGGCCATCAAATTCGACCTAAGGAACCATAGTAACCGCCCCGCCATCATCGTTTCTCATTTTTTGCATTTTTCGGCCAAAAAACTAGAATTACGCCCGATTCCCATATTTTCGTGTGCTATACCCACGCCTTCCAAGTGGTCCGGGGAGCCGCGGACCCCGATCACCTAAAATTTTTCCGGACTATCAAATACGACCTAAGTTACCATAGTCACCGCCCCACCATGATCGTTCCAAATGCTTTGCATTTTTCGGCCAAAAAACTAGAACTCCACGCGATTTACATATTTTCGTGTGCTATAGCTTACGCCTTCCGAGTGGTCCCGGGAGCTGTGGACCCCGATCGCCTAAAATTTTGCGGGCCATCAAAAATGACCTAAGGAACCATAGTCACCGCCCCGCCCTGATCGTTCCTCATTTATTGCGTTTTTCGGCAAAAAAACTAGAATTCCGCTCGATTACCATATTTTTGTGTGCTATTGCCCACGCCTTCCGAGTGGGCCGGGCCGCCGGACTCGGATCGCCTAAAAAAATTTTGGGCCATCAATTAGGACCTAAGGAACCATAGTCACCACCTCGCCACGATCGTTCCTCATTTTTTGCATTTTTTGGCAAAAAAACTAGAATTCCGCCCGATTCCCATATTTTTGTGTGCTATCGCCCACGCCTTCAGAGTGGGTCGAGCCCCCCGGAGCCGGATCACCTAAAAATTTTCCGAACTATCAAATACGACCTAAGGAACCATAGTCACCGCCCCGCCATGATCGTTCCTTGTCTTTTGCGTTTTTCAGCCAAAAAACTAGAATTCCGCGCGATTTCCATATTTTAGTGTGCTTTAGCCCACGCCTTACAAGGGGTCTCGGGAACCCCGAACCACGATCGCCTAAAAATTTTCCGGACTATCAAATACGACCTAAGGAACCATAGTCACCGCCCCGCCATGATCGTTTCTAGTCTTTTGCATTTTTCAGCCAAAAAACTAGAATTCCGCGCGATTTCCATATTTTCGTGTGCTTTAGCCCACGCCTTCCAAGGGGTCCCAGGAACCCCGAACCCCGATCGCCTAAAAATTTTCCGGGCGATCAAATACGACCAAAGGAACCATAGTAACCACCCCGCCATGATCGTTCCTCATTTTTTGCGATTTTCGACCAAACAACTAGAATTCCGCGCGATTCCCATATTTTTGTGTGTTATAGCCCACGCCTTCCGAGTGGCCCCGGGACCTCCGGACCCCTATCGCCTAATATTTTTCCGGACTATCAAATAAGACCAAAGGAACCATAGTCACCGCCCAGCCATGATCATTCCTCATTTGTTGCATTTTTCGGCCAAAAAACTAGAATTCCACCCGATTACAATATTTTTGTGTGCTATTGCCCACCCTTCCAAGTGGTTCCGGGACCCCCGGACCCCGATCGCCTAAAGTTTTTGCGGGCCATCAAATACGACCTAAGGAACCATAGTAACCGCCCCGCCATCATCGTTTCTCATTTTTTGCATTTTTCGGCCAAAAAACTAGAATTACGTCCGATTCCCATATTTTCGTGTGCTATACCCACGCCTTCCAAGTGGTCCGGGGAGCCGCGGACCCCGATCACCTAAAATTTTTCCGGACTATCAAATACGACCTAAGTTACCATAGTCACCGCCCCACCATGATCGTTCCAAATGCTTTGCATTTTTCGGCCAAAAAACTAGAACTCCGCACGATTTACATATTTTCGTGTGCTATAACTTACGCCTTCAGAGTGGTCCCGGGAGCTGTGGACCCCGATCGCCTAAAATTTTTCGGGCCATCAGAAATGACCTAAGGAACCATAGTCACCGCCCCGCCCTGATCGTTCCTCATTTATTGCGTTTTTCGGCCAAAAAACTAGAATTCCGCTCGATTACCATATTTTTGTGTGCTATTGCCCACGCCTTCCGAATGGGCCGGGCCGCCGGACTCGGATCGCCTAAAAAAATTTCGGGCCATCAATTAGGACCTAAGGAACCATAGTCACCACCTCGCCATAATCGTTCCTCATTTTTTGCATTTTTTGGCCAAAAAACTAGAATTCCGCCCGATTCCCATATTTTTGTGTGCTATCGCCCACGCCTTCCGAGTGGGTCGAGCCCCCCGGAGCCGGATCACCTAAAAATTTTCCGAACTATCAAATACGACCTAAGGAACCATAGTCACCGCCCCGCCATGATCGTTCCTTGTCTTTTGCGTTTTTCAGCCAAAAAACTAGAATTCCGCGCGATTTCCATATTTTAGTGTGCTTTAGCCCACGCCTTACAAGGGGTCTCGGGAACCCCGAACCCCGATCGCCTAAAAATTTTCCGGACTATCAAATACGACCTAAGGAACCATAGTCACCGCCCCGCCATGATCGTTCCTAGTCTTTTGCATTTTTCAGCCAAAAAACTAGAATTCCGCGCGATTTTCCATATTTTCGTGTGCTTTAGCCCACGCCTTCCAAGGGGTCCCAGGAACCCCGAACCCCGATCGCCTAAAAATTTTCCGGGCGATCAAATACGACCAAAGGAACCATAGTAACCACCCCGCCATGATCGTTCCTCATTTTTTGCGTTTTTCGACCAAACAACTAGAATTCCGGGCGATTCCCATATTTTTGTGTGTTATAGCCCACGCCTTCCGAGTGGTCCCGGGACCTCCGGACCCCTATCGCCTAATATTTTTTCCGACTATCAAATAAGACCAAAGGAACCATAGTCACCGCCCAGCCATGATCATTCCTCATTTGTTGCGTTTTTCGGCAAAAAAACAAGAATTCCACCCGATTACAATATTTTTGTGTGCTATTGCCCACCCTTCCAAGTGGTTCCGGGACCCCCGGACCCCGATCGCCTAAAATTTTTACGGGCCATCAAATACGACCTAAGGAACCATAGTAACCGCCCCGCCATCATCGTTTCTCATTTTTTGCATTTTTCGGCCAAAAAACTAGAATTACGCCCGATTCCCATATTTTCGTGTGCTATACCCACGCCTTCCAAGTGGACCGGGGAGCCGCAGACCCCGATCACCTAAAATATTTTCGGACTATCAAATACGACCTAAGGTACCATAGTCACCGCCCCACCATGATCATTCCAAATGCTTTGCATTTTTCGGCCAAAAAACTAGAACTCCGCGCGATTTACATATTTTCGTGTGCTATAGCTTACGCCTTCCGAGTGGTCCCGGGAGCTGTGGACCCCGATCGCCTAAAATTTTCCGGGCCATCAAAAATGACCTAAGGAACCATAGTCACCGCCCCGCCCTGATCGTTCCTCATTTATTGCGTTTTTCGGCCAAAAAACTAGAATTCCGCTCGATTACCATATTTTTGTGTGCTATTGCCCACGCCTTCCGAGTGGGCCGGGCCGCCGGACTCGGATCGCCTAAAAACATTTCGGTCCATCAATTAGGACCTAAGGAACCATAGTCACCACTTCTCCATGATCGTTCCTCATTTTTTGCATTTTTTGGCCAAAAAACTAGAATTCCGCCCGATTCCCATATTTGTGTGTGCTATCGCCCACGCCTTCCGAGTGGGTCGAGCCCCCCGGAGCCGGATCACCTAAAAATTTTCCGAACTATCAAATACGACCTAAGGAACCAGAGTCACCGCCCCGCCATGATCGTTCCTTGTCTTTTGCATTTTTCAGCCAAAAAACTAGAATTCCGCGCGATTTCCATATTTTAGTGTGCTTTAGCCCACGCCTTACAAGGGGTCTCGGGAACCCCGAACCCCGATCGCCTAAAAATTTTCCGGACTATCAAATACGACCTAAGGAACCATAGTCACCGCCCCGCCATGATCGTTCCTAGTCTTTTACATTTTTCAGCCAAAAAACTAGAATTCCGCGCGATTTCCATATTTTCGTGTGCTTTAGCCCACGCCTTCCAAGGGGTCCCAGGAACCCTGAACCCCGATCACCTAAAAATTTTCCGGGCCATCAAATACGACCAAAGGAACCATAATAACCACCCCACCATGATCGTTCCTCATTTTTTGCGTTTTTCGACCAAACAACTAGAATTCCGCGCGATTCCCATATTTTTGTGTGTTATAGCCCACGCCTTCCGATTGGTCCCGGGACCTCCGGACCCCTATCGCCCTAATATTTTTCCGGACTATCAAATAAGACCAAAGGAACCATAGTCACCACCCTGCATGATCATTCCTCATTTGTTGCGTTTTTCGGCCAAAAAACTAGAATTCCACCCGATTACAATATTTTGTGTGCTATTGCCCACCCTTCCAAGTGGTTCCGGGACCCCCGGACCCCGATCGCCTAAAATTTTTGCGGGCCATCAAATACGACCTAAGGAACCATAGTAACCGCCCCGCCATCATCGTTTCTCATTTTTTGCATTTTTCGGCCAAAAAACTAGAATTACGCCCGATTCCCATATTTTCGTGTGCTATACCCACGCCTTCCGAGTGGTCCCGGGACCTATTGTCCCCTATCGCCTAATATTTTTCCGGACTATTAAATAAGACCGAAGGAACCATAGTCACCGCCCAGCCATCATCATTCCTCATTTGTTGCGTTTTTTGGCCAAAAAACTAGAATTCCGCCCGATTACAATATGTTTGTGTGCTATTGCCCACCCTTCCAAGTGGTTCCAGGACCCCCGGACCCCGATTGCCTAAAAATTTTCCGGACCGTCAGATACGACCTAAGGAACCATAGTAACCGCCCCGCCATCATCGTTTCTCATTTTTTGCATTTTTCGGCCAAAAAACTAGAATTCAAACCGATTACAATATTTTTGTGTGCTATTGCCCACCCTTCCAAGTGGTTCCGGGACCCCCGGACCCCGATCGCATAAAATTTTTCGGGCCGTCAAATACGACCTAAGGAACAATAGTAACCGCCCCGCCATCATCGTTTCTAATTTTTTACATTTTTCGGCCAAAAAACTAGAATTACGCCCGATTCCCATATTTTCGTGTGCTATACCCACGCCTTCCAAGTTGTCCGGGGAGCCGCGGACCCCGATCGCCTAAAATTTCTCCGGACTATCAAATACGACCTAAGGTACCATAGTCACCGCCCCACCATGATCGTTCCAAATGCTTTGCATTTTTCGGCCAAAAAACTAGAACTCCGCGCGATTTGTATATTTTCGTGTGCTATAGCTTACGCCTTCCGAGTGGTCCCGGGAGCCATGGACCCCGATTGCGTAAAATTTTCCGGGCCATCAAATACGACCTAAAGAACCATAGTCACCGCCCCGCCATGATCGTTCCTCATTTATTGCGCTTTTCGGCTAAAAAACTAAAATTCCGCTCGATTACCATATTTTTTTGTGCTATTGCCCACGCCTTCCGAGTGGGCCGGGCCGCCGGACTCGGATCACCTAAAAAATTTTTGATCCATCAATTAGGACCTAAGGAACCATAGTCCCCACCTCGCCATGATCGTTCCTCATTTTTTGCATTTTTTGGCCAAAAAACTAGAATTCCGCCCGATTCCCATATTTTTGTGTGCTATCGCCCACGCCTTCCGAGTGGGTCGAGCCCCACAGAGCCAGATCACCTAAAAATTTTCCAAACTATCAAATACGACCTAAGGAACCATAGTCACCGCCCCGCCATGATTGTTCCTAGTCTTTTGCGTTTTTCAGCCAAAAAACTAGAATTCCGAGCGATTTCCCTATTTTAGTGTGCTTTAGCCCACGCCTTCCAAGGGGTCCTAGAAACCCCGAACCCCGATCGCCTAAAAATTTTCCGGGCCATCAAATACGACCGAAGGAACCATAGTAACCACCCCGCCATGATCGTTCCTCATTTTTTGCGTTTTTCGAACAAACAACTAGAATTCCGCGCGATTCCCATATTTTTGTGTGTTATAGCCCACGCCTTCCGAGTGGTCTCGGGACCTCCGTACCCCTATCGCCTAGTATTTTTCCGGACTATCAAATAAGACCAAAGGAACCATAGTCACCGCCCAGCCATGATCATTCCTCATTTGTTGCGTTTTTCGGCCAAAAAACTAGAATTACGCCCGATTACAATATTTTTGTGTGCTATTGCCCACCCTTCCAAGTGGTTCCGGGACCCCCGGACCCCGATCGCCTAAAAATTTTCCGGGCCATCAAATACGACCTAAGGAACCATAGTAACCACCCCGCCATCATCGTTTCTCATTTTTTGCATTTTTCGGCCAAAAAACTAGAATTACGCCCGATTCTCATATTTTCGTGTGCTATACCCACGCCTTCCATGTTGTCCGGGGAGCCGCGGACCCCGATCGCCTAAAATTTTTCCGGACTATCAAATACGGCCTAAGGTACCATAGTCACCGCCCCACCATGATCATTCCAAATGCTTTGCATTTTTCGGCCAAAAAACTAGAACTCCGCGCTATTTGTATATTTTCGTGTGCTATAGCTTACGCCTTCCGAGTGGTCCCGGGAGCCGTGGACCCCGATCGCCTAAAATTTTCCGGGCCATCAAATACGACCTAAAGAACCATAGTCACCGCCCCGCCATGATCGTTCCTCATTTATTGCGTTTTTCGGCCAAAAAACTAAAATTCCGCTCGATTACCATATTTGTTTGTGCTATTGCCCACGCCTTCCGAGTGGGCCGGGCCGCCGGACTCGGATCGCCTAAAAATTTTTCGGTCCATCAATTAGGACCTAAGGAACCATAGTCCCCGCCTCGCCATGATCGTTCCTCATTTTTTGCATTTTTTGGCCAAAAAACTAGAATTCCGCCCGATTCCCATATTTTTGTGTGCTATCGCCCACGCCTTCCGAGTGGGTCGGGTCCCCCGGATCGCCAAAAAATTTTCCGAACTATCAAATACGACCTAAGGAACCATAGTCACCGCCCCGCCATGATCGTTCCTAGTCTTTTGCATTTTTCAGCCAAAAAACTAGAATTCCGCGCGATTTCCATATTTTCGTGTGCTTTAGCCCACGCCTTCCAAGGGGTCCCAGGAACCCCGAACCCCGATCGCCTAAAAATTTTCCGGGCCATCAAATACGACCTAAGGAACCATAGTAACAACCCCGCCATGATCGTTCCTCATTTTTTGCGTTTTTCGACCAAACAACTAGAATTCCGCGCGATTCCCATATTTTTGTGTGTTATAGCCCACGCCTTCCGAGTGGTCTCGGGACCTCCGGACCCCTATCGCCTAATATTTTTCCGGACTATCAAATAAGACCAAAGGAACCATAGTCACCGCCCAGCCATGATCATTCCTCATTTATTGCGATTTTCGGCCAAAAAACTAGAATTCCGCCCGATTCCCATATTTTCGTGTGCTATTGCCCACCCTTCCAAGTGGTTCCGGAACCCCCGGACCCTGATCGCCTAAAATTTTTTCGGGCCGTCAAATACGACCTAAGGAACCATAGTAACCACCCCGCCATGATCGTTCCTCATTTTTTGCATTTTTCGGCCAAACAACAAGAATTCCGCACGATTCCCATATTTTGGTGTGTTATAGCCCACGCCTTCCGAGTGGTCCCGGGACCTATTGTCCCCTATCGCCTAATATTTTTCCGGACTATTAAATAAGACCGAAGGAACCATAGTCACCGCCCAGCCATCATCATTCCTCATTTGTTGCGTTTTTTGGCCAAAAAACTAGAATTCCGCCCGATTACAATATGTTTGTGTGCTATTGCCCACCCTTCCAAGTGGTTCCAGGACCCCCGGACCCCGATTGCCTAAAAATTTTCCGGGCCGTCAGATACGACCTAAGGAACCATAGTAACCGCCCCGCCATCATCGTTTCTCATTTTTTGCATTTTTCGGCCAAAAAACTAGAATTACGCCAGATTCCCATATTTTCGTGTGCTATACCCACGCCTTCCAAATGGTCCGGGTAGCCGCGGAGCCCGATCGCCTAAATTTTTTTCGGACTATCAAATACGACCTAAGGTACCATAATCACAGCTCCACCATGATCGTTCCAAGTGCTTTGCTTTTTTCGGCCAAAAAACTAGAACTCCGCGCGATTTGCATATTTTCGTGTGCTATAGCTTACGCCTTTCGAGTGGTCCCGGGAGCTGTGGACCCCGATCGCCTAAATTTTTCCAGGCCATCAAATACGACCTAAGGAACCATAGTCACCGCCCGCCATGATCGTTCCTCATTTATTGCGTTTTTCAGCCAAAAAACTAGAATTCCACTCGATTACCATATTTTTGTGTGCTATTGCCCGCACCTTCCGAATGGGCCGGGCCGCCGGACTCGGATCGCCTAAAAAGTTTTCGGGCCATCAATTAGGACCTAAGGAACCGTAGTCACTGCCTCTCCATGATCGTTCCTTATTTTTTGCATTTTTTGGCCAAAAAACTAGAATTCCGCCCGATTTCCATATTTTTGTGTGCTATCGCCCACGCCTTCCGAGTGGGTCGAGCCCCCCGGAGCCGGATCACCTAAAAATTTTCCAAACTATCAAATACGACCTAAGGAACCATAGTCACCGCCCCGCCATGATCGTTCCTAGTCTTTTGCGTTTTTCAGCCAAAAAACTAGAATTCCGCGCGATTTCCATATTTTAGTGTGCTTTAGCCCATGCCTTCCAAGGGGTCTCGGGAACCCCGAACCCCGATCGCCTAAAAATTTTCCGGACTATCAAATACGACCTAAGAAACCATAGTCACCGCCCCGCCATGATCGTTCCTAGTCTTTTGCATTTTTCAGCGAAAAAACTAGAATTCCGCGCGATTTCCATATTTTCGTGTGCTTTAGCCCACACCTTCCAAGGGGTCCCAGGAACCCCGAACCCCGATCGCCTAAAAATTTCCCGGGCCATCAAATACGACCTAAGGAACCATAGTCACCGCCCCGCCATGATCGTTCTTAGTCTTTTGCGTTTTTCAGCCAAAATACTAGAATTCCGTGCGATTTCTATATTTTAGTGTGCTTTAGCCCACGCCTTCCAAGGGGTCTCGGGAACCCCGATCGCCTAAAAAATTTTCGGACTATCAAATACGACCTAAGGAACCATAGTCACCGCCCCGCCATGATCGTTCCTAGTCTTTTGCATTTTTCAGCCAAAAAACTAGAATTCCGCCAGATTTCCATATTTTCGTGTGCTTTAGCCCACGCCTTCCAAGGGGTCCCAGGAACCCCGAACCCCGATCGCCTAAAAATTTTCCGGGCCATTAAATACGACCTAAGGAACCATAGTAACCACCCCGCCATGATCGTTCCTCATTTTTTGCATTTTTCGGCCAAACAACTAGAATTCCGCACGATTCCCATATTTTTGTGTGTTATAGCCCACGCCTTCCGAGTGGTCCCGGGACCTCCTGACCCCTATCCCCTAATATTTTTCCGGACTATTAAATAAGACCGAAGGAACCATAGTCACCGCCCAGCCATGATCATTCCTCATTTGTTGCATTTTTCGGCCAAAAAACTAGAATTCCGTCCGATTACAATATGTTTGTGTGCTATTGCCCACCCTTCCAAGTGGTTCCGGGACCCCCGGACCCCGATCGCCTAAAATTTTTCCGGGCCGTCAAATACGACCTAAGGAACCATAGTAACCGCCCCGCCATCATCGTTTCTCATATTTTGCATTTTTCGGCCAAAAAACTAGAATTACGCCAGATTCCCATATTTTCGTGTGCTATACCCACGCCTTCCAAATGGTCCGGGTAGCCGCGGACCCCGATCGCCTAAATTTTTTCCGGACTATCAAATACGACCTAAGGTACCATAGTCACCGCCCCACCATGATCGTTCCAAATGCTTTGCATTTTTCGGCCAAAAAACTAGAACTCCGCGCGATTTGTATATTTTCGTGTGCTATAGCTTACGCCTTCCGAGTGGTCCCGGGAGCCATGGACCCCGATTGCGTAAAATTTTCCGGGCCATCAAATACGACCTAAAGAACCATAGTCACCGCCCCGCCATGATCGTTCCTCATTTATTGCGTTTTTCGGCCAAAAAACTAAAATTCCGCTCGATTACCATATTTGTTTGTGCTATTGCCCACGCCTTCCGAGTGGGCCGGGCCGCCGGACTCGGATTGCCTAAAAATTTTTCGGTCCATCAATTAGGACCTAAGGAACCATAGTCCCCGCCTCGCCATGATCGTTCCTCATTTTTTGCATTTTTTAGCCAAAAAACTAGAATTCCGCCCGATTCCCATATTTTTGTGTGCTATCGCCCACGCCTTCCGAGTGGGTCGAGCCCCCTAGAGCCAGATCACCTAAAAATTTTCCAAACTATCAAATACAACCTAAGTAACCATAGTCACTGCCCCGCCATGATTGTTCCTAATCTTTTGCGTTTTTCAGCCAAAAAACTAGAATTCCGCGCGATTTCCCTATTTTAGTGTGCTTTAGCCCATGCCTTCCAAGGGGTCTCGGGAACCCCGAACCCCGATCGCCTAAAAATTTTCCGGACTATCAAATACGACCTAAGGAACCATAGTCACCGTCCCGCCATGATCGTTCCTAGTCTTTTGCATTTTTCAGCCAAAAAACTAGAATTCCGCGCGATTTCCATATTTTTGTGTGCTTTAGCCCACGCCTTCCAAGGGGTCCCAGGAACCCCGAACCCCGATCGCCTAAAAATTTTCCGGGCAATCAAATACGACCTAAGGAACCATAGTAACCACCCCGCCATGATCGTTCCTCATTTTTTGCGTTTTTCGAACAAACAACTAGAATTCCGCGCGATTCCCATATTTTTGTGTGTTATAGCCCACGCCTTCTGAGTGGTCTCGGGACCTCCGTACCCCTATCGCCTAGTATTTTTCCGGACTATCAAATAAGACCAAAGGAACCATAGTCACCGCCCAGCCATGATCATTCCTCATTTGTTGCGTTTTTCGGCCAAAAAACAAAAATTACGCCCGATTACAATATTTTTGTTTGCTATTGCCCACCCTTCCAAGTGGTTCCGGGACCCCCGGACCCCGATCGCCTAAAAATTTTCCGGGCCATCAAATACGACCTAAGGAACCATAGTAACCGCCCCGCCATCATCGTTTCTCATTTTTTACATTTTTCGGCCAAAAAACTAGAATTCCGCTCGATTACTATATTTTTTTGTGTTATTGCCCACGCCTTCCGAGTGGGCCGGGCCGCCGGACTCGGATCGCCTAAAAAAATTTAAAATTTTCGGGCCATCAATTAGGACCTAAGGAACCATAGTCCCCGCCTCGCCATGATCGTTCCTCATTTTTTGCATTTTTTGGCCAAAAAACTAGAATTCCGCCCGATTCCCATATTTTTGTGTGCTATCGCCCACGCCTTCCGAGTGGGTCGAGTCCCCCGGATCGCCAAAAATTTTCCGAACTATCAAATACGACCTAAGGAACCATAGTCACCGCCCCGCCATGATCGTTCCTAGTCTTTTGCATTTTTCAGCCAAAAAACTAGAATTCCGCGCGATTTCCATATTTTCGTGTGCTTTAGCCCACGCCTTCCATGGGGTCCCAGGAACCCCGAACCCCGATCGCCTAAAAATTTTCCGGGCCATCAAATACGACCTAAGGAACCATAGTAACCACCCCGCCATGATCGTTCCTCATTTTTTGCGTTTTTCGAACAAACAACTAGAATTCCGCGCGATTCCCATATTTTTGTGTTTTATAGCCCACGCCTTCCGAGTGGTCTCGGGACCTCCGGACCCCTATCGCCTAATATTTTTCCGGACTATCAAATAAGACCAAAGGAACCATAGTCACCGCCCAGCCATGATCATTCCTTATTTGTTGCGTTTTTCGGCCAAAAAACTAGAATTACGCCCGATTACAATATTTTTGTGTGCTATTGCCCACCCTTCCAAGTGGTTCCGGGACCCCCGGACCCCGATCGCCTAAATTTTTTCGGGCCGTCAAATACGACCCAAGGAACAATAGTAACCGCCCCGCCATCATCGTTTCTAATTTTTTACATTTTTCGGCCAAAAAACTAGAATTACGCCCGATTCCCATATTTTCGTGTGCTATACCCACGCCTTCCAAGTTGTCCGGGGAGCCGCGGACCCCGATCGCCTAAAATTTCTCCGGACTATCAAATACGACCTAAGGTACCATAGTCACCGCCCCACCATGATCGTTCCAAATGCTTTGCATTTTTCGGCCAAAAAACTAGAACTCCGCGCGATTTGTATATTTTCGTGTGCTATAGCTTACGCCTTCCGAGTGGTCCCGGGAGCCATGGACCCCGATTGCGTAAAATTTTCCGGGCCATCAAATACGACCTAAAGAACCATAGTCACCGCCCCGCCATGATCGTTCCTCATTTATTGCGTTTTTCGGCCAAAAAACTAAAATTCCGCTCGATTACCATATTTGTTTGTGCTATTGCCCACGCCTTCCGAGTGGGCCGGGCCGCCGGACTCGGATTGCCTAAAAATTTTTCGGTCCATCAATTAGGACCTAAGGAACCATAGTCCCCGCCTCGCCATGATCGTTCCTCATTTTTTGCATTTTTTAGCCAAAAAACTAGAATTCCGCCCGATTCCCATATTTTTGTGTGCTATCGCCCACGCCTTCCGAGTGGGTCGAGCCCCCTAGAGCCAGATCACCTAAAAATTTTCCAAACTATCAAATACAACCTAAGTAACCATAGTCACTGCCCCGCCATGATTGTTCCTAATCTTTTGCGTTTTTCAGCCAAAAAACTAGAATTCCGCGCGATTTCCCTATTTTAGTGTGCTTTAGCCCATGCCTTCCAAGGGGTCTCGGGAACCCCGAACCCCGATCGCCTAAAAATTTTCCGGACTATCAAATACGACCTAAGGAACCATAGTCACCGTCCCGCCATGATCGTTCCTAGTCTTTTGCATTTTTCAGCCAAAAAACTAGAATTCCGCGCGATTTCCATATTTTTGTGTGCTTTAGCCCACGCCTTCCAAGGGGTCCCAGGAACCCCGAACCCCGATCGCCTAAAAATTTTCCGGGCAATCAAATACGACCTAAGGAACCATAGTAACCACCCCGCCATGATCGTTCCTCATTTTTTGCGTTTTTCGAACAAACAACTAGAATTCCGCGCGATTCCCATATTTTTGTGTGTTATAGCCCACGCCTTCTGAGTGGTCTCGGGACCTCCGTACCCCTATCGCCTAATATTTTTCCGGACTATCAAATAAGACCAAAGGAACCATAGTCACCGCCCAGCCATGATCATTCCTTATTTGTTGCGTTTTTCGGCCAAAAAACTAGAATTCCGCCCGATTACAATATTTTTGTGTGCAATTGCCCACCCTTCCAAATGGTTCCGGGACCCCCGGACCCCGATCGCCTAAAAATTTTCCGGTCCATCAAATACGACCTAAGGAACCATAGTAACCGCCCCGCCATCATCGTTTCTCATTTTTTACATTTTTCGGCCAAAAAACTAGAATTACGCCCGATTCTCATATTTTCGTGTGCTATACCCACGCCTTCCATGTTGTCCGGGGAGCCGCGGACCCCGATCGCCTAAAATTTTTCCGGACTATCAAATACGGCCTAAGGTACCATAGTCACCGCCCCACCATGATCGTTCCAAATGCTTTGCATTTTTCGGCCAAAAAACTAGAACTCCGCGCGATTTGTATATTTTCGTGTGCTATAGCTTACGCCTTCCGAGTGGTCCCGGGAGCCGTGGACCCCGATCGCCTAAAATTTTCCGGGCCATCAAATACGACCTAAAGAACCATAGTCACCGCCCCGCCATGATCGTTCCTCATTTATTGCGTTTTTCGGCTAAAAACCTAAAATTCCGCTCGATTACCATATTTTTTTGTGCTATTGCCCACGCCTTCCGAGTGGGCCGGGCCGCCGGACTCGGATCGCCTAAAAAATTTTTGGTCCATCAATTAGGACCTAAGGAACCATAGTCCCCTCCTCGCCATGATCGTTCCTCATTTTTTGCATTTTTTGGCCAAAAAACTAGAATTCCGCCCGATTCCCATATTTTTGTGTGCTATCGCCCACGCCTTCCGAGTGGGTCGAGCCCCCCGGAGCCGGATCACCTAAAAATTTTCCGAACTATCAAATACGACCTAAGGAACCATAGTCACCGCCCCGCCATGATCGTTCCTAGTCTTTTGCATTTTTCAGCCAAAAAACTAGAATTCCGCGCGATTTCCATATTTTCGTGTGCTTTAGCCCACGCCTTCCAAGGGGTCCTGGGAACCCCGAACCCCGATTGCCTAAAAATTTTCCGGGCCATCAAATACGACCTAAGGAACCATAGTAACCACCCCGCCATGATCGTTCCTCATTTTTTGCGTTTTTCGAACAAACAACTAGAATTCCGCGCGATTCCCATATTTTTGTGTGTAATAGCCCACGCCTTCCGAGTGGTCTCGGGACCTCCGGACCCCTATCGCCTAATATTTTTCCGGACTATCAAATAAGACCAAAGGAACCATAGTCACCGCCCAGCCATGATCATTCCTCATTTGTTGCGTTTTTCGGCCAAAAAACTAGAATTCCGCCCGATTACAATATTTTTGTGTGCTATTGCCCACCCTTCCAAGTGGTTCCGGGACCCCCGGACCCCGATCGCCTAAAAATTTTCCGGGCCGTCAAATACGACCCAAGGAACAATAGTAACCGCCCCGCCATCATCGTTTCTCATTTTTTACATTTTTCGGCCAAAAAACTAGAATTACGCCCGATTCCCATATTTTCGTGTGCTATACCCACGCCTTCCATGTTGTCCGGGGAGCCGCGGACCCCGATCGCCTAAAATTTTTCCGGACTATCAAATACGACCTAAGGTACCATAGTCACCGCCCCACCATGATCGTTCCAAATGCTTTGCATTTTTCGGCCAAAAAACTAGAACTCCGCGCGATTTGTATATTTTCGTGTGCTATAGCTTACGCCTTCCGAGTGGTCCCGGGAGCCGTGGACCCCGATTGCGTAAAATTTTCCGGGCCATCAAATACGACCTAAAGAACCATAGTCACCGCCCCGCCATGATCGTTCCTCATTTATTGCGTTTTTCGGCCAAAAAACTAAAATTCCGCTCGATTACCATATTTGTTTGTGCTATTGCCCACGCCTTCCGAGTGGGCCGGGCCGCCGGACTCGGATTGCCTAAAAATTTTTCGGTCCATCAATTAGGACCTAAGGAACCATAGTCCCCGCCTCGCCATGATCGTTCCTCATTTTTTGCATTTTTTAGCCAAAAAACTAGAATTCCGCCCGATTCCCATATTTTTGTGTGCTATCGCCCACGCCTTCCGAGTGGGTCGAGCCCCCTAGAGCCAGATCACCTAAAAATTTTCCAAACTATCAAATACAACCTAAGTAACCATAGTCACTGCCCCGCCATGATTGTTCCTAATCTTTTGCGTTTTTCAGCCAAAAAACTAGAATTCCGCGCGATTTCCCTATTTTAGTGTGCTTTAGCCCATGCCTTCCAAGGGGTCTCGGGAACCCCGAACCCCGATCGCCTAAAAATTTTCCGGACTATCAAATACGACCTAAGGAACCATAGTCACCGTCCCGCCATGATCGTTCCTAGTCTTTTGCATTTTTCAGCCAAAAAACTAGAATTCCGCGCGATTTCCATATTTTTGTGTGCTTTAGCCCACGCCTTCCAAGGGGTCCCAGGAACCCCGAACCCCGATCGCCTAAAAATTTTCCGGGCAATCAAATACGACCTAAGGAACCATAGTAACCACCCCGCCATGATCGTTCCTCATTTTTTGCGTTTTTCGAACAAACAACTAGAATTCCGCGCGATTCCCATATTTTTGTGTGTTATAGCCCACGCCTTCTGAGTGGTCTCGGGACCTCCGTACCCCTATCGCCTAGTATTTTTCCGGACTATCAAATAAGACCAAAGGAACCATAGTCACCGCCCAGCCATGATCATTCCTCATTTGTTGCGTTTTTCGGCCAAAAAACAAAAATTACGCCCGATTACAATATTTTTGTTTGCTATTGCCCACCCTTCCAAGTGGTTCCGGGACCCCCGGACCCCGATCGCCTAAAAATTTTCCGGGCCATCAAATACGACCTAAGGAACCATAGTAACCGCCCCGCCATCATCGTTTCTCATTTTTTACATTTTTCGGCCAAAAAACTAGAATTCCGCTCGATTACTATATTTTTTTGTGTTATTGCCCACGCCTTCCGAGTGGGCCGGGCCGCCGGACTCGGATCGCCTAAAAAAATTTTGGTCCATCAATTAGGACCTAAGGAACCATAGTCCCAGCCTCACCATGATCGTTCCTCATTTTTTGCATTTTTTGGCCAAAAAACTAGAATTCCGCCCGATTCCCATATTTTTGTGTGCTATCGCCCACGCCTTCCGAGTGGGTCAGGCCCCCCGGAGCCGGATCGCCTAAAAATTTTCCGGACTATAAATACGACCTAATGAACCATAGTCACCGCCCCGCCATGATCGTTCCTAGTCTTTTGCGTTTTTCATCCAAAAAACTAGAATTCCGCGCGATTTCCATATTTTCGTGTGCTTTAGCCCACGCCTTCCAAGGGGTCCCGGGAAGCCCGAACCCCGATCGCCTAAAAATTTTCCGGACTATCAAATACGACCTAAGGATCCATAGTCACCGCCCCGCCATGATCGTTCCTAGTCTTTTGCGTTTTTCAGCAGAAAAACTAGAATTCCGCGCGATTTCCATATTTTTCTTGTGCTTTAGCCCACGCCTTCCAAGGGGTCCCGGGAACCCCGAACCCCGATCGCCTAAAAATTTTCCGGGCCATCAAATACGACCAAAGGAACCATAATAACCACCCCACCATGATCGTTCCTCATTTTTTGCATTTTTGGACCAAACAACTAGAATTCCGCGCGATTCCCATATTTTTGTGTGTTATAGCCCACGCCTTCCGAGTGGTCCCGGGACCTCCGGACCCCTATCGCCTAATATTTTTCCGGACTATCAAATAAGACCAAAGGAACCATAGTCACCGCCCAGCCATGATCATTCCTCATATGTTGCGTTTTTCGGCCAAAAAACTAGAATTATGCCCGATTCCCATATTTTCGTGTGCTATACCCACGCCTTCCAAGTGGTCCGGGGCGCCGCGGACCCCGATCACCTAAAATTTTTTTGGACTATCAAATACGACCTAAGGTACCATAGTCACCGCCCCACCATGATCATTCTAAATGCTTTGCATTTTTCGGCCAAAAAACTAGAACTCCGCGCGATTTGCATATTTTCGTGTGCTATAGCTTACGCCTTCCGAGTGGTCCCGGGAGCTGTGGACCCCGATCGCCTAAAATTTTCCGGGCCGTCAAATACGACCTAAGGAATCATAGTCACCGCCCAGCAATGATCATTCTTCATTTGTTGCATTTTTTCGGCCAAAAAACTAGAATTCCGCCCGATTACAATATTGTTGTGTGCTATTGTCCACCCTTCCAAGTGGTTCCGGGACCCCCGGACCCCGATCGCCTAAAATTTTTTCGGGCCGTCAAATATGACCTAAGGAACCATAGTAACCTCCCCGCCATCATCGTTTCTCATTTTTTGCATTTTTCGGCCAAAAAACTAGAATTACCCCCGAGTCCCATATTTTCGTGTGCTATCGCCCACGCCTTGCGAGTGGGTCGGGCCCCCCGGAGCTGGATCGCCTAAAAATTTTTCGGACTATCAAATACTACCTAAGGAACCATAGTCACCGCCCCGCCATGATCGTTCCTAGTCTTTTGCATTTTTCAACCAAAAAACTAGAATTCCGCGCGATTTCCATATTTTCGTGTGCTTTAGCCCACGCCTTCCAAGGGGTCCCGGGAACCCTGAACCCCGATCGCCTAAAAAATTTCCGGGCCATCAAATACGACCTAAGGAACCATAGTAACCACCCCGCCATGATCGTTCCTCATTTTTTGCGTTTTTCGACCAAACAACTAGAATTCCGTGCGATTCCCATATTTTTGTGTGTTATAGCCCACGCCTTCCGAGTGGTCCCGGGACCTCCAGACCCCTATCGCCTAATATTTTTCCGGACAATCAAATAAGACCAAAGGAACCATAGTCACCGCCCAGCCATGATCATTCCTCATTCGTTGCGTTTTTCGTCCAAAAAACTAGAATTCCGCCCGATTACAATATTTTTGTGTGCTATTGCCCACCCTTCCAAGTGGTTACGGGACCCCCGGACCCCGATCGCCTAAAATTTTTCCGGGCCGTCAAATACGACCTAAGGAACCATAGAAACCGCCCCGCCATCATCGTTTCTCATTTTTTGCATTTTTCGGCCAAAAAACTAGAAGTACGCCCGATTCCCATATTTTCGTGTGCCATACCCACGCCTTCCAAGTGATCCGGGGAGCCGCGGACCCCGTTTGGTTAAAACATTTCCGGACTATCAAATACGACCTAAGGTACCATAGTCACCGCCCCACCATTATCGTTCCAAATGCTTTGCATTTTTCGGCCAAAAAACTAGAACTCCGCGCGATTTGCATATTTTCATGTGCTATAGCTTACGCCTTCGGAGTGGTCCCGGGAGCCGTGGACCCCGATCTCCTAAAATTTTCCGGGCCATCAAATACGACCTAAGGAACCATAGTTACCGCACCACCATGATCGTTCCTCATTTATTGCATTTTTCGGCAAAAAAACTAGAATTCCGCTCGATTACCATATTTTTGTGTGCTATTGCCCACGCCTTCCGAGTGGGCCGTCCACCGGATTTGGATTGCCTAAAAATTTTTCAGGCTATCAATTAGGACCTAAGGAACCATAGTCACTGCCTCGCCATGATCGTTCCTCATTTTGTGCATTTTTTGGCCAAAAAACTAGTATTCCGCCCGATTCCCATATTTTTGTGTGCTATCGCCCACGCCTTCCGAGTAGGTCGGGCCCCCCGGAGCTGGATCGCCTAAAAATTTTTCGGACTATCAAATACGACCTAAGGAACTATAGTCACCGCCCCGCCATGATCATTTCTAGTCTTTTGCGTTTTTCAGCCAAAAAACTAGAATTCCGCGCGATTCCTATATTTTTGTGTGTTATAGCCCATGCCTTCCGAGTGGTCCCGGGACCTCCTGACCCCTATCGCCTAAAATTTTTCCGTACTATCAAATACGACCTAAGGAACCATAGTATCCGGCCCGCCATGATCGTTCCTCATTTTTTGAATTTTTCGGCCAAACAACTAGAATTCCGCGCGATTCCCATATTTTTGTGTGTTATAGCCCATGCCTTCCGAGTGGTCCCGGGACCTCCGGATCCCTATCGCCTAATATTTATCCGGACTATCAAATAAGACCAAAGGAACCATATTCACCGCCCAGCCATGATCATTCCTCATTTGTTGCGTTTTTCGGCCAAAAAACTAGAATTCCGCCCGATTACAATATTTTTGTGTGCTATTGCCCACCCTTCCAAGTGGTTCCGGGATCCCCGGACCCTGATCGCCTAAAATTTTTCCGGGCCGTCAAATACGACCTAAGGAACCATAGTAACCGCCCCGCCATCATCGTTTCTCATTTTTTGCATTTTTTGGCCAAAAAACTAGAATTACGCCCGATTCCCATATTTTCGTGTGCTATACCCACGCCTTCCAAGTGGTCCGGGGAGCCGCGGACACCGATCACCTAAAATTTTTCCGGACTATCAAATACGACCTAAGGTACCATAGTCACCGCCCCACCATGATCGTTCCAAATGCTTTGCATTTTTCGGCCAAAAAACTAGAACTCCGCGCGATTTGCATATTTTCGTGTGCTATAGCTCACGCCTTCCGAGTGGTCCCGGGAGCTGTGGACCCCGATCGCCTAAAATTTTTCGGGCCATCAAATACAACCTAAGGAACCATAGTCATCGCCCATCCATGATCATTCCTCATTTGTTGCGTTTTTTCGGCCAAAAAACTAGAATTCCGCTCAATTACATTTTTGTGTGCTATTGCCCACGCCTTCCGAGTGGGCCGGGCCACCGGTCTCGGAACGCCTAAAAATTTTTTGGGCCCATATTTTTGTGTGCAATCGCCCACGCCTTCCGAGTGGGTCGGACCCCCCCGGAGCCGGATCGCCTAAAAATTTTCCGGACTATCAAATACGACCTAAGGAACCATAGTCACCGCCCCGCCATGATCGTTTCTAGTCTTTTGCGTTTTTCAGCCAAAAAACTAGAATTCCGCGCGATTCCTATATTTTTGTGTGTTATAGCCCACGCCTTCCGAGTGGTCCCGGGACCTCCTGACCCCTATCGCCTAAAATTTTTCCGTACTATCAAATACGACCTAAGGAACTATAGTATCCGGCCCGCCATGATCGTTCCTCATTTTTTGCATTTTTCTGCCAAACAACTAGAATTTCGCGCGATTCCCATATTTTTGTGTGTTATAGCCCACGCATTCCGAGTGGTCCCGGGACCTCCGGACCCCTATCGCCTAATATTTTTCCGGACTATCAAATAAGACCAAAGGAACCATAGTCACCGCCCAGCCATGATCATTCCTCATTTGTTGCGTTTTTCGGCCAAAAAACTAGAATTCCGCCCGATTACAATATTTTTGTGTGCTATTGCCCACCCTTCCAAGTGGTTCCGGGACCCCCGGACCCCGATCGCCTAAAATTTTTTCGGGCCATTAAATACGACCTAAGGAACCATAGTAACCGCCCCGCCATCATCGTTTCTCATTTTTTGCATTTTTCGGCCAAAAAACTAGAATTACGCCCGATTCTCATATTTTCGTGTGCTATACCCACGCCTTCCAAGTGGTCCGGGGAGCCGCGGACCCGGTTTGCCTAAAATTTTTCCGAACTATCAAATACGACCTAAGGTACCATAGCCACCGCCCCACCATGATCGTTCCAAATGCTTTGCATTTTTCGGCCAAAAAACTAGAACTCCGCGCGATTTGCATATTTTCATGTGCTATAGCTTACGCCTTCGGAGTGTTCCCGGGAGCCGTGGACCCCGATCGCCTAAAATTTTCCGGGCCATCAAATACGACCTAAGGAACCATAGTCACCGCCCCGCCATGATCGTTCCTCATTTATTGCTTTTTTCGGCCAAAAAAGTAGAATTCCGCTAGATTACCATATTTTTGTGTGCTATTACCCACGCCTTCCGAGTGGGCCGGGCCGCCGGATTCGAATCGCCTAAAAAACATTCGGGCCATCAATTAGGACCTAAGGAACCATAGTCACCGCCTCGCCGTGATCGTTCCTCATTTTTTGCATTTTTTGGCCAAAAAACTAGAATTTCGCCCGATTCTCATATTTTTGTGTGTTATCGCCCATGCCTTCCGAGTGGGTCGGGCCCACCGGAGCCGGATCGCCTAAAAATTTTCCGGACTATCAAATACGACCTAAGGAACCAATAGTCACTGCCCCGCCATGATCGTTTCTAGTCTATTGCATTTTTCAGTCAAAAAACTAGAATTCCGCGCGATTTCCATATTTTCGTGTGCTTTAGCCCACGCCTTCCAAGGGGTCCCGGGAACCCCGAACCCTGATCGCCTAAATATTTTCCGGGCCATCAAATACGACCTAAGGAACCATAGTAACCACCCCGCCATGATCGTTCCTCATTTTTTGCATTTTTCGACCAAACAACTAGAATTCCGCGCGATTCCCATATTTTTGTGTGTTATAGCCCACGCCTTCAGAGTGGTCCCGGGACCTCCGGACCCCTATCGCCTAATATTTTTCCGGACTATCAAATAAGACTAAAGGAACCATAGTCACCGCCCAGCCATGATCATTCCTCATTTGTTGCGTTTTTCGGCCAAAAAACTAGAATTTCGCCCGATTACAATATTTTTGTGTGCTATTGCCCACCCTTCCAAGTGGTTCCGGGACCCCCGGACCACGATCGCCTAAAATTTTTTCGGGCCGTCAAATACGACCTAAGGAAACATAGTAACCGCCCCGCTATCATCGTTTCTCATTTTTTGCATTTTTCGGCCAAAAAACTAGAATTACGCCCGATTCCCATATTTTCGTGTGCTATACCCACGCCTTCCAAGCGATCCGGGGAGCCGCAGACCCCGATCGCCTAAAAATTTTCCGGACTATCAAATATGACCTAAGGTACCATAGTCACCGCCCCACCATGATCGTTCCAAATGCTTTGCATTTTTCGGCCAAAAAACTAGAACTCCGCGCGATTTGCATATATTCGTGTGCTAAAGCTTACGCCTTCCGAGTGGTCCCGGGAGCCATGGACCCCGATCGCCTAAAATTTTCCGGGCCATCAAATATGACCTAAGGAACCATAGTCACCGCCCCGCCATGATCGTTCCTCATTTATTGCTTTTTTCGGCCAAAAAAGTAGAATTCCGCTAGATTACCATATTTTTGTGTGCTATTACCCACGCCTTCCGAGTGGGCCGGGCCGCCGGATTCGAATCGCCTAAAAAACATTCGGGCCATCAATTAGGACCTAAGGAACCATAGTCACCGCCTCGCCGTGATCGTTCCTCATTTTTTGCATTTTTTGGCCAAAAGACTAGAATTCCGCCCGATTCCCATATTTTTGTGTGCCATCGCCCACGCCTTCCGAATGGGCCGGGCCCCCCGGAGCCGGATCGCCTAAAATTTTTCCGGACTATCAAATACGACCTAAGGAACCATAATCACCGCCCCGCCATGATCGTTCCTAGTCTTTTGCGTTTTTTAGCAAAAAAACTAGAATTCCGCGGGATTTCCATATTTTCGTGTGCTTTACCCCACGCCTTCCAAGGGGTCCCGGGAATGCCGAACCCCGATCGCCTAAAACAATTTCGGGCCATCAAATATGACCTAAGGAACCATAGTAACCACCCCGCCATGATCGTTCCTCATTTATTGCGTTTTTGGGCCAAACAACTAGAATTCCGCGCGATTCCCATATTTTTGTGTGTTATAGCCCACGCCTTCCGAGTGGTCCCGGGACCTCCGGACCCCTATCGCCAAATATTTTTTCGGACTATCAAATAAGACCAAAGGAACCATAGTCACCGCCCAGCCATGATCATTCCTCATTTGTTGCGTTTTTCGGCCAAAAAACTAGAATTCCGCCCGATTACAATATTTTTGTGTGATATTATTGTCCACCCATCCAAGTGGTTCCGGGACCCCCGGACCACGATCGCCTAAAATTTTTCCGGGCCGTCAAATACGACCTAGGGAACCATAGTAACCGCCCCGCCATCATCGTTTCTCATTTTTTGCATTTTTCGGCCAAAAAACTAGAATTACGCCCGATTCCCATATTTTCGTGTGCTATACCCACGCCTTCCAAGCGGTCCGGGGAGCCGCAGACCCCGATCGCCTAAAAATTTTCCGGACTATCAAATATGACCTAAGGTACCATAGTCACCGCCCCACCATGATCGTTCCAAATGCTTTGCATTTTTCGGCCAAAAAACTAGAACTCCGCGCGATTTGCATATTTTCGTGTGCTATAGCTTACGCCTTCCGAGTGGTCCTGGGAGCCGTGAACCCCGATCGCCTAAAATTTTCCGGGCCATCAAATACGACCTAAGGAACCATAGTCACTGCCCCGCCATGATCGTTCCTCATTTATTGCTTGTTTCGGCCAAAAAACTAGAATTCCGCTCGATTACCATATTTTTGTGTGCTATTGCCCACGCCTTCCGAGTGGGCCGGGACGCCGGACTCGAATCGCCTAAAAAATTTCGGGCCATCAATTAGGACCTAAGGAACCATAGTCACTGCCTCGCCGTGATCGTTCCTCGTTTTTTGCATTTTTTGGCCAAAAAACTAGAATTCCGCCCGATTCCCATATTTTTGTGTGCTATCGCCCACGCATTCCGACTGGGTCGGGCGCCCCGGAGCCGGATCGCCTAAATATTTTCCGGACTATCAAATACGACCTAAGGAACCATAGTCACCGCCCCGCCATGATCGTTCCTAGTCTTTTGCGTTTTTCAGCCAAAAAACTAGAATTCCGCGGGATTTCCATATTTTCGTGTGCTTTAGCCCACGCCTTCCAAGGGGTCCCGGGAACCCTGAGCCCCGATCGCCTAAATATTTTCTGGGCCATCAAATACGACCTAAGGAACCATAGTCACCGCCCCGCCATGATCGTTCCTCATTTATTGCTTTTTTCGGCCAAAAAACTAGAATTCCGCTCGATTACCATATTTTTGTGTGCTATTGCCCACGCCTTCCGAGTGGGCCGGGCCGCCGGACTCGGATCGCCTAAAAACATTTAAGGCCATCAATTAGGACCTAAGGAACCATAGTCACCGCCTCGCCATGATCGTTCCTCATTTTTTGTATTTTTTGGCCAAAAAACTAGAATTTCGCCCGATTTCCATATTTTTGTGTGCTATCGCCCACGCCTTTCTAGTGGGTCGGGCCCCCCGGAGCCGGATCGCCTAAAAATTTTTCGGACTATCAAATATGACCTAAGGAACCATAGTCACCGCCCCTCCATGATAGTTCCGAGTCTTTTGCATTTTTCAACCAAAAAACTAGAATTCCGCGCGATTTCCATATTTTCGTGTGCTTTAGCCCACGCCTTCCAAGGGGTCCCGGGAACCCCGAGCCCCGATCGCCTAAATATTTTCCGGGCCATCAAATACGATCTAAGGAACCATAGTAACCACCCCGCCATGATCGTTCCTCATTTTTTGCATTTTTTGGACAAACAACTAGAATTCCGCGCGATTCCCATATTTTTGTGTGTTATAGCCCACGCCTTCCGAGTGGTCCCGGGACCTCCGGACCCCTCTCGCCTAATATTTTTCCAGACTCCCAAATAAGACCAAAGGAACCATAGTCACCGCCCAGCCATGATCATTCCTCATTTGTTGCGTTTTTCGGCCAAAAAACTAGAATTCCGCCCGATTACAATATTTTTGTGTGATATTATTTTCCACCCTTCCAAGTGGTTCCGGGACCCCCGGACCCCGATCGCCTAAAATTTTTCCGGGCCGTCAAATACGACCTAAGGAACCATAGTAACCGCTCCGCCATCATCGTTTCTCATTTTTTGCATTTTTCGGCCAAAAAACTAGAATTACGCCCGATTCCCATATTTTCGTGTGCTATACCCACGCCTTCCAAGTGGTCCGGGGAGCCGCGGACCCCGATCGCCTAAACTTTTTCCGGACTATCAAATACGACTTAAGGTACCATAGTCACCGCCCCACCATGATCGTTCCAAATGCTTTGCATTTTTCGGCCAAAAAACTAGAACTCCGCGCGATTTGCATATTTTCGTGTGCTATAGCTTACGCATTCCGAGTGGTCCCGGGAGCCGTGGACCCCGATCGCCTAAAATTATCCGGGATATCAAATACGACCTAAGGAATCATAGTCACCGCCCCGCCATGATCGTTCCTCATTTATTGCGTTTTTCAGCCAAAAAACTAGAATTCCGCTCGATTACCATATTTTTGTGTGCGATTGCCCACGCCTTCCGAGTGGGCCGGGCCGCCGGACTCGGATCGCCTAAAAAATTTTTGGGCCATCAATTAGGACCTAAGGAACCATATTCACCACCTCCCCAGGATCGTTCCTCATTTTTTGCATTTTTTGGCCAAAAAACTAGAATTCCGCCTGATTCCCATATTTTTGTGTGCTATCGCCCACGCCTTCCGAGTGGGTCGGGCCCCCCGGAGCCGGATCGCCTAAAAATTTTACGGACTATCAAATAAGACCTAAGGAACCATAGTCACCGCCCCGCCATGATCGTTCCTAGTCTTTTGCGTTTTTCAGCCAAAAAACTAGAATTCCGCGCGATTTCCATATTTTCGTGTGCTTTAGCCCACGCCTTCCAAGGGGCCCCGGGAACCCCAAACCCCGATCGCCTAAAAATTTTCCGGGCCATCAAATACGACTTAAGGAACCATAGTAACCACCCCGCCATAATCGTTCCTCATGTTTTGCATTTTTCGGCCAAACAACTAGAATTCCGCACGATTCCCATATTTTTGTGTGTTATAGCCCACGCCTTCCGAGTGGTCCCGGGACCTCCTGACCCCTATCGCCTAAAATTTTTCCGGACTATCAAATACGACCTAAGGAACCATAGTATCCGCCCCGCCATGATCGTTCCTCATTTTTTGCGTTTTTCGGCCAAACAACTAGAATTCCGCGAGATTCCCATATTTTTGTGTGTTATAGCCCACGCCTTCCGAGTGGTCCCAGGACCTCCGGACCCCTATCGCCTAATATTTTTCTGGACTATCAAATAAGACCAAAGGAACCATAGTCACCGCCCAGCCATGATCATTCCTCATTTGTTGCGTTTTTCTGCCAAAAAACTAGAATTCCGCCCGATTACAATATTTTTGTGTGATATTATTGCCCACCCTTCCAAGTGGTTCCGGGACCCCCGGACCCCGATCGCCTAAAATTTTTCCGGGCCGTCCAATACGACCTAAGGAACCATAGTAACCGCCCCGCCATCATCGTTTCTCATTTTTTGCATTTTTCGGCCAAAAAACTAGAATTACGCCCGATTCCCATATTTTCGTGTGCTATACCCTCGCCTTCCAAATGGTCCGGGGAGCCGCGGACCCCGATCGCCTAAAATTTTTCCGGACTATCAAATACGACCTAAGGTACCATAGTCACCGCCCCACCATGATCGTTCCAAATGCTTTGCATTTTTCGGCCAAAAAACTAGAACTCCGCGCGATTTGCATATTTTCGTGTGCTATAGCTTACGCCTTCCGAGTGGTCCCGGGAGCCGTGGACCCCGATCGCCTAAAATTTTCCGGGATATCAAATACGACCTAAGGAATCATAGTCACTGCCCCACCATGATCGTTCCTCATTTATTGCGTTTTTCGGCCAAAAAACTAGAATTCCGCTCGATTACCATATTTTTGTGTGCTATTGCCCACGCCTTACGAGTTGGCCGGGCCGCCGGACTCGGATTGCCTAAAAAAATTTCAGGCCATCAATTAGGACCTAAGGAACCATAGTCACCGCCTCGCCGTGATCGTTCCTCATTTTTTGCATTTTTTGCCCAAAAAACTAGAATTCCGCCCGATTCCCATATTTTTGTGTGCTATCGCCCACGCCTTCCGAGTGGGTCGGGCTCCCCGGACCCCTATCGCCTAAAATTTTTTCGGACTATCAAATATGACCTAAGGAACCATAGTATCCGCCCCGCCATGATCGTTCCTTATTTTTTGCGTTTTTCGGCCAAACAACTAGAATTTCGCGCGATTCCCATATTTTTGTGTGTTATAGCCCATGCCTTCCGAGTGGTCCCGGGACCTCCTGACCCCCATCACCTAAAATTTTTCCGGACTATCAAATACGACCTAAGGAACCATAGTATCCGCCCCGCCATGATCGTTCCTCATTTTTTGCATTTTTCGGCCAAACAACTAGAATTCCGCGCGATTCCCATATTTTTGTGTGTTATAGCCCACGCCTTCCGAGTGGTCCCGGGACCTCGGGACCCCTATCGTCTAATATTTTTCCGAACTATCAAATAAGACCAAAGGAACCATAGTCATCGCCCCGCCATGATCGTTCCTCATTTTTTGCGTTTTTCGGCCAAACAACTAGAATTCCGCGAGATTCCCATATTTTTGTGTGTTATTGCCCACGCCTTCCGAGTGGTCCCAGGACCTCCGGACCCCTATCGCCTAATATTTTTCCGGACTATCAAATAAGACCAAAGGAACCATAGTCACCGCCCAGCCATGATCATTCCTCATTTGTTGCGTTTTTCGGCCAAAAAACTAGAATTCCGCCCGATTACAATATTTTTGTGTGATATTATTGCCCACCCTTCCAAGTGGTTCCGGGACCACCGGACCCCGATCGCCTAAAAATATTCCGGGCCGTCCAATACGACCTAAGGAACCATAGTAACCGCCCCGCCATCATCGTTTCTCATTTTTTGCATTTTTCGGCCAAAAAACTAGAATTACGCCTGATTCCCATATTTTCGTGTGCTATACCCTCGCCTTCCAAGTGGTTCGGGGAGCCGCGGACCCCGATCGCCTAAAATTTTTTCGGACTATCAAATACGACCTAAGGTACCATAGTTACCGCCCCACCATGATCGTTCCAAATGCTATGCATTTTTCGGCCAAAAAACTAGAACTCCGCGCGATTTGCATATTTTCGTGTGCTATAGCTTACGCCTTCCGAGTGGTCCCGGGAGCCGTGGACCCCGATCGCCTAAAATTTTCCGGGATTTCAAATACGACCTAAGGAATCATAGTCACTGCCCCACCATGATCGTTCCTCATTTATTGCGTTTTTCGGCCAAAATTCTAGAATTCCGCTCGATTACCATATTTTTGTGTGCTATTGCCCACGCCTTCCGAGTTGGCCGGGCCGCCGGACTCGGATCGCCTAAAAAGATTTCAGGCCATCAATTAGGACCTAAGGAACCATAGTCACTGCCTCGCCGTGATCGTTCCTCATTTTTTGCATTTTTTGCCCAAAAAACTAGAATTCCGCCCGATTCCCATATTTTTGTGTGCTATCGCCCACGCCTTCCGAGTGGGTCGGGCCCCTCGGAGCCGGATCGCCTAAAAATTTTCCGGACTATCAAATACGACCTAAGGAACCATAGTCACCGCCCCGCCATGATCGTTCCTAGTCTTTTGCGTTTTTCATCCAAAAAATTAGAATTCCTCGCGATTTCCATATTTTCGTGTGCTTTAGCCCACGCCTTCCAAGTGGTCCGGGGAGCCGCGGACCCCGATCGCCTAAAATTTTTCCGGACTATCAAATACGACCTAAGGTACCATAGTCACCGCCCCTCCATGATCGTTCCAAATGCTTTGCATTTTTCGGCCAAAAAACTAGAACTCCGCGCGATTTGCATATTTTCGTGTGCTATAGCTTACGCCTTCCGAGTGGTCCCGGGAGCCGTGGACCCCGATCGCCTAAAATTATCCGGGATATCAAATACGACCTAAGGAATCATAGTCACCGCCCCGCCATGATCGTTCCTCATTTATTGCGTTTTTCAGCCAAAAAACTAGAATTCCGCTCGATTACCATATTTTTGTGTGCGATTGCCCACGCCTTCCGAGTGGGCCGGGCCGCCGGACTCGGATCGCCTAAAAAATTTTTGGGCCATCAATTAGGACCTAAGGAACCATATTCACCACCTCCCCAGGATCGTTCCTCATTTTTTGCATTTTTTGGCCAAAAAACTAGAATTCCACCTGATTCCCATATTTTCGTGTGCTATCGCCCACGCCTTCCGAGTGGGTCGGGCCCCCCGGAGCCGGATCGCCTAAAAATTTTACGGACTATCAAATAAGACCTAAGGAACCATAGTCACCGCCCCGCCATGATCGTTCCTAGTCTTTTGCGTTTTTCAGCCAAAAAACTAGAATTCCGCGCGATTTCCATATTTTCGTGTGCTTTAGCCCACGCCTTCCAAGGGGTCCCGGGAACCCCAAACCCCGATCGCCTAAAAATTTTCCGGGCCATCAAATACGACCTAAGGAACCATAGTAACCACCCCTCCATGATCGTTCCTCATTTTTTGCGTTTTTCGGCCAAACAACTAGAATTTCGCGCGATTCCCATATTTTTGTGTGTTATAGCCCACGCCTTCCGAGTGGTCCCGGGACCTCCTGACCCCGATCACCTAAAATTTTTCTGGACTATCAAATACGACCTAAGGAACCATAGTATCCGCCCCGCCATGATCGCTCCTCATTTTTTGCGTTTTTCGGCCAAACAACTAGAATTCCGCGAGATTCCCATATTTTTGTGTGTTATAGCCCACGCCTTCCGAGTGGTCCCAGGACCTCCGGACCCCTATCGCCTAATATTTTTCTGGACTATCAAATAAGACCAAAGGAACCATAGTCACCGCCCAGCCATGATCATTCCTCATTTGTTGCATTTTTCTGCCAAAAAACTAGAATTCCGCCCGATTACAATATTTTTGTGTGATATTATTGCCCACCCTTCCAAGTGGTTCCGGGACCCCCGGACCCCGATCGCCTAAAATTTTTCCGGGCCGTCCAATACGACCTAAGGAACCATAGTAACCGCCCCGCCATCATCGTTTCTCATTTTTTGCATTTTTCGGCCAAAAAACTAGAATTACGCCCGATTCCCATATTTTCGTGTGCTATACCCTCGCCTTCCAAATGGTCCGGGGAGCCGCGGACCCCGATCGCCTAAAATTTTTCCGGACTATCAAATACGACCTAAGGTACCATAGTCACCGCCCCACCATGATCGTTCCAAATGCTTTGCATTGTTCGGCCAAAAAACTAGAACTCCGCGCGATTTGCATATTTTCGTGTGCTATAGCTTACGCCTTCCGAGTGGTCCCGGGAGCCGTGGACCCCGATCGCCTAAAATTTTCCGGGATATCAAATATGACCTAAGGAATCATAGTCACTGCCCCACCATGATCGTTCCTCATTTATTGCATTTTTCGGCCAAAAAACTAGAATTCCGCTCGATTACCATATTTTTGTGTGCTATTGCCCACGCCTTCCGAGTGGGTCGGGCCCCCCTGACCCCTATCGCCTAAAATTTTTTCGGACTATCAAATATGACCTAAGGAACCATAGTATCCGCCCCGCCATGATCGTTCCTCATTTTTTGCATTTTTCGGCCAAACAACTAGAATTTCGCGCGATTCCCATATTTTTGTGTGTTATAGCCCACACCTTCCGAGTGGTCCCGGGACCTCCTGACCCCTATCACCTAAAATTTTTCCGGACTATCAAATACGACCTAAGGAACCATAGTATCCGCCCCGCCATGATCGTTCCTCATTTTTTGCGTTTTTCGGCCAAACAACTAGAATTCCGCGCGATTCCCATATTTTTGTGTGTTATAGCCCACGCCTTCCGAGTGGTCCCGGGACCTCGGGACCCCTATCGTCTAATATTTTTCCGAACTATCAAATAAGACCAAAGGAACCATAGTCATCGCCCCGCCATGATCGTTCCTCATTTTTTGCGTTTTTCGGCCAAACAACTAGAATTCCGTGAGATTCCCATATTTTTGTGTGTTATTGCCCACGCCTTCCGAGTGGTCCCAGGACCTCCGGACCCCTATCGCCTAATATTTTTCCGGACTATCAAATAAGACCAAAGGAACCATAGTCACCGCCCAGCCATGATCATTCCTCATTTGTTGCGTTTTTCGGCCAAAAAACTAGAATTCCGCCCGATTACAATATTTTTGTGTGATATTATTGCCCACCCTTCCAAGTGGTTCCGGGACCCCCGGACCCCGATCGCCTAAAAATTTTCCGGGCCGTCCAATACGACCTAAGGATACATAGTAACCGCTCCGCCATCATCGTTTCTCATTTTTTGCATTTTTCGGCCAAAAAACTAGAATTACGCCCGATTCCCATATTTTCGTGTGCTATACCCTCGCCTTCCAAGTGGTCCGGGGAGCCGCAGATCCCGATCGCCTAAAATATTTCCGGACTATCAAATACGACCTAAGGTACCATAGTCACCGCCCCACCATGATCGTTCCAAATGCTATGCATTTTTCGGCCAAAAAACTAGAACTCCGCGCGATTTGCATATTTTCGTGTGCTATAGCTTACGCCTTCCGAGTGGTCCCGGGAGCCGTGGACCCCGATCGCCTAAAATTTTCCGGGATATCAAATACGACCTAAGGAATCATAGTCACTGCCCCACCATGATCGTTCCTCATTTATTGCGTTTTTCGGCCAAAAAACTAGAATTCCGCTCGATTAACATATTTTTGTGTGCTATTGCCCACGCCTTCCGAGTTGGCCGGGCCGCCGGACTCGGATCGCCTAAAAAAATTTCAGGCCATCAATTAGGACCTAAGGAACCATAGTCACTGCCTCGCCGTAATCGTTCCTCATTTTTTGCATTTTTTGCCCAAAAAACTAGAATTCCGCCCGATTCCCATATTTTTGTGTGTTATCGCCCACGCCTTCCGAGTGGGTCGGGCCCCCCTGACCCCTATCGCCTAAAAATTTTCTCGGCTATCAAATACGACCTAAGGAACCATAGTCACCGCCCCTCCATGATCGTTCCGAGTCTTGCGTTTTTCAACCAAAAAACTAGAATTCCGCGCGATTTCCATATTTTCGTGTGCTTTAGCCCACGCCTTCAAGGGGTCCCGGGAACCCTGAACCCCGATCGCCTAAATATTTTCTGGGCCATCAAATACGACCTAAGGAAAAGTAGTAACCACCCCGCCATGATCGTTCCTCATTTTTTGCATTTTTCGGACGAACAACTAGAATTCCGCGCGATTTTCATATTTTCGTATGCTTTAGCCCACGCCTTCCAAGGGGTCCCGGGGTGGTTACTATGGTTCCTTAGGTCGTATTTGATGGCCCGGAAAATATTTAGGCGATCGGGGCTCAGGGTTCCCGGGACCCCTTGGAAGGCGTGGGCTAAAGCACACGAAAATATGGAAATCCCGCGGAATTCTAGTTGTTTGGCTCCATGATCGTTCCGAGTCTTTTGCTTTTTTCAACCAAAAAACTAGTCTTTTGAAAAACGCAAAAGACTCGGAATGATCATGGAGCCAAACAACTAGAATTCCGCGCGATTCCCTTATTTTTGTGTGTTATAGCCCACGCCTTCCGAGTGGTCCCGGGACCTCCGGACCCCTATCGTCTAATATTTTTCCGAACTATCAAATAAGACCAAAGGAACCATTGTCACCGCCCAGCCATGATCAATCCTCATTTGTTGCGTTTTTCGGCCAAAAAACTAGAATTCCGCCCGATTACAATATTTTTGTGTGATATTATTGCCCACCCTTCCAAGTGGTTCCGGGACCCCCGGACCCCGATCGCCTAAAATTTTTCCGGGCCATCAAATAAGACCTAAGGAACCATAGTAACCGCCCCGCCATCATCGTTTCTCATTTTTTGCATTTTTCGGCCAAAAAACTAGAATTACTCCCGATTCCCATATTTTCGTGTGCTATACCCACGCCTTCCAAGTGGTCCGGGGAGCAGCGGACCCTGATCGCCTAAAATTTTTCCGGACTATCAAATACGACCTAAGGTACCATAGTCACCGCCCCACCATTATCGTTCCAAATGCTTTGCATTTTTCGGCCAAAAAACTAGAACTCCGCGCGATTTGCATATTTTCGTGTGCTATAGCTTACGCCATCCGAGTGGTCTCGGGAGCCGTGGACCCCGATCGCCTAAAATATTCCGGGATATCAAACACGACCTAAGGAATCATTGTCACCGCCCCGCCATGATCGTTCCTCATTTATTGCATTTTTCGGCCAAAAAACTAGAATTCCGCTCGATTACCATATTTTTGTGTGCTATTACCCACGCCTTCCGAGTGGGCCGGGCCGCCGGACTCGGATCGCCTAAAAAATTTTTGGGCCATCAATTAGGACCTAAGGAACCATAGTCACCGCCTCGTCATGATCGTTCCTCGTTTTTTGCCTTTTTTGGCCAAAAAACTAGAATTCCGCCCGATTTCCATATTTTTGTGTGCTATCGCCCACGCCTTCCGAGTGGGTCGGGCCCCCCGGAGCCGTATCGCCTAAAAATTTTCTGGACTATCAAATACGATCTAAGGAACCATAGTCACCGCCCCGCCATGATCGTTCCTAGTCTTTTGTGTTTTTCAGCCAAAAAACTAGAATTCCGCGCGATTTCCATATTTTCGTGTGCTTTAGCCCACGCCTTCCAAGGGGTCCCGGGAACCCCGAACCCCGATCGCCTAAAAATTTTCCGGGCCATCAAATACGACCTAAGGAACCATAGTAACCACTCCGCCATGATCGTTCCTCATTTTTTGCATTTTTCGACCAAACAACTAGAATTCCGCGCGATTCCCATATTTTTGTGTGTTATAGCCCACGCCTTCCGAGTGGTCCCGGGACCACCTGACCCCTATCGCCTAAAATTTTTCCGGACTATCAAATACGACCTAAGGAACCATAATATCCGCCCCGCCATGATCGTTCCTCATTGTTTGCGTTTTTCGGCCAAACAACTAGAATTGCGTGCAATTCCCATATTTTTGTGTGTTATAGCCCACGCCTTCCGAGTGGTCCCGGGACCTCGGGACCCCTATCGCCTAATATTTTTCCGAACTATCAAATAAGACCAAAGGAACCATAGTCACCTCCCAGCCATGATCATTCCTCATTTGTTGCGTTTTTCGGCCAAAAAACTAGAATTCCGCCTGATTAAATTATTTTTGTGTGATATTATTGCCCACCCTTCCAAGTAGTTCCGGGACCCCCGGACCCCGATCGCCTAAAATTTTTCCGGGCCGTCAAATACGACCTAAGGAACCATAGTAACCGCCCCGCCATCATCGTTTCTCATTTTTTGCATTTTTCGGCCAAAAAACTAGAATTACTCCCGATTCCCATATTTTCGTGTGCTATACCCACGCCTTCCAAGTGGTCCGGGGAGCAGCGGACCCCGATCGCCTAAAATTTTTCCGGACTATCAAATACGACCTAAGGTACCATAGTCACCGCCCCACCATGATCGTTCCAAATGCTTTGCATTTTTCGGCCAAAAAACTAGAACTCCGCGCGATTTGCATATTTTCGTGTGCTATAGCTTACGCCTTCCGAGTGGTCCCGGGAGCCGTGGACCCCGATCGCCTAAAATTTTCCGGGATATCAAATACGACCTAAGGAATCATAGTCACTGCCCCACCATGATCGTTCCTCATTTATTGCGTTTTTCGGCCAAAAAACTAGAATTCCGCTCGATTACCATATTTTTGTGTGCTATTGCCCACGCCTTCCGAGTTGGCCGGGCCGCCGGACTCGGATCGCCTAAAAAAATTTCAGGCCATCAATTAGGACCTAAGGAACCATAGTCACTGCCTCGCCGTGATCGTTCCTCATTTTTTGTATTTTTTGCCCAAAAAACTAGAATTCCGCCCGATTCCCATATTTTTGTGTGCTATCGCCCACGCCTTCCGAGTGGTCCCGGGACCTCCTGACCCCTATCGCCTAAAATTTTTCCGGACTATCAAATACGACCTAAGGAACCATAGTATCCGCCCCGCCATGATCGTTCCTCATTTTTTTGCGTTTTTCGGCCAAACAACTAGAATTCCGCGCGATTCCCATATTTTTGTGTGTTATAGCCCACGCCTTCCGAGTGGTCCCGGGACCTCCGGACCCCTATCGTCTAATATTTTTCCGAACTATCAAATAAGACCAAAGGAACCATTGTCACCGCCCAGCCATGATCAATCCTCATTTGTTGCGTTTTTCGGCCAAAAAACTAGAATTCCGCCCGATTACAATATTTTTGTGTGATATTATTGCCCACCCTTCCAAGTGGTTCCGGGACCCCCGGACCCCGATCGCCTAAAATTTTTCCGGGCCGTCAAATACGACCTAATGAACCATAGTAACCGCCCCGCCATCATCGTTTCTCATTTTTTGCATTTTTCGGCCAAAAAACTAGAATTACTCCCGATTCCCATATTTTCGTGTGCTATACCCACGCCTTCCAAGTGGTCCGGGGAGCAGCGGACCCCGATCGCCTAAAATTTTTCCGGACTATCAAATACGACCTAAGGTACCATAGTCACCGCCCCACCATTATCGTTCCAAATGCTTTGCATTTTTCGGCCAAAAAACTAGAACTCCGCACGATTTGCATATTTTCGTGTGCTATAGCTTACGCCATCCGAGTGGTCTCGGAAGCCGTGGACCCCGATCGCCTAAAATAATCCGGGATATCAAACACGACCTAAGGAATCATTTTCACCGCCCCGCCATGATCGTTCCTCATTTATTGCATTTTTCGGCCAAAAAACTAGAATTCCGCTCGATTACCATATTTTTCTGTGTTATTACCCACGCCTTCTGAGTGGGCCGGGCCGCCGGACTCGGATCGCCTAAAAAATTTTTGGGCCATCAATTAGGACCTAAGGAACCATAGTCACCGCCTCGTCATAATCGTTCCTCATTTTTTGCCTTTTTTGGCCAAAAAACTAGAATTCCGCCCGATTTCCATATTTTTGTGTGCTATCGCCCACGCCTTCCGAGTGGGTCGGGCCCCCCGGAGCCGTATCGCCTAAAAATTTTCTGGACTATCAAATACGATCTAAGGAACCATAGTCACCGCCCCGCCATGATCGTTCCTAGTCTTTTGTGTTTTTCAGCCAAAAAACTAGAATTCCGCGCGATTTCCATATTTTCGTGTGCTTTAGCCCACGCCTTCCAAGGGGTCCCGGGAACCCCGAACCCCGATCGCCTAAAAATTTTCCGGGCAATCAAATACGACCTAAGGAACCATAGTAACCACTCCGCCATGATCGTTCCTCATTTTTTGCATTTTTCGACCAAACAACTAGAATTCCGCGCGATTCCCATATTTTTGTGTGTTATAGCCCACGCCTTCCGAGTGGTCCCGGGACCACCTGACCCCTATCGCCTAAAATTTTTCCGGACTATCAAATACGACCTAAGGAACCATAGTATCCGCCCCGCCATGATCGTTCCTCATTGTTTGCGTTTTTCGGCCAAACAACTAGAATTGCGCGCAATTCCCATATTTTTGTGTGTTATAGCCCACGCCTTCCGAGTGGTCCCGGGAGCTCCGGACCCCTATCGCCTAATATTTTTCCGGACTATCAAATAAGACCAAAGGAACCATAGTCACCTCCCAGCCATGATCATTCCTCATTTGTTGCGTTTTTCGGCCAAAAAACTAGAATTCCGCCTGATTAAATTATTTTTGTGTGATATTATTGCCCACCCTTCCAAGTAGTTTCGGGACCCCCGGACCCCAATCGCCTAAAATTTTTTCAGTCCGTCAAATACGACCTAAGGAACCATAGTAACCGCCCCGCCATCATCGTTTCTTATTTTTGCATTTTTCGGCCAAAAAACTAGAATTACGCCCGATTCCCATATTTTCGTGTGTTATACCCACGCCTTCCAAGTGGTCCGGGGAGCCGCGGACCCCGAACGCCTAAAATGTTTCCGGACTATCAAATACGACCTAAGGTACCATAGTCACCGCCCCACCATGATCGTTCCAAATGCTTTGCATTTTTGGCCAAAAAACTAGAACTCCGCGCGATTTGCATATTTTCGTGTGCTATAGCTTACGCCATCCGAGTGGTCCCGGGAGCCGTGGACCCCGATCGCCTAAAATATTCCGGGATATCAAACACGACCTAAGGAATCATAGTCACCGCCCCGCCATGATCGTTCCTCATTTATTGTGTTTTTCGGCCAAAAAACTAGAATTTCGCTCGATTACCATATTTTTGTGTGTTATTGCCCACGCCTTCCGAGTGGTCCGGGCCGCCGGACTCGGATCGCCTAAATAATTATCGGGTCATCAATTAGGACCTAAGGAACCATAGTCACCGCCTCGTCATGATCGTTCCTCATTTTTTGCTTTTTTGGCCAAAAAACTAGAATTCCGCCCGATTTCCATATTTTTGTGTGCTATCGCCCACGCCTTCCGAGTGGGTCGGGCCCCCGGAGCCGGATCACCTAAAACTTTTCCGGACTATCAAATACGAACTAAGGAACCATAGTCACCGCCCCGCCATGATCGTTCCTAGTCTTTTGCGTTTTTCAGCCAAAAAACTAGAATTCCGCGCGATTTCCATATTTTCGTGTGCTTTAGCCCACGCCTTCCAAGGGGTCCCGGGAACCCCGAACCCCGATCGCCTAAAAATTTTCCGGGCCATCAAATACTACCTAAGGAACCATAGTAACCACTCCGCCATGCTCGTTCCTCATTTTTTGTATTTTTCGACCAAACAACTAGAATTCCGCGCGATTCCCATATTTTTGTGTGTTATAGCCCACGCCTTCCGAGTGGTCCCGGGACCTCCTGACCCCTATCGCCTAAAATTTTTCCGTACTATCAAATACGACCTAAGGAACCATAGTATCCGCCCCGCCATGATCGTTCCTCATTTTTTGCGTTTTTCGGCCAAACAACTAGAATTGCGCGCGATTCCCATATTTTTGTGTGTTATAGCCCACGCCTTCCGAGTGGTCCCGGGAGCTCCGGAACCCTATCGCCTAATATTTTTCCGGACTATCAAATAAGACCAAAGGAACCATAGTCACCTCCCAGCCATGATCATTCTTCATTTGTTGCGTTTTTCGGCCAAAAAACTAGAATTCCGCCCGATTACAATATTTTTGTGTGATATTATTGCCCACCCTTCCAAGTGGTTCCGGGACCCCCGGACCCCGATCGCCTAAAATTTTTCCGGGCCGTCAAATACGACCTAAGGAACCATAGTAACCGCCCCGCCATCATCGTTTCTCATTTTTTGCATTTTTCGGCCAAAAAACTAGAATTACTCCCGATTCCCATATTTTCGTGTGCTATACCCACGCCTTCCAAGTCGTCCGGGGAGCAGCGGACCCCGATCGCCTAAAATTTTTCCGGACTATCAAATACGACCTAAGGTACCATAGTCACCGCCCCACCATGATCGTTCCAAATGCTTTGCATTTTTCGGCCAAAAAACTAGAACTCCGCGCGATTTGCATATTTTCGTGTGCTATAGCTTACGCCTTCCGAGTGGTCCCGGGAGCCGTGGACCCCGATCGCCTAAAATTTTCCGGGATATCAAATATGACCTAAGGAATCATAGTCACCGCCCCGCCATGATCGTTCCTCATTTATTGCGTTTTTCGGCCAAAAAACTAGAATTTCGCTCGATTACCATATTTTTGTGTGCTATTGCCCACGCCTTCCGAGTGGGCCGGGCCGCCGGACTCGGATCGCCTAAAAAAATTTTCGGGCCATCAATTAGGACCTAGGGAACCATAGTCACCGCCTCGTCATGATCGTTCCTCATTTTTTGCCTTTTTTGGCCAAAAAACTAGAATTCCGCCCGATTTCCATATTTTTGTGTGCTATCGCCCACGCCTTCCGAGTGGGTCGGGCCCCCGGAGCCGGATCGCCTAAAACTTTTCCGGACTATCAAATACGAACTAAGGAACCATAGTCAGTGCCCCGCCATGATCGTTCCTAGTCTTTTGCGTTTTTCAGCCAAAAAACAAGAATTCCGCGCGATTTCTATATTTTTGTGTGCTTTAGCCCACGCCTTCCAAGGGGTCCCGGGAACCCCGAACCCCGATCGCCTAAAAATTTTCCGGGCCATCAAATACTACCTAAGGAACCATAGTAACCACTCCGCCATGCTCGTTCCTCATTTTTTGCATTTTTCGACCAAACAACTAGAATTCCGCGCGATTCCCATATTTTTGTGTGTTATAGCCCACGCCTTCCGAGTGGTCCCGGGACCTCCTGACCCCTATCGCCTAAAAGTTTTCCGGACTATCAAATACGACCTAAGGAACCATAGTATCCGCCCCGCCATGATCGTTCCTCATTTTTTGCTTTTTTCGGCCAAACAACTAGAATTGCGCGCGATTCCCATATTTTTGTGTGTTATAGCCCAAGCCTTCCGAGTGGTCCCGGGAGCTCCGGAACCCTATCGCCTAATATTTTTCCGGACTATCAAATAAGACCAAAGGAACCATAGTCACCTCCCAGCGATGATCATTCCTCATTTGTTGCGTTTTTTGGCCAAAAAACTAGAATTCCGCCCGATTACAATATTTTTGTGTGATATTATTGCCCATCCTTCCAAGTGGTTCCGGGACCCCTGGACCCCGATCGCCTAAAATTTTTCCGGGCCGTCAAATACGACCTAAGAAACCATAGTAACTGCCCCGCCATCATCGTTTCTCATTTTTTGCATTTTTCGGCCAAAAAATTAGAATTACTCCCGATTCCCATATTTTCGTGTGCTATACCCACGCCTTCCAAGTGGTCCGGGGAGAAGCGGACCCCGATCGCCTAAAATTTTTCCGGACTATCAAATACGACCTAAGGTACCATAGTCACCGCCCCACCATGATCGTTCCAAATGCTTTGCATTTTTAGGCCAAAAAACTAGAACTCCGCGCGATTTGCATATTTTCGTGAGCTATAGCTTACGCCATCCGAGTGGTCCCGGGAGCCGTGGAGCCCGATCGCCTAAAATATTCCGGGATATTAAATACGATCTAAGGAATCATAGTCACCGCCCCGCCATGATTGTTCCTCATTTATTGTGTTTTTCGGCCAAAAAACTAGAATTCCGCTCGATTACCATATTTTTATGTGCTATTGCCCACGCCTTCTGAGTGGGCTGGGCCGCCGGACTCGGATCACCTAAAAAATTTTCGGGCCATCAATTAGGACCTAAGGAACCATAGTCACCGCCTCGTCATGATCTTCCTCATTTTTTGCCTTTTTTGGCCAAAAAACAAAATTTCCGCCCGATTTCCATATTTTTGTGTGCTATCGCCCACGCCTTCCGAGTGGGTCGGGCCCCCCGGAACCGGATCGCCTAAAAATTTTCCGGACTATCAAATACGATCTAAGGAACCATAGTCACCGCCCCGCCATGATCGTTCCTAGTCTTTTGCGTTTTTCAGCCAAAAAACTAGAATTCCGCGCGATTTCCATATTTTCGTGTGCTTTAGCCCACGCCTTCCAAGGGGTCCCGGGAACCCCGAACCCCGATCGCCTAAAAGTTTTCCGGGCCATCAAATACGACCTAAGGAACCGTGGTAACCACTCCACCATGATCGTTCCTCATTTTTTGCATTTTTCGACCAAACAACTAGAATTCCGCGCGATTCCCATATTTTTGTGTGTTATAGCCCACGCCTTCCGAGTGGTCCCGGGACCTCCTGACCCCTATCGCGTAAAATTTTTCCAGACTATCAAATACGACCTAAGGAACCATAGTATCTGCCCCGCCATGATCGTTCCTCATTTTTTGCATTTTTCGGCCAAACAACTAGAATTGCGCGCGATTCCCATATTTTTGTGTGTTATAGCCCACGCCTTCCGAGTGGTCCCGGGAGCTCCGGACCCCTATCGCCTAATATTTTTCCGGACTATAAAATAAGACCAAAGGAACCATAGTCACCTCCCAACCATGATCATTCCTCATTTGTTGCGTTTTTCGGCCAAAAAACTAGAATTCCGCCCGATTACAATATTTTTGTGTGATATTATTGCCCACCCTTCCAAGTGGTTCCGGGACCCCCGGACCCCGATTGCCTAAAATTTTTCCGGGCCGTCAAATACTACCTAAGGAACCATAGTAACCGCCCCGCCATCATCGTTTCTCATTTTTTGCATTTTTCGGCCAAAAACTAGAATTACACCCGATTCCCATATTTTCGTGTGCTATACCCACTCCTTCCAAATGGTCCGGGGAGCCGCGGACCCCGATCGCCTAAAATTTTTCTGGACTATCAAATACGAACTGAGGTACCATAGTCACCACCCCACCATGATCGTTCCAAATACTTTGCATTTTTTGGCCAAAAAACTAGAACCCTGCGCGATTTGCATATTTTCGTGTGCTATAGCTTTCGCCTTCCGAGTGGTCGCGGGAGCCGCGGACCCCCATCGCCTAAAATTTTTCCGGACTATCAAATACGACCTAAGGTACCATAGTCACCATCCCACCATGATCGTTCCAAATGCTTTGCATTTTTCGGCCAAAAAACTAGAACTCCGCGCGATTTGCATATTTTCGTGTGCTATAGCTTACGCCTTCCGAGTGGTCCCAGGAGCCGTGGACCCCGATCGCCTAAAATTTTCCGGGCCATCAAATTCGACCTAAGGAACTATAGTCACCACCCCGCCATGATCGTTCCTCCTTTATTGCGTTTTTCGGCCAAAAAACTAGAATTCCGCTAGATTATCATATTTTTGTGTGCTATTGCCCACGCCTTCCGAGTGGGCCGGGCCGCCGGACTCGGATCGCCTAAAAAAATTTCGGGCCATCAATTATGACCTAAGGAACCATAATCACCGCCTCGCCATGATCGTTCCTCATTTTTTGCATTTTTTGGCCAAAAAACTAGAATTCCACCCGATTCCCATATTTTTGTGTGCTATCGCCCACGCCTTCCGAGTGGGTCGGGCCCCCCGGAGCCGGATCGCCTAAAAATTTTCCGGGCCATCAAATACGACCTAAGGAACCATAGTAACCACCACGCCATGATCGTTCCTCATTTTTTGCGTTTTTCAGCCAAACAACTAGAATTCCGCGCGATTTCCATATTTTCGTATGCTTTAGCCCACGCCTTCCATGGGGTCCCGGGACCTCCTGACCCCTATCGCCTAAAATTTTTCCGAACTATCAAATACGACCTAAGGAACCATAGTATCCGCCCTGCCATGATCATTCCTCATGTTTTGCATTTTTCGGCCAAACAATTAGAATTTCGCGCGATTCCCATGTTTTTGTGTGTTATAGCCCACGCCTTCCGAGTGGTCCCGGGACCTCCTGACCCCTATCGCCTAAAATATTTCCGGACTATCAAATACGACCTAAGGAACCATAGTATCCGCCCCACCATGATAGTTCCTCATTTTTTGCGTTTTTCGGCCAAACAACTAGAATTTCGCGCGATTCCCATGTTTTTGTGTGTTATAGCCCACGCCTTCCGAGTGGTCCCGGGACCTCCTGACCCCTATCGCCTAAAATATTTCCGGACTATCAAATACGACCTAAGGAACCATAGTATTCCCCCCACCATGATAGTTCCTCATTTTTTGCGTTTTTCGGCCAAACAACTAGAATTTCGCACGATTCCCATGTTTTTGTGTGTTATAGCCCACGCCTTCCGAGTGGTCCCGGGACCTCCTGACCCCTATCGCCTAAAATATTTCCGGACTATCAAATACAACCTAAGGAACCATAGTATCCGCCCCGCCATGATCGTTCCTCATTTTTTGCCTTTTTCGGCCAAACAACTAAAATTCTGCGCGATTCCCATATTTTTGTGTGTTATAGCCCACGCCTTCCGAGTGGTCCCGGGACCTCCAGACTCCTATCGCCTAATATTTTTCCGGACTATCAAATAAGACCAAAGGAACCATAGTCACCGCCCAACCATGATCATTCCTCATTTGTTGCATTTTTCGGCCAAAAAACTAGAATTCCGCCCGATTACAATATTTTTGTGTGCTATTGCCCACCCTTCCAAGTGGTTCCGGGACCCCCGGACCCCGATCGCCTAAAATTTTTCCGGCCATCAAATACGACCGAAGGAACTATAGTAACTGCACCGCCATCATCGTTTCTCATTTTTTGCATTTTTTGGCCAAAAAACTAGAATTACGCCCGATTCCCATATTTTCGTGTGTTATACCCACGCCTTCCAATTGGTCCGGGGAGCCGCGGACCCCGATCGCCTAAAAATTTTCCGGGCCATCATATACGACCTAAGGAACCATAGTAACCACCCCGCCATGATCGTTCCTCATTTTTTGCATTTTTCGGCCAAACAACTAGAATTTCGCGCCATCCCATATTTTTGTGTGTTCCACGCCTTCCGAGTGGTCCCGGGTCTCCGGACCCCTATCGCCTAAAATTTTTCCGGACTATGAAATAAGACCTAAGGAACCATAGTCACCGCCCAGCCATGATCTTTTCTCATTTTTTGCACTTTTCGGCCAAAAAACTAGAATTACGCCCGATTCCCATATTTTCGTGTGCTATACCCATGCCTTCCAAGTGGTCCGGGGAGCCGCGAACCCCGATCGCCTAAAATTTTTCCGGACTATCAAATACGACCTAAGGTACCATAGTCACCGCCCCACCATGATCGTTCCAAATGCTTTGCATTTTTCGGCCAAAAAACTAGAACTCTGCGCGATTTGCATATTTTCGTGTGCTATAGCTTACGCCTTCCGAGTGGTCCCGGGAGCCGTGGACCCCGATCGCCTAAAATTTTCAGGGCCATCAAATACGACCTAAGGAACCATAGTCACCGCCTAGCCATGATCGTTCCTCATTTTTTGCATTTTTTGGCCAAAAAACTAGAATTCCGCCCGATTCCCATATTTTTGTGTGCTATCGCCCACGCCTTCCGAGTGGGTCGGGCCCCCGGAGCCGGATCGCCTAAAAATTTTCCGGACTATCAAATACGACCTAAGGAACCATAGTCACCGCCCCGCCATGATCGTTCCTAGTCTTTTGCATTTTTCAGCCAAAAAACTAGAATTCCGCGCGATTTCCATATTTTCGTGTGCTTTAGCCCACGCCTTCCAAGGGGTCCCGGGAACCTCAAACCCCGATCGCCTAAAAATTTTCCGGGCCATCAAATACGACCTAAGGAACCATAGTAACCACCCCGCCATGATCGTTCCTCATTTTTTGCGTTTTTAGGCCAAAGAACTAGAATTTCGCGCGATCCCATATTTTTGTGTGTTATATAGCCCACGCCTTCCGAGTGGTCCCGGGTCTCCGGACCCCTATCGCCTAAAATTTTTCCGGACAATCAAATAAGACCTAAGGAACCATAGTCACCGCCCAGCCATGATCGTTCCTAGTTGTTTCCGTTTTTCGGCCAAAAAACTAGAATTCCGCGCGATTCCCATATTTTCGTGTCCTATAGCCCACGCCTTCCGAGTGGTCGCGGGACCTCCGGACCCCTATCGCCTAAAATATTTCCGGACTATCAAATACGACCTAAGTAACCATAGTATCCGCCCAGCCATGATCATTCCTCATTTGTTGCATTTTTCGGCCAAAAAACTAGAATTCCGCCCGATTATAATATTTTTGTGGGCTATAGCCCACGCCTTCCGAGTGGTCCCGGGTCTCCGGACCCCTATCGCCTAAAATTTTTCCGTACTATCAAATAAGACCTAAGGAACCATAGTCACCGCCCAGCCATGATTGTTTCTCATTTTTTGCATTTTTCGGCAAAAATACTAGAATTACGCCCGATTCCCATATTTTCGTGTGCTATACCCACGCCTTCCAAGTGGTCCGGGGAGCTGCGGACCCTGATCGCCTAAAAGTTTTCCGGACTATCAAATACGACCTAAGGTACCATAGTCACCGCCCAACCATGATCGTTCCTCATTTTTGGCGTTTTTCGGCCAAACAACTAGAATTCCGCGCGATTCCCATATTTTTGTGTAATATAGCCCACGCCTTCCGAGTGGTCCAGGGACCTCCTGACCCCTATCGCCTAAAAATTTTCCGGACTATCAAATACGACCTAAGGAACCATAGTATCCGCCCTGCCATGATCGTTCCTCATTTTTTGCATTTTTCGGCCAAACAAATAGAATTCCGCGCGATTCCCATATTTTTGTGTGTTATAGCCCACGCCTTCCGAGTGGTCCCGGGACCTCCTGACCCCTTATCGCCTAAAATATTTCCGGACTATCAAATACAACCTAAGGAACCATAGTATCCGCCCCGCCATGATCGTTCCTCATTTTTTGCCTTTTTCGGCCAAACAACTAAAATTCTGCGCGATTCCCATATTTTTGTGTGTTATAGCCCATGCCTTCAGAGTGGTCCCGGGACCTCCAGACTCCTATCGCCTAATATTTTTCCGGACTATCAAATAAGACCAAAGGAACCATAGTCACCGCCCAGCCATGATCATTCCTCATTTGTTGCGTTTTTCGGCCAAAAAACTAGAATTCCGCCCGATTACAATATTTTTATGTGCTATTGCCCACCCTTCCAAGTGGTACCGGGACCCCTGGACCCCGATCGCCTAAAAATTTTCCGGCCATCAAATACGACCGAAGGAACTATAGTAACCGCACCGCCATCATCGTTTCTCATTTTTTGCATTTTTTGGCCAAAAAACTAGAATTACGCCCGATTCCCATATTTTCGTGTGTTATACCCACGCCTTCCAATTGGTCCGGGGAGCCGCGGACCCCGATCGCCTAAAAATTTTCCGGGCCATCATATACGACCTAAGGAACCATAGTAACCACCCCGCCATGATCGTTCCTCATTTTTTGCATTTTTCGGCCAAACAACTAGAATTTCGCGCCATCCCATATTTTTGTGTGTTCCACGCCTTCCGAGTGGTCCCGGGTCTCCGGACCCCTATCGCCTAAAATTTTTCCGGACTATGAAATAAGACCTAAGGAACCATAGTCACTGCCCAGCCAAGATCTTTTCTCATTTTTTGCACTTTTCGGCCAAAAAACTAGAATTAAGCCCGATTCCCATATTTTCGTGTGCTATACCCATGCCTTCCAAGTGGTCCGGGGAGCCGCGAACCCCGATCGCCTAAAATTTTTTCGGACTATCAAATACGACCTAAGGTACCATAGTCACCGCCCCACCATGATCGTTCCAAATGCTTTGCATTTTTCGGCCAAGAAACTAGAACTCTGCGCGATTTGTGGACTATCAAATACCTCCGGACCCCTATCGCCTAAAATATTTCTGGACTATCAAATACGACCTAAGGAACCATAGTATCCGCCCAGCCATGATCATTCCTCATTTGTTGCGTTTTTCGGCCAAAAAACTAGAATTCCGCCCGATTATAATATTTTTGTGGGCTATAGCCCACGCCTTCCGAGTGGTCCCGGGTCTCCGGACCCCTATCGCCTAAAATTTTTCCGTACTATCAAATAAGACCTAAGGAACCATAGTCACCGCCCAGCCATGATTGTTTCTCATATTTTGCACTTTTCGGCCAAAAAACTACAATTACGCCCGATTCCCATATTTTCGTGTGTTATAGCCCACGCCTTCCGAGTGGTCCCGGGACCTCCGGACCCCTATCGCCTAAAATTTTTCCGGACTATCAAATACGACCTAAGGAACCATAGTATCCGCCTCGCCATGATCGTTCCTCATTTTTTGCGTTTTTCGGCCAAACAACTAGAATTCCGCGCGATCCCATATTTTTGTGTGTTATAGCCCACGCCTTCCAAGTGGTCCCGGGTCTCCGGACCCCTATCGCCAAAATTTTTTCTGGACTATCAAATAAGACCTAAGGAACCATAGTCACCACCCAGCCATGATCGTTCCTAGTTTTTTCCGTTTTTCGGCCGAAAAACTAGAATTCCGCGCGATTCCAATATTTTCGTGTCCTATAGCCCACGCCTTCCGAGTGGTCCCGGGACCTCCGGACCCCTATCGCCTAATATTTTTCCGGACTATCAAATAAGACCAAAGGAACCATAGTCACCGCCCAGCCATGATCATTCCTCATTTGTTGCATTTTTCGGCCAAAAAACTAGAATTCCGCCCGATTACAATATTTTTGTGTGCTATTGCCCACCCTTCCAAGTGGTTCCGGGACCCCCGGACCCCGATCGCCTAAAATTTTTCCGGACTATCAAATAAGACCTATGGAACAATAGTCACTGCCCAGCCATGATTGTTTCTCATTTTTTGCATTTTTCGGCCAAAAAACTAGAATTACGCCTGATTCCCATACTTTCGTGTGCTATACCCACGCCTTCCAAGTGGTCCGGGGAGCCGCGGACCCCGATCGCCTAAAATTTTTCCGGACTATTAAATACGACCTAAGGTACCACAGTCACTGCCCAACCATGATCGTTCCAAATGCTTTGCATTTTTTGGCCAAAAAACTAGAACTCCGCGCGATTTGCATATTTTCGTGTGCTATAGCTTACGCCTTCCGAGTAGTCCCGGGAGCCGTGGACCCCGATCGCCTAAAATTTTCTGGGCCATCAAATACGACCTAAGGAACCATAGTCACCGCCTCGCCATGATCGTTCCTCATTTTTTGCATTTTTTGGCCAAAAAACTAGAATTCTGCCCGATTCCCATATTTTTGTGTGCTATCGCCCATGCCTTCCGAGTGGGTCGGGCCACCCGGAGCCGGATCGCCTAAAAATTTTTCGGACTATCAAATACGACCTAAGGAACCATAGCCCCCGCCCCGCCATGATCGTTCCTAGTCTTTTGCGTTATTCAGCCAAAAAACTAGAATTCCGCGCGATTTCCATATTTTCGTGTGCTTTAGCCCACGCCTTCCAAGGGGTCCCGGGAACCCCGAACCCCGATCGCCTAAAAATTTTCCGGGCCATCAAATACGATCTAAGGAACTATAGTAACCACCCCGCCATGATCGTTCCTCATTTTTTGTGTTTTTCGGCCAAACAACTAGAATTCCGTGCGATTCCCATATTTTTGTGTGTTATAGCCCACGCCTTCCGAGTGGTCCCGAGACCTCCTGACCCCTATCGCCTAAAATTTTTTCGGACTATCAAATACGACCTAAGGAACCATAGTATCCGCCTCGCCATGATCGTTCCTCATTCTTTGCGTTTTTCGGCCAAACAACTAGAATTCCGCGCGATTCCCATATTTTTGTGTGTTATAGCCCACGCCTTCCGAGTGGTCCCGGGACCTCCTGACCCCTATCGCCTAAAATTTTTCCGGACTATCAAATACGACCTAAGGAACCATAGTATCCGCCCCGCCATGATCATTCCTCATTTTTTGCGTTATTCGGCCAAACAACTAGAATTCCGCGCGATTCCCATATTTTTGTGTGTTATAGCCCACCCCTTTCGAGTGGTCCCGGGACCTACGGACCCCTATCGCCTAATATATTTCCGGACTATCAAATAAGACCAAAGGAACCATAGTCACCGCCCTGCCAAGATCTTTCCACATTTTTTGCATGTTACTGAAAAAGACCTAGAATTTCGCTCGATTACCATATTTTCGTGTGCTATAGCTTACGCCTTCCGAGTGGTCCCGGGAGCCGTGGACCCCGATCGCCTAAAATTTTCCGGTCCATTAAATACGACCTAAGGAACCATAGACACCGCCCCGCCATGATCGTTCCTCATTTTTTGGCCAAAAAACTAGAATTCCGCCCGATTCCCATATTTTTGTGTGCTATCGCCCACGCCTTCCGAGTGGGTCGGGCCCCCCGGAGCCGGATCGCCTAAAAATTTTTCGGACTATCAAATACGACCTAAGGAAGCATAGCCACCGCCCCGCCATGATCGTTCCTAGTCTTTTGCGTTATTCAGCCAAAAAACTAGAATTGCGCGCGATTTTCATATTTTCGTGTGCTTTAGCCCATGCCTTCCAAGGGGTCCCGGGAACCCCTAACCCCGATCGCCTAAAAATTTTCCGGGCCATTAAATACGATCTAAGGAACCATATAACCACCCCGCCATGATCGTTCCTCATTTTTTGTGTTTTTCGGCCAAACAACTAGAATTCCGCGCGATTCCCATATTTTTGTGTGTTATAGCCCACGCCTTCCGAGTGGTCCCGGGACCTCCTGACCCTATCGCCTAAACATTTTTCGGACTATCAAATACGACCTAAGGAACCATAGTAACCACCCCGCCATGATCGTTCCTCATTTTTTGCGTTTTTCGGCCAAACAACTAGAATTCCGCGCGATTCCCATATTTTTGTGTGTTATAGCCCACGCCTTCCGAGTGGTCCCGGGACCTCCTGACCCCTATCGCCTAAAATTTTTCCGGACTAACAAATACGACCTAAGGAACCATAGTATCCGCCCCGCCATGATCATTCCTCATTTTTTGCGTTATTCGGCCAAACAACTAGAATTCTGCGCGATTCCCATATTTTTGTGTGTTATAGCCCACCCCTTTCGAGTGGTCCCGGGACCTACGGACCCCTATCGCCTAATATATTTCCGGACTATCAAATAAGACCAAAGGAACCATAGTCACCACCCTGCCAAGATCTTTCCACATTTTTTGCATGTTACTGAAAAAGACCTAGAATTTCGCTCGATTACCATATTTTCGTGTGCTATAGCTTACGCCTTCCGAGTGGTCCCGAGAGCCGTGGACCCCGATCGCCTAAAATTTTCCGGGCCATTAAATACGACCTAAGGAACCATAGTCACCGCCCCGCCATGATCGTCCCTCATTTTTTGGCCAAAAAACTAGAATTCCGCCCGATTCCCATATTTTTGTGTGCTATCGCCCACGCCTTCCGAGTGGGTCGGGGCCCCCGGAGCCGGATCGCCTAAAATTTTTTCGTACTATCAAATACGACCTAAGGAACCATAGTCACCGCCCCGTCATGATCGTTCCTAGTCTTTTGCGTTTTTCGGCAAAAAAACTAGAATTCCGCGCGATTTCTATATTTTCGTGTGCTTTAGCCCACGCCTTCCAAGGGGTCCCGGGAACCCCGAACCCCGATCGCCTAAAAATTTTTCGGGCCATCAAATATGACCTAAGGAACCATAGTAACCACCCCGCCATGATCGTTCCTCATTTTTTGCGTTTTTCGGCCAAACAACTAGAATTCCG